>NC_137247.1:21149648-21871071 GCF_051294905.1 Botryllus schlosseri | reverse complement strand
TGATATCCGGTAGTTTGTGCACTCGCGATATCTCCTGAAAACCCCGCACCTTGAAAACGGTCGAGAAGAATCCCTCTCCGATCTTCTCCGCGTCTCCGTCCTCCCAGAATATGACGTCGCCGATTACTGGGGCGAGTTTTGGCCACGTTGTTCGTCTGTGGGCCAAACGCGGCTTGATCGATTCTGTTGAAATTACGTCAGTTTTCTTGAGGCGGGATTTCAGAAGTGGTCATTGATAAAGAATCTCCGTTTTTCGAAGTACTCGAGAATGTTCTGCCGTCCCTGATTACTCAAGCGGTGATGATTTTAGACCGCTTCTAATTCTTCACAATTTTCAGTTTTTCATGCAAAATATCACTTAAAGAGATAACTTTTCTATTCATTTGGAAACCGTCACCTGTACTCAAATGGGTATTACGTATACTTGGCCGACTTGATGAAGTCGTCGTCTACAGCTACTTCCACTTCGCCGTTTTCAGTTTTCAGGCAGCAGGCCTGAAATATATTTACCTTTTACTCCAACTTGTACTTGCGAAGAATCTCAATCGCCACTTCTACTTGTTCTTGAGTACCAACTGCCACAACTATGACCGAATATGTTGATGTGAGACTACGTCCACATACACTTGACGGTTTTCGCTTGTTACTGTAAACATTAACACTAGAATTTGTGATTTAACTTACTTGCAAATCGCTAATTCTGCTTGTATTTTAGCAGAAATTTACATCGGTACTTTTGCTTAAACTTGAGTACCAACTATGACAGCTCTAACGACATCTCCCGTATTTACCTTCAGCTGTCATTTCGTCGAACGGATCGCATTCCGGTTAATTACAGATACAGCCTCGCATTGCACTGAGAAATCGACTAGGAATTAGTGACCTGATTGCCTATGATCTGTAATAAAATTGAATGTTGAGGGCGGGTATGAGGAGAAAACAGACTGCCGGCGTCTGATGATGGATATCGAAGAATGTAGAAACGATTGTTTGATGCTCATCGACGTAGAATCCGCTTCTGAATAGCGGAAACGGATATTTTGGACAAGCAATGATATTGAAGGCTCATGTGACACGAAGAGAAGGAATTGAAGCGACTTGGAGTAGTCAGCTTCTCTAATCAGGTCTGCGTGGAATTACTGGCAATATTCGTAGTGATAAGCTATCAGTTTTATAGATACATTGAATGCTACACTGTTAGCGAGTCACAACATTTTAATCTAACTGGAATATATACAAATTGAATACCAAGGAACATATGGACGTATAGGGACGTTGGATGGTATGCGTGTAGACACGTAGAGTTTATAAAAATGCTTTACACCATGAACCAATCAGTTCTTTTCCCTCGCAAAGTAACCAAAAGGACTAAGCTAGCGATTAAATATTAAATTGAAACACACGCGAATAAGAAAATGAATTTCTAGTCGCTAACAGGTCCGATGAAGTATTCTATCGACACCACCTGATTTCAGAATTCTTAAGTATGTTATCTTTTCGTGTACCACCACATGTTGGATGGGTAAGTCTGAACGACTTTGAGGGTTCACGCGAAATAAGATGAAGATGGCTGGTCTGGAACAAATAGATTAGAAGCATGTACTATACGCATCTATAGTATCGGAAGATTGACGGGAAATGATACTCGATGAAAAAGAGGGGACATGTGCTATGTGATGAAATTATTAATATGAGCATACTGAACTGATCTTTGATTGGAAAGGATTACTGTTGATACGACGACTGTTCAGAGCACAATTAAATTCATTCTCAATATGTCTCCTATATTGGAATAAAGGATCTACTTTAATCTTTTTGTCCGATTACCAGCAATGTTAATAATTATTTGAAGTCATGTATATATATAAGCATTGACAATTTGGCATATTCTCTTGAATTCGAATCCGATGCTTATCCGATCCTATATTCCAGAAGTATCTGTGGAAGACACATGCTGTAAAGAACTAATCTAATCTTTTTACTATGATCTTTATTGCGAGTGGCTACACGACTGAAGCTAACAAGAGATAATCCTAGAGGCGTAAGAATCTTCAGTGAAGCGGAAACTGAACAATCGGTAAACTTGCTGACCTAATTTATAATTTCGTCCGACACGAAATCTGATGCAAGCTTCTGAACAAGCTAATTAGGATTCCAGGACTCGGTAAGATGTCTTATCAATCAGTGTGATCTCGCGCAGAAGACAGTCAAACCCGACTTCCAGCCCTAATTGACAACAGTATACGGAATACAATACATGGAATCGACTATTTGGAACAGTCAGTCTAATTGTCTTCCGGAACAATGACTTAAATTTCATATCATAATTGGTTCCTTTCTAAGTACAGTATCTGCGAGCACTGAATTATGATTACTGTCTGATGATCCATTCATTGTCTCTCTGAATATTGTTTCCATACCTTCATGTTTTAATTGTTAATGCATTGTTATTTTATTTTGTTGATGTTTATTCTTCGTTGTTATGTCATATGGATTGCATACTATCCGCTGTTATAATTCCACTGTCAATGTGTTACTTCCCTGACATGGTATGGCATGGACTAATAAGACCGATACATGTCATATCATGGCTCTTAACTTGCAGTCCATGCACCCCTTGGGAGTCAGCGAACTACTTTTAAGGGTTCATGAAAAGTCAATTTGTCATATTTTCAGAGCTCATCATTAGGCCATTAACGAAACTCATGACATTAGGTAGTCGTTAGGTTCCCAAATTACCCAGATACGGGGCCCACGCATTACCCCAACAACAATGAGGTCGCCCACGCTACACATGTTGAGAACACTGACTAAACTGGCAATCAGTAGCTACGCTAGATTATCACTGCTGAGTGCAATGCTGATTCTCAAACATTACTGGCTTAGAGATATCGCTATCTTCGCAATGGCCCATAATTATGATCCGACAACGCAAATAGAATTAACCTTTGACCTACGCCCGCAGCCGCTGAAGTTAAACGACCGCCGACCAGACTGCGAAGCAACGGCGTAAACTCAAGTGCTTCTGAAGCACTTTAACAATAATTTCCACCAGCGTAATCTCAATGGTTGAACGACGTTTCAGCATGCTGCAGTTGAGTATGTGACTGTATAACCCTATCCCTACGATTAACCGCTACAAAAATCGTAATTTAACCTAAGTTATAACGCGCAGCAAACTCCAACAGTAAACTAGATTTAATTGTAAACATAAACGAACCGTTAATATGATCCTAAGCTAACTTAACATAAGCTAACCGCTAACCTAACTTTAACAACAAAACAAACCTAAATGCAATCCTCACCTAAATCTAACCCCACGTTAACCATAAATATAACCCTAAGTTTAAGCCACATCCGTAAGTTTCACATGTCCCAGTTTCGCATACTCGTATAACCATTGTCCACAGACCATATCAATATCAAAATATTGATTTTCCGTGCTAGTCTGCTGAAGTGTGAGCTACGTAGTAGAGACCCCGACACCGACATACACAAACAATACAGACATCAGTCGCACCCTGCTTGACGCTCAGAACCACAACGGACATATTCTCAATTCTCAGCCTGTGGAATCCCACGCAATTTCGAAAATTGCTAGCGAATATCGAGTGACTTTTCCCTTTCGTCGCCCGACAAGTCTTTGTTTTGATTTCAAAACAAACCGAGAAGAGCTTCGAACGCAACCCTCATTCTCGCTGCGATGAAATCTCTGAAGTCAACAGTTTTACTGCTCTTTTAGCCGTACAGCATGAAATGCGCGCAATATTTGTCAAACAAAATTACTGTCTGCTACTACTACTACTACTACTATTACTACTAATAATAAATAATAGTATGCACAAAAGATTAACTACCAAGGGTCTGAAATATCTAATTCACCAATACCGACACAAGCCACTTCATTTTTTATCGCTTTCCCGTTTTATGTGATATTCCGTTACTTCTAATGCAATGCAGAGGTGTTACTGTACTGTACTGAAACTGCATAATCGACGTTACTTCTTATTTAGTGTGCATGCTTTCTATTCACACGTTCCATGCTAAGGTAAATGTCTGATTTCAAAGATATGTTCTTTTGGAATCCTTCCTATCTTTTTATTGTATCGCAATCGATATGGTGTTTTGAGTTGATGAGATTATTGATAAACTGAACTGAACTGAGCTTCGAACACAAACGAGACTATCACTCGTAAGTCAAATGTCAAGTTTTACTACACTCTCGTAAAGCAGATAACGCGTAAATATTTACGCAAGTATGTTCGCCGCTCAACGAAAAGTGGAACACCCACAAGAGCTTCAGCACTAAACGAATCTGACGTCACGCGAAGACAAAACAAGTGATGGCCTCAGGATTTCGAATTGTCCGATTGACTCGCTCGAATGACAAAGCTCTCCCAATTCTGAGCATTTACTATCATAATCCCATCGCGGGCGGTCTGTTTTCAAACCATTTTGAGACCTCCGAATGAACAGAGCTGTGTATCTAACGAAGTCGATCGTAAGAAACTCGCGTTAAGAAGGAGCCCAAAACGATTTTGTGCCTCTGGCATTTTTACGAACTCATCAAATCGATGTATGTATGAATGTGTAATGTGTACATAGCGGTATCACGACTTGTAGACATGTTTCAACGGCACAAGCGCATAAATTTTGCATCAAGCATCGTTTGACAAAGTAGATGGGATGTATACAAATGGAACTTCCGTAATTCAAAGGGCAAACATATATAGAGACAGAGGCAGTCTAAATATACGCAGCGTCCTCATTCAAGTAAAAGTACAAACAATTTCCACTGAATAAATAGCTCTCTAATTTACCGGACCGCGACCTGACATATCAATCTCTGCTTCCGTCACATGTCACCTTTTTGTTACCTATCCTTTTATTTTACCTTATTTTACTTTTCATTCAGTGAGGCATGTCTTCTTTTTTGCATCGCCTAGACCAGGTGGGTGTCTAATTTCCAAGACTACTCGAAGTCGTTGCGACACATTCCTATCTTGCATTGTATCGCAGTCTTCTAGTGTATTGAAATGATAAAATCTTTAGCAATAAATCGAATTGAATTGCTGTAAATCAGTGGTTCCCAACGTGAGCGATATCGCCCCCCAGGGGGCGATTTGTCGGTCCAGGGGGGCGAAAATAGCCAAGGGGGCGATAGGGGGGCGAAAACAGACGAAGGGGGCGATAAGGGGGCGATGGCGCGTTGAAATGGCTACATTGGCGTCCATGACCATAACTGCCACACCCAAGCCCTCAATTGAGATTGGGGGCCCAAACTCGAATGGAGCCCACAATTTTTCGTGAATTAACATTAATTATAGAGCATTAGTTTGAAAAATTAGGTCACGGTCACTTTTTCAAAAAAAAATCGCGCTGCGCGCCATTTCGTGGTCGCATTTTTCTTGCTTATTGGATACCATCCCTCCAAGAAATAATGCGCATGAGGTATAGAAATGGGCATCTCGGCGTCAGCCATTATCACACCATGACACACCAAGACATACGAAGTTTAAGGCCATGTAACATGCGACTCCGAGAAGTGTGACAGAACGAGACAACCTTGGCGGAAAAGGACTGCCTTTATGCTGACCGACTTCGATATATATATACGATATGCATATATATTTAATTGTCCATAGGCGCACAAATGGCTGGCTCGAAATGTTCCTGTCCTGTCCAATCAGAACCCCACAAAAAATGCCATCTCGCAGGGATTAATTGCCAGTGCTGAAATACCAATTTGAAATCGTGGGCGTCTTTTAGTTTAGTACGTATGGGCGATTTGAATATTTTTTGACCTAGCAGACAGGCAACGAAATGTCATTACGTAGCGAAGTCATTATACCCACGGGTGCGCCCGAATATGTTCAATTATTATTTACGGGCCCTACATTTTCCAAGACACGTCACTCAGCTTTACCGGTAAATCTGAATACATGAGCAGAGAGAGGATGAAAAATTGACAGCAATATTTATGCAATTCTCCATCATATTGATCGATTTAATCATGAATATTAAAAATTTGTCGCGCTTCGCGCGAATTAAGCTGGCTAACTAAAGGGTCCAACAATTTGTGCTGAGACGTAGCGGTAAAGAGTTATCGGGAGAGTTGGGTCTGAGGGGTGCAGAAGTTTGATTTATCGCTCTATAGAGGGGGTCAAGACCAACGTATTGGGGGGGGGGGACTGACGAAGGGTTGTTACGGTCCTTTGGCAATCAAGTCGGAGAAATCACCTTTTTTGTCAGTCAACTCACCAAAATTTAGCTAGAAAAGTGTAATTTCTAGGTCGAGCCGAAAGTTGACCTTTTTTCTTAGTCCCTCGCCGGTGATTTCAGTCTGTATGCCCATTTTTTTGTTTCCAATATTTGGGGGGCGATGATCGGAGTGGAGTTTGAAAAGGGGGCGATGAGTCGAAAAAGGTTGGGAACCACTGCTGTAAATCATTAGCTTAGTTTAGTAGTAGACTACTTAACGCACTCCAACACATTATAGCAATTGCGATCACGGCATGATTATGACCAATCGCAATACACACCCGTTGCTACTCAAGTATAAATACCACCATAATCTTTCAATATTACAAGTACAGGTTTTGAAAGACTTGTCAAAAGGAAGTAGATAATGAAAAATCCAGCATAAATACTCAGTAGTAGGTAAGTAGGTTCAAAGTATATTTGATGGGGGGTCGCTTTCTTTTAGCAATTATTGGAGTAGGCTACTTTCGAGGCGCAAACCCAATCTTTGCGACTTACGCAAAATGTCAAATCGCGCTACAGAGGTGATCAATGGTTAGTAACGACGTTCTCCTACTTTTTTGAAGTACTTGAGGAGATTTCTCCTACTTACACTACGTAGACCACGTCATGTTAACAGTTTTCAATTTTTTTAAGGAAACCAAGTGTAGAATATTACCTTGGTTGCTTACTTGGAGATCACTACATCTACTTGCTCTCGAGTACAATTTACGACGTTACTTCTACTTCTACTTCTACTTAATAATGGTTATGTTCGTGCACTTTACGTTGGTATCGTTTGTCTTCTATTTGTCTAGCATTAGTAATTACCGTCAATCATTATTTCCTGGTGTGTCGTGCTTTGTATTTATATACCCTGTGTTCTGTTGTCTACTGGGTCTTTCGTTTAATTGCACTCTGGATCGTGTCGCCTGTTCTAAAGTTATTCTGCTGTAAAATATACTGATTTCATATTGTAACCTCGTCGTATGAGTTATTGTTCAAACAAGATCAAGAACAAAACAATTTCCTCGATTTCTACAGAATAAAAGCCCCGTTCACTAAACGCGGAAGGTCATCTCCTCTGTCAGTCAGCCACAAAACAGACGAACAGTATTTCGATTCATTATGTATTTCATGTAAAAATAGGCATATCATATTAAAAAGAAAATGAATCACCGACCCTTCTAGATCAAAGATGATCACTTCTTGTGAATATAAATACCCTTCCCCTTTTTATCCCCACCTTCCTCTCTGTGACATGGTGTCGTGCAGAGAACTGGGGTAAAGATTGGATTAGTGGAGTTCGTTTCGTGTCACCCTGCAATAACAAACGTGGACGTGTCAGGACCCACGTAATTCTGGAGTTGGATGAGCCCACCCGGCATGCAGCCTCTCGTTTCATGTGGTTGTCGATATCCTCCTTGTCCAATGCCTTCCGTTGTCTCATTCATCCGTTCGTAGCCTACTAGAGAACGGTTTGTAATAGGTGTGGAGCCATTCGAGTGTTGACTTGAAACTCGGGCATGTCCAATTGTCCATGAAAGATATCTCAGTCTTGCAAAGCTGAAATGAGAAAAGGGTTTTGTCTGTAGACTACATATTGAAACCCTCTCGGAATCGGATTTTGAGCAGCTACCTATGAAACCGATAACCCGATATATCTAACCGCAATTTGAATAAAATATGGCATCTAGCTTCAATAGGATTACCATATTTTTGTGACTCGGAATCCGGTGATTCTTTAGCGCTTGCTAGCGGATTTTAAGGCAAGGGCTCAGTCGCATAAACACATTTTTTGTCAATAGAGAGAGAGAGAGAGAGAGAGAGATATGGTATTCTTTTTCGCCTGCACCATCGAGATGCTTTGACGACGGAGTTGCGATACAGCCCCATGAGGTCATCTAGTCTGCTCCCCGTTTTTTTTCTCCTCCATGCTATTCGTGATTGCTGAGCGCCTAGCAGGATAGCTGCGGATAGCTGCGGATAGCTGCGGATAGTCTTTGGTATGACCCGGCCGGGGATCGAACTCACGACCTACCACTCGTGAAGCCGGACGCATAACCATTACACTATCTCGCTCGGTTTATGACGTCACACTAGCAATACTTTTCCTATCGATTGTATACTGGGGTGGATTTTTTAACATTGATCGTGAGTTAACTATGAGCTATTGGGTCATCTCTAGTTTGAGGTCTGGTGATCGCAAGGTTAGGCATTCTCACAGACTTCTGCACGGGCCAAATGAAATCGTATGGCGACCTGTATGTTTGAAACCTCCGCTCCAAAAAGTGTTAGTTCGGTTCAGTTCTGCGGTTGTGTGTTATAACTAGGGCTGGGCAAAATCGAGTACCTGAGTGATTCGATTCTGAATCACGTAATATTCGTCGAGTCGAGTCGAGTTATCGAGTATCACCCATTATGACGCCATGACATAATATAATACGTCAAAGTTCAAATATCTAAATCTTATGTCATCACAAATAATTTAATGCCTGTTATCCGTCTCATAAATGATACTTTGCTATTTTTTTCGACCATACGGATTTCATTTCACTTGGTGATGATGTTGTGGGATAATCATGACTTCGGAAATGTGCTACATCCAGTAACCTTCGTAGCTTTATAGCCTACCATATGTTTCGTATGCTACGATACAGCCAATCAAGGTTCCAAGGCTTCTACGGTGAAAACGAGTATCGAAACTATTATTCTCGTTGATAAATTAACATTCAGTGGCGAGAAGAGTGCAATTTCAGCACTCGAAAAAATCGTCCTTTACTACTCGACTCGAATCATTAAAATTAATACTCGATTCTGATTCGAGTACTCGAATCATTGTGCCCAGCCCTAGTTATAACCAGGACCATAACAACACTTTGCTGCTGGTATGCTGACAACCATCGATTGATCGATGCAACTTATGGGGGCTTACTTTATGCATTTTAATTTTAGCCGAGCCAGGCGCGAAGAATTGTTAAATTTCGTGAATGAATTCTGTCAATTGAAATTGGTTCCTCCATATATCACTATTGCATTTTTATCCTCTCTTCTCCCACGTGATCTGAGTTATCAGTAGATCTTGTGGAAGTGATGCCTTCGAAAATGCAGGGCCCGTGATTCGCTGTCATTGAGTCATGTTCATGTCACACGGAAAGGACTTTTTTATGGGTCGAAATGCTGCCGGCAGCACTAGCAAATTGCATATCCGGAGGTTCTCGACCTTTTATGGTCGCGACTCAATTTCCAATTTGAGAATGTTCCGTGACCCATATCAAACTTTGGCAAAATGATTATTAAAAACAGATCAGCAACTTCGCCCAAACTTCGAAGGATCCTTACTGCTTGTTTTGGAACCTGAATACGTTTAACGTGTTGGCGTTGTATATACAAATACAGACGACCTTCAAGTTGAGTACCACCGTGTTTGACTAAAGGAAAGCACCCAAACGGACTTAACTAAAACTAGTAATATACCGTTCTCCTGTATTTGGGAATACACTTACGCATTTGAAAACTAAGTGATGGTTAGTAGTAAGGGTATCTGGGTTATAGACCGCCCCTCAGGCTATTTAGAATGTAAACACTCTCATAATATAATTAACGTCGGACTATGCCCGGTCCATGCTTCCGAGAAATAAATAACATTCATTATACGTTAGATCAGTGCTTTTCAACCTTTTTGAGCTTAATTCGCACTTTTTATGGAAAATAAATTTCATTCGCACAAGCCAACAGAAAATTGATATACAATAAGAAGATGAAGATACATATGAACATTCTGTTCAGATGTGCAACAAATTGGCTACTATATAGTTTTAGGCCGTGAAGTGTCTCATTAACAAGGCAACTCTTTTCCCTCGTTTTGATTTCAACTATTTCACTAAAACGCTTCTCCGCCAAACAAGTTGTTGGGTTTTATACAATAACGCATACAATAGTGCTTGAATGGCCAGGTCTTAAGAATGGTTCTGCACGCATATCCAAAATACAGCGTATTTTCCCCGAGTGAAAAACGCTTTCTGGTAGAAATCGTTTTTGAGAGATGACACAAAGGTCCCGCAGGATGAAACGGTGAAACAGTGAAAAATCCACATGCTTGTGTTGAAGATTGTGCTTGATGTCTTGGAAAATAAGGTTCAACATCATGAAGCAGAGTAGACACATTAGAGCTCGCTACCTTATAATACGTTGTTCCAACCTTGAGTTCTGTTTTTGTTTCGATTTCCCATTTTCTGTCTCGCGAGTATATGAGAAGAGCAAATAAAGTCAAGATACTGTTTGTTCGTCTCTTTAGCTCAATTTAACTTGAAAGTTAATAACAGTTTAATAACCTCTAAGCAGCATTTTAGACTACCACCAAAATCTGAATTTCTGTGGTATCTCGCGACGCGAGCAGCACCCATGAAAAGGTATTCAT
This sequence comes from Botryllus schlosseri, assembly GCF_051294905.1. Taxonomy (NCBI): domain Eukaryota; kingdom Metazoa; phylum Chordata; class Ascidiacea; order Stolidobranchia; family Styelidae; genus Botryllus; species Botryllus schlosseri. The sequence continues at coordinate 21,860,411 of NC_137247.1, read as the reverse complement.
TTTTAGTATTACAGTATTATGCTACGATTTTACGGACATGTATTACATACAGAACGCGCACACTACGATTCTACCAAACACAGCTCTATGAAATATGTCTGACTCACGCGATTTCAAATTAGGGTGAAGTAAATTTCTCTGCGTGTCGAATTTGTGCTACTGTCTACTCAGATTGCAAGAACGGGACCATTTCGTGCCAGCATATAGAAATGTTTGGCCATCCAGCGACGGTCATTTTTGCCAAGGTTTTGTCGCTGCTACTGTTTTGGGCACCGTATTTTATCAGCGGCACCGCATTTTATCAGCAGTATGTCAGCCAAAACGCAGAAGGGGTTGGCCTCGAAATGAATGAGTCTCATATGGGCCTGAGCTCACTCGTCGCACATCCATCCCAACGGTCTTCGCCCATGTTTTCCAGAAAAAAAAACATTCGTACAAATCTTATCGTGAATTCTAGCCAAAGGTCGGCTGATTCGCATGATCAAGCCATATTTTCTGCGTGTCTCGCTTATTAACTACACTACCCAACACCTTGGTGACCTTGGATATATAAATATTATCGCAGGATATTTTGCAATCAATTCAACAAATATTACATACTGACAGATAGCTCTCGCACCGTGTCGACCCTAAATTATACCCATGCGGTTCATACTTAATATCCCTTAAAGGGGTAAAATTTGCGTACAGTAACTTGCAAATGTAAGTGTAATGTTGTAATGCAATGCAATGTAATGTAATGCTGGTGACGTCATATTTTGTGATACGATTGTTGATATACAATGTTCTTTCCAATTCTCTACTATAGTTGCTGACGATTATACCCCTGACAAGTGTCAGCCGAAAATATTTGGGTTTATTTCAATATGAATATACTATTCAAATGCAAGTCTGTAATCATGGCAATTACTACTATCCCCGTGCCTCGCGCTAATCAAACATCTATTACGAAAATATTACGATTGTTTTGCGAAAGAAAGCAGAGAATCAATTTGACGTCATTTTTCCAGCCTGTCGCAGGCTCAGACGGGCTGATAAACACTGTATGCAACTACAACAGCTTCCAAACCAGGCTTTTGATTACGTAGAGCGCGAAAACATTAATGCACTACGGCGTGTGAGAGAGCTACGATTAGTGGTGCGTCAAGTTAAACAATTTTTTACAATTGCGTCTCAACTACAACAGTTACACTGCCCTTGAATTTCCTGTTAGGTTTATTTGAATTATTATACGTCAAAAAATAAACAATTATTCACGATTTTCATTCGCACTCGTCCAGATTTTTCATTCGCACTATTCGCACCGCCTCCGCCATTCGCACTGCAATTTTTTTCATTCGCACCAGTGCGAACCGTCACACAGGTTGAAAAGCACTGCGTTAGATGATACTTTCCTTAGATATTCTATTATATGTATTTAGGACTAATATTCTAATATGTGTATTTAGGACTAATGCGACTACTTCGAAAACGCGTACTGAGCTGTTTTAGGAATATGAATTCTCGCTTATTCTTATGTGAATTTAGAACTTTGTATTTTCGCGGATCAATAATTAATTAATGTTCATTTATTTCAGATTTCACGCAAAAGTCGATATTCGTAAGTAAACTGGTATATCCTTAGATAATGAATTTGATTCTGCTGCATTTGGTTATTTTTATGAATGTTTGCTGGTAAAATTCCACTAAAATGATTAACAATCCAGGAAAGTATGCTACTCGTGCTGTAGTAAAATTGGTGGTACGGTCACATGCAACTTTCCATTACAATAATTATTTGTTCTATGAAGACACCCTTTTGTCACATACAAATGTATCCAGTGTGATATCTGCGTAATACTGAATGCGGGTGACGTGATATTTTGTGATACGATTGTTGATGTACAACGTTCTTTCGAGTTCTGTACTAGTTACTGACGATTACTCCTGACGAGTCTCAGCCGAAAATATTCGGGCTCATTTCAATATGCATATACTATTCAATTTTATATTGAAGTTTTGCACCTCGGAGAAGCTGTTCGAATATTGAATAGTTCCCTTGTATTGCAAATTTTTGAAACAAGTATTTTCTTTTCAACAGTCTTGAATTGATCTTCAAATTCATCCAACTGGTGTCGACTCTTCGAAGAGACCCCCTGGTTCTACCGTGCGTGTGCTAACAGACAATGTTGGTAGTGACGTGAGGAGTCATCTGAACGGATTTTGTGCCGGTGCAGTCATCTTTTGCGATAATACTTTTGCCTCAAGAACCCATGGAAACATGTGATCATGTAAGTCTATTTACTCATTTCATATATCACCATTGATCATATAATGTGCTGGTTTTTGCAGTCCTAATTTTCTTAATAACTATCTATATATGCGATATGAGCTGAAGAGAGGCTTGATCTGTGTACATTAAACAGAGGCAGGGCTGTGGAGTCGGAGTCGGGGTAATTTTCGCTTGATGGAGTCGGAGTCGTGAAAACTATAATAGCTGGAGTCGGAGTCGGTGGGAAAATACTGACTGGAGTCGGAGTCGAAGTTTGTGAGAATGACTGTGACTTCGACTCCGACTCCAACTTCTCTATCATGAAAACATTTGCTTTCAAAGAATTTTCAATAGAATTTTTATGTACCACCAACCACTGTTATTATTAACCATACATGCAGATCAGGTGCGGTCAGCCCGTGGCACGAAGGCCAAATTTGGCACACGAGAAGGTTATGTGTGGCCTGCGAGGTAATTCTCGAAATTATTTATGACATCAGGTACAATCGCAAGGCCAACCAAAATTTGATTAGCATGACCGCGAAATTTGATGATGACTAAAACAACAGTTCTGACGCATTGACGTATCCAGGGGCCAGCTACATTTATCCCAGATCTTCGTATATGACCATGAAGTAGAATATTTCATAGCAGATTTATTGGACTTGAAATTTTTCTCGGTACTTCGCATGATTCATTGTCACTAGATTTCTTGCATTCAGTATTTGAGCCCACTTCTGAAAATTATAAATACGTATTATTCACAGAATTGAGTCTAACTGTATTCGCAATTAGGAGATACGGCTTCGCTTGTGCACTCGCAGCGAGATCGTCGACAAAACATTTGCACAAAATGATAGAGGCATGTTCACTGATACCATCGATTTTGCTATGTCTAAACGTCGAATAATCCTGTCCTTGCCAAATGAGCCCAGTGATATACAGATGCGACCCCCAATGTATGATAGCGACATATTTATTGATATAGCTATAGCCTAATTCAGTCGTTATCTTGCAAAAAATTTTCGCGCGAGTGCTCCCCACTTGACAAAGTTAAAAATATTTGTAGTGTAGCTTAGCTGTTTGGGTCGAACACATGATTAAGAAAGACTGCAAGTCCCAATCCTTGAATACTTGATTAAGTACATGCAGACTAGACATAGGCTATGGTCTTTGACTACTTAACTAAATTCCATTTCTGACCAATGTCTATTGTTAGCAGTAAGACTGTATGTGCTTGTAATCAGGATAGTGACAATGACAAAATTATTAAGTTCAATTTCTTTATTAGTTGCTGAGTCATACGTAAGAGCTACACTTGGATTTTTTATCTACATTTTTATCAAACAGGATTGGATATCTGCCATATTTGAATGATTCATACATTTCAGGATATTAGAGAGTCCATGTTATAAAAACTTGAATAAGGAAGGATATTTAGCAAATCTTTATTTCATGTTAATTGCAAGTGGATAATTCGAGTTGTGCCACAATGAAACAATTTAGCATGCCACAGTTAATCATATGTTTGCATATGTTTAATGGTTGTATGATAGTCATTCAACCGACAATGTGGCATATGATTTTCGAAGTAAATTGGTAATAATGCTGGAGTCGGAGTCGGTACGTTTAAAGACCCAGGAGTCGGAGTCGGTACGTTTAAGAACTCAGGAGTCGGAGTCGGTATATTGAAAATGTGTGGAGTCGGAGTCGGAGCCGGAGCCGGTGGTAAAATTTACCGACTCCACAGCCCTGAACAGAGGTGTTGTTGAATGTAAAGAGCTGGGGTAACTTGTATTTAAACTACTGCTTACTGATCTATACTTGGAACATCAAATTGAGATCATTTCCCATGTCGTGCTAATTCCAAATAATTTCGTTAATTAAATTTAATCTGGAAGGAAGTATTTTGAAAGATTGAGAACAATTACAATTACTGCAATGAAGGAAAAGTATTCAACACCTTCGATAAGATGTCACAAAGTTTTTTGTACTAAAGACAATCAATGTGTCCTTTGTCTGGTCAATTATTGTAATGGAAATCCAAACCCATAGGAATAACGATTCTACTATATTTATTTTCGGATCTTGTTTGCAATCAATTACATTTTCAGCAAAACGAGGTTGATGAAGTCAACTGTCTTCTTCTCCAAGCCAAATTGAGAGACAAGCAAATACAATCCAAGACCCAAGCGCATGTCTTATTGAAACAGGTATCGTACTCTTTCTGTTTTGTGGACCATACAAATATACATAGACCGTTCGTAGACGTACATAGACGTTCTGCTATAAATTGCATCCTGAGTTACAGTTCTGCATTCTCACTGTGACCTGTGCGCCTGAATGTCAATGTAAATGTCAAAATGGCCGAATTGAAAAAAGCGCGGACCTAATTCAAGATATTTTTATTAGTCGTTATGCGAATTTTAGTTCTTCTCAGTGATAGCATTTCACATGTACCCGAGCGCCTTTCCTGCGCTTGTGTAACCTGCATGTGTGAAATATTTATATTTATTTCTGCATAAAATTTAGAATTTTCATTGACATATTCAAAACTTTGGAATTTAATCACATTTTCAGGGAGCACAACTTGGAGTCGACCAGTAGAAAAGAAGCAAACATCATGGCACGCCACGAATCAGAGATTGACCGATCCTGGATTGTAGCTGATGCCAAGAATATAAAACTGCTTCAGTGAAAATGAAGTATTCAGAAACATTGTTGACGTTTTGAGCTACTATGCATTGGATTGTCATACCCTGAAGGAGTGGTTCTCAAACAGGAGAAAGCATTTGAAGGGGCGTGAACCCGCTGTCAACTAAAATCTTTTTCGCACATGGCAGCTTCTACTTATTTCTCTGTGTATGGTCAGAATTTAATATTTGAATATTCTCTCATCAACAACTATTACCGTCACTGCCATCCAACTATCAGTTGGGATTTTTAGCGTTCTGGTTGCTTTTTTTAATTTCATGATACGACGATAAGGGGTGTGTGAATTTTTTTTGCTATCATAATGGGGCGTGTCCAAATATGTTCATGAACCAGTGCCCTAATGACTTCCAGATTTCATATTTTGCAGCAGATTGGCAAATAACAACAAAATCTTTTCTGTAAATCTGCAAAATTTGTATGGACTCAAAGAAACGATTTCTTTGTTATTTAAACAAAAGTGATTGGCATTAACCTGATATAAATCCTTGTAATGCAAGCCCAAGAATATTTTTGATGCCTGGTTAGCAGGCCCAATTTCATTAAGAGTAAAAAAATACTTTGTTACTTGTTTATCGTGGTAGTGGTAGTTAAACTGATATATTCATTGTTTGTTTTTTTACAATAAAATTAGAAATTTACAAGCCATAATTTGATCAATTATAAATATATTTTAATGATTTGTGTTGATCATGTTTTCCGTTAACGGACGTAACCAATGAATTTGATTCCATGCCATTGTCACGAAAGTTAAAGATACTAAATGATATTTTGTTATCACTATCCCTAATTCCCTATGCATTCATTTTCATGATTGAACGAGTTGCATGATATTTGTAGTGAGTTTGCTCTTGATCATTTGTGATGTTCGTGATTTCATGGACTATTCCGGAAACGGTTTATACTGCTGATCTGAATTTATGAAACCCTGTCACAGCAGCTATTGGAAATTTCAATGTTTGCACGTATTTAATCACCCAGGTTGGGTATTATAAGCGTCATCTATTCATGAATCAATAAAATCTGATTTTATTTTGAGCCCTGCGTTCCGGTGACTAGTCAACCAGCCACTTTGAGGCTGAACACTTCTTAGGTAAACACTTTTAATTTAAACACTTCGCAACACTTCTAGGCGTTCAATTTTTGGATCACGTTTCGTGTTCAATTTTCCGGGTTGAGCAACACTTCAGAATTTACAGTGTAGGCTACGTTGCCAGGGATTATGTAGTTAGTTAGGAAATTAGGAGTCCTATCTTCCCAATCGGTATGGAACAACATCAAAATCATCACAAAGCAATATAGACTTTTGCATGAATTCTGTTATGCGTTTACTACGGTAGTATGCGCACCTGCTTACAGGTGTCCAGACGTCGACTTTCTACTATATTCGCTCCTAACATTATAGCAGCACCCGACGCAGCTTACATTATCACGTTATAAGACGCCGGCGGCGTTTCACTGTCGGTTTAATTACCCTTATTCTAGTGACATGAAAAGGACTGAATCGTATGAAATGTGGTCACTACAAGAATCGAGCGAAAGCGCTGTTTCAAGCCGTCTTGCATCGGTCACGATTAGTTTTACTTTTCAACTAGCTTGTTGTCCGTCGATATATTCATGAGACTCGCTTTCATGCGGCTAATTTTCCCCTATCATTAAAACGTCGGGGATCGCGTACCTGCGGCGAAGGTGTTCGTTTAATTATAGCGACGAGAACCAGACCCATGCGGCTAGTCCGTAGGCATTTTAGTACTGAGTTAAATACCCTTATACTCGACTTGCAAACATTATACAGGTAGCGGTTGTACTGCGAGCTGATAATAAGGCTTAAAATGCGGAGACCTCGGAAATCGAAACCGCGATCTGTTTGCACTCAAAATCGCATTTTATTTTATTCTAGGGATTACTATTATCAAGTCGCATTTAAATAATTAATTAGTGATGATGCATTTATCCGTGCGATATCGCAGTCTTCGTGAATATACATACTCTAACAACATCAAAATCATCACAAAGCAATATCGACTTTTGCGTGAAATCTGAAATAAATGAACATTAATTAATTAGTGATCCGCGAAAATACAAAGTTCTAAATTCACATAAGAATAAGCGAGAATTCATATTCCTAAAACAGCTCAGTACGCGTTTTCGAAGTAGTCGCATTAGTCCTAAATACACATATTAGAATATTAGTCCTAAATACATATAATAGAATATCTAAGGAAAGTATCATCTAACGTATAATGAATGTTATTTATTTCTCGGAAGCATGGACCGGGCATAGTCCGACGTTAATTATATTATGAGAGTGTTTACATTCTAAATAGCCTGAGGGGCGGTCTATAACCCAGATACCCTTACTACTATGGTTATTATCTACTTTTGATTGTATTTTTTGAGAGGGCGGAGGTGAAGAAAACTCGAAAGTAGCATAAATATGCCACCAAATAAGCTATGTTTAATGTTTATGTTGATTCACGAATAAATTTGAGCTCCATTCAAGCCTTTAAAATTCCGGACATTTACGCGTATTTTTTCATATCCTCCCGGACGCAGTTTGAACACTGAAGTTCCGGACATGCCCGGAAAATCTGAACGTATGGCAAACCTACGCTTAAGGCGCATTCCCAAAGCATTGGAGCAAATATTTGAACATCCCTAAAGCATGTACACTATGCTAAACTAGAAGTAAGCGGAAAGCTGTAGGAAGAGGTGGTCAATAACGACGTATTTCTACGTATTGCTACCATCTAAGACAGTGGTGCTCAACCTTTTTGCCTTCGTGAACCCTCTTCAGACCGTCATGAACCCCTTCGGACCCCCATGTTTTTAGCTTTATTGCCGTGCAACCGTAATCTGTCTTGTGAAAATATTAATTGTAGGCTTGTGATGAACAGCAATGAAATGACCTGTCATAAATTTAACACCATACTATTTATGTAGAAATTGGGAAGACGTTTATTAATTCAATTAATTCTGTGACTGCATTTCTTGGAATACACGGTCGTGCCTCGAAAATCTGCGCCGTCGATGTTAAATGAGCGAGTGTCGAATATCCATTAATTCCCACAAAGATAGGCGGTGGCGAATGTAATAATAACGCGTAACGCTTCCAACGACACTTCTGGGTCTGACCGCAACATAGCCTACATCGCACGAATATCCCTGTCATCACTTCAATAATATAACGTCCAACCTAGTCGTTTCTATGTAGCAGCTCATCTTGCAGTTATTCGGAAATAGCGGTCATGTATCACAGCAGAAAATGGAATTTTTAGCAAGCGAATTTCTTCCGAAACCCAAACAAAACATCTCGAAACAGCAGCATATTTGTATCAGTAGGCTGTTGGCAATTTAGCGATTAAAATGAGTTTGCACAGTTGAATATTTCATCTCCGACGGCTGTTCTGTTTACGTGAGAGTTTAAGCAGCTATGAAGCGAAATTGCTTCGTGATTTCTCTACTTGAAAATATAGAAATTGGGTTATCACACATTTTGCAAATTTGGCGGTTTCGCGGACCCCCTGAAACTGCTTCGCTGACCCCTAGGGATTTGCGGACCCCCGGTTAAGAACTACTGATCCAAGGTGAATCGTCGTTTGCCTCGAATCGTACTACCGGTGTGTTGCTGTATGATGATCTTGGAGCCATTGCTGGCTCACAGTCATCACTGATAACAGCGGTGTAGTCAGCGGGCGGATTTGTGTTATCCAAAGCTCTGCTATTTCAAATTCGAAACCCCGTCTTTTTGAATGCCGATTCTATGTATAATATTTACGATAGAATACAAATTGATACGTTGCCTCGCTGAATTATAATTGGTTGGCAGGAGGGTCGTAACCTTTGATGACCTAAGAACCTTCACGTTATTCTGGTAGATTTCGAGGAAACCCTAATTTTCAATGAGTCACAAAAACAAAACTCTATCACACAATCACACATTTTTACACATCTAACTATACCCAGGGCTCACGAACCTTTTTTAAATCAAGAGATACTCCTTGGGTTCTGAATAATGCGACGGGCTACCACGTCATTTACCCGTTATTGGTTACATGACTTCACTTTGTCATTCAGACCCGTGGTCACGGTCTCCGCTCCTTACCAAAAAAGGCTGTTTCTTCCCGAGACTTGTGCCAGTGTCTCAGAGTTCAGTTGCGTTGACGTACTGGGCGCCGAAGCGCCAATGTTCGTTTCGAGGCGAGTATTTGCCAGATTGCCTTTCTAAATCCGTGGGTGCGAAGGCGAGCAACGTTCCACATTCAATACTTCATTAATCTTTAGCATCCAGCCAATTTATATATTATGCTGTGGAACGTAATTTTGTTGCCTTGGATACAACAATAGTTTGCGCTCAACTTTTGGGCGCTGAATCCAAAAATCAAGGCTCTCAGTCACAGATTTTAAAATATGCTGATTATTATTTACGAAGACCCTACTTCTGAGGTAAAGAATCATCTACATCCTAATCACTGGATATCATGTAATTGCAATAATCGATGGATTGATCAATCCACAGATTTACCGACCTTGTGATTTCTAGTCGCCTTTCATAGACCCATTGGAAGGTAGTCCGCAGACCCACGAAGGGTTCACGAACCCCAATTTGAGAACTTTGCCTTACAAACTTGCTTTGTCGCTTAATAGAAACTCCTTTCAATTCGTGTTGACATTTTTATCAATAGCTTTCATTAAAAATCCATACTTAAAAAACGTCTTATTTTTATATATTCAAAATATTATTTGAATATCTAGTTCCCGGAATGTCCAACATAAATATGCCTGTGTCTGTAACAGTCCGATCTAATTACCAGCTTTAACTGGTAGCCTAAAATATGGCAGCTCCCCAACTACCGAAAAGACACCTGCAAGATTTTTCCCGTTGCTACATTCATATACAGTGAATGTTCATTAACGAACGATTCAATTTCGCAACAAGATTACACTCGAAAACGACGCGATTATACTAAAAACGGAAATTTAGAACTGAAAGCAGAAAGGATAGGAGTGACCAAGGTGATATACCCGAAACGGCAAATATGACCACATAACAACTGCATTGGGCGTATTTGTTCGCTATGAGAAGGATAAAATTGTCCTTCGAAAAGTATGCTGTAATGGGGGAAAGTTGCAGGTTGCGCTTGAGATGATCTCGCATCGTGAACGCTGCTAATAATACCAATGAATATTGTGGCAAATTCAGAATAGAATATTGATTATATTGGCTGCGCTTTCTCGCTTCAAATTTCATCACAAATAGAGATGCAATGCTTTCCAGAGAAACCACATCCAGACTTGGGTTAATACGGGGGTGAAAAAAATCATGATTAAACAGTGGTAACAAGACAAATTTTCTGCTAATGATATACGTATTGGCTATAGTACCCAATGCAACGGACTTCAGATCTTTTCACGCGCTGGATGTACCTACCGCACGCTGCAGAATGTGTCGACACGACAAAACGACATACGTCAGAATTTATAGATTTTAGTTGTTGGTCCGCTACCTTATATATAGGCTACACATGTCATGGAAGCAAAATAGGAATCGGATAGGCTGAAAAATAAACTTTTTGTAATGACCGAACAAACATATTCCACAACAAGTCCCAAGGCAATTTGTATATGCCCTGGGAGAAAATACTAGGTTACCGAAATAACTCATGACTTGTCATGTCAGTTTTGAAATGGCATTGCACCCAGCTTTACACGGTCAAACGCTGGCTTATTTCCATGCTCATTTGCGTCAGCATATCAACTCAATCGAATTTAAATAGTGCGCGACTTGAAATTGAATCAAATCGGAAGATTTAAAATCGTTAGAGCCGACTCAAGTAAAAAATCTCATTGACTCGAAAGTAGTGACTTGATCTAAAATCTACACAGCATATTTAGGTTTTGTTGGCAGCTTTATTTTGTAAGACGAAATTCAAGTTCAGATTACTTGGAAAACGATGTTAGATAGACTGAAAAACATGTCTAATGGGAGTATAACATACATCTGCACTATGTGCTGAAGTTTCAGCGATGGCATATTACGGTTAAGGTTCTGAGCGTGACCGTGCTAAGCCTCGTGCCAGCAAAATTGGATATTGTTGTTTGAGAATTATATAACTTTCTGATCCATCACATCACCAGGCACCAGCCTAATTTTAGCACCGTCTATTACGGCATCGAGCATACCTGAGCTGATTTACACAGACAACTAAGTATATAGATCTACATGTGCTACAGGTTCGATTGAAAGTTTGCTACAATTAAGGTGTAACGCACCCTTCGCGGACCGCCAAGGTATCGCGTCAGGCCATGGGTTTAGTAGACCAGGTATTGGTCAATTTGAAAGAAAATGCCTTAAATATAGACTACGTAAAACAAGTCTTTATTTGCAGTAAATAAATAGGCGGCAAATGCCTATTATATGGAGCGTATGCGCATTCCTGCGGAGCAACGCGGAAATGTAATCAGAGTTATTATTGATGTGTTCCATTTCACTGAGTTGCTCACATTGCCGGCATCGCGTACTTGAACTGGACAATTCTTTTTAAAATCTTCTTCGAAACTTCATCTCAGTGTAGCGTAGGAAAGCGAGTGGACCGCCAGGAGCACGCCACCACATTCTCTTGTTGCCTGCTTTCTTGAAATTTCCATTCAAATTGCTGTCGGCACAATCGTTGTACCACCATCCCCCTTCTAAGGCATAAGCGCAACTATAAGGAGCACCATCGTGATCCGCGTCTTTCGTTGTGAATTGTCGATTGTTGTGCCAGTAGAGAGAATTGCGTTTTGCATTTCCCGAGTATCCGGATATGGTCAGTCTGTATTTGTCGGAGCTGGGTCCGATTTGAAAATTGCTGAATGAATAGAATTGTCACCGCTGTGAGATAAAGATAAACTAAACTGCGTGAATGAAATTCTGAATATATATTTACGATGCCATGGAATTCCTGGTTTATTATGAAATAACATTATACAGACTAGGGTTGGGACTTCGGGATCAAATTTTGATCGGGATTTCCCGGGATTTTCGCTCCTCAATCCCGGGATTCCCCGGGATTAGAAAAGTAGTAAAATACACATACAAGTTACACAGATAACATTTAGTCCTTGTGATATTGAATTGACGCAAACATATGAGCATCAAGAGTATCATCGTTTAGATCAGGGGTCCCAAACTCCAATTCGCTCGCGGACGGCTTGCTGAAGGCGGGCAGCAGCATCAAATAGGGGTATAATATGTATTTCCCAGTACGCCTTTTTTGTCGGACCTTGCAGATTGGCATTCCATACACATTGTAAAAATGTAATACACTATTGTAATATTCACGGTTGCCACGAAAAGTCATATTTTTCAATATTTTCTAAAACTATTGTTGTGCTTGGCATAATTTGGCGACATCGGAGTTATATAGACAGTTAGAAGCCATGCGATACGACAAATGCATCGTGTCATCTTAAAAGCTGTCGCATTATAATTTAGCATCTAGTGGACGTTTGATGTGTGATAGCGATTCAGGTTTTTGGAGTGGTTTCAGAATGAAATTTCACGGACTCAAATCCGAAATCTGATATTTTCGAGTTTAATATTGTCGAATGCTTGAAAAGTCAAAACGCTGACGTGGGCCGCAAAAACAGTTCTGGCGGGCCGCGTGTTTGACGCCACTGTTCTAGACAATCAGCCGAGTTCGTGACACTGCTTTATTACCAAAATAAGATATATGGCGCTACATAAGCCTTGGTAGATGCTGTTCACAAATCCCGGGATTTCATCGGGACCAATCCCGGGATCGGGATTGCTTCAAATCCAGGGATCCCGGGATCGGGATTTCCCGGGGTCCTAACGCTAATACAGACATGGGTGTATCTGAAATGAAAACTAGTAAACACAAACAGCATATAAAACAGTATATATTTTATGTAATTTATGAATCACAACAAAATGGAAATAAAATTTAATATTCACCTGTACTTTACGAAATACCGATCACCATCATTGTCAATCATGCTAATTTTTAACTCATAGTTCCCTTCCCATGTCATTTGATGCAATGCTTCGAGTCCTGAATGAAAGTGCCTTGTCAGTTCTAACAAACTAGCATGAGATAGAGCCTTCTTTCTGAAATTTCGCATGATGATTGATGGCGCGTCTTCATCGACAACCTAATAACCTTGATATCTCGTATCCAGTTTAGTGCACCGTGTTACGATTGTTTCAAATTACAAACTAGTCTTCATAGATAAGTTGTAACTGATGTAACACTTTGTACCTTGTATGAACGCCCAGTATTTTCGAAGAACTAATGTTTCTGTTTTTGTGTATATCTGTCAGTCTTTGCAATCTTTTATTCTAGCTGTACTCCCTATCTCATTTTGATTTGTGATCGAATTCCATGCCCTACATTGATATATGGCCAAAGTACGATCACTACTATTTCTTTTACAATTACTACAACTATCCCACCACTTTTCCTTTTAGGTCACGATATATCGGCATTGTTTTACTGCCAATGCCAGAAAAAATCAGGATTTGTAGTCGAATACAAAATATATGCGTTCTGCTTTTCACTTTATATATTGGTTTGAACAGCGTTTTACGAATCGGTTTTACCGCCAGACAGCTATCGGTAGTTACCCGTCTAAAATCACTCTGATTATACGGAGTAAGAAAATCCCCCTTCTATACTGGATGGTGTGTTATGCACAGAGGTGGTCAGTAACGAAGTACTTCTACTTTTTCGAAGTACTCAAGTAGTTTCCGTCTACTTCTGGTACTTACTCAAGTAGATCTGATTTTCGCTACTTCTACTTCGTAATTTTTTGTGATCTACTTACTTACTTTTCGCTCTTTTCAGTTTGTCAAGTAGAAGTAGTTCAATCTTCCAATCAGGAAGATGGCCTGAGGAATTTCGGGGCTGTTTTCACGGAGTATCAACATTAAATTTTCATAAAAGTATAGTAAAGCCCAGAATTTTCGTCGCGCTTCGCGCGCAGTGCTGGATACGGAGTGACCGGTATGATTCACGAAAGTATCGGTGAATATAATTTAGGTAGAGGCGGGGCCTACGATATTCGTATCGTAGGCCCCGGTAGAGGGTTGGCGTGGTTCCGTTCACACCACATTGTCGCCCTTCGTCCATATCAAATAATTCATCACCGTATTTATGGCTCATCATCATTGAAACTGATGTTTCGCAATCTAGCATTTACTTTTCATATCGTAATCTAGCATGTTCATGGCGTGTCCAAATCTGGAAAAGTGGACTCTGACTTTTTTTAGTTTTAGAGCTGTTTTGGCATACCACCTTTGAAACTTTCTGGACTAAAAACATGAAATACATGTTCTGCTTTTAGAAGTAGTGTATATATTTCACTTTCAATTCCCAGTATCATATACTTTGAGTTATAATTAGTATCAGTTCTTTTGTCTGGATAACATACACGTTGAAGTATAAAAGCAAGTGTAGTAATGCCTTTAATTTCTGGAAATAAAACTACACAATATGGCATTTTTACGGTCCACCATATTTTGTATTAACGTTTACTAATCGCGCAAAGTGTTTACACCGTATCCTATACAACTTCTCCGTATTGCTCTTCGACTAAACTACGGGCCCTATAATATGGAGAATGACGCCATACCATGCTATTTTCTAAAACGTGCTGTTCGAGAAAACAGAGGATTAGCATCGCATTTCCATATCAATACTATCATTTTCATCTCATGATGTGTACTAATACTAATGCTATCGAAAATTGGATACTTGCTGATATGCATCAATATGAATCAATCTCGTCACCTATCGCATGCTCAATTTGCACCTTTTAACAATCCATGTGAACGAATTAGGATCGTTTTCATAACTACTTACTTACTTGAGTACTTTTAAAGTCATTCAATTCTACTTCTACTTCAAGTAGTTTAAGGTTACTTATGGAAGAAGTACTTCTACTCGTACTTGAGTAGATATTTTCGTCGCCACTTCTACTTCTACTTGAGTAGATTTCTTGAATACTTTGACCACCTCTGGACTTATGCAACCGAAGCCTTAAGATTTGCTTCGCAACAGAAAATAGAAACTAGAAACTTGAGTATATTTTTTGCTTTTCTGTTTCAACTGGACTTTCCAGCATATTACAGTTAAGGATTCCAGCGCAATTAGCTCGATATAGGAGCTAGCCGTGGCAATAAATATCACAATATTAATTTATATATAGGCCTTTACTGTTCATCCATTTTATCATACCCCTAATTTTACACTTACAATGGTGACACTACTATGTGATTAAAAATTGAACTCGCCCAACGCCCACAGGCGTGAAAATTTACTCCCTTGCCTCTTTACCCGAAATTATGATGAGGCGCCAAAGGAATCATCAATCTTCGATATTGGGATGCTTCATATGAGCAAGCACACACAATTGCAAATGCAGTAGTATATATCAGTATAGTCCTACCAAACCAAAAATCTCCTCGCAAATCGCCAAATCCTTTCACGTAATCATTCCAGCCTCTGAAGAAATCAACATTTCCTTTCATTCGTCGCTGGAAAACCTTAAATGGAACCAAAAGTATATCTCCATTGTTCTACAAATATCGCACTTCTATTCTTACAGTCCAGTTTCCACCTTCGTCAGTTACGTCACAGAACATTGGCCTGAATCCAATTGTGGGTATGAAAAAGTCGAAGACACCACCAGAGTCGTTGCGAGATAATGCTGATTCTAATCTGGCGCCATGGCAACTTCTGCCGATGTAGGCTTGAAATGCTAGAAATCATTGAAATCGTTTATCTCAGTGATTCCTCAGTTGTCTCGCGAATAATTTTTAGAATTTTGAACAAAAAATGTGTAAATATTCAAAACAAAGTGTGCAGACAAGCAGATATGACTGAAAAGCGACATCAAAACTGCGATCATTGGGCAAAACGATGATGCTACGGAAAACAAGGTCTCGGAGAAAGCGTCAGAAACTATTGGATATCTTCAAGTCCATCGTATACTTCCCATTCACGCATGAAGATGAAATACATTGCTTACCCATTGATAACTCATTGTCCTTTTTTCTCCAGTCAGCTTCTGCGCTTTTCGTGAGCTTATTTTCTGTAATCAGTCAACGAATAAGGGGCGGCGGCACAAGAAATATGGGTCGTGAAGGATGTCCAATATAGGACAGTTCTATTTATGGTACCTTTCAATTTAAGTTCAGGCGTCACAACTACGTAGGGACACCGACTTTATTTTCGGCACCATGCCCATGATGACATCTCGTTTCGTTTCACCGAATTTCATCCTATAGCCATAGGCTAGCGCTATCAATTCGTTTTGTATCCGTGTCTTGATCCCATGGCATCCTTACACCCACACGAAATTAGCATTGTCGGTAACGAACTGATTAAAAAATTAATATACGACAGAACGAATTAGAAATAACAAAGTATATACGGCCATGAGAAAACGACATTCATGTGTCTATATCAGGGGTCACCAACCTTTTTGAAACTAAGAGCTACTTCTTGGTACTGAATCGTGCGCCGGGCTGTAAGTTACGCCCGCTGATTACCCGTACGGAGTTGGATTTGTGCTGTTTTTGTTGTTTGTGGTAATCATGGTGTTTGTCGACTACTATTATGGTCATTTACACCAGGCCAATTTTCATCAATTTATTCCGTCGCTGTCGACTTGTAGCACGGATCATTTGTAGGTTTTTATAAAACACCGCTTACACGGACGAGATGGCGAGGGGGAGCCTAGATAAGCCTCCAACACTTAGGTAGGAATTCTGTAGTTGACCTCGATCGGACTCGAAACCACAGCCCAACATTGGGGTGGCAGCTGTGGATTATACCACTACGCTTTCTCGCCACACACTGAGTTGGATTTCTTCAATTAGACATTCAGAGCATTGGGGCACTTGGGCAGGGTATCTGCCCTTTGCCAATAACAGAAACCTCCCACTTAACGGGACTTACACGTGCGTCTCCGGGCCCAGTTGCGTAGCCGCACTGCGCGCCGAAGCGCCAATCTCCGCGTCGAACTCGAAACTCCTGATTATTACCTAGATTACCATTGAACCTCAGCGTGGACGAGGACGACCAACGCCCGATCAAAAACTGCGTTCGTATGTTGCTTTGGTTCGACTGACCCATCTTGAACTGCTGCCCTTATGAAACCCTTCTCCGCTGCTACTTTGAATCTTTCTTTTGAATATTTGCTACTGCGACTGCGGGCTACACATTTGATCCTCACGGGCTACCGGTATCAAAGAGGATTAAACAGCATAGCTGACAGTATAATGTTACGTTTTCTACTATTTTGATTTTTGATGGATAAAATCACAGATATTGTTCTCTTGATCTTAACATGCGAAGAAGGATGCCTAATATATACACACATTGTACCTTCCACCAAATCGGCGTTGCTTTTCTTCAGCTTTTCTATTTCACACTTGTTAGCATCCATATCTGAATATAGAAATTATTAAACTAGGTCGATGCAAATAACTTCTTTCCGATTCGTTTATATTCGAATGCATTTCGCCTATTCTATGGTATCATTGGTTCTCGGACGATACGCTGAGACGCAAAACAATACCTAATATGGTAATTGCCGTAACCCGAACCCCAAACCCTAAAAGGTTGCAGAGCGTCAGTAACGAATGTGGATATGTCGTTTATATCAACTACGTAACAACTCATCTGAGTGATATAAATACGGTACATTTACATTGCGCATTCATAAGCGTCAAATTTATTGTACTAGTTACAGAGCTCGGTATTATTAGCGACATTTAGGAAATTGACTTTGATTGTTTGGGTGGAACGCCATTTGAGTGACACTCTGAAAAGTGCCGATGTGCTCGTTCGACTAACAACAGTAAAGTTATGTTTGGCGACGCATGGGCACGATTTACATGAACCATCAAGTCTAAAGCGTAGTATAACGGTTAACCTCAACCCCAAATGTAAACATTAAACTTAATCCAACCTTGTACACTAACCTATCGTGAATTATTATTTGCGACCCGAATCATTCTGTTTGGCGAAGTTACTCAAATTAAATTTATCCCAAGTTAACGTGATATGTTTGTAACCCACATGACCAATGTGGCCAGCATAGGCATTGTCATTCAAATGAACTTCCACTCAAATGAAATTGATCCAATACCTAAACTTGCAATATTTGTCATTCAAATGATCCTTATAATGGTAATTATTGGCATTGTCTCGCAAACGAAATTAACCCTACCTCATTTTGAATTAGTCATCACTCAATTCTCCATCATTGTTATTGTCACTAATGTGAACTGTCACTCGATCCCATCTGAACTTGAACTATTTTGTCAAGTAAATATATCATTGTCATTTCTCACCTAAAGGAGTTGTTACTTAAATGAGCTGTCACTCAAATCAGCGTCCATATTTGAAATGCCAATTGAAGGATATCGAGACTCGAAACCTCAATACTTGGTACCTTGAGCCATCATATCAATGTTTTTCGCTGTTTGTATATTGGACATTGACGGCACCATATAGAAACTTAGAATGACTAGTTGTAATTTCATGGCAAAAAGTGTGATGAAATGTAAATTTATCACAGGTATAGTGCAAGTAATATATTATTACTTACTTGTTCGTAAACGTTCCAACCGCTTTTTCAATTCATCGTATTGTGACGTTGATGCTTGGTCTTGACCCGATGTCCCGGTGCAAGTAAGCGGGTACTCATTGGTGTTCAAACTTTCCAAGGAATTACCCGGATCGCATTTAGTCAACAGGCACCCTGGTCGCGGTTTACATAGAATTTCTTTGCCTTGACTGGCTGAGACCAGAACAACTATTGATATCACAAATATGTGACGCTTTATCTTCATTTCAATGAAACACTTTCATGTAAATATCGTTGTTACAGAGAGTATCGGTAGGCCTACAATATACCTGCGACACGGGTGGGTGAAAAAAAAAACTAAGTCATTCCCAGATAGAAAGTTAGTATGATACGATTTTAGCAAGTTGGATTCATATTAATAAACTACAACAGTAGGAGGCGAACGCCGAACTTCGGGTATATGTCTTGGCCTCAATCCTGCGTGCAAAGACTTGACCGTAAAACAGGTATAACCTCGACATTGTGACGCTCACTGGATAACCTTATCCAAGGGCTGATCTAATATCCACCGTCCAAGCAACTCGATGGTGCAAACGAAGACAAAAGTGGTCCCTTTCGCTGATGGATGAAAAGGACCAACGAATATTTTTAACCAGGACTATTCATCTTCAATTTGCAGCTTTACATCATCACAACCTATATCTGGTTCAAGTGATAGGCTACATAATCGCCGTGTTATAATTGCTGAGCTGACGTTGATGTGGAGGTGCCCAATCATTCTATATCGTATCCGTCTACTGCTTCTTGTGCAAGTCGCACGAGGTTTCACACCACAAAGTATACCATAGTGAAAACCTCTTTTTTGAAATGACATTAACATGTTTTAAGACCAGTGTTTTAAAACATCTTTTACTTCAAATGCAGCCGTTGTTCGGAAAGAATTTGAATAATTTTAGGATAATTATATACCTTTAAAAAAAAAAATTTGTTTCTTTTAAAAATGCCTTTGTTTAAAACATGTTTTAAACATAGTGTTTTAAACAACTGTTTGTCTTAAATGCCATTCTAAACACAAGCCTGACGCGACACAGTTTTGGCAGTAGAGTTAAAACATAACATTTATTGAAAGCAGCTCCCGAAATTACAGCATATATCTGAAGTCGCCTTGTTCAGCAAGTCGTCAATTTATATAAGTCTTTTACGTTGACTTAGTGATCCTGTGCAGTCACATAGAGCATTGCATGCTGATCTTTCAATGATCAGCATCAATATTACTTGGTAAGATACACTTGCAGAGCGCTTTTACTGGCTGTTCGAAGTGTTGCTTCGTGAATTCGTCGAATGGTCGTATATCCCACCAACACCAACAGTCAACAAGCACCTCTAAATGTATGTTATGCAAGAAACAATATCACGCGGCATTCTTTCAATGGTTACATAATAGTTTCTATAGCCTCGGGTACATCAATGCCAGTTATCAGTATTTAGGGTTGCTCATTTCGAAATATAGCGTGACGCAGTCAATTTTCGTAATAGAAATTTGCGTTAGACGTAATCCCAATGATGACCCAAAAGTAACCAAAGCGCCCTCGTCGTATCATATAAAC
Organism: Botryllus schlosseri; assembly: GCF_051294905.1. Taxonomy (NCBI): domain Eukaryota; kingdom Metazoa; phylum Chordata; class Ascidiacea; order Stolidobranchia; family Styelidae; genus Botryllus; species Botryllus schlosseri. The sequence goes on along the minus strand of NC_137247.1, from coordinate 21,840,239 downwards.
GTGTACGTATCGCTTCGGATTTGCACATGTGGACAAATTTCCATTTCTTCGCTGCTGCCATGATCAAGTAACCTTGCTGCTGTATTCCGAATTGCTATGCTATGCTATATACTTATACTAAACGTGCGAAAAAAACTTCGTTAACAGTCAGCAAAAGATTGTCACGGAAGGCACCATTTTATTTTAACTATCTCTGTGATATCAAGGACACTCGTTTGCAGCCTATTTTGTTTTGCTAAAAGTAAGCGTACGGAACCGGCACTCAACGGGGGACAACTGAATTGTAGGGTTTGTTCAAATGTGACGAATTTCACAAACAAATGTACCTGGCTGAACGTCATCCGTCGATCACCGGTAATGTATACCCATGCTTAACGTAACCAGACCGCATTGGCTCGCCTAAAAATGTTATCGAATGTGCTTGCATCACTGAAGGTTTTCCACACTTCTGTTATGAACAGATGTGATATCCATACAAACGTTGAGCGGTCATCTTCATCAGAAAGTTGATCAAGCCATCTGCACGGAAGGCCCATTCATTCCGTGTATAAATTGCAATTGAGTGCTGGATCATTCGCCACGCCTCGTGTCCACACTGTCCAACTGTCCGTGTCCATTATTTTGCAGAAGAATTCAAAATTACATGTTAATATTCCTATCAGAAACAAATCGTGAAAATGATATACGATTTGATAAATTTGACTGCAATTAAACGGTGCTTCTAGCCTAGGACGGCGATGTCACCCATTTCCAAGAAATATCTACAGACGCTGAAATATATCTCATGAAATTTTAATTTTAAAACCATGTAGTAGCAACTAATCATTTTTTAACGGAGGTAATAGATGTCCATATGTTCTTGTCAGTGGTAATGGTATCTGAAGCAGAACCAACGTGGGGGAATTTGATGCAGATATTCCTGACTTGAACTTAACAAGTACTTTTTGGTAAGGTTATGGTTAGAACCATATGTTGATTGTTGATAAAATCCCAACAAGACTTCTTCCGCGGTAATTTCTCATGATTTATAATAGTTTGCATATGCACAGGAAGGTTTGAGAAATTAGTAATTAACGCTTGAGCGGGCAAAGACGATTACCCTGTCGCCACTTGCGAGCGATGAGTAACAGTAGCATGCCATATAGTACCCATATCATGCATTGTCAAACTCCATGTATTGTCAAACTCCATGTTCACCTCTGCGATTTAAAATTTCACGGTGGTTGCTGTCTTAACATGGCCAGTGGATTATGTTGACTGAGACATGTCTCTAGAAATATGTAGCAGTGCAAGCATGTCTTGAACAGATTTTGTGTTGCGTGATTTCCCGCAGGCAGCAATACACACGGATGCGTTGTTGTATGCAAAGTGATCAAGTAATCATATCGCATATTGATGGGTAAATGGCAGTCGTATCTGTATTACCTAGCTTCTACAAACCCAAGCTAAGTAATAATTACGTTGCTAAGTAAGCTTGTTTGATTTTAACTTTGTTATCTGCTGTATGCAACACCGCGTAAATTCTGCAAACTTGACGAAAACGTATCGTTTTAATCCAAATTAGGCGTCAGTGGAGATGTCAAGATCGGGAAACCTTTACAATTAGCTTAATCATGAAATACTATTCTTACCACGATTCACTAATGACTCTATTCGTAAATCTCACTCGTGCATGTAACATACAACTACAAAAACAGACAACTTGATGCGCATTTGAACAAAGTCGAGACAAGGATATGAAGATTTAACAAATCGCTTAACATGCCATGAAGAAGATAGCATCAGTCATTATTTATATTTCGGTATTTATAGCCTTGACAAACACGAGTCGAAGGAAACATATCGATCTCTGGCACATGTTGTGTAATTGTTCCTGGCAGCGACGTCATATGTGTGACTCACTACTGGTTTTTCACTGTTTCAATCGTGTATACTCCGATAGAAGTTATTGGATATGGCGAGCAACATCACTTCTTTCCTAATCTCCATATTCAACAACAAGACGAATTTCTGTGAGTCCGAAGAAGATTATGCAATCTCTGTCATATCGTGTATGTAAGTCTACCAAGTATTAAACTTACGCAAATAAGAAGTTTGTGTCAGTATTGGACGTGTATGGCTGTAAGCATTGCCCATGCTGCATTTTATTGTTTGAAGACTAGAAGAATTCTCTCTCACACACACACTCACTCTCTCGCTCTCTCCCACTCTCCCTCTCTCGCTCCGCGTCACATCCACCGCCCTGTTTATCTAATTCACAGGACCAACCATACTTTTCCCATCTAAAAACAACCCAGGATAAACTACCAATTGCATATTGAATTTCTGAACCTCCAAGTGTCTCTTCCAACCCACGATTTCTAGATGACGTCTGCGTTCTGAATTCGTTTTATATCATATCCATGTCCGTTATTTTCCATTCTAGATTCAAATACCTTGTGATTCTGGTGTACGATCACCGTGATAGTAAAGTGATGCGCTGTTACACGTTCTACGATCTCAATGATTTTATTATTATTTGTAGTGAATTGGTATTGAATATTACATTGAACCTGGATCATTGTAATTTGCACAAAAACGCTTTTAAATTAAAGTTGAAGGAGAAAAGATGCCTGAATTGATGGTTTTGAGCCTCATTGTTACATGTAATATCACCGTCGCTTATTTGGGTGAGAAAACGTATCGAGTCGGAAGTAATAGGCAAAGATTGCAGAGATCCGTGCTGCATTACAGCATTTCAACGCTTGACTGAATCTCAAGTACCTGGGAGGTTGCAAATAAGATTATGGACTCCAGACTCGTTTACTTTTGCGCTACGCTGAACTCGATTGTTGGTAAGGTCAAGAAAGCCTTCCGAGTAAAGTCCTTTGATGTGGGGGCCGAACAAAATTAGCAATCAAGTGTAAAATGCGGCACTATGTAGCTCAGTTAAATGAGTAACCTCGAAGCAGAGTTGTGATCCACCAGCGTGCGGTAATAGTCTAGCAGCGTCGTATGTACTATACGGATTATCTGACTGGGCAACGTTTTCAGTAACGTTAAAGACAGCAACTGGAAAACCCTTAATTGGAGACTTTTGAAAGGATATATATTGTTTTGTATCAGCTCGATACCTGCGGTTTTAATGAATTTTGTTGCACAGGATAGTCGATTATTAAGTTTGATATCACATAGCGGCTAGTTGTAGGGCAATACAGCAATATTTCATGAGTATATCGGCGATGAAACTCAACATGAAACTTCTGTTTGGTGTAGTAGGAATTTTCGTGATTTGGAATCATGACGCTGGTAAGTACTATGTGTGGTGAGAATGGCAAGTTTATATATATCGCCTACCCTAAATACGAAGTATTTGTCACGTGGTTTCACTCTGAACAAATGAGATTTCACTGATATATTGTACATTGTAGTCATGAGGAATGCAAAGACAGATGCAAATATGGGGAGACCCGGTCAAACGTGATAGTACAAATTTAATTTGCATCTACTTTTTCTCTGACGTTATATATAATAGTGGCATAAATAGAAACGGATGAGTTTCAATCGCACATAATGAAGATTCGAAGCAAGTAGGCCTATATGCGTAATTGTACTTATATAGGTGTTTTGTGAAGGAGTTATTTAACTTTAAAAGCCTTAAACACTATCTAGCTTTGACTTGAGCGAAAATGATATCGTGGGAGAACGTCGTAAGAGTATTGTGTCAGCTTCAACACGTGCAGGAATGACGGTACATTTAAATTTAGATGCGCAGTCCCGATGTAGCAGCCCTCCGACAATTCAACAAGGATACAGCTTGGTTATTCGAGGTGGTATGCTCGCTCAATATTTCTGCAATAAAAACTACCACGTTTACGGGACTAGAATGCTGTCCTGTGTACAGGGATCCTGGCGAGGAACACCGCCACAATGTGTTGGTAAGTTAGAGATAATTCATCAAAATACTGTAGATGTATGGAGGGGAGGTACACCAAGACCAAAGGTTATATGTTACCGTTAGAAGTATGGTTCACTAACATTGTGCTTTTGTGGTAGACATCCTCTCGTCTTATTCCATAGGATAAGTAACCGAAAATGACGATGTATGTAGACATTGTAGAGGGTGGACCTATTTGAAACAAGCTCAAACATCAACTGACACACAATTGTCCCAGACTTCTACTTCGTGGCTGCTCATATCGTTGGGAGATGATGGGTGTCCTGCAAGACACAGAGGTCTATGTAGTCGGCATTGGTACACAAGTAGAAATCGAATTACCGTCTATTCGATAAATCTCAACTAAAAGTTGAGATTCATAAGACATATCAAAACTATTTCGAGTTGAAAACGCAAGTCTCAATTACTCAAGTAATTAGGTTCAAAAAGTAGTTTCGTTTAGGGGTCGCATACTTTTAATATTGAATTGGAGTTCTCTACTTCCGATGTTACAGATTGCATTTGAGCGACTAACGCAAGATTACCCAATGACAGTATACCCATAGCTGCAATTTTCGAAAATGAATTCAGTACCATGATACTGGAGCGATTTCGGGCAGTTGTCATGACAATTTCATAAATGTGGGCGATTCAAAATTACCCTAAACTGTAAATTCAAAAGTATGACAGGGGAGTAGTTTAGCCTTAATAACCGTTATGTAAAGGTAGACGCAGTCTAACACCTCTAGCACTAGACTAAGCAATACATTTAGGCAAAATCTACTTGAGAACTCCGAAAAGGTAGAAGCACTTGATTACTCACCACCTCAGGTATATAGTATAAACTATATTGTACAGTGGTTCTCGACCTCAACCTGTAATATTGGAAACTTCATGTAATGCTGCCCTTTATATATTGGATAATTATGCGTGTATTGATTGAAGTTTCTGCAAGACGTAGCTCTCGAAATCAGATTTGAAAGATGACTAATTTGTTTTTGATTGTTCAGCATGCTTTGAAAGAAATGCTACTTTGCTGTTTGCTATGGCCTCCTATGCCTAACCCTCCTATGGCTTATACTGCCTATTTCCGCTTAATTGTACTGTCGGAAATAAACAACGTGTGTTCAAAAGTATCAGTCTCTTTCAAATATAAATTCACCGAAGCGATATGTCGGCTACTTTCAAATAATTTCGCAAAACACTTGTACCATTGGAACCTACCCTCAAAGCCAATCATGAACGCTCTATTTACGACACAATGCGGTAAAATACGTTCCAAACTTGTAAATGAATTTAGAAATTGACGTTTCATTTCTCTAAATATTGGGCAAACGTCCAACTTGCATATTGGAACTGAGATTCTAAAAAAATCAAATATATTTGATGCACCGGCTGTTGATAACCACTGCGTTAGTACACAGTAAGTATCAACGACACGCCGTCATATGACTATATGCAAAATGATTCCGACGTTTTAGTAGCATTTGCTTACATTCAAAGCCGCGACATGCGATCGACTTGTCCCGCCGCTGCACGCCGACCGACGAGAGCTCCTCAGAGGATCTGTTATTATTTATACATGCCGTGACGGATTCACTCTCGACGGAGTTGCTGAAATATATTGTGATGGGATGAGGTGGAGCTCGCCTGCGCCGAAATGCCTGGAAAATCGAGAAGGTGCTGCCGTACATTCTTAGCGAGAGGAGTGTTTATTCACACCTAAAATGTCCTACATGAAAACAGAACCTACCCAACAGTTATACTGCAGTATAAATCAAACACAGCATTTAAATCCAGCTGTTGCTCCACAAATTAGAATAACCACAAATGAAGTACCAAGGGACGTTCACACTTGGTCATAACACTGCTGTACACAATGAAACAATGAGTAGCCTACTATCTCCCCCACAAAGTTACGAAAGGGACTAAGCTAGCAATTGAATATATGCGGATAAAGAAAAACGCCGGTTGATAATGATGATTGGTTGATAGTAGGGTTGCATTTAGAACAAAAATCAATTTAAAACAAACATGTTTAAAACAAGGGTCTTGTTTGAAACATGTTTTTTTATTGTTTTTCTTTCAAGCCATGACGTCACGAAAGTTTAATTAGTACGTCATTGACATTTTCAATTGAAAATATAGAGTTAATAAAGCTCCTTTGACGAAGTATCTGTACTATTACTGTTGAACCGACTATTTCGTGGAGGGTTCCAACTATCCCATTTTGATATACGTCGGCTATATCCGGGGGTTTTTGAAAAGCATGTTTTATGGAAAGTATTTACACAATTATGGCAAAACTTTACCACTTGAAAAATACAAAACAAATGTAAAGGCAATATGTTTCAAACACTGTTTTAGAAAATGCTTTGAACAAAGTAATTTAAAACATCCCTTAAGTTAAAACACAAAAACAAGAAAATATTGTGGAGTCGCTTACAGATCCAATGAAGTATTCAATGTACACCTCGAGAACGAAATTTATGAATTTTGAGGTCGGTTGTGTGTTCGTGCGCCGCTTTTTGAGTGTGAATACGCAGCTAAGGGTGCATCTTAGCTTCCAGCTAAGGGTGCATCTGCTTTCCGCATATTTAATGCCAGAAACCATTCACGATACACTGCATTTCAGAGAACCTGCTTCCGCCGGTTGTATCGAAAGAAATTCCCCAGTCCACTACTCCGGAAATTATTCCAAACAGCCCCGAACAAAATTCCAACTCCCAAAATAGCTCAACCTTGTCCCCCATACCGTCTCAGAATTCACCTATCTCTGGGCAACTACCTTCGGGTCGTTACGTCAGCCATTCAGAAAACACTCCGCAATCGCAGTTTAGCAGGTACGGCGCCCTTGGTAAGAACGGTGTACTTAGTTTGTACAAGACGCCTGGCGCGGCTGACGCTGTATCGGCCGAAGACGAGCTGCCTCCAAGAGAACGTATCATGCCACCCGCAGAGGCGAATGGTCCCGACCCGTCGGATTCGATACCGTTGTCGCCCGCTCTACCTCAGCAACAACGATATCCTCAGTATCCACAGCCTGATATCCGCGTTATTCCGACCGAAAGGGTGTTCAACTGGCAATACCCACGTGGTCGGCAGTACTACCAACCGCGGCAACCTTATGTCCCGCAGTTCATTCCGGCCTATCAGATTGGCGGTGCCGTTCCTCCTATGTACCCACAATCCTCTTACTATGGGCGTTCGAATCCGGGAATAATCTCGTCAAATTCGAGGATTATCAACCCACGGCCGAACTTCGCGAATCACGTGAGTTGATTTCTTCATATGCTTGCTATGATATTGCAGTAGATGTTCGACAGATTACGCCGTACGGTGTGCGTCGCGATGCAAGACAGAGTAGTGTGATTTGCGTCACTCAACTTTAAAATATACATTTTTTTCAACTATAATAATAAATTGGGCGCCCAGTATATTGAAAAACTGAGGATTATTAATTCTAGTGATTATCTTTGTAAATAGTTGCATTCGTCACTTGCAATCTTCGGAAGATTTGTTCCGTCTTATGACACAAAGGTGGTTTTGCCAGAACACTGCCTGCGTTGCGAAACATAAATCATCATGCATTACAATATTGGTATTATTATATTGCGGAATAGAAGGTTAAGGTTGGTAGATCTGAGAATGCATATGCAAATCTTAGACATACTCTCGATGCTGTTGAAGTAGGCATATCGGCGCACTTTACAACTAAAGTAACGAAATCGATTTGCGAGCGTTGTCATGTATAAACGAAGGGAACCGAAGGTAAATAGAAAAACTTTGGTAGGTATTCTGGGGCCTCGTATGAAAATGGTTAGCCTTTAAAGCTATTGAATAGGCGGTTCAAGTGGTTTAAAAAATAAAATAAAAAAAGGATAGTAATTATTTGACTTAAGTAGGGCGTAATACGTGATTGTAGAAGTACATCGGTCTCGCAGTTTAACATACATTTGGATATGAAAAGTAGCAATGATATCACTTATTCACAAGATACATTCATTTCATTGACCGTCGTGCAAAAGGCCGTTAGGAGGCAGGCGATAAACGCCAAATCTTTTTGTTAATTTATAAACAATGACAAAAACAACTACAGCAACAGAAGACATTGCCTTCGCACGATTGCAGATTGTTCACAATAGGGTTGTCATACGCCCGGTATTTCCTGGACATGTCCGAAATTTCGCTGCGTACGGGAGGAAATGCTGAAATATGCTCAAATTTTCGGAATTTTGAATGGATGATTGAAGGAAGCTCAATTTTTTTAGTAAATCTATATAAACAATATCTTAATTGGGGAAGATTGATTTTACTTGAAATTCTTCTTCGCGCTGGGCTGCGCGACATTTCGCGTCACGTGTATTGTCCTATTTCATATGCATACCAAGCCTGTCGTGGCAAAAACTGCAATCACAAATAAATTAAAACAACCATTATTTACTGTAATACGTCTAATTGTAATCTCCATTGTAAGAGAACGGTATGCTCGCAGTGTCGGTAAGGCTCCTAGCATAGGCAGTGAGAAAGTCCCGGAAAGGGTGCTGACCTTTTATCAGTAATCAGCTTACCAAATTTTGAGGTAGCAGGGCTGTCAAATATACGATCGGCGGGCAAGATAATTTCATATAGCCCGTGAAGAAGTATGTTGTAGACCCAATAAGAATACTGACCCTTGCAATCACCAGAGCTCAAATTGTAGATATGGCCCAATAGCCTCGTTCAGGGGTCACCAATGCGGCACCCGCGGGCCCCAGATAGCCCGCGAGGACGAGATGAGTAGCCCGCGAGCCTGTTCTAAAAATAGATCGAATAGCAGCACTAACCAGTGAGCCTTTTTGTAGATTGATTGATTTAGCTATTCATGTATAAATCATAATAACATGTAACTTACAAATGGCAAACACTTAAAGTGATGATATCAAATATGCTCGCAAATACAATTAGTAACCATAGGCGTGCCTATATAGGCGACATGACGAAATGCCATCCAGGGTCTTCTTGAAATGGCGGGGAGTACCCTTATGGTAGCTCAACGTCCAAGACAAGGGCAAAGGAGTAAGCAACATTACCATTCGGTAACAGATAGCCGTGAAGCACTAGCAGATTTTCAAGATCTGTATGCCTATTACGTATAGTATCTTTTGACACAGCTTGATTCTCTTACACTCGACGCAGTTGAGTACTATGTTTCTAACTTCTGTAATCATAGCTGCTCTCCGGTAGACTGAAATCCATTGAACCTGGATGCTGAGCAGCTAGAGATAGGAATTGTAACACTGCAACATGACCTCCACCGCAAAGGCCACCAGGCTGCACCAAACCTTTGGTGCATTGTTGACACGAAAAAGTACAATGGTTTATGACAGCGGTTCTCAACCGGGGGTCCGCGACGCAATTTCAGGGGGTCCGCGAGACCTCTAAATGCTTTAAATGGCGATAATGTAATTTTTATTTTATTTTTTAATTTGAGAAAGCATGAAGCAGTTTCGCACCACAACTGCTAAAACCTCATGACTCATATCATCATCATAATCGTCTAACATGAACTATTGTAGTGTGGAAATTCATTTTCATTGCCAATTTTCCAATAACCTGCATATACAAACATTTTGCTGTTTAGAGACGTTTTGTTGATGTTGGTGGAAAATTAAAAATATGGAGATAGTAACGTCAATCAAGGTGACTTCGTAATTTCTGCGAAACCTTCTTGATTTGAAGTTGTCAGTCTCATCAAATTAGTGAACAGTCGTTTGAAATATAAATTTCCGAAGTATTTCCCTAATTTGTCCCAATGCAGGGATTGAAACCTCGCCACGAAATCCATTTTATCCTGTGATATACATAACCACTATTTTGCGCAGCCTCTTGGAGGTACAGAACTTCAATATACAATTCAATAGTATATTCATATTGAAATGAACCCGAATATTTTCGGCTGACACTCGTCATAAATCGGACAATGATATACCTGCTCTTAAAGCTCGGCTATCAGATTTGGCGCATTCTTATTGCGGATGCCCTGTCGACAAGGCTGATTGTTTGATGAACAAGTAGTGTTTTGTTGCTATCAAAGCATTACGCCCCAACCGTTAAATTCATATCACCAGTTATATTGGTATGCAGCCTTGTCTTGGTAATGTTCAATTGTTCATGGTCGAAAATGTTTGCTCGTAAATATATATTTAAACCCGAACGGAAAGTCGTTCATGACAGTCTTTCTCAGGTTGGAAAACTCGGATGCATTCTTAAGCGCATAAAATTTGTCTATACTTTTAGATTAGGATTTCACTTTGATGGTATAAACTCTCTGCGGGCCGATCACAATGCCGTCGCGGGCCGAATCCGGCCCGCGGTCCGTATGTTGGCCGTCCCTGCGCTAGATGCTGGACGTGATATGTTCATAAAATATATATTTCTTCATTTTGTTGTCATAAATGTTGCGATCACGCAAAAAGTATCGTCGGAAGCGTTATGCGTTAATATATTGCATTAGCCTCCAGCTATCTTTGCGGGAATGGTTTTCGGCACTCCTTGCTCATATCAAAACGAAGACGCGGATTTTCAAGACACGACCACGTACTTCAAGAAATACAGCAGCAAAATTAGCTTTGAAATAATAAAAGTTTACCAATTTCTACATAAATAGTATGACGTTATTTTCAAGAAAAATCATTACTTTGCTGTTGATCACAAGCCTACAGTTCATATTTGCAAACGACAGATGAAGGTTGCTCCATAATAGAGCTAAAATTGAACTAAAACTTGATGGGGTCCGCGAGGGTCCGTGACGGTCAAAAGGGGTCCGCGAAGCCAAAAAGGTTGAGAACCACTGGTTTATGAGCATAATTTTCAGTGGGTTGTAGTTCGTAGAATATAGATACTTATACGGTTTTGGTTTCGAATACTTTATATTACCCCACGTGAGCTCACACGATAATCAATAACCAATGGCGCAGACCGCGTGCCATTAAAACTTGAAACAAACAATTTTTTCTCTACGGGTCGCACGTGTTCGACTAGAGAATGACACAATTGAGTAGGGGAGATGTGACACCGATGGATCAAAAATTGGAAAATGTTCGCTGGCCCCAAAATGTTCAGCCGAAAACAGCAGATCTTTTGCCGGCTCAGCACTTTGATACAAGCTCCACCTATCGCGCACATATACATGAATATCCGTCTTTTCAAGAAATATTTATGGACGTTTAAAATTTGTTGCTCGAACGTGTCATCGGTCCCCACCCGGTGGGTCCAATGGCACACGACCCCGGGACCTATGACACATATACCCTAAAAAACTCAGATGTGACAACTTTTCTTGCTCAGTATTATTATCTAAGCTATAGCGAGCCAAAGAAGAATTTTCGGTCGCAACCGTCAAGAAATAGATTAAATATTGACTCAAATGTGATCATAAAATCACGTTTCGATTTAGGCTCGGACTTATAAATTTGAGGGTACATACATATTGCCCGAAAATCGACAGTGTGACGTCCAAAGACCTCGTTATAGAGATAAAACATCATATTCAATTATTACATAAAGATATTCTCTACGTAGTCATGTTTCATTTGTTTCATGATTAGTATGCTTGATTATTTTGCTTGATTTGGCTATTGCATCATCGGTCCCCACCCTACTAATTTTGTACATGAATCGAAAAAAATTCCACTTAAGGAAAGAACTGAAAAAAATAATAGGTTCCATTATATAGCCTGATACAAGCCCTAGACTTCACAATAAAAATGATTGCTGGTTTGTTCGTGTTGAAGGTTACAAAGAAAAATGTATATGTCGATCTAAATTTAGTTTACACCCCCCAAAACAAAAAACATCTGTGAGGGACCCCATAGTTCGCGCATGTCGAATTTTTTTGTATGTGAGGAAAGATGTTGCAAGCATGCAATTGTAGAAAAGTTCACGGAGTGTAATCATGGAATTATCATAGAGAATTTTCAAAGTATTTTCGGTCCCAGTGATCCATCGGTACCACATCTCCCCTACTTTTATGCCACCTTAAAGCAGGGTTTTAATCAAGTCACAAGGTTCCCAGTCGCAAGTCAATTTCACTTCAACAGTTTTGACTCGAGTCAAGTCGAGTCATTTTCAATTCACCACCGAGTCAAGTCCGAGTCCAAGTCACGGAGTAGAGTGTCGAGTCCTAGTTATAGTGTTTTGACTCGAGTCCGAGTCCAAGTCATTGTGTTGACTGTTCAGTTTCGAGTTAGTGTCATCTGAAACCCACTTTTTACAACTCTGCTCGGCGATATTGAATGCTTCGCATTCATAATATACAATAATTTTCTCACTTTTAACAGTTCCTGGTAGCATATCCAAGTACCAGTACTGATGGACGAAATAATAATAGCGTGATTACTTTACTATTTTTCGAAATTACAATCGAATGTCTGTCTTCATCGACTTAGTCTCGAGTCTTATGACTTGGTCCGAGTTATGCGCCATGACTCCATTACAAGTCGAGTCAATACATAAATCGACTCGCGTCGAGTCGAGTCTTTTTTCATTTTCAATAAAATGACTGGAGTCAAGTAGAGTCACTGAAAAATCGTGACTCGTAGCTGACTCGAGTCGAGTTATGCAAAAAGGTTGACCCCTAGCCTTGTTAATTCACTGCCTCTGTTAAAAATATTCACTCCTATATACAATCGATAGGCAAAGCATTGGCAGTGTTGTTGTTTTTGTTGTTTATTAAAGATAAATGATGGCCTTATCGCCTGACGGCCTTTTGCACCACGGCCAACATTGGTAGTGTGATGTCATATGTTTTCATGCGTCATTTTAAAAACAGCTAGCAGGCGCTAAAGAGTAGGCCTATCCGATATTTGGGTCACGAAAATATGGTAACCTCACTCTCAAAATATTAGAACATACTGGATTTAGGGCTCATAATGCTCACCACTGCTAAAAGTGCAGTGTAGAAGTTTCAACCAACAAATAAAACGGGTGGCAATACAATTTCGAGAATCTCGATTTCCAAGCATAAATTCCAGGGGCAGATTTCACCACTACAATAACCTATGATTAGCAAGTCATGTATATAGCGTCGTATATATATTGAATTATAATATAATTGGTATCAACCCTTTTTATGCGGCTGATAAGGACATTGGAAACTGCATGTTGATAGTATTGGACTGTCGACGTAGTTCCGCTGCTCTTGCATAGTGCAGTCATTTAACGGCATAATTAATTCATATGGTTGCGCCATAATATTCCTTATGACTGCGTCATTTCCAGGTGCCTTCCGTGTATCCTGAATATGGGAAGGATGAAACAGCGTTTGAACCAGTCGAGCCGACAGAGTCCATCCCAATTCGTACGAATACAGGTAATGCTGATTAAGATCCGTATGTATGCTGTTCGAAAATCGCTCTTTCTGCAGCCCCTCAGCCCACGCCGCCATCAAGAATAAAAGTTCCACCTTTATCCACTGAGGTAATTCGCTAAATATGTACTCACTTTAAAATAACATGTATATCTTATTTTTAGTCGTCTGAAGTTGCTTCATACAGTGGCATAAGTAAAGCTTGCAGCAAGCCACGCAAGCCCATGCAGGGATATTTTGTGTAAGTAATTCAGGTTTCTCGTATTTCGGTAAAGCTTTATCGAATCTAAGGTGCAAAAGATAAACTATCTCTTTCAAGTTTTGTGTAATGTGTTTCGCACCATAAATTCTCCTAGGTACGTCAACATATATCTATGACGTCACAGGATCGTAAAGATGTTTTTTCCTTTCAAATAATCGCCTATTAGCCTTTTTAAATTCTACTGTTGTTCTGTTAAATGTATTGCATACCATGGATATCATGAATACCATGGGTGTCATCTACTATGTCATGGATTCTCAAACGTTTTTCTGCGCGCCCCCTTATAGTGCGGACCTTGGACCGGAGCCGGATTGGATATCCTGCCGGATATTTTCAATTTGGGCCAGAGCTGGATCAGAGCCGCATCATTACCGGAGCCGGATCGGAGCCGGACCAGAGAATTGAAAAACAGGATCGGAGTTGGACTGGAGAATTTGTCGAACCGCTCCGCACTAACCCTTGATTATAGTGAAAAAAATCGCCCCCTTCCATTATCTCCATATAAACAATATTTAAAAGAACAACAAGAATGTTCGCAATCCCAATGCATTTCTTATTGGCATGAAAGATGTTATGGCTGTCGTTACACTTCTCAAATATGGAATTCGGATTATATCCAGAAAAACAATCTTCAGCTCGTTCTAAATCGCGCCTCCGTCAGATGCGTTCATGCTCCCAGTTGTTTGTTTTTTGTTTGGTTTGGGGTATTCATGGTGTTTGTCGACTACTATGGTCATTTACACCAGGCCGATATTCTTCTTATTTCTCCGTAACTGCCGACTTATAGCACGGCCCACCTCTAGGCTTTTGTAAGACACCGCTGACGCGGATAAGGTGGCGAGGAGGAGCCTAGGTAAACCTCCAACACTTAAGTATCGGAATTCGGAAGTCAACCTCGGTCGGACTCGAACCCGCACCCATTGGTGTTGCAGCCGCGGGTTATACCACTGCGCTATCTCGCCAGTTGTTTGGAAATCACTGTACTATATGCAATTAGTTCCACATTTCTACAATAATACTTAAACATGCAAGCATAATTCCAAACATAACACTTCTTCCCATTATGCTATTTTTACGGTGAAGTTCTAAATTTCCGCAGAACGCACGCGTTACCAAGAGATTATGAAGGCGAAGCGATGTACTTTGTTAAATATCATTGCTTAAGAGGACTATCGTTGGTTGGAGGCGACAGTCAAAGCTACTGCATGAGGAATGGGCAATGGAAAGGAACAGTACCTCAATGCAAAAGTAAGTAGGGTAGCTTTTAGTGTATGCTAAACTGTCGTGGTATGCATTAAGCCTCTCCAACAGCAGCAATTTTAAACCTGGGTTAGGAATGCTCTGTTTGGGGGTACGAAAAGGCTGATTTTTTTTGAAAGGCTACCGAATGGGAGCGCTCAAACTAGATTACCACTCCTTTTTAGTCACGTTGTTATAAGCTTACGAACTGACAAAAAATAGCTTAATCAGGAGTGCAGGGCGGATAGGTGAATTCTCCGAAATATTCGTTTGTAGTCCTGCTCCCTGCTTCAAAAATACTTTCAATCTTATCCAACTCCAGTAGCAGATTTTTTACTTGGCATGATAAAGGTCCGAGAAACTCCGATAGGTCCTGAGAACTCAGTAAGAGACTGCACAAACAAACACTAATTCGATGAAATCTTACCGTTACCTTTGTTGTAGGGAACTGCAAGAACTGGATTAAACAATGAGCAATTGAACGTACATGAATTCCAAGAGACAATTCAGTAAAATTTTGACTGGTCACATTCGTACCCATCAAAAACGCCACTCCGCCTCCAGTTGGACTCCAGTCATACTCCAAAATTCCGATCCAGCTGCAAATAAAGTACAAGTTACAGCTTTGAAATCCGAGCAATACGCAGCGGGCTTTGAATGTATTCTCTTCACTAGCACTGAACTGTTTTAAGTAACTTTCTTGAGTTGAAACATTAATAAAAATCGAACAACCACTATGCCCATTTTGCAGTGTGCTTCGGGTGTGCTAGAGTGAACAACTGGATCTCAGTTAAAGAAAATCCAGTATTAAATAAAAATGCCAACCCACTTATCTTGCCTCTCTTTCACTTGGAACAATAATTGCGCTATACACAATTACGCATACTCTTGAACAGCTTCTTGGAGGTACGGAACTTCAATATATAATTGACTATTGAAATGGACCCGGATATTTTCGGCTGACACTCGTCAGAGGTGATGGTCAGCAACTAGTAGAGAATTCAAAACAACATCGTATATCAACAATCGTATCCCTCTTGAGTAAAACATACTTTTCCGTAGTTAGCTAGAGGCGAGCAAGAGCTGCTTAGTGACTTGAAAAATGGTTCAAACAAGGCAAAAGTGTAAGAGTCACTGTTTTATAAACACCAAAGATTAACCAGTAAATTGGGAATTTTTAATCCTTGTTGAAAAATCCAATTTTTATTGGTTGGTGAGGTCAGGTTAGTGATTTATGTCCGTGGTACTTGGCTGGGAAAAGTGATTCGAGCTCGGGAATACGAGCCGAGTACTTTTTTTAATGAAGTTTGAAAGTGACAGTCAATACTTTTGACTTATTGATTTATACGTCTATGATGGTAAGGAATAATTTTATCAAGGAGGAAAATCTTTTCGATACTCTCTCTCACACCATAGAGACCTTTAAACCTCTGCTCTGCCATATCACAGCATTGAAAACACGATGCAAACGGACACTCACGAATTTCCGTGACGTAGCGATCAAACTCTGGTATTTACTGTAGACCCATGCGCGATTATTTCTTATATGGTTGGACTGGTCATATTTCACTTATGGTATTTGTGGTCGAATAAGCGGTACATATTTCAGCTTTTCTAATTTCCCATATTAGGCATGACGAGAGCATGACGGATACTAAAATACGCGACTCGACGGTTAATAAAATAGACTCGTAAGCAAAGCACCCGGGTACTCGATGTCGGCAGCTCGCGATTGGAAACATTGAATAGTCACGCATACTGAACTAAATTTTATATTCAAAGCCACAATCACGTCAAGTTAACCGGAATCAGGCGAGAGCGAAAACGTTGCCCGGCCTTACTTTAGTGTGCCACGCAAGCTGACCGTCCGGGAATTGTAAGGGCATGCCTCCGAATAGTCGGATTCACAACTATGATTCTTCTCTTCTAAAATGTCTACGTCAGCGGTCGCGTTTGTAGTGATGAAGATGTTGGTTGGCAATGATTACCAATTACGCCGACGAATTCATTGGCATACGATGTAAGGGAGAGGATTAACACATCGGATACGTGCTCAATAGTCGGGTTTACTCTAGCAAGCTGCACACATACACACATTTTGACCACGGCTTGGAACCGGCCCCGGTTTTCCCACCCAGCGGTTTTGTTCTTGGAAGACAGACATAAGAGACAAAAGACGAAGCTTCTGCTTGCAGAGAACAGTGGTGTCACCAGCTGGCCACTGTGCTACTCTGGCTTTTTCTTACAATGTGAACTTAAATTTGCAGAGATTGTCAAGTGCGAAAAAGGATATATGAAGCAGCAAGATGTATGTGTAGGTAAGTTGGTTAGGGTTACCATACGTCCTCTTTTAAGAGGATTTGTTCTCTTTTTTGACTTTTTTGAAAGTGTCCTCGGAGGACGTCCTTTTGTCAAATTTACGGCCAAATTCGACTGACATACCGTAAATCAGCACCGAAGTAACGCGCTCCGGCGAGTATTTCAGGAGCTCAGCCGACAAGTTGACCATTTTCTAGGTCAACCACCTGATAATGTGGAAGAAAAACTGTATTTCTGTATTTTGGGCACTGAGCAAGAAAGTTGACCTTTTTTTAGTCACCCACGTGATAACGTGAAAGAAAAACTATATTTTGGGCATTGAGCGAGAACGTTGACCTTTCATTTTTTTAGTCAACCACCTGATAATGTGAAAGAAAGATTTACCCATTTTCTGGATTTTCCTCCGGTTTTGCAAGTCTGAAAATTCTGAAAAAGTGTCCGTTTTCCAGATTTCCAAAATATGGTAACCCAAAAGTTGGTGGCACACTGATCTCACTGAACATTGTAATTGAAGTTAAACGGATTGTTTAACAATATCAATGTGTCTTCCTTCTATCAATAAACAACTTCATGCTTGCTTCACGGTCAATTGTATTTTTTATTAAATTTTCAGTAAGACAGCATGCCTCAAGAATACCTCATTGCGATTCTATTGCTCTAGATGTAAATGAATGCGAGAAAAACAATGGAGGATGCGCTCACACGTGTATCAATTTTGAAGGGGGTCATAGATGTTCGTGTCGATCTGGGTTTCTGATGTATCGAAAAAACGATTGTGTCGGTAGGTATGAGCAAGTTGTTTGTAAATACTGACGTCGGCAAGTTAAGTCACTATATCTGGGAGGTCCATCCCAGCAGACTGCTGAATTAATCATTGTTATGGCAATATCTTGTCACTTGGTCATAGACTGATAGAGTTTACCTGCATCAGGAAGACGAAGAATAGTAGCCTATGTGTTGATCATCTTTATTCCATCGATCTCCAGTTACGAGAGCCGGTAATATTGGGTGGTTGTGCCATTCATGACTGCATTTGCTCCATACTGCGACGCACATTTGCTGTTAGTATAGCCTACGAGGGAATTGTTGTTTGCAATTGCTGCTCTCTTCCATTACGATTATGCAGGCGCTTTGCAGTCAATTTATTACTCATAGATTTCCTTATGTTTCACAATGCACCAGTGTCATGCTTTATTATATTTCATTTCACGGTTTTCGCAATTAATTGAAGACATCGATGAATGCCAGACTATCGAATGTGAGCACGGATGCAGAAATCTTCCAGGATCATACGAATGTTCTTGCCAAAGTGGATACGTTGTATCGGACCGAGACCCAAGCAAATGTATCGGTAAAATTGCCTTTTTCAGAGAATCGGTGATATTTTTATTAGAAGGTCGTACCGTATTCCAAATTACAGATGCAGACGAATGTGCTTCATCAAGTAGCAGGCCGTGTGATCATCTCTGCCAGAACACGATAGGCAGCTATCGCTGCGCCTGCCAGCCAAATTTTCGACTTGGCGAGGACGGGCGCGCCTGTCTTGAAGTCTGCATGCCCGGATACGCCCCGAGAAATGGCACCGGGTGTTTTGGTATGAAATCACTTCGTTCACGCTATCGGTCAAGCTTCATCGTTGTGTCTCACAATATAACGATATTTTGTGATTTATTTTCCAAGGCAGTGGTTCGCAAACTGGGGAGCGTTCTCCTTTGGGGCGTGAATGTATCAGAAGGAGGGGTGAAGCTACGGTCAAATTGGAATATTTTTCGCGCTCCGCGCGATTTCTCTTCCGATACATAGTTGTTACTCTGTGTATAGTCCTGATTTCATATTTGACAATTCTCTCATCAACAGCAGACATTTCCATCCCATCAAACTATCAGTTGGGATTGCAAGCATTCTGGTTGGATTTTGTGATATAAAGATAAGGGGGCGCGAAATTTTTCACTATCTTAAAAGGGGCGTGTCTGAAAAAGTGTGAGAGCCACTGATCCAATTAAACGTATCAATCCTGAATTCGAATTATGTAAATTGACTGGTCGGTGTAGCCGGGTTACTTTCAGATGTAGTAAAAGTAGTCTGCGTTTCTAATCGAGCAGAAGTAATATAAGTAATCCTTTACTCAACCACAAGTAGCAATTTTAAGGCATGCCGAAAGTAGAAGTGCAAAATGAAGACCTTGAAGAAGTAGCGCAATAATGCAAAATTTATTTGCGTACTCGGAAAACGTAGAAGTAGCCTACTTCGTTACTGATCACCTCTGCCTACTGCAATCATCATGTGGAACATTGCTAGGTGAACTGGCGGTTTAATTCACTAAGATATCTTCAGATTGCTGTAAAAAAAACTTCAGATCATGGCGCTTGGTGCGGCACTGCTTAATCAGACATCGATGGGTGTCCCCCTAAAGAGAAATAACATCGACCTATAGATTATCCACCATATTAAATGCGACCGATTAGATTTCTTCCGGATACCCCTTGTCTCGGAGCCACAAACTTACTTTGGCTGCTGTTATTTTTTTCAGACGAAGACGAATGTGCAGAGCATGGCGGTTTGGGAAACTGCGCGCATGTGTGCAACAACACCGCGGGGTCCTATTTCTGTTCTTGTCACGAGGGCTATACTTTAAAAGCGGACGGACAATCTTGCTCAGGTGCGCAATTCAATAGCACCAATTACATTTGTCTAACTTGGCATGTTTTGAAATGATCAGACGTTGACGAATGTGAATATGTCTCGCAATGCTCATATGGTTGCTTGAACACAGTTGGCAGCTACAACTGCGTATGCCCACCGGATCAAATATCGTCCGAAGACGGCTTGTCCTGTTTAGGTTTGAACCAGTTAATCTTCTCATGTCTATTCATAATATTCATGATGCTATTCAACGATTACTTCAGGTTGTCGTATGAATTATTATCTGGAGGACGTTGAATGCACTGCATGCCCTGGTAACTCTAGAACCGAAAGTATTGGGGCAATTTCAATTGACCAATGCACATGTATTCCGGGATACGGTGGTAACCCGCGTTTGGGGATTCCTTGTACAGGTAAGACAATACCATAGAAATGGGAGAATAAGGTGCTGAACTAAGTACTATATAATGACAGCCGAATAGAACAAAGGACTTAACACGTGATTCACGATTGATTAACCGGATGCAGCTACCGATTGCTTCGTAGATAGATATTGTATGCCAGCGGTAGGATAACATTATGTCTGGGATAGATTAGGACTGTATTGCCACTCGGTCACTCTGCCTGGGCACGTTCGAACTTCGTTGTCACCTCGACGCTCTTGAGTATGTTCGCACAGTACGCTATAGTGACAAAAACTGTCTGAAGTGGTCCCAGATATGATGTAGATCAATGAGTGGAAACACAGTCCGAATACCCCCAGACATGGTGTCCGGGATTTGGCTGCCAGCCGGGAGAGACGAACTAATCTTCTATTACCTGAAGTATATCCGACCGAATAAAGTCGGTGAGACTCCAACCAGCAGATCGAAGGGAAATTCAGTCTTCTTTGCTAACATTAGTTGAGTATCCGTTCCTTAGAGCGACTAAAAATGTTCCAATATGAACGTAATTTGCGTTTCAACATTCAAATTCCGTTCCAAAAGGAACTTACGGTAGGTGAGTGCAGGAGCTATGGAAATGTCTGCTAATAGACTGGGATAGGACACCGATTATTTATACACCACGTCATGATATGACATAGGCCTACACACGATATGTGCGCAATCTGCACCTACATACCGTGAGTCCATAATGTGCATATGCCACTGGACAACGAAGGTTCAGAAATAGCATTGTAAGGCTTTTTAAGTATTGCACCACCCCTAAATGCCATCCCGGTAGTGCTAAGCGGGGACTTCATGGGTATCAGTATTACTATTCATGTCTTTGGTCTGACCCGGTCGGGGTACGAACCCACGACCTACCGATCAAGAAGCCGGACGCTTCGCCATTACGCTATCTAGTCTTCCATTTGATCTTTATAGATGTGGATGAGTGCGAAGATAGTAATTATGGTTGCTCTCATCGATGCGTCAATACTCCAGGCAGTGTTCTATGCGTATGTCCGATCGGATATATACTAGACTTCGACGGGCGTACCTGCATCGGTGAGAACATGAAATAACTTACGCTTTCGTCGAAAGGACGCTGACCTCGTGAAGGTTATATCCAGATGAAGACGAATGTCTCGCGCAGCCTGACATTTGCGGAACGGGGAACGAGTGCAGAAACTCTGACGGAAGTTACTCTTGTGTATGCATGAAAGGATTAGAAAACAGTCAAGTAAACCCAACGAAATGCGTAGGTAACTATAGTTCTAGGATTGTCGACGCATAGTTCTTATATTCATCCATTTAGTTTTAATAATCATGTAGTTTTCGGTGGCATTTTTATTTATTAATAATCGGTTCCGGATCTTTTAATTCAATAGTATATGTTACTATTTTACGGTAGTAGAATATGCATACTGGAGTATCACAACTTTCTAATAACCATGTCCGAGAAAACAATTGAGACCTGCCGACATTATCAAAAGCTCTGTTACTTAACAATATGGCAGATTTCTAGCATCATATGTTCGTACTCCACCCGCAAGTCACTGTCCGATTGATCCAGCATAAATATGCTGATGCCCGAGATCAACTCAAGATTCGTTGTACCGACAAGCCTATGTTGGAGAGGCGTTATAGTTCTCTCTCTTCATTTCCGTAATAATCACGTTCTTATGAAACTTAATATCAATGGATATGTATTGAGTAACCGGATAGATCACAATTTCCCGTTTTAGACGTGGATGAATGCCGAGTAAGAAACGGCGGATGTCAATCCCGTTGCCATAACATGCAACCTGGTTTTCGATGTTCTTGTTACGGCAATAAAGTGCTCGCAAAAGACGGGAAAAGCTGCATTCGTGAGTGCATTCATTTCGACCATTGTAACTCCGTACTGCTAAATCTAATATGAGTCGTGTACCGTTTAAAGCGTGAAATGACTCACATTAACCAGTACTCTGCCAACATCGCAAAGTATATTAAAGAAAGTACTAACGATGCCCTATATGCCTCCTTACACGAAGCCCTACACTCTTAGCGGTAGAACTGTGACTTTTCACCCATGTACGTGCCGTGATTTACGGTTGTAAATACACACTCGTGGTACACGAGTCCAGAACTCACCTCAGACATACACCACAGTATAAATCAAACAAAACATTTTAATCCGAATGATGCTTGCACGCAGGACGTAGAAAGGCATAGCCTACATGCAGTCACGAAGGATTCTTAACCGCGCTATTACTGTGAGTTAGGTTGTCATTTCGTGTAACACCTTTGGGATGCGAATGCACACTGCACAGTCTTAGCCATGAGCAGGCCGTGTTATTTTTGGCATATGCCAAAACTGCCAAAAATAACTTATTTTTGGCATTTTTCGATTTTTATTTTTGGCAGTTTTGGCATCGTCCTCTAAATAGATAGTTTCAGCCTCGAATTAGTCACAAAAACGCTTTATTTGGGCTAGTTTGTCAAAAGACACCACAAAATGTGCAGCATCCACGTATAATCAGTGCCAACGAACAATAAGAAGAAAAAACCTAACGATTTCATATAGGTTAATAATATCAAACAAAACCACAAAATGTGCAGTATCCACCGGAATCAGTGCCAATGAGCAAAAAAAAAGAAAGAAAAGCCTAACAAACACGCTCAACAGCTGATTGTTACAGCTGTTGAATAGACTTAAATTCATTTCTCGCCCAGCGAATCTGGGAAATATCGACTTCAACAGTATAGCCGCTGAGGGAAAGAATGTTGCCAGTCATCCACAAGAGGTTTTCAGAGCTTCAAAATCGTTGGAGGGCCGAACCGGCTTCCATGCATCATGAAAAGAGATCACTTCGCCAGTGCCATCGATCTCATCGCGGAAAGAATTTTCTTCCCGATCCTTTTCCAGGAGTTCCCTGTGTTGTCTCTCAACACATTCTATTTAGTAGCCCGACTATCATTTCTCCTTCAGTATACCGATATATTTTCGGAGGACTTTTGTCACTTCAGGTGGCTTTAATATTACCAACTCGCATGGAAGAGTCCTGGGACGGTTAGATTGTTTAATAACATTGACGCAACAAGACTGTCTGGCAAAACGAGACTATGCAGCTCAGAAATAGCCAGACAGTTTGTTGCGTCACCATGTTCAACTCGATCGCGATGCAAAAATCGCGGTTGATTTTGGGGGTTCCAGTTCCATGAGCAGAATATAATAAGTATAACGTAAACCAAATGCAGTCAGCCGTTCAATCTCGCTGTACCCACACCATTTAGGACACCATGCTTTCACCCCTAATGGGTGGGCTGGACCCAGATTAAGAAACCTGCCTTTCACAAACGCTCTTCTCGCTTGTAAAGCGGTCCTGTTAACACAACACCATTAACGAAATGCACTATTTGGCGGGCCGTGTTATTCTTGGCATATGCCAAAAATTGTTTATTTTTGGCATTTTCAAATTTTTATTTTTGGCAGTTTTGGCATCTGGCTCCTGAAATGCCAAAAATAACACGGCCTGGCCATGAGTGTACTGGGTTGAGCACTGCTTCAATATCTCAGTTGTCAATTACAACTATTGATCGTACACAAAGCATCCGTGTTAGTAAGTGTTAACATGCACAAGCGTGTGGGCCCTATATAAGGCTACATGTTTTACATCAGTGCTTCCCAGCCGGTAGGTCGCAAAGCTATCTCAGGGCGGTCGCGAATAATGTAGCTATGTTACAGTCTCCCCGATGCAATATGCGAAACACTTTCTCTCCTCGCGATTAGACGATCAAATACACGTTCTCCTCCTCTAAATTAAATTGATTTGCGCCCGTGAGCGCCGCAAACCACGTTCTGGTGCTCTCAATAAATTCGTGAGCCATATTTTCGTAGCAGTCATTTTCATTGGAGCGCGCATCTGGACATTGTGTTATTGTCTATACCTGAGAATCGGAATTCATTACTTCCCCAAGAAGTTTCGCGTACGTTGATCGGGAAATACAGCAATCCAGCCCGATTTGGAGCTATAATGAGCGAACAGTTTCCGCGACGCAAGCTATACTCAGTAGCCCGTTGTGTTAGACGCAAAATACTAATTAAGGACGGGATGAGCGCTTTCCCGTTTGTAATCATCCGTTACGTGTATTAATTCATGTCTGCTCGATACACTCGTGTGTTCAAATTATCACGCAATGTCACGTGTCGGTATCTAATTTAACTCGTTAATAGGGCTGGGCAAAATCGAGTACTCGGGTGATTCGATTCTGAACTACGCATTATGCTTCGAGTCGCATATTCGAGTATTACTCATTATGACGTCATAACAGAATGTAATATGTCGAAGTTCAAATATGTACCTTTCATGCCACCACAAAGAATATAATGCCTCTTATCCATCACATTAAAGATACTTTAATATTTTCTCGACCATACCGATCTCATTGTACTATGTGACAATGTTTTGGGATGATCATGACTTTAGAAATGTGATATTTCCAGTCACGTAGGTAACTTTGTAGTATGTAGGCTACTATGTACGATACGGCTAATCAAGGTTTCAAGGCCTCCACATTGGTAAAGAGTATTGAAACTATAGTATATATATATATTTCTTGTTTATAAAATAACTTTCAGTGGTGAGGAGCGTATAGTTTCAGTACTCGAAAAAATCGTCATTTACTACTCGACTCGAATCATTAAAATTAATACTCGATTTAGATTCGAGTACTCGAGTCCTTGTTCCCAGCCCTACTCGTTTCTCATGTGACGCATTGTGTGTTGAATTATGTTCTCATACGTATTTTTCATATCTCATTGTGGGTCGCACAGTGAGACTGTGGTAACAAGTAAGTCGCGAACTGAAAAAGGTTTGAAAATACTGGTCACATACATAACCCTGTTTGAAAACTCATTGATGCTATTTAAATGCCTTTTGTTGACTTGTTTCGTCGCGCATTTCATACCAATATTCAAAAATGACAATATTAGTGAAATCGAATGAAGCACAAATGACTTATTTTGGTCTAGACCAGTGGTTCCCAACCTTTTTCGACCCATCGCCCCCTTCTCAAGGTCCACACCGATCATCGCCCCCCAAATTTTGTGCACCGATAATTGGGCATACAGACTGCAATCACCGGCGGGTTGACTAAAAAAAAAAAAAATAAAAGGTCATCTTTCACCGCTCGCAGCTGAAAATAACGTTTTTTCGCTCCGCATTTGCTAGGTGGATGACTAAAAAAAAAAAAAAAAAAAAAAAAAAAAGGTCAGCCGTTTTTACGCGTCATCGCCCCCCTATCGCCCCCTTCGCTATTTTCGCCCCCCGTCGCCCCCTTTGTCCATTTTCGCCCCCCTGTCGCCCCCTTCGTCATTTTCGCCCCCCTAGATCGCCAAATCGCCCCCTGGGGGGCGATATCGCCCACGTTGGGAACCACTGGTCTAGACAGTTTTTGTGACCTGTAGAACTGAATGTCACGCTCAAGTGGTGCAATATGCTAGCACATATCTTCTATCATCGGTCGTGTAAGTCTTTAAAACGATGCTTCTGTAATCTGACCACCATTACTAAAAACGCAAACGATTTCAGAGACTGGCCAGACTTGCTCGTCTTTGGAACTTATCCCGCACGGCGGAGTGATACCGAGGTCCTCTTGTTCCCTGGTTCAGAGCGTATCAATAGGGAAAGTGTGTTTCTACACGTGCAGGAGTGGCTACAAACGATTAGGACAGTGGCGCGTTACTTGCGGTGAAACTGGCTGGTCCGGCAAGCCACCGCAATGCCTTCGTAAGTTGAAACCTCCTGTGATATGTTTGTATGAGTTGAAATTTCCACAGTTTTGTTACGATTTCTTATCTTCCTTATCTCGATATTGACAGCTGGCTGATATATTTGGCACCTGACTAGGTCTTCCATACCACGAGTTAGGTTTCAAAGACAAAAAGTTGAATATCACATTCATTCCAATTTCAGCCCAAAATGTATGTCCACCTATGGATGTGCCATCCGAAGTTCGCATCTCACCATCATCATGTGGCACTACTACTAGCTTACAATGGAGACTTTGCCGTTTTTCGTGCAAGAACCCATCAGACCGATTGAAAGGGAGTCGTTCAACAAGATGCATGCCTGGAAATCGCTGGGAAAACCACGCACCCACTTGCATAGCCCAGGTATCTATAGGTATGTCGAGCATATGAGATGTTCTATACATTTTCAATTTGCCCACCATTTTTATTTGGATCAAAATTTCGGCGTCACTGACAGTTCAACAGATGCGTCAAAAATTTCTATACATAGAAACATACACTGATCTACTGAAAATTGAACTGTACACACGCAAGATAGCACGAACCCAGGATACCAGTCATTAGGGCTATATACCAGAGGTGGTCAAAGTAGTCAAGAAAGCTACTCAAGTAGAAGTAGAAGTAACGACGAAAAAATCTACTCAAGTACGAGTAGAAGTACTTCTTCCATGAGCAACCTAAAACTACTTGAAGTAGAAGTAGAATTAACTGACTTTAAAAGTACTCAAGTATTAAGCAGTTGTGAAAACGATCCTAATTCGTTCACATGGGTTATAAAAAGGTGCAAATTGAACCATGCGAAAGGTGACGAGCATGATTCATATTAATGCATACCAGCAGATATCCAATTTTCGACAGCATATGCATTCGTCCGCATCATGGGATGAAAATATTAGTATTGATATGGAAATGCGATGCTAATCCTCTGTTTACTCAAACAGCACGTTTTGGAAAATATCATGGTATTGCGCACTCGCCCCATATTATAAGGCCTGTAGTTTAGTCGAAGAGCAATACGGAGATGTTGTGTTGGATGCGGTGTAAACACTTTGTGCGATTAGTAAACGTTAATAAAAAAATATGGTGCACCGTAAAAATGCTATATTGTATAGCTTTAGTTCTGGAAATTGAAGGCATTACTATAGTTGTTTTTATACTTCAAGATGTACGTTATCCAGACAAAAGAACTGATATTAATTAGAAATCAAAATATATGGTACTGGGAATTGAAAGTGAAATATAAATCTAAAAACTGAACATGTATTTAATGTCTTTGAGTCCAGAAAGTTTCGAAGGTTGGTATGCTAAAACAGCTCTAAAACTAAAAAGTCAGAGTCCACTTTTCCAGATTAGGACACGCCATGAACAGCTAGATTACGGTATGATAAGTAAATGCTAGATTGCGAAACATCAGTTTCAAACGTTATGATGAGTCATATATACTGTGATAAAATATTTGATATGGCGAAGGGCGACAATGCGGTGTGAACGGAACCACGCCAACCCGCTACGGAAATTATATTCACCGATACTTTCGTGAAATCATACTGGATACTCCGCAGTCACTGCGCTCGAAGCGCGACGAACATTCTGTGCTTAACTCAGCTATTATGAAAATTAAATGTCTATAGTCCGTGAAAACAGCCCCGCAATTTCTCAGGCTTTTTTCCTGATTGGAGGATTAAACTACTTCTACTTGACAAACTGAAAATAGCGAAAAGTAAGTAAGTAGATCACAAAATATTATGAAGCAGAAGTAGAAGTAGTGAAATTCAGATCTACATGAGTAAGTACCAGAAGTAGAGGAAAACTACTTGAGTACTTCGAAAAAGTAGAAGTACTTCGTCACTGACCAGTGACCACCTCTGCTATATACGCATAAACATAGCCAAACCTCTTCATATTTCAAAGTTTGGATATGAAGCATTATTACGATGTCCCTACATTTCATGTAAACCATTTGCAGCGAGTGAAGAACCCGACTTACCATGGATCAAGTGTCCATTGGACATGAATGTGAGACTCGCTCGAGGGCAGTCCGGTGCACTCGTAAGGGTGAGTAATTGTTTCTCCGACCTATATAGTATTTCATACTTTAAAGCTCATGATCTTGGTCGTGTTACTATAATCTTACGAAATTTTATTCCTGAGAACGTTTTCCTACATAACGGGGCTAATCACAATATGAAACGGAAACGAAAGCAATATATATATGTGATGATAACATTGCTACCTTCCTAGTCTTGCTATCCGCGATTCAAATATATAAATAAAGCACACCGTTATCATTTATTTTGTCGTTAGGACTCAGCCTCGATGATAAATCCGTTGAATTGAGTTTTGTTGAATAAAAACAGGAGAAAATCATTTGCAGTATCGCTCAAATGACTATTGAGTCACACTGAAGTGTCATTGTTGTATTAATCCATGGGATTTTTCGTAAGGTTTTCAGGCCGGTTACCAACATGAACACCACCACGCACGCAAGGAGTGATGGCATCGAATCAATGAATTTCTTTCCAGCAGGAATTACTACTTTGACATTCACCGCTTTCTCGGCTGACCGATTGCAGAACGCGTCATGTGACATGCACATTCGTGTACGAGGTAGGGTCATTTTCATATTCGTGGTATAAGCCATAGTCGCCGAGTTGCAGGGTGGCGGGGTGGCGCAGC
Source organism: Botryllus schlosseri (assembly GCF_051294905.1). Lineage (NCBI taxonomy): Eukaryota > Metazoa > Chordata > Ascidiacea > Stolidobranchia > Styelidae > Botryllus > Botryllus schlosseri. The sequence goes on along the minus strand of NC_137247.1, from coordinate 21,811,616 downwards.
CACCGCATACAATAAACTTAAACTCCCGCCGTCTGCAATTTCAAATTATCAGCGCTGTCAATTAGCGAGTCCGTGAATGCATTGCATGTAAATGCCAACTATTTACCATTAACCGATACGCGTGCGAATAATTAAATACGCAGCTTCGTCGGCGACGACGAACTAGTGCTTAAAATGCCCTAATAAATTGTATTCCGTGGTTAGTAATCAGACAATCGAAGTAACCTCGTTTACACGTCGATTTCGACATGGTAAAATGAGCATACAATTGTCGCGATGTCAGACTTGGAACCCCATTGCGCTGTATGCAAGTTGAGGAATTACTGGTCAGATGTGCGCTTTCTCGTTTGCTATCTTCTGTAGGCTACTAATGCTTGTCTGCTTTATACACTCGTATTTCCTCGATGTCACTTGTCAGCGTTTGATTTGTTATTAATACTGCACATTGTGCAGTGCACTGCGTTGAATTACGTTGTCAAATATTGATGCAACACGAGATTATCGGTGGCGCAAATTCTGAATTTAATCGATTAGTTTGAACGGGAAACTTCTATGTTCCAATGAACTTCATTGCTGGACGGACTCTATCGAGCGCAACCATATCGCGGATCGAATTTCAAACCTTTGGGATATGAATTTCTATTGATAAGGTAGCGACATGCGGCCATATTGCTCGTACTGCAATAACACGTGGATATTTAAAACCGCACCATTTTACGATCAAATTCCACTGGCTGATCGGAGCCTACGGTAGGCCCCAAGCTGATATTAACCAGCGCGTTGTCGGGATTAGAACCGCCGGTGCGTAGCCAGGGAGTTTCTCATTTATAACTAGAAATCACGTCCTTTTGAAATGCCAATTCACTAATTCGTATTATCGATGCTGCGTACTACAATTAGCGAGAATCAATTGTATGCGAAATGGGTCATCGATATCTCATGTGCACTGTCGGCGGTGGTTTGATTTAGCGCGTCCGCATGCAGGCCTGCTACCGTCCGCAGAAACGCTTTCACCAAACAGTAACAATCTCTGAGTGTAATATCGTTTGTGTCTATGTATCTTTTTCATTAAAACTTATGCCCGCGTATGAACAAATTGTGCTCGTTGCCATTGCCGAATCAGGGTATTTAGGTATGACTAGCGCACCCTGTAGTATTGCAGGTTTGCGGCATGTCTACAATTTCGTTATCAGCACAACCTTGCCGGCCGATTGTACAGTACGATAAAATTGATCACTATTATGTATTTCGCACAGCGTACTGAGGCTATAATTTCAGCAAACTTACGATCCTTATGAGATGTACAAATTCAACCTCATCGTTAGAAACGTAGATTTCATCGCGCGTTCTGAGAAACTTCATCTCCTATAGCGATTTGACGACCAAATATACGTTGACCTTCTACAAATGAAAGTGCATTATTTGCATCGATGAGGGCCGCCAGCCGCGTTTAATTTATTTTGTGAATCATTTTTGTGATAAATATTCTCGAGGCGCGAAGTTGGACAGTGTTTATTGTGTGTGACTGGTAGTTGGAATTATTCCAGTGCCCATAATATTAATCCAATTATGCTTTGCGAACGTAAATCGGGGAATGCAGCAATGCAGTCAAAATCGATGTTTTAATCAGCAACCAATTTTCGTGATGTGTTGGCGGTAAGTGATAATTACTGATTGGCCGTGCAAGTTTGTAATCATAATTCTTGTCTGTCTTTCGAGTTCCATAGTTATCGCGCAGTGTTACTGCTCAGCCCGGCGACGAATGCCGAGCGCGCGGTCATCAATCACCTAAATTCAGCGGGAGATCGCGTCGCATTACATTATGGATAACTAACCTACGTAGATTAGTTATCTATAATTACTTTGGACGATACGCGCTTATTAGTCGCAGCCCCGCGTAAAACTGCTGATACGACTTGTTTAATGGCAACTGAATATTAGCGTCAGAATGATCATTTCAAAAGGAAGAGGTTTCGATGTACCCCTGGCTACGTGCCTGCCGCCACCCCATGCAAAAATAAAAGTCGGCGCCTATGGTATAAGCTATAGGGAGATATCCACCCGGACATAAGTTATAGGCGGTAACGTTATGTCTACACTAAGATCCATCAAGTGTAAACTTGTTAAGTGTTGTTCGCGGTGTATGGGCTGTCCGAGTGATATAGTCCTACGCTATGGTCTGTGGCACGGATATCTAGAACTCTAGATCAGTGTTGGGATCAAGTCACTACCTTCGAGTCACGAGTCATTTCGAGTCATTGCACATTTTGTCTCGAGTCAAGTCAAGTCAATCGATTTTACAAGGTGACTCGAGTCAAGTCAAGTCACTCGAATTTTGGACGAGACCCGAGTCAAGTCAAGTCAAGTCACGAGTCAAGTCACAATTCAAGTCAAGTTGCCTTTTCGAAGTATGAGGCACGATAACGTCATTGCACTTTGCTAGCCGTCTTAAATACAGATTGAGTGGTCATTGGTCATCGATTTTGAACCGATGAACGAATATAGAGTTTAATATACACGCAAGAAGGCGCTGTATCGATCACATATAAGTAGAACTGCTAAATCTCAGTTTATAGTTACCAGCCAAGATAGAGAATAGATACGAATTGATAAGATGGAATACATTACGCATTTATTAATCATTATGATACAATTCGAGCCTGCTTCAATGGTTGAGGACTATATAAACTATATTTGAATTCAGTTCCAATAAAACAATAGGTTTAGTTAAGGCAAAAACAAAGAACAGAATTTAGTTTACTATACTAGTTTACGACACCGTAAGCTGTAAGCTTCGATCACTTCGTTTGCGGTCAATTTATTTGTGACCGAACAATGGAAGCTCAGTAAAATGCACGATCATTAAATGATCAGGTTCACGGGTTACACCAGCGTTTGGCGAACAATCCGAACATATGCAGTATACAGTGATTTTTATCGACACCTATTACTTAATGACTTGAAATTGACTCGTGAATTTTGCTCCGATTCACGAGTCAATCCACATTTCTGAAAGGCCAAGTTAAGTCATTTTATCAAAGTGTCTCGAGTCAAGTCAAGTCATACGAAAAAGGTGACTCGAGTCATCCCAACACTGCTCTAGATATCCCTGGGTCTGTATTAATATTTTTTATGTGTGACATGTGTAGGCTACATGTCGCGTGGGTTTCTGTATGAAAATGCGTGCGCACAGCTTAATTGATCATAAGGGAGCTTGTCGATAATGAGTAGGCTACCCCGGGTGTAGGCTATATAGCCCTTCCCCAACCATACATGAACAGAACGGAATACTTTCGCTTTTCCTGTGTACGAATATTTAGGCTCGACTTGATATGGAACTAGATGATGTACTTTATATTGTTGCGTTGATTTGATCACCACATTTTTGCCAACTTATAGTGATCTCGTAAGTTGCTCTTACACAATAACTAATAGGGGATTTTATCAATTGGTGCTTGAACCCGTCATTCACCATTTACAGGTAGGCTACAGCACCTAGCTCTCACAAATCGCAGCGATCGAAAGTGAAATCTACTACTTATCTACCTATCTACTTTTACAATTAGATCGTGAAGCTCCCACTATAAGAAAGTGCCCGGGAAAAATAGATATCGAATCGACACATCGCTATCCAGAACGATTATGGAGGAGTCCGGTATTCAGGTAAATACGTAAGACCTAATCCGTGGAAACAGCTCGATGAGCTGAGTGTTTAACTGTATCCACTCACCAACATTTTCTTTTCAGCGACAATGTGGGAGTCGTGTCGGTTAATGAGTCACGATTTCCGTCAGGCAATATAACATGGGGCCGATATAGTGTATCGTACGTGGCGAGCGATGCAGCAGGAAATATGGCGGAATGTGCATTTCTGGTTATCATTAAACGTAAATTTTGAACAATAACAGTTAATTTTCCCGAGTTACTGGATGTTTTCTGTCATTGTTAGCAATCCCTTTGTTCCTTTCCAAGGTCCTGCGTCCCGGAGCCAGGTTATGAGGCGATGTGGGACACCAACCGGGCCACTTAACGGAAATTCGAACTGCCAGACCTGGGCCCGAGGTGTATACTGCGATCCAGCTTGCAATCCCGGTTACGCATTCGAGCAAGTTCCATCTCCATATGTTTGCGGAAGTGATGGTTCGTGGACCCCAGATAACCGAATACCAGACTGTATGGGTGAGTATGAAATGCATAGCCTACTCGTAGGGAACAGAGGCGTCTGCATTCACACTCAAAGGTGGTAAACGAAAAGAGAACGTTCATTGGGGTGTCGATCGAATATTTCACAAGACATGTTAACGAGTGAATAGAATTTTTTTACTATAGTGTGTTTCAATTCAATGATGAATACAGACTCTTTTGGCTGAGTGTGCAGCACGACTACATCAATGGATTGCGATGAAACATTTGCTTGCCACCAAACGTGATACATCTCGTAAGTTATATCGACTGTCTTGTGTTTTTTAGATATGCGCTTGAAAGAGGCGAAAATCAGAAATAATCGATTGCAGACGGGTAACGAACTGTCTGTTGTCGTTAGCACCACGGTTACACCCAGCGCGGTGTCTATTTTCCTACATTCTTCAACGCCTTCCACTACTGAACGGCGCATACCTCATACCACATTACCTCCACGCGAATCAACCCCCAGAGAGCATGCCAAACCACCACAATGTCCTTTCGGAAAAGTTCCCGCGGTCTCAACCGGAGGGCTTGACGCCTGCGTCAATTGCTCTAAGGGATATTATAAGCCGCGTATAAAGACAGCCATGGTTTGCATGCCTTGTTCGCCGGGTTTTTACCAAGATAAGGACGGACAAAGTTACTGCAATCGCTGCCCTAACATACCGTTGCAATCGTCGCGGTCACTGCGAGGAAGGCACGGTCTCATGGGTTTCAAATCGATAGAAGAATGCGAGCTCTTAAGTAGCTACATTGCTGGAAATCGCGCACGGAAGGCGACATCCGAACCAATCAACAGCAGGCCGAAGACCTTACAAGCGATTCCGATAGCGTAGAACAAATTATTCATGTATTTTATTCACTTTGAATGCGTATTACTTTTTATACATATATTTGCTTATATTTCGGAACATTAGTACGAATGTCAGAATCGATGGGAAGCTGTCGCAAGAGGAATGGATTGGTAACATGTACATTGTACAATTTGTACATTGTACAAAGTATGCGATCTAATCACATAAGACGCTTCCGAACTGATAAGAAATACGATTTTAGATGTTCGACCATTCTCTTCGCCGCGTGAGAGAATAACAAAGTTTATCATTATCCGTCTGTATCTGAACAGTGCATAACGTATGCGTGAACTCACATATCACTCAGGGATAGAGATTAAAATCAAATGAATTTCCGGCTTATCCCCTATAGAATCCATCTTGGTGAATGCCCTAATTAACGACATTGAAGGTGCGTGCCGCAGATTACAACCTATGACTCCATAAAGACTCGTGTCAATGAAATTGATTATTAGGATTTCATATGGAACTTGTAATAACAGCATTATGTCACAGTAATCTACCGCTACGACAGGGAAATGTATTCATTGCAGACAGACATTGTACGACCAAAAGGAATTTATACATTAAAATACTATAAAGCACAAATATTAGGACTGTGAAGTAATATTGTCGCTTGCTTCCCAACAAATTTATGACACACACAGAGTTGTTCAAAGTGGTCAGTATTGCTACTCAAGTAGAAGTAATTACGTATGTTTCTATTTGATTACCAGTAACCGAAGTAATTTCCCAGGCTTCGTAAAATTACTTAGAGTGTACTTAGAAATTGATGGTTTGAAAAGTACTCAAGTATGGTGGCACAGAATAAACATGGTGATGAATTCCCATAGTTTTGGCAGTTAGTCAAGAGGTAAATACTTTACCTCGTGCAAGATTCATCTACGCGACTTATGCAAAATGACTAATGTTATTATAATTAGGTACAATCTTCTAAAATATATTCAGCAGTTGCCGTGATGGCGATAACAATTTGTGACTGAGACAATTTAACGCATAAAAGTGATATAAACTTATCCCAAAAATACTTTTTACTTTTACAAAATCCACAATATCATGTAGTTTGCCTAAACACCGTAGACCTAGAATTACACCAAAGTCATACCCACATCAATAAGTAGTGCAATCAGGCAAAGCCTACCTCAGTACTCCAAAACAGTAGAAGAACTTCATTACGTAAAGCACTCGTGTATGATTACCAGTGTTGGGATCAAGTCACTACCTTCGACTCACGAGTCATTTCGAGTCATTGCACATTTTGAATCGAGTCAAGTCAAGTCAATCGATTTTCAAAGGTCACTCGAGTCAAGTCAAGTCACTCGATTTTTGGAGGTGACTCGAGTCAAGTCGAGTCAAGTCAAGTCACGAGTCAAGTCACAAGTCAAGTCAAGTTGCCTTTTCGAAGTATGAGGCGTGGTTACGTCATTGCATTTTGCTAACTGTCTGAAATACTGATTGAGTGGTCATGATTCCAAACCGATGAACGAATATAGAGTTAAATACACACGCAAGAAGGCGCTTTATCGCTCACATATACGTAGAGCTGTTAAACTAAGTAAGTAATTGCATAGCCTCAGTTTATAGTTACCACTTTACCATCCAAAATAGAGAATAGAGAAACGAATTGATAAGATGCAATACAATACCCATTTACAAATTGATTAGATACAATTCCAGCCTGCGCCAATGGTTGAGGTAAGAACACAGAGAGCATAAAAATAGATTTTTCTATTTTATTACTTTACTACTAGTTTACGACAACGTAAGCTGTAAGCTTCTATCACTTCGTTTGCGTTCAATTTATTTGTAAGAGAACAATGTAGGCTCAGTGAAACGCACGATCATTGAATGATTGATCGTTCTCACTAGTTACACTAGCGTTTTGCGAAAAATCCGAACATATGCAAGATACAGTGATTTTTTTGACACCGATTACTTGATGACTTGAAATTGACTCGTGAATACTTGCTCCGAGTCACGAGTCAATCCACATTTCTGATAAGCCGAGTCAAGTCAAGTCAAGTTATTTTAGCAAAGTGACTCGAGTGAAGTCAAACCATACGAAACAGGTGACTCGAGTCTGACCCGAGTCAAGTCATGACTCGAGTCATCCCAACACTGATGATTACGGCAAAAATATATGACAAGTTACATACAGATTACGATTATACCCACGGTTTGCATGTCACGTTCAGTCCTATGTCAAATTTGGTAGTCTAGACGTCTAGCTATATATCCCTCACCGACCAGCCCTCGTTTTGACGCTTGACAACCTCGTCGAATCTATTGACGAAGTTAGAAGATTCTGAAGAGACGCTGGAGGTACAGAACACTATAGTATACAATTGAATAGTATATCCATATTGAAATATACCCGAATATATTCGGCTGTCAATCGTCAGGGTTAATCGTTAGAAACTAAAGTAGACCGGGAAAGAAGATTGTATATCAACGACCGTATTACCAAATATGACGTGACCGATATAAAAACGCGAGTAACTGTTCCCCAAGTTCAATACGCGATGCTTCAAGTTCGACGATCTGTCCGATTTAACGACTGAATTCCCTTGTGGCGTTAGTCCACTAAACCCTCACAAAGCAGGAGGCAATTCGGTTGACATATGTGACCAGCCTATCTCGTGTAAAGTCACATATGTAGCTTGCAATGCATCTCATTCATCGTTCATGCACTTAACCTCGGCCCAACATAAGCTATTTATTTCGGTTACTGCGATATAAGTCCGGGTTCGCGAAGCAATTCATACACGTCTGGAGTATTTATTCTTATAAAATCGAAAAATGGATGTAAAATAGTAAAACAGAAAACGCGTTTAGAAAGCGAACGAAGATATAGGCAGTAAAGGGAGATCGCGGAGGGGTGAAAACCAAATAATACAATAAGAAATGCTTGTCGGATTTTATATTTTCCAGGTCGTGGAATCCGAGATATAACCAGAATCACATTGCTCCTTTGCATAATAATCGTGATTCTTCTTCTACTTCGAGTCACAAAGGAATGGCTCGATGCATTTGTGGAAGACAGTTGCGTCGCCGTGCCATTTGGTGTGTTCGACACCTGGAATCACGCATTCTACGATATTTCCCGCATTATCCAAGGTCTTCAATCCGAAGGAATCATTCTCATAGATCTGCAAAAATGTTTACAAAGATGTATCTGCAATGCATCGTCGCGAAACATTGAATAGCGAAACCGTCCTGAACACTTATATATGCTGGGGTGGAGCATGGACCGGAGCCGGATTGGATATCCGGTCGGATTTTTTCATTTTTGTCTGGAGCCGGATCAGTACTTTTTAATAAGAATATGACAGCCTTACCCTCTTTCACACTCAAATCAATATTTTAAGTGAAATGATCATGGAAATTAACCACATGCCAAGTCCAAGTTCGCACAATTACTTCAGATAAACGCTGGGTTTGATCTTCGAGTCCTGTTTGCATTGTTTCAATTAGGGTTGCATTTGAAACAAAAATCAATTTAAGACAAACATGTCTAAAACAAGGCCCTTGTTCAAAACATGTTTTGTATTTTTTTAAGGCCACGACGTCACGAATATTCAATTTTGACGTCATAGTGGATTGACATTGACGATTGAAAATATAGGGTTAATGTTTATTTCATTCCCATAGTAAAGCATATAGCAACAAAACGGATTTGGGTTGAATTACCTTTGTCGCTATACCGCGTGTTCAAAATGAAGAGGAACAGCCCCATTGGAATGCTCGGAATTGAATGCCAAATCGGAATGCTCGAACGGTGATTACATAGTCAAACGTGTATTTCAACCACAGAAATCTGCATTCTTTCTTTACCACTATGGACATTGTTTTTTTTAATACATATCCAAATACTTTTTTTTACATTTTATTACCCCTGTTGACAGCGCCGCGGTATTTCTTGTATACTTACCCAATAGAGCGGCGGATTTTTAAAACTATGGGTGGCACCTTGGCAAAATCAGATATATTGTGAAACAAAGTATAATATAAGTTTGACTGTGATTTGGAGCACTTTATATAACATGAATCATTCGACTGCATTATATCTTGTTGATAAATAGTAAAAGAAACGCTGCGAATTACAACTACTTCTTTAAATACGAGCCTCTCTTTATAATACGGGCCTTAACATAAGGTCGGCAAAATGGTTTGAAGAAAAAGTTCACGACAAGGCGTCGTAGAATTTTATTCGATTGCATGTATTGTAACGAGGCCGCGACCCGATTTGAAATTTCGGAATAACGCTTAGTAAAGCATTTTAAAACGCTGAAATTGATTTCAGTTTAAACGTATTTTTGTTGTTGTTCAAAGTAAGCTATTTTCCTATGTCTAATATCACTATCCCTCACCCTAGCTTACCCCATATCGATTCTTTGGTCCAGGGGTGGCCAATCTCCGGCAGTAGAATGAAAATTTAGCGGCCGTCGTCATTTATTTCGACTAGGATGTGTTGGCGGCCGTCAATATGCAACTTCAATTTTTGATTTGGCTCCCTATTTCATCAGATGTTTGAATTATTGTTAAAGTTTTCTTCGTGCTAAGCGCTGTTCAATGCGAGTTGATTTTCTATTTGATATGGTAGTGTCCTTTGTAATCCGAGCCCTACAGTACAGATGCGAACAGCAGAGGAAAATGATGTGCCCCATAAAGAAACACCAATTTGTAATCGTGTTCTCCTCATCACGAAGAAAATTTGTTTCTGGTAGGCCTACGTTTGGGTGAATCCAATATGTTCCCACTATACCTAGCGACAATCCTGATGGGAGGTCAAGAAATGACAGCATGCAATAAATGAGGCTAATAACAATTGTCCCACCAAAAAGATGCACAGCAGCATTAATAAATTCCCTAAATTTTCGAAGACCGCAATCCCTACATCAACTCTACCGGTGAATCTGATCACATGGGACGAAAAAGCATAAATATTTGATAGTAATATGTGAAACTATACTAATATCAATAACGAAATTCACTCGTGAGTATCACAAAATTTTCGCGCTTAGCGCGTCCATAAAGCCAATCCCTGTGGCTATTCAAAACATGACTACTGACGATATCGGTGCGCATATTAAGCCGATATGACTAAATAGATCAGTCCGGAGTTTACCGGCAATGGACATGGACAGTTCAAAGTGGATACTTGGCCTCCAGTTAGTTCATTACGACTATACATAAATAATTGACATGCGGCTGTGAATAGAAAAATGGCTGGCCACCCCTATGCTTTAGTTGCCGAAGAGTGTTGTCAGGTATCGTGCGCAGCTCATAGTTCAAAATGGAATGGAAGTGATGATCATGATATTTTTGTTGTGTTTGTGTTTCCTAAATGAAATATTATTTCTTTGGTAGTAACTATGCCCGTCGCTCACGTTAGAGAGCACAGCGTTGTACTGACGTATACAGTTATCAATACGTGGTTGTTATACTGCGTTGCCTATTTTTTATCTTGATACTGAAGTCATTCGGCCGCGGCCTCTACGAATTTTGAAAAGTGGCTCTCGACCCGTTTTGAGTTGGCGACCCCTTGTGTAAATGTATGCAGCTTTCACACTATTACCTTGATATCGTGATACCCAGGGTCGTAACAGCACTTCGCCAGCCCCCCAAAAAAACTTTGGTCGTGGGCCCCCATAGGAATATAGACCGAACTTCTGGGGGCTTCGCGCCCCAGACCACCCTCCGCCGATGCCCTGTTTACCGCTATTTATGATATGCGTTGGGAGTTTGTGTAGGGAATCAGCTTTTGTCGCCTAAGCGCGCGAAGCGCGGGAAATTTCTACAATTAATGACTGAATCGGTCAGTATGATCAGGAATTGCATATATATTATCATCAATTTTTATCTTCTCTCTGCTCACGTAATCAGATTTGCCGGTAGAGCTGAGTGAGGTGTGTTTGAAAAGGTAGGACCACTCAATAATAATTAAACATCTTCGGGCCTATACTCGTTGGTAGGAACGAAACAGCACCTCGTCAGGCCCCCAAAAACGTGGGCCTTGGGCTCCCACAGGGTGATCAAACGACCCCTCCATCACGTTGTTCGCGTTTGTCACGAAATCATTTTTACTGTATTGTGAGCCAGCGCCAAGCGCGAAAATTTCCGATAATTTATGATAAAATCGGTCAATCAGATCGGCGATTGCATATATATTATGCTATCAATTTATTGTCCTCTCTGCTCACGTAATTAGATTTATCGGTAGAGCTGAGTGAAGTGTCTTGAAAACGGGAGGGCCCGTAAATAATAATTAAGCATCTTCGGGCGGGCGGACCCGTTGAACGTTGATATGACTTCGTTACATGATGTTATTTCGTAACTTCCAGTCTGCTATATCAAAAAATATAGAATCGCCCAAACGTAGGCTTCTAAACTAAGAAACGCACACGATTTCAAATTGGTATTTCTTCACTGGCATAAATTTTTCCCGGCGGGATGGTATTTGTCTTGTGAGGTTCAGATTGCAAAGACAGGAACATTCGGCGCCAGTCATTTAGGCGCCTATGGACAATTAAAACTGTATGTATTTTGTATATATAACGAAGTCTTTGGTCAGCATAAGGGCATAGACCCTTTCGGCCAAGGTTTTCTCGATGCCGATCGTTCTGGCAGACTTCTTGGAGTCGCATGTTATATGGCCTAAAACTTGATTGTATGTCTTGGTGAGTCGTGGCGCGGTAATGGCCCAGTACCCAAAAATGAAGATACATGGCTATTAGGGTTGTCCATAATTTGGAAAATCTCACAAATCCTGCGTATCCATTTCTCATTCTATAGATTATTGATAAAAAAACGTCGATGAGCCTGCAATAAGCTCACAGGAAAGTCGTTAAGATTTGTCTGAATGCGTTTGAAAGTGGCTGCCACAGAGTGGGCGTACCAGCGACCATAGAACGGCGAGAAGACTAGTAATCATGAAATCACGGCGCTTGATTGGGTAAGCGGCTATGCCTGAATGATTACGACGGTGACGGCTTGCTGATCAGCTGTTCGAGGAGTCTTCTAACGGCGGTGAATCTGTAAGCGCATTGTAGCTTGGTCCGCAGATGATGATTTGAGATTGATTCGGGATATGTTTAGTAACATACTACAGAACGAACAAGAGATAGCTACTTCACAAAAACGTTTGAAACATGACTGGCTTATTGTGAAGGTAACCGTTGTAGTCTGTGTACCTTGCTTTCATCGAGGGAAAGCACTGAAACACACGAAGAAACATTGCAATGGCACTTATGCAAGCAGCGTACTAATTTCTAGTTTCAGAAGGGATGTACCATCACTGATTTCAAATATAAATCTTAACAGTGATCATACTTTGTCTGATCTTATTAGGCTCTGGTCGTGGTATATAATTTAGGTCTTGAATGCTCTAAGGATGGGCTGAATCGTCCGTTTATGCGTGGCACCTGTCCGATTCTAACAGCATAATGAATCTACCCGTAAGTGCTGTCAAAGTTCTCAATCATACCACAGAAAGAGATCTATAGGTAAGCACAGGCTATGCTGGTAGGGTCAGCAAAACTCCAGTTTGCTTGAAGAGCTTAGCCTCTCCTAAATGAATCATGGATCATCACTGGCTGCATCACGACTAATGTTTGAATCAAACCAGACATGGATATATAAATGCATTTAATCGATGCGGTAGTTACACTTCTTCAGAGTTCCAATGTAAGCTACCTGGTCGGTCCACATATCATCTTATAAGCATACAGGATTGTGCCCCGCAGCATCCGTCTCACATGCTGTGCTGCACCAGTTTGGCGATGGCTAATACTTTACCTGCACCCAGGAAGCAGGAGGACTCGGCGTAATCGCAAGCATATTAGACTAGATGCTTCTGGGATTTATACTCACTTCTACAAGTTCACAATTATTCGCTGTTACACCTCGGCCATGTCTGCAATAGGCTATTGCTGCTATAAACCTATCGTAACCGACTTTTAAACTAAAACATTAAATCACCAGGTGTCACATATTATTGTTAAGTCACCAACCTACAATGCCCTTACAGAATCATCGCCGTTAGCAAACTTCTTTGAAGAGTAGAAGCACGTAATCAGCAAGTTGCTGCGGTCGCGATCATTCAAGCATAACTGATTAACCAATCATGAGACGGAATTTCGTGATTACTAGTCTTCTCGCCGTTCTATGGTCGCTGGCACGCCCACTCTGTGGCAGCCACGCCCACTCTGTGGCAGCCACTTTCAAACGCATTTAGACAAATCTTAACGACTTTCCTGTGAGCTTATTGCAGGCTCATTGACGTTTTTTTATCAATAATCTATAGAATGAGACATGGATACGCAGCATTTGTGAGATTTTCCAAATTATGGACAACCCTAATAGCTATACATGAATTCGCGCCCTGCGCGAAAAATTTTTGAAAAAATTGCATAAATTTTCAAAAAATTCTCTATGATTTATCCTAATTCACGAAAAAAATTTGGGCCCCCTTCGAGCTCGGGCCCCTCCCAATTTGGGGGTTTGGGGTGCGGCAGTTACGGTGCTGGTGATACTTTGGCAGCATCGCCGGTCTGTTATGATAATTTCTATCACAATAGTGATAGGAATCTGCCCAAACACTAGCCTCTACTTCAAAAAATATGAAATAAATCAAGGAGTAGTTTTACATCTAACACATTTGACGTACACGCGGGTGTATTCTAAAAAAATAAACATTTTATTAATGTACGCACTCGCGCAGACGTAGGCTACATAGTTTAATCAAGTCACTACATATCAAGTTAATTTCGAAAAGACTACGATATCGATGCTATTAAAATAAGTTTTGATGCAATACCTGTAAGTTTCTCATGGGAACGACGTTTTCATCAGAGTCAAAAGCACCAAATTGCGAACTTTGCCATGGCGTGATCACTCCATCATCTGGTCCACCCACCAAGACAAGTCGTTTCAACCGCAGAAAGTTCGTCTTCCATGAATTTCGAAAGGAGTTATACTCCACCACCGATTCGTTGTTCAGTTGCGCTAGGAAGCTGCTGTACATGCGGTAACCGTCCAAGTGGTGAGGATCTATTTAATTATAATGAGATTATCCAATCATTAATCTAACTCTATACATTAATAATTTCACAACGGGGTGCTATTGAATGCCGAATGACAACCGTCATCCCACAAATGGCAGGTATTGGTAAATGATCTACGAGCGTTCTCGTGAATCAAGACGTAGTACACCGCATTGTTCGAGTCGGAGTTTGAATTATTGCATATAATTACTTCATAGATAATAAGAAACACTCAAAAATATAATTATGTACTTCTGATTTATAAATGTGCAAACAGAGATAAAATACGATGTATCCTAATCAAGCTATTTTGAAACTCCGCCTTGCTGCTGAGCCCCTCCCCCCACTTTGTATTGGAAATTGTTTCGTATGTACGCACCATTATTATGTGTACTACACCTTTAGACCTTTTAAGTGGCATGATTTCTTGGCAAATAATTAAATATGGTGCTTCTTGGGATTTAGCAAATAGTCAGAGTTTCACCTCTATTATAAGTGTGACCGTGAGCACCGCAAACGTGACCCCCATCAATTTAACATTTTAGCTGAATCCGCCACATTTTATGAAACTTGACACTATCAACTCCATAATTGACCATATCTTCTAACGCTAATCGCAAACCCAAGTAACGGTTAAATCTGTAATCCAAATCCATACCGCTACATATCCTTCACATATCCCTTGGACAAGGGTTGAACAATTGGACATTTTTTAGCTTTTCCTAATTAGATTGGAATTACAATTAGAGCTACACATCTTTTCTATACATAAGAATTAGATTTAGTATTACTACATTCGCTAATACTCTAAACAACAAAAATCGTCTTCAATTTATATCAAATCAGAGTTCTTTATCACGAGGTATGACAATGACAAATGTCAGTACACCAAGCTTGGGTCGTTTCACGCTATACAGTTTTCCTGTATCGTTTTCAGGAAAACGAGAAATTGGATTAGAATTAAAATGAAATTGAAACATTTCACAAAGTAGATTAGAATCAGATTACTAGCGTTTCGCTGTAAGTTCGTCTAATTATACAACTAGAATTATCTATAGTTGCCGAAGTCTACCTCGGACTGATTGATATCCGTGTGAGAAAAGCCAGCTGCGGTACCTAAATAACCATCCATATGTCTACTTGATCCATTCATATTTGGTATTGTTACAAATCTTCGGAGATATTGCCTTCGCCTATATGCAAGAGGTGGGCAAACTGCGGCTTCCGATCCGCATACGGCTCTTTGAGCCTTGTTGCGGTTTTTAAATGCTTGCAAATGCGCTTCGCCTGAGGTTTAATCCGATTTACGGAGTAATAAGATTACCGAGCCGACATCTTCCTTAACTGTTCGGCGTAAATATCAGCCTGATTCCAAGCACCTTGCAGTCCTGGTGGAGACGCAACGTATCACCACACAATAATAGCCTACAATCCGTTGAGACGGAATAAATTCGTATTTTTTAATTTTTGTGGTTGTGTCTTTTTGGAAGCCAAGATTTTGATATGCGACTCGCGCATGAATCAGGTCTGCCCACCCCTGACCTATAATATAGTATTCCGACTTCCTTACCCCCCCCCCCAAAGTCATGCTGGTAGCCGACGTCAGTCTTTTAATACGGGATATATATGGCACGCGCCTGATGCTTTCAAGTCCTAAATAAATATTGTACCTCTCCAATAATTTGCGATTGACCATCTTTGTCCGTATCTTGTATATAGAATCTTGAAAAAGTTCCTTTTCACTATATTAGGAAACACCCATCTGAAGTACGACGTACCTTAATGCAAAGGATAGCAGCGATAAACTACGTACAATTCATCAGCTAAAAGGAACACCCACCTCCATATTGCCCGTTCAATGGGGATGACAAAGCAATGAAGGTATCTACATTGTGATCGTCCATTGTTTGTATGATGCCCCTAGCAACAAGTCCACCTGAAATGGTTACTTGGTGTTATCATATGTCCTCTTTCAAGAGGATCTGTCTTTTTTTAATACATTGAAAGTGTCCACGGAGGGCGCCTAAATGTCCTCGTTTTTTGGGAATTTGTCCACTTTTTCTAGAAAAGTAACAAAATGCCATTAAAATCTCGACTCCGACGCAGTGAACGCCACAGTTGGCAAGACAATCAAAGAAAAATGCAGCGAGACGGATATTTCGGGACTAGAGATGGGAAAGATGACCTTATTTTGGTTATTAGCATTATTACTATTGATGAAAAGGGGAGTGACGCTTTTCGCCTTTGAGGCCAGGTGCGTCACGGACTAGAATGTGCGGTCGGTACACCACAATGTGGGCAATAACCGATTTAGAAGTATGTACCACACGCTAGAACGGACTCTGCAACATTAGATATCATTTCGGGACGATCAGTAGATTTTCGAGTGTTGTAGCGATTTTGAGCTCGCGCGCCCAGTCGAATAAAAAGTTTCGATGAAAATCATATCGATGGCAGTGCAGCAAAAAATGCTCGACTGTTTCAGGTACTGTACAATGGTCATAGATCAGTATCTGCATCCAATTTTGTATAAATGTGCATTAAGGCGGCGATGACCTGAACGAAGCCGAAATATTATTCGTAAGAATGTTGCTTTAATTAAATTGCTTGCATATCCTGTATTTATATTACATAAATTACGAACATAAGAGTCCGCGAAGAATTTTCAGGGGGTCCACGAAACGTCGAAGTTTTTAGGATGATTGATAAACAAATTGTTATTTTTTTTAAATTCGGGACAGCATAAGACAGTTTCACTTTATAATTGTTAAACCTCCAGGACTCACATCATTGAAATGTCGTCTCGGTGAAATATCCTGCTGTGCAAACTCATTTTGATTGCCAAATTGCAAATAGCCTACTGATGCATGCAACGTGCTGTTTGGAGACGTGTTTTTTGGGTTTGTATAGAAATGAAAAGTTCGAACGGGCATTTCTTTAAAATGAAAAGTTGGAGATAGTAAGGTCAAACAGGGTGACTTTGAAATATATACAAAATATTATGGATTTGAAGTTTCAGCAAATTAGTGAACAGTCGTTTGAAATAGAAATTCCTGATTTTTTTTCCTAATCTGTCCCAATGAAGGGATTGAAACCTCCCCGCGAAATCCATTCGCTCCTGTGATATACATAACCACTATTCTAGAATAACTTCAAGACGAGCTACTCGATAAAAAATGACTAGGCTGGACGAGATATGTTCCTTAAAAACATTGTTTGCCAATATTAGTGCCAAATATTGCGATCACACGCAAGGGTGTCGTCGGAAACGTTGCGCGTTAATGTTACATTCGCCACCACCTGTAGTTGTAGAAATGGATTTTTGGAACTCATCAATACCAAATCTGAGACGCGGGTTTTCAAGACAATACATACAGCTGCGAAATTGGCCTCGATATAATTAAAGACTACCCAATTTCTACATATAGTATGATGTTACTCTCAAGAAAAGTCATTTTTGGCGATTTATCACAAGTCTACAGTTAATATTTGCATGATGATTGGTATAATCGTTAACGAAAACTTGAGGGGGCCACAGAGTCCGTGACGGTCGAAAAGGGGTCCGGGAAGACAGAAAGGATGAGAACCACTGGTATAGGCGGAGTGCAAAAATATATCTGAAGGCATAATTACCAAGGCGTCATTGAACTACAAACCTTGTGAAAATCCAATAATATTTACTCCGTTGTCAGCGGAATTCATGATCGACTTGATGTCCCTTCGTATAGCACCTACTTGTTGCCATAGCGGTCGTAAGCTTTCCATGTAATTGAAAAGGTTGATCACGTGAACTGGCGCTCCCGGAAATGTCTGAAAAACGTTTGCGTTTACATGCCGTCAAGTTGAAGGACTACTCGCTCATGTCAATTAGCCATCGTATACTAGGATCGTATATTTTCTGCGATGCACACAAATCAATATTAATTCTCAGACTATTATTGATTCCCATCGAGAGCGCACCAGTGTTTGCTAACGAGTTGCTAACGATTCCTTGCTCATTAATTTCTCGTCCTTGCATTGCCTATCGTGATGTATCTAATCCTACCTGTTCCATTCTGCTTGTCAGATCTTCCATTTCCGATCTTCCATCCAAAATTCCATGTATAATGATAACCGGTTTGCAGGTTAAAGTTTTCGCGTCGATGTCGTAAACCAGACTGCACATCAAAATGCTAAATGAAATCCATCTATGGACACCCATTGACATGGTACAGTTGGTGCGAGCTAGTCTGAATAATTTCAACGACCCATCAAGGAATCTAACGAAATAGGAAAGTTTGCTGCATATAAGTGAACATGAACATATGTTAATCTGTTAAGATAAATACAGCTACCAAACAGCTGTTACAGAAATATGGCAAACACGTCATTAAAATAATTGATATTCCACTCATAGCTCGTAGTCGCCGCCCCACATTGGACGCATAGCATATTGCGGTACTAAGATCTATAACTTTCCGCAACAATCAGAAGTGCAAAAGCCTCCGAGCTTTCCCGGTGTGACCGATCGTTACCTCTAATTATTTCATATCGCGCCAGAATTGCGGGTAACTGCCGCTTACCCGTATATATAATGAACGTTACCGCCGGCGGGAGGCGAGCTACAAGGAGCATCTTGCTCTCAATATGGCGATAACGATTAAATTGGTGCCATTGGACATTAGAATATGGTCACTATACCCCTTCATGCAGTTCATTTCCTTTCCAAGTAGTATGCATATGCGACCACAGCGGGATGTACAGATTGTAAACCGCTTGCCCTGTACGCCACAGCCTCTCTTCGCGCATATTAAGTGGACTAAAGTCCACAATTGTCCATTTCTGTTATGCTAATTAGACTGCACTTTCTAGATGACTTTGAGAGCGCGGCAAGAGAGCTCAGCACCTTACAGCGCCTCCACGAAATCGAATGCGTGAAATGTACTAGCTTATTGAAACAACTCCAGCTCATAAGTAGCCTATATTCTCTATAGGCGCATTGGCGCAATTCAACAATTCAACGACAATTAGGACTATTCTGGGACCACTCTTCCCAGTCGATCAATGCATTCATATAATTTTCACTACAACTGTGTAATGAATAATTGATTCATGGTGTAAGTATGTGACCATAATAAACACTATGAAGACACAGTCTCCAGGTGAATCCAGTCTCGGAATCCCAAAACATAGGAATGAGTATACTTATATCTCGATGTACAATGTAGGCTACATGGATTTGATGTCAGTTGCTTTCATGTGTGCATTGATTTTCTACTTCCAAGGGACATGGCTCATAAAATCGTGCCGCATGCCTGTGCTGTGAACAATTCCTGCCCGTCGGATAGGTCAATGCAGTAACCCAGTTCTGAAAACTTTGCAGTCCAATTAATATGCGCTTCATGTCTGAGTATCGCGAACCTGTGAGGTGACCGAGAGTAATACTGTTGTACTGACCATATCAGACAAATTATAGTTCTATTTGCATGCAGCACAGCGTGATTATATCGTGGCTCAGACGTGATGACCTACTTTACAATGGAATGAGGTGCACAACACCTTGGGCGATAACAGGCAAGGCTCGCAAGGGGTTGTGTAATTGCGACCTCGCGAAAAATGCGATTACTGCAACCTACAATGCCATAATCCCTTATAGATCTAATAAGAGCGTGTAACGTACGACCAACGTCTTATGCAACAATGCGGTAAAAGCCAGTAATATATTCGTGTCTGTGTCTATCATGTGTGAGCATTTCACCAACCAATCATTGAAAAACGCCGCATCATACATTTGGACGAAAGTGAACAATCAACCATTGCTACACCTCTCCTCAGCAGACATGTGGTTATCGTGATTTGTAGTCGTAATCCATAACCACAATTACAGCATTTCAGGTAATCATATAATCCATTAATTCGCATGTGTAAGTGAGCACATTGTAGCATTGTTACAGCACGCATAATCCACTTTTAGTTCTACAAAGACGATTCAAACTGTAGTGTGTGTATAGTGTATACATTAACCACTTCAAGGATTTCAAGACTGTAACTGTGTAAGTGTAAGAGATATGAGTGGTATGATCCCGAAACTTCTAGTGAACAGGTGCTATCGATGCAAAGACTTGGCTGATTGCTGACGGAAGTCCGGTATACAGACTGATTTACTACGAAGGCGTCAGACGGCAACGTCAATTCACTAATACCGGAAGAATTAGTTTTCATCTAACGGTAACTAACGCAATTGATGGAATAAATTTAGATTGACTACGACGATGCACGTGCACATTTATTTGGTCTGCCTTCGTTTACGAATATCAAGATCAATCATTTTAGGAATAATTGATGTGCGACTCCATCAAATATACAACTTATCCACTATTTATTGTATCGCTTATGAATAGCCTATTTTTTAAACTGTCGGAATATATTCATTGTCTCGAACTGATCAATATATTTATTGAGAGAGGATAGCATTGCTTAAATCAGTGAAGAAAATTGGTCTGTTGTAAATGACCGTAGTAATCGGCAAGCACCATAAATACCAAAAACAACGACAAAAATTGTAGCGCTCGTACCCATGAAATGTTTCTCGTACCTCCTATCCAGAATCGAAACAGCGCTGTTTCAAGCCACCCCCAAACGCATTTATCGGGCCCCCATAGGGTTTTCAATACAACTCGCGTAGATTCCAGGGACATAAGGCATTTCAGTGGAGATATTAATATTGAAGGTTTCTCCAAAGTGCTGCGATTTTAGGGACCAAATGTTAATCACCGCCGCCGATGCACCGAAACGCGACAGGTATTAGTGTATTGTGGGGCGGAAATTACGGCCAGCGCCAAAATGTCGGAGAGTATATGGTCCGAGTCAAGCAGTTTTCACACAAGGGTTGGATTATCCATATAACCGTTAACCGATGGTGTGGATACAAGCAATGTTCCCTCTAAGCTGCGCATCGCAATATCCAATAAAGTCCAATAATAACGTCGCCATTCCATGTTTACATTACACATTCGATGGCGAAACTGAACAACAATCAAATATAACGTCACAAAGGCCGTAAAAAATTTATTGAGTCCTAAAGTTTATGGCTCGTGACAAGGGCGTAGCCAGAAAAAATATTTGGGGGGGGGGCGAAAAATTCGATGAAGTAAATGACCCCCCCCCCCCCCCCCCTTAAAGATAAGGAAAAAATAGGTAAAATCGATGGACTTGGGCGCTTATTGGATGATTAACACAACATCTGGGGCGGTCGTTATATATATTCCACTCACAGACGGATGTGAATAATGATGATTGTGGAAAACCAGGACGACAACACTTTCGCGCGAAGCGCAAAAATTTTTCATGGTTAATGAATGAAATTGGTTCATTATATTGGTATTTGCATATTGCAAATACGTTTTCATTATCAGATTTACCGGCAGGGCTGATAGAAGTGGTGTCATCAAACATTCAGCGGGCAATTAATTATACATCTTGAGCAATATGCTCATACCACACGGCAAGACTATTTAGAGTTTCTAGAGCAGGGTGGCCAAAGGGCCACATGAGACTTACGAACCATTGCGTGGGCCACTTGAATGGTGATGAGCTTTTTTAGTCTTCCGATAGGAGCGTACCGGATAATAGGTAACGTTGAAAACAATACTTATATTATACGCATCAAAATCAATAACAATTATGACATGAAGACTTGGTGTCGATCCCCGACCTAGCCGCGCGAAATATTGTACATTATATAGTCATATACCACGATCTGCGAAAATGTGGCTGGCCCCTGGCTACGCCAATGCGTCGGAGCTCGGAACTGATATTTTAGTCGGCAAAATCCCAAATTTCGCGGTCAGGCTAATCAAATTTTGGTTATTCGGTTTTGGTGATTTATTTGTTGATAATATTAGTAATTTCGAGAATGAACCCGCGGGCCTCTCAAAACCTTCTCGCGGGCCATGGGTTGGCCGCCCCTGTTCTATAGAGGGAGGACGCCGGACGAGACAGTTGTCATTTATTGCTGTTACTTGATGACTTGCGTAGAATGCTGTCACCACTCAAGAGATCGAGCACACGCAAGGTCGTAGCCAGAAAAACAATTTATTTGTATTTTTTTTAGGGGGGGTTATGACTTTAGGGGATATCTCGCGTGGGAACATCTCGCAGAACCGTACATCCTGCCATAGGCAATTTCATCACTACCCTTTATACATACGATTCTTAGACGCACACACACACATACTCTATGGAAGCTTCCAGTTGCCAACTATAGCTTGTATTAGGCGGTCGTTGCACGGACGAGCCCAAATCGCTGACATAAAGTGATGAACAATCAGTGTGAATTTCGGCCCCAGTCGCGCGGAGCATAAATGTTTTTTGAAAAAATGAAACAATTTGATCATTAATATTGGTACGTCTATATGAGCAAGTGGTGTCCATTCTTATTACTCCGTTGAAGCACGGTTTGGGCGTAACCTCTGGTAGAGATTGACGCTACTTTAAAGATTGAAATCGCTGATACATACCAGACCAAATTAAAAAAACTCCTTTGATCAGACTCGTTCAATTTCAAATTAGCAATTTTTAACGGGAGGGGGTGATATTTTCCTGTGCCAGTTGCGTTTATGTTGGAGGGGTCTGATTGCAGGGACAGGATCATTAGGTGCCAGCCATTTAAGCACCCGAAAATCTATATCGAAGGCTTCGGAATACATGGGTCGGTTTTATGGTCGTCAATCATTTTGGGAGCGCACTTTGCGGAGTCGCATGTAGCCTATTTTTTATATCTTCGTGTGTCCCGGAACGGAAGTTGCAGGAGCTAACAGTCCCCAACCCCCATACTGAACTGACACTCCTACAGATTCAATCAACCCAACGACCTCAGGCTACTCTAGTGCATCTACTGGTACGGTTGTATTCTCATAATTGAGAATGCAGCTAAATTCAATAATGGGTATTTGCGGAATAATTTTTTTTCGTGATACCGATAATAAAATTAGGACATGAACGGACACTAAATCGCGCGATGCGCGAAGAAAAATTTTAGGTTGCATACATTTGCCCCCAAATAGTCTAATATCTATTGATTTTACGAAAATTTTCAAAAAATTTGGGGGGGGCGACCGCCCCTTTCGCCCCCCCCCCTGGCTACGCCAGTGGCTCGTGAAGTCCGAAATCGCGACGTCAGTGGTGTAGGCCTATTTGAAGATCGAGGGAACGTATTCACTAATTATGGGTCGGCCCGTTGTCATTAATGTCTTTGTTGCATTATTTCGTGGCATTATTACGTAGCACCATAAGACCCCATACCCATACACACATGCATGGGCATCGGGATGACGTAAATCTCTCATGGTATTTCATCGCATCTGCGGTAATCGCTTTGCGCTTACACTCGAGCAATCTACGTTGACGTAACCGATATACTGATATATTTGCATAGCCCTGCAGAGCGTTCGGGCGCTTGTCGTTGAATCACTTGCGAAGGCTATTCCGCGTTATCACCGGAGAGAAAGAGTTCAGCAGGAGCTGCCTTTATAGTAGCATATTTATCTAGTATCGAACGGTAACACATATTCGCATCGTGGACGATGCTTAACAAATCTAACAAATCTTATTCTAACTAGTAAAATGATACAGTGAGAAATTGTTCAGTTATTATTATTGAAGTACTCACCGCTATTTCAAATCCAAGCTTTTGAACATCAATAACTTGTGCCGGTTGGAATTGACCTAAATTTGCTATGCATCATTTTAAAGACGACTTAAAATGTCATGGTAATGCCAGCAGTAATCAGTAATTAAAAACATCTTTCTATTTTTTCAAAGATAAATTTGAAATATTTTAACTCCAATAACGGCGTTACTACGGCCCAAATTTGGTGTGCAGCGTTGTGTTAGCCAGCCTAACAATTCCATCGAATAGCAGTAATATTTGAAGTAAGAAGGTATTTTAGAACAACGCTAATATATACAGCATCAGCGTGTCAAATTCAGATATAACTGTGATAGATCCAGGGATGTCTTGTCGATGGAGTTCTATGTCGTTAGAGTTATCCATGTCCGAACTGTCTGTAATACCGATTATGTACGCCGTAAAAACTGTTTCATGCTGTTCGATAACGAAGGGCAAGTACTTCCTTAGGGTGCGCGTCATCAGTGATTGTATAAAACCGTTGATGATTTGTAATAACACTGGGTTCCAGACCAGGATGCTGTCAGCTTAGATCAGTGGCTTCGGAACTTTTTCGCTGTAAAAGCCGCATGAGTGTAGCATTTTGAGTAGATATTGAAAATATTCATTGACAAATTGACAACAAATCAAAAGGGGTGCAGCATTCATCCTCCTTCGAGCAACGAATAAGGTCACGAGCTCACGACGCAGTTGGCAAATCCAATCTTCTCCACTTTATAATACTGTTGCAAATACTGTTACAAATTTCGGTAACTGTGTTGTGATTACTAATACCCCGCTATACTTTGAGGACGTAAACTGCATAAACTGCATAAACTGCATTTCAAAACGACATTTTATAAAGGAGAATATTACTGTAAAGATTTTTTCAAAGGTGAGTCTATATTCCTCACCTGAAATCCCGAAATTCCCCACCAGTGGCGAATTACCCACCGTTTGGGAACCACTGTTATAGACAGATATCGCAAGCAATTCCATTTTGATCTACTCCAAAAGGCACCAGTAAATCGATTACCATCGTAAAATGATGACGAGAAACATTTGCTTATTACGTCACAAAAGGAATGTACTTTACAAGCTACGAAGAGCTGATCTAAACATTGTACGTTAGTGTTATTCTGAAGCATAAACTTGCCTATTTATTGTGGTTGGAAAATTGCGGCACGCGAGCCTTTGATTGCGGCTCTTTAAGGATTGCACATGCGTTTCACCATTTCGCTAGAGAAGTTCAACCTGATTATTTAGTAATGCACTCTATGACGTAACAACAGCCTGTGTTATGTGTGCATGTGTTGTTTCTTTCCCTATGGTTACGCTACACTTGTCTGCTCGTTGCTTTATTCACGACATTGGACCTTTTAAACTCTGGGGTCATTTGCGGCCGTATTTTAAGTTCAGTAACATCAATCTTCGTGAAGTCTTTTCAGTCGTATTACGGACTACTTCCATTCATTCGCTCACCCGTCATCAGTAAATAAAGCAGTAGGAATTCCAATTAGATCAAAATTAGAATGATAACAACATATTTTTTTCATATTAGATTAGAATTACATAATTCGCGAAAAGTTGGACATCGAATCAGAGTTCATTAATTCATATCAGCATGAGAATAGCAAATATCTGTACAGCAGGCTTGGCTCATTTCGCACTGTACAGTCTTCCTGTAGCATTTACAGAAAAAACAGAAATTAGATTAGAATTAAAATCAGAGCATAGAAACATTTCACAAATTATATCAGAATTAGAACAAAGAAACATTTCACAAATTGGATCAGAATTAGATCACCGACATTCGCTATAATTAGTCTAATTGGACAACTAGAATTATCTAGAATTATCTAGTTGTCCAAGACTGCCGCGAACAATAGTAAAACTTCATTTCACATGGTAATATTTCGATTGGTTACTGGTGATTTATAAATCTGTTCGAATACTTCGAATACGGAGCCACTTGTTGAAAAGGAATCCAGAATTTTTATATCCAAGAATCATTTGCTGACGCGAGGTCATAACTTGGAAGTTGAAGGCACATTCTCCGTAAGTATTAGGGAGCAAATTGCACATGATCTATTATGAATCTTGTTGGTGAGAACCCTCGGCGACTTGAATGCAGTTGGTTATAAATAATGTCAGTGCGGGGCCGACTCACTCGACAGTATCGAGAAGATCCAAAAGCAAAATATCTCCGCAACTGGCCATTGCTTCGACCGAGAATGAAGATTGTAACGAATCTTGCGTCTCGACACCACTTCTTTCCTACCCAAGTGTCCCTGATAACGTCCAACCGGTCTTTGTTCGCGCGCACTGATTTCACAAACGTCACCGAAGTCCACGGAGCTGGAATTTCAAATGTTATTGCGAAAAATGAATACATAATGAGTTTAGATTCCATCGCCTAATGACGATAGAAGCTATTACTTGATAGTGGCTAGAAAATCCAAAAGAGACAAAGACATCAACACATTATTTACCGAAGCACACATGTATTTTCACGACTTTCCTCATACAAAATATATATTTATCTAATGCCAAACTCCATAAAAATCTAACAATCAGTCATGACGATATAAATACTTCATAATTGGTATCCATCTTACGCTCGTATTACGTTGCGGGTTTATCGCGACAGTTGGTTCCTAAAGGAATACATAAGATGACTGATGTTGTTTCAGGCTTTTTTTAAATATCGATGTACTACTTTCGATGTATCCTATGTTCAGTATAAGCCTCTTAGTGAGGCGGTATATTGATGCCGAGCATATAAGAATAGAAAATACCAGAGCGTATCGTCGGATCTTTTTCATAACACTGGTGTGGAAATTCCAAAATGAAGTTGAGGTATGAACTCCTATGGTTGGTTGGGGTCGGTTTTGGTTGCTGAATCCGTAGCACATGTCCCTGTGCGTGTTTCACTTGGACTACGGTTCGCGCGTTACACACTCCTGCCCCACAACTCTAGTTCAAGTTAAAATACACTCAACCTCTAGTTCCAGGCTGAAATACTTGTTGAAGCGGTTTAATTCAAATGCGAACATTCTGACAAGCGAGCGTGACAACTGCGAGCAATCAATATGTGTCTGGTTGACTTGTATGATCGGAAGAACAGCAACAAGAAAAAGAAGAGGGACCAAAAGTTTAGATGCTTTGTGGACGTTCCTTGAACTGATTTCATAATCCCGTGGTATAGAATGAGTGCTCAACCGATGTCACTGGATGGTTTCCATCTCCAACACGATTGCTGGTAAATTACACTGGTCTGCAAATTCCCAAAATGTTTCTGCACCAAAAACTTTGATGATTTATACTTACGCTAACTTTAGGTTGAATATTGCCTAATTTCATAAATATATCATATTTTGACTTTGGGCAATGTCGTCGCGTTGATTCGAGAGTGGAAGAGGATAACACTGTCATATTCTTACTAAAATGTACCGATCCGACTCCGTCAGTATCAGAAAAACTACTGCTCCGGCTCCGGCCAAAAATGAGAAAATCTGGCCGGATATCCAACCCAGCCCGATCCATTGTCCGTCCTGTTACATAATTTGAATACCATAGTCTCCTCTTGAACATTGCTCGGGTCCAATTACTATTTTTTCATACGCTCGGCCTGACCACGTTTCAGTTTTCCGACGGTATCCGTTGTCGTGATAATCATCCCGTCATTGGACAGTACCATTATGTTGGATGCCATTCGAACTTTAGTAGCATAAATGCAGCTTTTAGCGTATTTAATATTTTAAGTAAAATAGGTTTTCGACCTAATTTCTGAAGCTATATCGTACTAATAATATTAAACCATTCATGCTGGTATTCATATCTTACGACCATTAGAACGCGTTACGCAGACGAAATCAATGCACGACTTGGGTAATGACATTTCACACTATTTCGCGGTTCACCTTGACTTGGTGTAGAAAATAAACGAAAACATCCTAGTGGTTTATCAAACGTTCTACTCGTGGGTCAACTGCGCACTCTCCGCTGAAAGAGTGTACATTCACACCCAAAAGGTTTTAAAAACGATAACAGTGCCTTTATACTAGAGAATTCAGAAACAAGGTTTTCGAATATTTCGCAGGAATTTTTAGCCGCTGTACAGAATGCATGTTTCAATATAATTATTGCACGATTTGAGCCAAAAATTACGCCGGGAAACGACTTTGAAAGAAAAATTTGTTCTCTACAAAGCAGGGGTCGCGGGTCACTTTTTAATCTTCGTAGAGGCCGCGGACCGCAAGAATGTTTGATTGTTTTATTGACGCAATTGGGGCTTATCAACACTTCGGTCATTTGCGCCCGCACCGTAATTTCATAAGTTCGTGTCTTTTTGAAGTCTTTCCGCTTTCTTGCGTATTTTTCCGGTCTCTGATGCCAGCTTTATCGAGTTCTTCTCTCTCTTCATCTGGACTTTAGGAGGCGTTGTATTTACGGCGGGAGCCCGCCTACATTTCCGACACATAGAAACGTGGCCGAGCCGAGACTAGAACCAGCAACCATTGGTGTCGTGGCGGTGTCGCTTAGCACACTGCGCCACTCACTTCCTCCGCCCAATGCTTCAAAGCGCTTTGTAATGATTAAGGCCATCTGCCCAGTGCCCAATCATATCAGCAGATTCTTCCTCGATGGACTGCCACTGCGATCGCCTGGGCCATTTCTGCTAATGAGGAATAGGGATGTTTGAACAGGTGAATAACTTATTTTTAAACAGCAACAAGAATAATGTGAACGTGAAATCAATTTCAGCATAACAAAATGCTTCACTTCGCGTTTTTCTTTTTGTGCAGGCCGCGTTTTCGCGATCCCAACTCTACAGCATTGGTCGGGCCGTGGTCAAAAATAACTTTGTTGTATGATGTTTTGTCCTGGCTTCCCCGTCTGCTATATCCAAAATATATTGGAATCGCCAAATCGCACGGACACAGCTGAAAGAAAAGCTTCCTCCGGCTTTTTTCACGATGGGCATAATTTTTATCTGCGAGTACTTAACATTTGTCCTGTAGGGTTCAGATTGTAAGGACAGAAATATTCGGCGCCCGTAATTCAGGCAACCCGTGGACAAACGACAATTGGACGCCTATACATCGACGGCTTCGGTCTTCATGCGGCGATCGTTAAAAATAACTTTGTTGTATGCTTTTTTGTCCTGGCTTCCCCGTCTGCTATATATAAAAAAGATATTGGAATCGCCAAATCGCACGGACAAAGCTGAAAGAAAAACTTCTTCCGGCATTTTTCACGATAGGCATAATTTTTCTCTGCGGGTGCTTAACATTTGTCCTGTTGGGTGCAAATTGTAAGGACAGTAATATTCGGCGCATGTTATTTAGGCACCCCGTGGACAAAAGACAATTGGACGCCTGTACATCGACGGCTTCGGTCATCATGCGGCGATCCTATTCGGCCACGATTTTCGGCAACGCACTTCGTGGAGTTGCGCGTCTGCGCACACTTCACATGTATTGATGTTGTGGCGTCGAAATGAACGGCGATTATATACCTATCTCCATGAATTTTGCCTTATTTTTTCTTAGAGGATAGGTGTCCCTGTTTAAATCAAAACATTTATGGACATTGAATCGCGCGGGACGCGAGGAAGATTTGAAAACAGCTGTATATATTTCAAAAAACCTCCATAATCGATGTTGATTCAATAAAGGATTTTCTCTCCCCCCTGGCAGTAACTTTCATCTAACCCGTTACTTACACCCCTTAGTCTGTTAGATTTATTAGTCACAGACGCGAAACGAATTTTCTGATATAGTAACATTCATAGCGAATCAATTTATTAATTCATATCGGCAGACTAATTAAACTTTTGTATGTTTACTGTCACTATCATATCAAATAAATCGGAAAATATTAAATATAGTTTGGTTTTAACTTTGCCTAAATATGCTTTTCACGCAGATATTCCGTTTTTAACTGATTCAGGAGAAATGGTGAAATTAGATATGAGCTGTTATTATCAATATACACGTAACCATCCGGCAAGATAAGGCTTTCTTACTGTTTGATTCCCGTTTTACTTTCATTGTCGGATACCCACAACCTATATATACCGCTTTCCTTCGCATAGAGCGGTCACCTAACGAGGTACAATGTATATTGTACCAGTGATGGGATCAAGTCACTACTTTCGAATCACGAGTCATTTCGAGTCATTGCAAATTTTGACTCGAGTCAAGTCAAGTCAATCGATTTTTGAAGGTGACTCGAGTCGAGTCAAGTCACTCGATTTTTGAAGGTTACTCGAGTCACGTCGAGTCAAGTCAAGTCAAGAGTCAAGTCACAATTCAAGTCAAGTTGCCTTTTTGAAGTCTGAGGCATGATTACGTCATTGCATTTTGCTAGCTGTCGGAAATACAGATTGGGTGGTCATTGATTTTGAACCGATGAACGAATATAGAGTTTATTATACACGTAAGAAGGCGCTGTATCGCTCACATTTACCTAGAACTGCGGAGCTACGTAAGTAATTTCATAGCCTCATCAGTTTATAGTTACCAGTTGTTAATAGTTGCAATTCATTACCCATTTACAAACTAATATGATGCAATTCGAGCTGTGCTAATGGTTGAGGACTTCAAAAACTATATTCGAATTCTATTTCAATAAAACAAAAGGCTTGGTTAAGGTAAGAACAGAGAACAGAAATAGACATTTTGCTCTCAAATTACTTTACTATACTAGTTTACGACAATGTACACTGTAGCTTCGATCACTTCGTTTGCTGTCAATTTATTTGAGAGAGAACAATGGAGGCTCAGTAAAACGCACGATCATTGAATGATTGGTCGATATCACGGGTTACACCAGCGTTCCGCGAACAATCCGAACATATACAAGATTGGGTAATTTTTGTCCACACCGATTACTTGATGACTTGAAATTGACTCTTCAATTTTACTCCGAGTCACGAATCAATCGACATTTCTGATACGCCGAGTCAAGTCAAGTCAAGTCATTTTAGCAAATTGACTCGAGTCAAGTCAAGTCATACAAAAAAGGTAACTCGAGTCTGACTCGAGTCAAGTCATGACTCGAGTCATCCCAGCACTGTATTGTACACTCATGCGGTCAAGTACGGACTCAACTTACTGAGAAGACACTATGGCTCGCTCAGTAAAGCAACTTAAAAGCCCATTCCATAAATACATGAATGGGCATCGGGGCGACGTAACTGTCATGGTATCTGATCGAGACTGCGGCAATGACTTTGCGTTTACACTCGAGCAGTCTAACTTGTCGCAACCGAATCCGAGATACTGATATGCTTGCTTATCACTGCAGAACGAGTCCGGTTGACTCGTTAGCTTTGAAAGAAATGCAAAAAATCGCACAATTGAAGCCACCAGCCTTTTACAACCGCCATATCATATCCATTACTTAGATTTTCAGAGGACGGATTCCAGCCGCTAGTCTACATATATATGATACGATAACCTATCAGCCGATTCCAATCTCATTTCAATTTCGCCAAATATGGAGACGGCGATGGTAAAATGCTAGTAGTATGAGTAATGGGCGATTTGCCCGCATGCACCCTATTTACTTAAACAAACAAAAATTATCAATATAATAAACAGTGAAGGAATTAGCTCATTCTCAGTTTTGCAGCAATACTGGAGGGGAATTCCCTTCTGACTGTGCGGCAATTAAAAAAGGGGGAATAATTACAGATAGAGAGAAAACGAACAAAGAATCTGGATTGACCTTTGTACTCAGACATGAGACTGGAGTACTTCTCCTTGTACTTTTCCACTCGCCTCCTGATTATAATACATTGTAATTTTACTGTATTTTTCCACGATTCACAGCTGACTTCGGTCGTACACGACGGTGATCATAGTTGCTTGCCCTGACCTGTTGTTCCGTGGTCCAATTTCGTGGCTTGGGAACAATAACCCGTAAAACTGGTTGACTTGTTGTTCCGCGGTTGATTCATTTTCGTGTACGGTGGGTCATAGGAATAATTGTCGGTCGTGACGTAAGTATAGTTTTCTTCTGATCTGTGAGATCCTGGTGCGTGTTTTAGGTGTCCATACGTTCGGCTGTGCAAGGTGACGCTTGTGGTCTGTCTCATACTGTCGTACTTGAACCCGCTTGCTTTGTTGTCAAACCAGACAGTAACGAGAAATGATCTGTTATTATTATAAATATGTGTGTCATTTCGAGTCATACCGAGAATCAGAATGAATGTCCTAGTAGAAATTTGTATCAAGCGACCCGACATAGATTAGCTTAAATAAAGTAACATTATGAATATAATAAGTAATTAAACAAATAGCTGATTCTCAATTTTGCTCGCATCAACGTGTTAACCCCCAGTATTACGTACCTAGTATTCGGTGCAAGCAACAAATGTGGCTGTTCCATACCTATACCGCGTTCTAGCGTCTTCATAAGGACAGACAGTCCCAACCAAACAATGTATTTATGATGGGTTCTTTTACTGCTTCACGTCTGGTCAAGCGTAATCGTGCCGGTGCTTGTAAATGATATACAATTTACCGCGGCATATTATTTTTGTATGCTGTATAATGTACACGAGGTACAACTTGAATCGATCAGTTGGCGAACTAATGCTTTACCCGTCTGTACGATCGATCGCGAGCTCACCACGCACTTGTCGGTCGAGAGCGACTCATTTCGCTATAGACAATCAGTTGTGTTCGCGTGTACTGTAACATATCCTTAACACTTGTTATGCCAACACCTCCAAGCATATTTACAATATCATGCTAAGGAACTATTGCTTCGGCAGCCACGCACTGTCGTTCGAATTCGACTAATTTCGCTGCAGACAATCAGTTGTGCTCGTGTGTGCCGTAACATATCCTCAACACATGTTATGCCAACACCGCCGAGCATATCTGCAGGATCATACTACGGATATATTGACTCGACAGAGTGTTACTATAGAAATTAAACATGGAATGGCAACGATCAATTTTGCAGCTTCGCTCCGCTTCGCCGGGGCTGGAATGAAGAATTGTTTTGCGTAAGCGACTGTAGGATTTCTGGCAACCCAAAAGCAATCTTCCCGAGCGCAGAAATTATTGAATCTGGTCTTGATCGAAAGCTACTGTTGCACCGATTCCGAAAATATAAATTAAAATATTGATCGTGTGCTGATCCACCTAGAATATGTCCTCCAAGTCTGAAATATCGGCATTGTTTAGAACAATCGGGTAACCGCAACACAATTGCCATAACAATGACCCGTTGGGATCAGTGGGCTGACCTTATTTGGCTGAAACGCGCTCGGTGGTGCAATAATGACAATGAATTGTGGTAGATCATACGTTATGCGATCTATAGCCTGAGGTGAGGTGTAAAGTAGAGGGGGAGATTTCGAAATCGGAATCCACTGCGACTATAGGATTGCAAAATCAAAGACCAAAAATCCGACTGGCACGTAAAGTACTGGTTTCTCCATATATTAGGCTGGGTAAAATGTAACATAAATCCAACTCTCAAAGGCACTGCTGTAAGGGGAGTGTCGTTGTACATTAATTTGCGTACAGCGAAACTTTGTATGCGGTGGTGCAATAATGAGGATGAATTGTGCCAGATCACGTGATGCAATCTAGCCTGCTTTCGGTGAGGTGTAAAGATGAGCGGGGAGATTTCGAAATCTGACTCCACCCGGACTCGGGTTGCTAAATCAAAGTCCAAAAAATCCGGCTGGCTCGTAAAGTCCTGTTATTTCCACATGTTGTGAGGGTAAAATATAGCATAAATCCGACTCTCAAGGCCATTTGGCTGCATCCAGACTGGCTTCGCTGAAAACTGATGAAATCTGGGCCGGGTCCGGAGATGTTTCGTGACCTCCTCCGGCCAGACAAGATTGTTCTGCTGTAATATAGGTGTCGTTGTATAATAATTTACGTACAAGGAGACTTGGTATCGACCCTTTGGCGGAATTCTGTTTGGTTCGTCTGTACAGGTGTTATTAGTGCGATCAGATTTGGCACCTCAAGGAGTATATTGGTAAAAATCACACAACGATGACAATAACTTTACCGGTCAACATGCGGTCAACGGTCAACGATGCGGTGTGATGTACGTAAATCAGCTGTGATCAATCGAGCGTGACACAATCGCTGTCAGTCATCAATCTGCGACTTGACAAAACTCGCGTTTTCGGGTTGACAGCAACACAGTGCGATATATTTGATGTCCCCGTCGACCCTCCTATTTTAATAGGGTTACCATGCGGCCTCATTTAGGGGAGCATATGTCCTCCATTTCCCAGATATGTCACCCAATTCACCTAAATGTACTCTCTTTCTGTCAGTTTGTCCTCCTTGTTAGCTCAACATTTCCAAAAAAACACCACGAGTAACGCAAAATGTGGGCCTAGATTACGAAAAGTCGGGTATTTACGTAGCCAAATCGGAAAAATGACCCTATGATGGTATTGTGCAGGCTATTACGTGGATACGTGGGCGTGTGTAAACATGTGAATAGTAAAAGCGCCCCAAACTACCGTTACATGAAAAAAGATCGAGCGCACTCGACCATGACGGGGTATACCCACCTTAGTACAGCCAAATGATCCCATGTCGTACCGGGAATAGCCGAGGTGGTGGTACATCATTCTCACAAAATGTACTTTGGAACGCGTGTGAAATCGACATCGTCCGCTACTCGACTGACGCAAGTCGCCACTGCAGTCCCTCTCTGTGTATACACAATGTGCTGAGCACTGCAGATCCAGACGAGACTACGCATTCTGGCGAGGTTATCGAGATAGCTGGAGCGATTTACAACACATGCTACATTTACTTCAAACGGAATGACAAAATATGGTTTTGGAGTACTCAAGTAGTTTTAAGGGAATGTCAGTATCGTGATATCGCTTTCTATCCTAATTATAAAAGAGTAGGTCCCCATAAAACTGTCGAGCTCAAGCACGTTGGTAACTGTGATAGTAGACAAAACTGACTCGAGTACCTCAGAGATAGTGACTGTATTTCGTTGCTGACCACGCGCCTGCTTATTCACACCGACTGACTCTCCTAGTAAGCAACTGCGCCCCCGTCATCTTCTTATTGCCCAAATAATTTTACAATTCACGAAATCCAATCTCATTTGTCGATAGTTTTATCAGCACAAAAGTCACAGTTACACAAGTCTCGTAAATAGGTGTCGATACACTACAATCGTTTTATCGCCACTATTCAACTCATAGCCCGATCACACGACTGACGTTTCCGCAGATCAATTTTTGACGTTTGATCAACTCTTGCCTGGTTATGGGGTTTCTAATCACAGGGCGATTGAGATTCGGGTGTGTCTTTTCGATACGTTGCGCAAACTCGATACCTTTCGTTCGGAGTACGTATTCACACTGCGGAAACCATTTTGCATGTTCTGTCCAAACCTCGTCTTCACGGTCCCAACGAAGCCCGCCGTCACAGTAAAAGCATTTGGTTCTGTCCGAATCAACGTAGTAAAACCCCGCTTTTGCTAACTGTTCAACACTAGCTCTAATTTTATTCGGTTCCCAGCCCTTGTCGAACGTTGCGATTCTTTTTGACAACGACGACATGAGAGGGTTCACGGGTTTAAGACAAGGAAATAGTTGCTCAAGACATCGCTTTTCGTCCTCGGAGGGTTCCTCTGGTTCTTGCAGATGTAAAGTGAGGCGTCGTATTTTGTCGTCAAGCAACTTATCCAAATTGTCTCGTTCGTACTCGGTTAACGCCAAATTCCCCGAATCGTCGCCACGTGCGAAACAACAATCCGGGCGATACGTCAAGTGTATTTCAGATATATCGTCTGT
This sequence comes from Botryllus schlosseri, assembly GCF_051294905.1. NCBI lineage: Eukaryota > Metazoa > Chordata > Ascidiacea > Stolidobranchia > Styelidae > Botryllus > Botryllus schlosseri. The sequence continues at coordinate 21,776,072 of NC_137247.1, read as the reverse complement.
AGGCCTCCAATTGCGTAGAACGCCGGAGCATTTGAAGCACTGCGTTCTGTCCAGGTCACCGAGGTAGAATAAACCTTGTTTTGCCAACTCGCCGACCGCCCGTGGTATGGGATAGCTGGGCCATTTCTCAAAGGTTTCGCGACGCTTCGACTCCTTTCGCAAGTCGAGATTCCTAACCCGATACTCGTGCTCTTGATCAACGATATTCGCAAAGTTGATGTTGGCGTTTCCAGCGGCTTTAAACTGTCTCAGTAAACTTTTGAAATTCGATTTCACAATAGGTATGTTCAACGCGTCTCGTACACAATTCGCGTCATGACGCCGTGCACTCGACCCGGTCCATCTTTCGAGGTACGCACTGCACCCAAAGCATTTGATTTTGTCTTCAAATCCTAGCCAGTAGTATCCCTCAGACGCTAAATCGGTGCGTGTTGCGTATGATACTTTAGAGAATTTGGCGAACGTGGCGAGTCTGTATAATTCAGTGCGGTGTGAACCGGAAGCGATATACACTCGTTTCTGTCCGGGCGGATCAGAGTATCTCTCCATTGACGATATGCCAAGCTCTTTCATAAACATGGAGTACTAAGACAGAGCTTTTTGTGTCTAAACCTGTACCATAGCTCACACATATATATTCCTAGTTTATCCTTGCGAGCTCTATCGATTACTGGTTGGTTGTACTTTTATGTGAGATTGACAACCGTTGGCTGTCGCTATTGCACCATTTATATATGTGTTATACCAGGAGCGGTCAACTTCTGCAGCCCGCGGGGCGTGTATAGCATAATTAGGTACTCGGTGGTGCGAATTGCTGAATCGATACATTATTCGACCACCGATCAGCATATGCCAGGAATAAATCGTATTCAATCAATGTATTTTAACAACAGCAATGTCAATGCAAAGCCGTATCTCGCCGATATTAACGAGGACAAAGTGGATTTGAGAACAGTATTTTTATACAGGCACCGCCATGTCTGCTTCTCTCTCACGGTGCAATACTTAAATAAGATTTCATAGTGGTCTATAAGCCCGATACCCTAAATTGACAGAGACATCAGTTCAATAAAGTTGTTTTCTAACGACATTACAGAGAACAACGCGTACCAGTAAACACAAATCGAATTGTCAAACTGTTGCGTCAATTCACCGCCGACTCAGTATGAGACACTCTCGACCAGCGAATGTACATTAGGCAACCGAAACACGTGACCTTGCGAAGGGGGGTGTTTTCGATAACACCGATACGGCAACTTAATTCTTTCTACTGACAATGTGATGGAGAGCGGCTTAATTCATCAGACAAAGACTGGAGGCAACAATAACTAGCAAACACAAATCTAATGGCCACACCGACATTCACAGGTATTCGATAGACCCGAAAATACCAACGTCACCCAACTGCTGTAATGACACGGGTACGATGCGGGGTACGAAGCATTTTGAACGGTGTTGCTCAGTTGCGGTTCTTGGCCTTCCAAGACCTCTGTTAGCATCAGTCTATCTCACTGTTTGGAGTACCAATGCCAAACGTCGTAATAGTGATCACTCGGTCATGTGTAGAATATAGAAATTGACGCCTGGCCTATTTGCAAGACCTCATGGCTTTGGCAAACTTACTAAAGCGGAAATTCACAAAGTCACTTGCGTACGTGCTTTCATGCCTTTGAATGTTTGTTATCATCGAGTCTGGTCATAAATAGACATGGGGACAAATTTGATGCGTTCAGCACAATATACGTTTACCACATCTCATTCCGGACCGTAACCGATCGTTTACCGCACCCTCTATATGGCAAACGTCGCCTTTGCTCATAGGTAAGCCGATGATCTGTGAAAACACATGCGCTAACGTGCCATTTCGTTATTCCTTCAACGTCACATGACCGCCTATGAAGGCTTTTTGGGTACCCACCAATACAGTGTTGAAACGTGATCCATAGGGACCCCACTGCGTGCTATACGCCTAAATAAATATGTTTACTCGAGTATACACCTGGTGTGGAGCAGTGAAGTGGATGCAGAAAGTAAATTAGACAACGCAAACCAGTTGACAACGTCGATTAATATACGGGGGTTGATACATTTTGTCAAGTGACTTTTGAATGAGTGTTATTTGTTTGGTGTTTGATGGATAAGATTGTATTCAATCATAAACTACTAATATACTTCTTGTGGTGCTAAACCTGATTATACAGATGAATCAGACAGTATTCCGCCAATTGGGAGTAGTTGCCCGTCGTCGTGATTGACCTTCTAGTTCGCGGTAGTAACAAAAAAATGATCGCGTAAAATTACTAATAAGCTATGCCCCGAGTTTCCGGGTCCCCGCCATACCCCGTAACTATGTGTTTGGAGTGGTGGACGCGCGTTATCGGGTGTACCTAAAGCCTGTTTGAACTGCGAATTGGGGTAAATCCAGGCTGGTACGCAAAGTCCTGTTATTCCGACATATTGTGAGGACAGAATCTAGTATATGACTGACTCTCAAAGATACGTGGCCGTATCCAGTCCGATTTCACTCAAAACCGATGAAATTCGGGGGTACGGAACCGATTCGTGACCACCTCCGTCCAGGCAAAATGATTCTGCTGTCATTACACGATATGCGGGGTTTCGTTGCATATTCATTTGCGTGTACAGTGAAACTTTGTATCGAACCACTGGCGGGATTCTGTTTGATTTGTCTGTACATGTGTTGTTATTGCAGTAGGGTTTAGCACCACAAGAAGTATATTGGCAAAATCTTATCCATCTCACAACGATAACAACTTTAACTGTCAGCAAACCTAACGGTCATCACTCGTTCGAATGCTTGTAATTTCGATGGGGTGTGATGTACACAAACCAGCTGTGATCAATCGAATGTGACACAAACGGTGTCAGTCGTCAATCTCCTGTTTGACTAAACTCGCATATTGGAGCGGGTTGACAGCAATGCGATACAGCTGATGTTCACATCGATCAATATTTATAGGGTTACCAAAGTCCTCCTCCTTCTCCTAGATATGTACAACCTTCGCCCAAATGTCTTCCTTTTTTGTAAATTTTTCCCTATTTTCAGCCTAAAATAACAAAAAACACCACGAATAACGCGAAATGTAGGTCTGGTCGATTTCGGTGAGTGACCTTTCATTTAGTTAACTCGCACAACACAAGTAATTGACGGGTATTTCGGTAGTCGAGTCAGAAGAAATGACATTGTTTTCTAGTCAATCTAATGAAATTAGCGGTATAAATATAAAAATACGTCTTCCCCTATCGTAACTTGCAACCTGTGAAAAAACGCGTACCGCAAAATATCCTCAGCACCCCCAACAAAACATACTTGCGACAAATATCATACTATGGACGTATTGACTCGGCGGAGTGCTACCGTGAGAGAAATGCTGTTTGACCCCCTCGACCTAGCCTTGAATTTACCATTGAAAAATTCCACCAGAAGAAGCTGTGATCGTGTGTCGCAATCAATGTAAGCCACGCTCCATCAATCTGTTGTTTTGACAAAACTTGTACGTATACGCCAGAGATGAGCATTGATTAGGATTTAGAAAAAAAAAAGTATTTGTGAAATTTTGCTGAATTAGGATTGCATTAGGTTTTGAGATTGATTCACTATATCGTACGGGCAACTACTACCGATCCCCGTCGCGATGAAATTGGATTATTCAGTCGTGGAACGACAAGTTAGGACTAACCGTTTATACTCCTAGTTTATTCGTGAAAGCTCTATAGATTACTGGTTAGCTGTATTGTTGTGGGCGACTGACAACAGTTAGTTGTCGTCATTGTACGATTTACACTTTCTGTTATACATTCTTCGTTACCACCGCGAACTAGAAGGTCAATCACGACGACGGGCAACTACTCCCAATTGGCGGAATACTGTCTGATTCATCTGTATAATCAGGTTTAGCACCACAAGAAGTATATTAGTAGTTTATGATTGAATACAATCTTATCCATCAAACACCAAACAAATAACACTCATTCAAAAGTCACTTGACAAAATGTATCAACCCCCGTATATTAATCGACGTTGTCAACTGGTTTGCGTTGTCTAATTTACTTTCTGCATCCACTTCACTGCTCCACACCAGGTGTATACTCGAGTAAACATATTTATTTAGGCGTATAGCACGCAGTGGGGTCCCTATGGATCACGTTTCAACACTGTATTGGTGGGTACCCAAAAAGCCTTCATAGGCGGTCATGTGACGTTGAAGGAATAACGAAATGGCACGTTAGCGCATGTGTTTTCACAGATCATCGGCTTACCTATGAGCAAAGGCGACGTTTGCCATATAGAGGGTGCGGTAAACGATCGGTTACGGTCCGGAATGAGATGTGGTAAACGTATATTGTGCTGAACGCATCAAATTTGTCCCCATGTCTATTTATGACCAGACTCGATGATAACAAACATTCAAAGGCATGAAAGCACGTACGCAAGTGACTTTGTGAATTTCCGCTTTAGTAAGTTTGCCAAAGCCATGAGGTCTTGCAAATAGGCCAGGCGTCAATTTCTATATTCTACACATGACCGAGTGACCACTATTACGACGTTTGGCATTGGTACTCCAAACAGTGAGATAGACTGATGCTAACAGAGGTCTTGGAAGGCCAAGAACCGCAACTGAGCAACACCGTTCAAAATGCTTCGTACCCCGCATCGTACCCGTGTCATTACAGCAGTTGGGTGACGTTGGTATTTTCGGGTCTATCGAATACCTGTGAATGTCGGTGTGGCCATTAGATTTGTGTTTGCTAGTTATTGTTGCCTCCAGTCTTTGTCTGATGAATTAAGCCGCTCTCCATCACATTGTCAGTAGAAAGAATTAAGTTGCCGTATCGGTGTTATCGAAAACACCCCCCTTCGCAAGGTCACGTGTTTCGGTTGCCTAATGTACATTCGCTGGTCGAGAGTGTCTCATACTGAGTCGGCGGTGAATTGACGCAACAGTGGGACAATTCGGTTTGTGTTTACTGGTACGCGTTGTTCTCTGTAATGTCGTTAGAAAACAACTTTATTGAACTGATGTCTCTGTCAATTTAGGGTATCGGGCTTATAGACCACTATGAAATCTTATTTAAGTATTGCACCGTGAGAGAGAAGCAGACATGGCGGTGCCTGTATAAAAATACTGTTCTCAAATCCACTTTGTCCTCGTTAATATCGGCGAGATACGGCTTTGCATTGACATTGCTGTTGTTAAAATACATTGATTGAATACGATTTATTCCTGGCATATGCTGATCGGTGGTCGAATAATGTATCGATTCAGCAATTCGCACCACCGAGTACCTAATTATGCTATACACGCCCCGCGGGCTGCAGAAGTTGACCGCTCCTGGTATAACACATATATAAATGGTGCAATAGCGACAGCCAACGGTTGTCAATCTCACATAAAAGTACAACCAACCAGTAATCGATAGAGCTCGCAAGGATAAACTAGGAATATATATGTGTGAGCTATGGTACAGGTTTAGACACAAAAAGCTCTGTCTTAGTACTCCATGTTTATGAAAGAGCTTGGCATATCGTCAATGGAGAGATACTCTGATCCGCCCGGACAGAAACGAGTGTATATCGCTTCCGGTTCACACCGCACTGAATTATACAGACTCGCCACGTTCGCCAAATTCTCTAAAGTATCATACGCAACACGCACCGATTTAGCGTCTGAGGGATACTACTGGCTAGGATTTGAAGACAAAATCAAATGCTTTGGGTGCAGTGCGTACCTCGAAAGATGGACCGGGTCGAGTGCACGGCGTCATGACGCGAATTGTGTACGAGACGCGTTGAACATACCTATTGTGAAATCGAATTTCAAAAGTTTACTGAGACAGTTTAAAGCCGCTGGAAACGCCAACATCAACTTTGCGAATATCGTTGATCAAGAGCACGAGTATCGGGTTAGGAATCTCGACTTGCGAAAGGAGTCGAAGCGTCGCGAAACCTTTGAGAAATGGCCCAGCTATCCCATACCACGGGCGGTCGGCGAGTTGGCAAAACAAGGTTTATTCTACCTCGGTGACCTGGACAGAACGCAGTGCTTCAAATGCTCCGGCGTTCTACGCAATTGGAGGCCTACAGACGATATATCTGAAATACACTTGACGTATCGCCCGGATTGTTGTTTCGCACGTGGCGACGATTCGGGGAATTTGGCGTTAACCGAGTACGAACGAGACAATTTGGATAAGTTGCTTGACGACAAAATACGACGTCTCACTTTACATCTGCAAGAACCAGAGGAACCCTCCGAGGACGAAAAGCGATGTCTTGAGCAACTATTTCCTTGTCTTAAACCCGTGAACCCTCTCATGTCGTCGTTGTCAAAAAGAATCGCAACGTTCGACAAGGGCTGGGAACCGAATAAAATTAGAGCTAGTGTTGAACAGTTAGCAAAAGCGGGGTTTTACTACGTTGATTCGGACAGAACCAAATGCTTTTACTGTGACGGCGGGCTTCGTTGGGACCGTGAAGACGAGGTTTGGACAGAACATGCAAAATGGTTTCCGCAGTGTGAATACGTACTCCGAACGAAAGGTATCGAGTTTGCGCAACGTATCGAAAAGACACACCCGAATCTCAATCGCCCTGTGATTAGAAACCCCAAAACCAGGCAAGAGTTGATCAAACGTCAAAAATTGATCTGCGGAAACGTCAGTCGTGTGATCGGGCTATGAGTTGAATAGTGGCGATAAAACGATTGTAGTGTATCGACACCTATTTACGAGACTTGTGTAACTGTGACTTTTGTGCTGATAAAACTATCGACAAATGAGATTGGATTTCGTGAATTGTAAAATTATTTGGGCAATAAGAAGATGACGGGGGCGCAGTTGCTTACTAGGAGAGTCAGTCGGTGTGAATAAGCAGGCGCGTGGTCAGCAACGAAATACAGTCACTATTTCTGAGGTACTCGAGTCAGTTTTGTCTACTATCACAGTTACCAACGTGCTTGAGCTCGACAGTTTTATGGGGACCTACTCTTTTATAATTAGGATAGAAAGCGATATCACGATACTGACATTCCCTTAAAACTACTTGAGTACTCCAAAACCATATTTTGTCATTCCGTTTGAAGTAAATGTAGCATGTGTTGTAAATCGCTCCAGCTATCTCGATAACCTCGCCAGAATGCGTAGTCTCGTCTGGATCTGCAGTGCTCAGCACATTGTGTATACACAGAGAGGGACTGCAGTGGCGACTTGCGTCAGTCGAGTAGCGGACGATGTCGATTTCACACGCGTTCCAAAGTACATTTTGTGAGAATGATGTACCACCACCTCGGCTATTCCCGGTACGACATGGGATCATTTGGCTGTACTAAGGTGGGTATACCCCGTCATGGTCGAGTGCGCTCGATCTTTTTTCATGTAACGGTAGTTTGGGGCGCTTTTACTATTCACATGTTTACACACGCCCACGTATCCACGTAATAGCCTGCACAATACCATCATAGGGTCATTTTCCCGATTTGGCTACGTAAATACCCGACTTTTCGTAATCTAGGCCCACATTTTGCGTTACTCGTGGTGTTTTTTTGGAAATGTTGAGCTAACAAGGAGGACAAACTGACAGAAAGAGAGTACATTTAGGTGAATTGGGTGACATATCTGGGAAATGGAGGACATATGCTCCCCTAAATGAGGCCGCATGGTAACCCTATTAAAATAGGAGGGTCGACGGGGACATCAAATATATCGCAATGTGTTGCTGTCAACCCGAAAACGCGAGTTTTGTCAAGTCGCAGATTGATGACTGACAGCGATTGTGTCACGCTCGATTGATCACAGCTGATTTACGTACATCACACCGCATCGTTGACCGTTGACCGCATGTTGACCGGTAAAGTTATTGTCATCGTTGTGTGATTTTTACCAATATACTCCTTGAGGTGCCAAATCTGATCGCACTAATAACACCTGTACAGACGAACCAAACAGAATTCCGCCAAAGGGTCGATACCAAGTCTCCTTGTACGTAAATTATTATACAACGACACCTATATTACAGCAGAACAATCTTGTCTGGCCGGAGGAGGTCACGAAACATCTCCGGACCCGGCCCAGATTTCATCAGTTTTCAGCGAAGCCAGTCTGGATGCAGCCAAATGGCCTTGAGAGTCGGATTTATGCTATATTTTACCCTCACAACATGTGGAAATAACAGGACTTTACGAGCCAGCCGGATTTTTTGGACTTTGATTTAGCAACCCGAGTCCGGGTGGAGTCAGATTTCGAAATTTCCCCGCTCATCTTTACACCTCACCGAAAGCAGGCTAGATTGCATCACGTGATCTGGCACAATTCATCCTCATTATTGCACCACCGCATACAAAGTTTCGCTGTACGCAAATTAATGTACAACGACACTCCCCTTACAGCAGTGCCTTTGAGAGTTGGATTTATGTTACATTTTACCCAGCCTAATATATGGAGAAACCAGTACTTTACGTGCCAGTCGGATTTTTTGGACTTTGATTTTGCAATCCTATAGTCGCAGTGGATTCCGATTTCGAAATCTCCCCCTCTACTTTACACCTCACCTCAGGCTATAGATCGCATAACGTATGATCTACCACAATTCATTGTCATTATTGCACCACCGAGCGCGTTTCAGCCAAATAAGGTCAGCCCACTGATCCCAACGGGTCATTGTTATGGCAATTGTGTTGCGGTTACCCGATTGTTCTAAACAATGCCGATATTTCAGACTTGGAGGACATATTCTAGGTGGATCAGCACACGATCAATATTTTAATTTATATTTTCGGAATCGGTGCAACAGTAGCTTTCGATCAAGACCAGATTCAATAATTTCTGCGCTCGGGAAGATTGCTTTTGGGTTGCCAGAAATCCTACAGTCGCTTACGCAAAACAATTCTTCATTCCAGCCCCGGCGAAGCGGAGCGAAGCTGCAAAATTGATCGTTGCCATTCCATGTTTAATTTCTATAGTAACACTCTGTCGAGTCAATATATCCGTAGTATGATCCTGCAAATATGCTCGGCGGTGTTGGCATAACATGTGTTGAGGATATGTTACGGCACACACGAGCACAACTGATTGTCTGCAGCGAAATTAGTCGAATTCGAACGACAGTGCGTGGCTGCCGAAGCAATAGTTCCTTAGCATGATATTGTAAATATGCTTGGAGGTGTTGGCATAACAAGTGTTGAGGATATGTTACGGTACACGCGAACACAACTGATTGTCTATAGCGAAATGAGTCGCTCTCGACCGACAAGTGCGTGGTGAGCTCGCGATCGATCGTACAGACGGGTAAAGCATTAGTTCGCCAACTGATCGATTCAAGTTGTACCTCGTGTACATTATACAGCATACAAAAATAATATGCCGCGGTAAATTGTATATCATTTACAAGCACCGGCACGATTACGCTTGACCAGACGTGAAGCAGTAAAAGAACCCATCATAAATACATTGTTTGGTTGGGACTGTCTGTCCTTATGAAGACGCTAGAACGCGGTATAGGTATGGAACAGCCACATTTGTTGCTTGCACCGAATACTAGGTACGTAATACTGGTTGTTAACACGTTGATGCGAGCAAAATTGAGAATCAGCTATTTGTTTAATTACTTATTATATTCATAATGTTACTTTATTTAAGCTAATCTATGTCGGGTCGCTTAATACAAATTTCTACTAGGACATTCATTCTGATTCTCGGTATGACTCGAAATGACACACATATTTATAATAATAACAGATCATTTCTCGTTACTGTCTGGCTGAACAACAAAGCAAGCGGGTACGACAGTATGAGACAGACCACAAGCGTCACCTTACACTGCCGAACGTATGGACACCTAAAACACGCACCAGGATCTCACAGATCAGAAGAAAACTATACTTACGTCACGACCGACAATTATTCCTATGACCCACCGTACACGAAAATGAATCAACCGCGGAATAACAAGTCAACCAGTTTTACGGGTTATTGTTCCCAAGCCACGAAATTGGACCACGGAACAACAGGTCAGGGCAGGCAACTATGATCACCGTCGTGTACGACCGAAGTCAGCTGTGAATCGTGGAAAAATACAGTAAAATTACAATGTATTATAATCAGGAGGCGAGTGGAAAAGTACAAGGAGAAGTACTCCAGTCTCATGTCTGAGTACAAAGGTCAATCCAGATTCCTTGTTCGTTTTCTCTCTATCTGTAATTATTCCCCCTTTTTTAATTGCCGCACAGTCAGAAGGGAATTCCCCTCCAGTATTGCTGCAAAACTGAGAATGAGCTAATTCCTTCACTGTTTATTATATTGATAATTCTTGTTTGTTTAAGTAAATAGGGTGCATGCGGGCAAATCGCCCATTACTCATACTACTAATGCTAGATCCACATCAACAAATGCGTAACGAACGAGGAAGCGTTTTGAAACGACTTAATTATTACACAATATTATACGAACTATTTTTGTCGATTCGATCCGGTTTGCCACGATTCGACTTCGCCAGATCGAGTGGAACTAGCCAAGAAACGCATTCGCGATATCTATTTAGTTATAGGACTGACTAAAGAGATCGAAGGCACGCTGAGCTTGTTTGAAACCATCATTTCGGATTTCTTCGGAGGGGCTGTGAAAACCTGGCAGGAAATGAAAAATTCCGCTGCGCCAAATAAAACAAGAACTAAAACCAAGGACTTTCTTCATGAAAAAGCTGTCCTTAAATTACGGAAAGTCATGTACGACGATTACGTCGTCTACGAAGAGGCAATGAAGAAGTACTGAAAATTGCTCGGGGCATATGAAATAATACACCGAAGGACTTGAAACGTATTTATTTCACGGAAGTGAGCTGACGAGATATGCGTATCAACAGAACAGTCACTTGGGCCGACGAACGAAGATTTTAGATTTATACTAAACACTGGACGCAGACAGTGATAATAATAAACGTAATATAGGCTAATTGGTTCGATTGCGCGCATATGGAGGCGGTGCGCGTATCCAACCCAAATATTGTTTCAAGTTTAATTCAGATCATTAATTTTAATAAAAATCAGTATTAAAATTACAATTTGCACAATAAAGGAGCCGAGACGTTGCCAAATATTAAACTCGAGCCCATATGACGTGCCGCGATCTAATACTGAGAAATAAAGTTAAATATACAGCTGTTTTTGTATTAATCATGTTGAATCACTGCAATAATGAGTTTGATGCACCGAAAGACCATTGGATAGTCTAAGGCGGTGATTCTTAACCGCGGCTCCAAGCTAACCTTCCTGAAGCTCTCATTTACCACTGAAGACCCCTAGCTCCCTCCAAAACAAAATCTCCACTGCATGACATTGTGGGATCAGGAATGTCGGATACCGCGAGCGGACTTCGATATAAATCCTTTTGCACCACGGTTTGTGACTCACCTCTGCTCATGAAAATCCGCTCACATATAGCATTACTTTTCGTTTTTAATCTTGTCACTGCAACGTAAATGCTCCTGTTTAAAATTTGAGTAGGAGACTCTTGTTACTGCCACTATTGCTAAACTGTAAATCAACTGTTAGTTGTACAAAATATGATTTTCATCGTAAACTTCCAATTGATAAATGTGTTCAATTAAAGGGGAATTTTTGTATTTTCAATTTGCTCACTGATTCCCGTATATAACTCCGGACGTTGTTGAATATGTACTATCGACAATCGTGTAACCGCCATTTGTTACCGGAGTTCTGATGTTTGATCGAAAGTTCATTTGTTGTTAAAATTGTGTTGTTGCGTAAACGTGTACAAAATTGCAGTCGTATATCCCCCTTTTTGAAGTTATCGCCGAAATCCTGAAACCGTGGATCATTTTCTACCATCATCGTAGAATTCGCATTGACTGAAAGTAAATTTTTGTATTACAAGTTTGCTTGGAGACTTTCGTACGTTGTTGAATTCGTTCTATCGTGTAAAGCAGTGGTTTTCAACCTTTTTCACCTCGCGGAACGGTAGAATTTCAAAAAATATTTGGAGGACCGGTGGATTTTCAAATGTTGAAATCAAACCAAAATTTAAAGTATGCAACCGCTTATGTGTAAGTATAATTATGTTTTCGGGGGTATCCATGTTATTTTACAGCAGTGAGTCGGCTGAGTCGAGGTAAAATTGCCTTGCCCAGATAAACGTGCTACCGTCGACAGTTGTTTACAGAATACAGTCTTTCACGTCGACGCCCGTGGATTGAACCGACCACCCCAACTCGAATAATATTCCTCTCTTCGACAATATCGAGAAAAGCGTTACGGAGTTGAACCAGGCACCTTATCTTGCTACGTTGCTCATTGCACGCTACCACCAGACGTAGGCTACTCTGATTACTACGAATACAATGCGCCGCAACAAAACTCCTGACAGCAGCTATACCAGTCATCCGCAAAATCAGGGCCGAAAAAGCACTCGTCAGGCCCCTAAGAGATCTCATTCAACGGCCTTCTAGCAGCAATGTGATTCGCATTTTTGTGTGACCGGCTCTTTCAAGAAAGTAATATTTTTCAAGCGGTTTCATTACAAAAAAAGTCATTGTGAGTATAGTTAGTAATTGCAACATGTTCGCTGATCTCGTGCAATGTGGCGACACGGTTCAGAAGAATGCAGTACCATAAAAAGATAGAAAACAACTCCAATCCTCATACATACAAATTATACCGGAAGGGCATGTTAAAATGTACGTGCCCTAATACAGAATGATCGAAAATCGAGAAGCAATGAAGATTGAAGATCCATTAGAAGGAGAGCGACCATTCTTTCCATTTCCGTCTCAAGCTGTCTTTGACGTCGACATTTCTGCCCACGATATTCCCCCAACAGTGACTGACAATCACGCGTGAAACCGTTTCGTTCATATTCCCAAGGAGTTGCATGGTTGTCCGCAACGAAAGTGGCGCCGCGTCTAACATTCCGTCCAGTGGAAAGCTTTCATTGCGGTAGATCTCAGTCAGATAGCGAATTCTCATCAATCCCGTGATCCAAACATCATCCAATGCAAGATATACCATTCGTTCCGAAATGCGAAGTAACTTGCCGGTTAGATAAACCGGCATAGAATACCATCCGCCGCGACAATAAGGTGGCCAGTAAGTTCCGGAATATAATTCTTTGGGCATGTACCATTTGCTCTTCGGGTCTCTGGCTGGCGGATCTTTCTTTTGATAACTGTATACGCACATTATAGGCACATCGATCGTGGAAGGTGGTGAACGTTGTGTCATTGACGAAGTCTCCTTTATGACACGGTCGATGTAAGCGGCGAAATTAGGTACATGTAACACGACATCGTCGTCTGCGCTGGAGTATATCCAAGTTTTGGGAAGGTGGTTCGCAGCCCATTGCATACCCGCTAATGTCTTGTTGGGAACACTCCTGCACAAAAGGAACAGTATATCTCAATACAAATGTATCAATATCAATGCATCGAGAGTATATAATCATGTAGGCCTATGATCACTGCAAGGTGGGGAATCCAGTTACCAGTCGAGGAACACTATGAAATTACGCATAAAAGGTCTCTGGGAGGTACGTATTTCGATGGGAGAACTTTGTGCTTTTGATGAACATGAGCAACAACAAGCCTTCGTAGGTTACCTAATTTAATCTAGTAAGCTCCGTGATATTTTCGAAAATCGGTTAGTCTACACGGCTGACGCGTGCATAGTGCTAATGATAACACTGGCAACAAAAAAATCGGAATGCCAAGGATATTATAATAGTTTCTAGGTATTTTGGGGCCGCTGCGTCCAAAAATGACTTTCAGTACTTTGAATTGGCTCTACTTTTTGAGACATCAATATTTTCATTTATTTCTTCCTTGTTTATTTTATTTAATTGTCGAAATCAGAATAATCGGATTTATGCAGATTCAGAATCTGCTTGGCGATCTGTGCTCACTCGGAGGATATATTCGACTCAAAGACAAAAACTGTCCTGAATTGGAGCTTGAATAACATTACTTCCATATTTTAGCCAATAAGATAAAATTCTGCGAGATAGTGTAATGGCTATGCGTCCGGCTTCTCGAGCGGTAAGTCGTGGGTTCGATCCCCGGCCGGGTCATACCAAAGACTCGAAAAATGGTATCCGCAGCTATCCTGCTAGGCGCTCAGCAATCACGGATAGCATGGAGGAGAAAAAAAAACGGGGGCGCAGACTAGATGATCTCATGGGGCCGTATCGCAACTCCGTCGCCAAAGCATCTCGATGGTGCAGGCGAGAAAGAATATCATATCTCTCTCTCTCTCTCTCTCTCTGCAAAGACATCTTAGGGCTTGTGCTGAAAATGGGAGTGCCATAGTATAGACCTCAAGAGTGGCGTTTAGTCATATACAGATCGAAAAGGGGTTTGTAACGTGTATTGCTGCATTGTAAGGTATATGGATTTCACCCAATTGGCAACTCAACAAAACTAATTGAAGAGTGCAACTACATTAAAACGGTATTACAGAAACTGGATTATGGATCTCACCCCTGGTTAATTGTGTAGACTTGAAAATCGTAGTTTTTTGCTCGATCAGAAAAGCGACTCTACAAAATACTAGGGATGGTGTGAACGTGAGGTTCACGTTTGCGCTCTGTGTGTTAACCTCAGAAATTTAGAGGTTCATGTTCACAGACGAACCTTGGTAGGTTCTGCACTGTGAACCTTTTCCATATATTACAATTTTCAATTCATTATGACATCTTTGGTTGAAATTTATTGCGTTTATACTACGGGCCAGTATACGCACGGCACTGACATCATAAAAAAATCAACACTAAACGAGCATGCACCTTGACAATCTCAAAAATTTTACTTGCTTTGTAACAAAAGTTTGCTCGAATATTTAGTGACTCTCTGGTGTGAGCTTGACCCGCAATCACACAGCAACAAGAGCGAATACACTACATGTAGGTAGTCAGCGAATGATGCTTATTCAACCAATCAATGAATGTCTGATGTAAAAAATCTGGCAGGCATACGGGATCAATCTTGATTTCATATGTTTATTGTATCATAAAAACCAAATCCGTGCGATTGGCGTGTTGGCTACTGCCGTATAACTTGTTAATGGGGTAGTATCGGTAGCAAGTATGAAAACCCGTTTTAAACTCTGCTCAATATCAATGTAGCGATAATCAGACGCTGAATACATTGTCCGGTCTGGCCTAGACCGTTAGGGCGTAAGTTTATATTACTTTGCAAGTCCTCGGCGAAATTGTTGGCAAAGCGATGGAAGATATTAATTTTATGGGATTAACTGTATCATTTGATTGCCCCAGTTGATACATTTGGTGGCGTTTAACACGTCAATATGTACTACAGCATTGTGGTATTATGAGGCCCGAGTCGTCGCTAGGTATCGTGTACCTGTACATTTACATGAATATAGGCTATCACTTCACTGAAATGCAGGGTTAAAATTAGCGATAGAAAGTCACGTGACGTCATGAGGTTCACGTTCGCGTTCACACAAACCTTAACCTTTCAAAGGTTCACACATCCCAACAAAATATCAAGTTCTATCTGCTTGTGGGATAGCCGAGAGCGCACTGATCACTGGGCGCAGGAAGGGTGACCAGTGGCCACCTAGAGATTCTATGAGAGTATGGGTGAAGCTAACATCATTAATCAACCTTTATTTGCTAGAGAGAGGATCATCATACCTCCGCTGCACATGAAACTTGGCTTGATGAAGCAATTTGTGAAAGCATTGCCTGCAACTGGGGATTGCTTCAACTATACTTGCAGAACATTTCCTGCTTTGACCATCGAAAAGCAGGCATAAAGGTTCCACCAGGACATTAAAGGGGCACTGCGCTCTAAAAATGATGTGGTCTCAAATTGAAGGTAAAAACGAACAAAAATGTTTGGCCGCAGCCATTTCCTTCAGAACGCCACCGTAATGGAGCTGCAATTTATTGAAATTTCTACAAGACCAGCTGCCGCGGCTGCTTAACCCGTTACATGGCGCGATGTCTTCATCGTCGCACATGCTCGACGCGATAAGGCAGTCACGCAGAGAACGAAACTTAGACACATTTCCTTCATAACATCGGCTGACAACTATCTAAAATTCGTTCTCTGCGTGACTGCCTAATCGCGTCGAGCAAGTGCGACGGTGAAGATATCGTGTCATGTAACGGGTTAAGCAGCCGCGGCAGCTGGTCTTGTAGAAATTTCAATAAATTGCAGCTCCATTACGGTGGCGTTCTGAAGGAAATAGCTGCGGCCAAACATTTTTGTTCGTTTTTACCTTCAATTTGAGACCACATTATTTTTAGAGCGCAGTGCCCCTTTAAGGGCATTAAACAGATGTATCAGTCATGTTGGATGTACAATGTACATATCATAGCCGAATAGTGTCGGAGTCTCCACTTTGATATTAGCGTGCGTCACATTCCAGAAAGTCGTAAAAGAGAGAATTTATATTTTATAACCATCGACAAAATTTATTGTAGTTCAGTAAAGGTATGCTTATATGATTCGTTAGCGTGCTTTGACAGTTTACTAACGGACCTTTGAGCGTTACTAAGAGTGGCGTTTGTGCTTTGACGTCACCTGTTTTCTTCATTACAAAAATTTGTTGTTTACTGGAAATATGCCTATTTTTTATAATTTTTGCTTGATTTTCATATGATACAGGATTCGCGTGTTAACACTGTTAAAAAGATAGCTGTATAGCCTCATCGAAGTTGTAGTAGGCTATATGAAGAGAATTGTACCTATGTCAAACTTTCCGTATTTTTAGCACTTTTTGAAGCAAAAATATGGAATATCTCAAAAAATAGAGCTAATTCGGAAATACCGCTGTCATTTTCGGATTCAGCGACATAACAATACCCTATAAACCGTTTAAACTTTATTGGCACCAAAATGTGTGCTGACCAGTGTAATAATTCAACGCATTGATACTGCATCAGTCGACTCAATAAACTTTCTCATCACCAGGCCTTTGTTTTCTGCAATCACTTTATGTCAGTGATGGCCAAGCTACGGTCACGGGTCACATGTTGCCTGCGAGAAGGCTATACGTTTATCCCGCGAGGTAATGTACGAAATGAGATGTTATTAATCGCTAAAGTCGTTTATGGCTAACTAAGACTTTTGGACATTTCAAGCAAATTGTCTTATTTATCATATCATCAAGTCTTTTGGGCAGGTTTATTCAACTTGAAATTATATTCGCGCCTCGCGCGGGTAGCCCTTCGCGAACATAAAAACGACAGTACAAACACGTCGAATTTACAGGATTCAGCTCAACTATATTATCTGTTGTGAGATAATTTTTATTCTAATTGAATAGTATATTCATATTGAAATGAACCCGAATATTTTCGGCTGACACTCGTCAGGGGTAATCGTCAGCAACTAGTGGAGAATTCGAAAGAACAGCGTATATCAACAATCGTAACACAAAATATGACGTCACCAGCACGAAATGTCGAATACCAGAGCGTTCAATGTACTATTTTTAGATGATACGCGAACTCTTTTTGTTGACACAGCCTCGGCTGGTGTATTTTGATAAAAGTCGACTCCAAGGCACACAAATGAAAGTGTGAGCGACCCTTTCCGAGTATGCGAAATCTGTCGTCTCGATAATTTTTCGCACAGGCGGGATTATCCAACAAGTGTTTGCCAATTGCAGAATTTATGGCCTTTGATTGTTCCGCATCAATCTTGAGCGGATGAGTTAAGGGTGAATAGTACATTGAACGCTCTCGTATTCGACATTTCGTGCTGGTGACGTCATATTTTGTGTTACGATTGTTGATATACGCTGTTCTTTCGAATTCTCTACTAGTTGCTGACGATTACTCCTGACGAGTGTCAGCCGAACATATTCGGGTTCATTTCAATATGAATATACTATTCAATTGTATATTGAAGTTCTGTACCTCGAAGAAGCTGTTCAAATTTTTATTCTTAGAATCACCCTGTGACGGCTCGTCCCATTGGTTAATTGGGCCATTGCCCCACCTATAATCACTAATAATATTACTATTAGTACCACTAGTACTAGTTACAGAAATTGCACGAAATCCGTTCCGAATCCTAATCCGCTTCCGTACAATGCTCATCATTGATAGTCACTAATCAGAGCACGCTTGGTGTATTCCGTCAGATGCAACGCATGACGATGTGACTGGTGTGAAAATTATTGTCAACAGGTTTTCTAGTCACTCTTTGGTGAAAATATATTTGTGTTGGTCTCTAACTAAAATATAGGCAGTGGTTTTCGACCAGTGATTCGCCATTTATTATTTTTTTCTCGATTGCAAAATGCAAGTGTAGGAAGGCTTGTCCGGTAACTACAGAAATTAAACACCAAATTTTGAACTGATTTACAAATGAACAACGAACTTTGGAACGTTTTCTATCGTTATATAGAGGTAGTAATCTACTTTTGACCAATCGTACTTCACAATGTTGCTAAATGCTGTGCCAAACTGTTTAAAATAGGCTACAACCAGGGTCGTAACAGCACTTCGTCACCCCCCCCCCCCCCCCCGTCCCAAATACGTTGGTCTTGGGCCCACCAAACGGTGATAAACCGGACTTCTGGGGGCCTTCGCCCCCATACCCCCAGGCTATACGCTGTTTACCGCTACTTGTCATCGATATGGGGTTTCCGTTTAGTCAGCATGATTTTGTCGACTAAACGCGTGGAGGGCATAAAATATGTATAATTCATGATTGAATCGATCAATTTGATCGAAAATTGCATATATAATGCTTTCAATTTTTATCCTCTCTCTGCTCACGTAATCAGATTTACCAGTAGAGTGGAGTGAGGTGTGTTTGAAAAGGTAAGACCACTCAATAATAATATTTAAACATCTTCGGGCGTATACCTGTTGGCAGGAATGAAACAGCACTTCGTCAGGCCTCCCATAAAAACTTGGTTTTTGGGCTCCCATAGGGTGATAAACCGACTCCTCCCATCACGTTGTTCGCTTTTACCACGAAATTAGTTGTACTATTTAGTGAGCAAGTGCGAAGCGCGAAAATTTTCAATAATTCATAATAAAATCGGTCAATGAGATCGGGAATTGCAAATATATTGCTATCAATTTCTTGTCCTCTCTGCTCGTGTAATCAAATTTTCCGGTAGAGCTGAGTAAGGTGTCTTGGAAACTGTAGTAACTGGAAACTGGAAACTGTAATATTTAAACATCTTCGGGCGGGTGGACCCGTTGGTATGACTTCGTTACATGATGTTATTTCGTGACCTCCGCTGTATCAAAAAGTGTAAAATCGCATAAGCGTACTGAACTACAAGACGCACACGATTTATAATTGGTATTTCTTCACTGGCATATAATTTTTCCCTGCGGGATGGCATCTTTCTTGTGCGGCTTAGCTTGCAAAGACAGGAACATTCGGTGCCAGTCATTTAGGCGCCTATGGACAATTAAACCTATATGTATCAGCATAAGCGCAGTCCTTTTAGGCCAAGGTTTTCTCGCTGCCGATCGTTTTGGCACACCTCTTGGAGTCGCATGTTACATGGCCTAAAACTTTATATCTTGGTGCGTCGTGGCGAGGTAATGACCAACGCCGATATGACCATTTTTATAAATCTTGCGTGTTTTTTCTTGGGTGAAGAGTACCCAATAATCAAGATATTCGGCAACTTGAAATCGCGCAGGCGCGAAAAAGTTTTCATACATTTTCAAAAAATACTCCATATGTATGCTAATTCACGAAACAATTTTGGGCCCTCTTCGAGCTCGCCCCCCCCTCATTGGGGGGTTGGGGGTGGTAGTGACGGTCTCGGCTACAACTCTACTTGATCAGTCAGGCATGACGTGTTTTACACAAAAGGCATATTCAATGGATGTTAAAGAATTCCCTACGATACCCAAGAAGTCAACGATAGTGACGAAGTACGATCGCCTCGAAGCCGGGGATAGCCTAACTAGATATCCCTGCTAGGAACTAACTGCAAACTAGAAAGACCGCAAAAACATAAGAGAAAGAGATCAATATACAGCTAATATCCCATTATCTTCTGTGTTTGCGCTTGGACATACCTAGCCGAGCATATATTCTCTTGCTTCTGCAGGGCGCATAACAAACTATGCGTATCTCTTTTCCTAAATCCGCTCACAATGAAGGGCCAAGTTTTGACTTGCCCCATAAGTTTAACGTAACAATGGTTTTAATCTGAAAAA
The DNA here is from genome assembly GCF_051294905.1 of Botryllus schlosseri. NCBI lineage: Eukaryota > Metazoa > Chordata > Ascidiacea > Stolidobranchia > Styelidae > Botryllus > Botryllus schlosseri. The sequence continues at coordinate 21,755,879 of NC_137247.1, read as the reverse complement.
CGTTCCCATTCTGAGCATTAATTCGACTGTTGTTGCTATATGCCAGGGGTCACCAACACGTGGCAAGCGGGGAAAAAAGCCAGCATTTGTCTGCATTGATTTTTACGGTGCTCTATACCGATTTTGGGGCAGGATTGTGTGGTAAGTATTTTATTTGCGAATTATATCACCATGGTTCAAACGAGGCTATTTGAATGAAGTGTAATGTGTAATCAGTGTAATCATTTTCCTTCAATAATTGACCTTGTCTTTATGCAAACTATGTCACAGGATAAGTATAGGAAATGCGTAGGAAAAGCATCACTCTCCTTTCAGGCATGCCTGGAACACGATAATGCCGAAGTGATAAATTTTGAAACCGTAACATAGGCTACTAAAATAACGTTCCACAGCAAATTTGGCTCAATTCCAACCGGTAAAAATTTAAAGTTACCCAAACTCAAAAATGTTCGAAATTTGAGTTTGAGTAACTTTTAATTTTTACTGGTTGGAATTGAGCCGAATTTGCTGTGGAACGTTTTTTGTTTGGCAACCTGACGGCTTAGCAAGTGCATGAGCGGATGAAACTCCATCAACTCTAAAGGTAAATACCTAGCCAGGTCCATGCAATGTAGCGTCAGTATCACCGACTCAATTCATTCAATAACTATGAAAAATTTACACATTACTTTCTGTTATCATTAACGTGAGTAATGTAGGTGCGTTGTATGCAGGCAGAACGATGGAAACGGAAACTATGATCATCAATATTCAAGTGACCCGATCAATCATTCGTAAACCACATGTGGCTCATTGGTCAAAAAGGTTGAACAACCCTGCTTTGTGTGATATCGGCTCAAGTTGGGCATCAACCTTGTAACTTACTGTGTTGTTATCTATCGCCTAGTTTTGATAGTGTCTGTACACTGCTGTACAGTGTATAGCGATTCTAGAAGTGCTCGAATCCAAGTCGAGTATTGATGGCTGATTTCTGCCGTTCAATGCGAAGAACAGATATAATCTACTCGTCCTCATATTTATAGTTTTGAAACGGGTCGTGTGTTTTGTGAATGCATTATGATTCCCACGTATTGACGAAATCTCAAATGCACATTTAACGTAATTATTCGGGAGCATATCGCGCGTGATCTATGAAGCTTTTTGGTGGTAAGAACCAAGTTGACTATGAGTAATGCCAGTGCAGGTCTGACTCACTCGACAGTATCAAGAAGATCCAAAAGCAAGATATCTCCGTAACGGTCTTGCTCGGCGAAAACTTGTCTAGCGATATCATCCTGGCCATTGCTTCGACCGAGAATGAAGATTGTAACGAATCTTGCGTCTCGATACCACTTCATTCCTGCCCAAGTGTCCCTAATAGCGTCTCTTCGGTCATTGTTGGCGCGCGCTGATTTCACAAACGTCACCGAAGTCCAACGAGCTGGAATTTGAAATATTATTGCGACCAATCGATAGTGGCGAGCTCACATTTCCTCGCCTAATGGCGACAGAATAAGCTATCACTTGAAATTCAAAAAGAGAGACAAAGACATCGCACGCATGTATCGTCACGACATGTCTCATACAAAATATATTTGTGTTACGCCAAACTCCATCAAAATCAAACATTTAGTCAGATAAATTTCAGCAGAGCAATGAAAATACTCTATAATTTTATCAACCTACGCCACTTTTCTTATACTCTACCTTCCGCGTTTATTGTAACAGTTGGTTCCAAAAGGAAGTGATGACGTGACTGATGGTGTTCAAGGTTTTTTGAAAATTCCGATATACTCTCGATGTTTTCGATGTTCAATACACGCCTGTTAACCAGGCGATATACTGATATCGAGAATAAAAGAATCGAAAACACGAGTACGTATCGTCGAATATTTTTCATAACACTGGTCTGGAATTTCAAAATAGAATTGCGACATGACCTCCGCGCTCTGATAATATTAATTGATTTAGGATCGGTTTTGGTTGCTGAATCCGACACACATTTCCCTCTGCCTATTTCACTTTACGCGTTACATACTCCTGCCCAACAACTCCAGTTCAAGACACAAATACACTAACACACTCAACGTTCTGTATGAATATTAGGAATGGCCCCACTAGTTCCAGACTGAAATACTTGTTTTAGCGATTGAATTCAAATGAGAACTTTCTGATTATCGAGCGTGTCGGCTACGAGAAATTAATATGTGTCTGGTATTTTTGTATGATCGGAAGAACTAGAAAATGGAAAAGGAGAGGGGCCTAAAGATTAGATGGTTTGTTGACGTCCTTCGTCCTGATTTCATCACCCGTGGTAAAATGAGCGCTTAACCGATGCCACTGGATGATTTATATATAATAGCGACTGATCAACTATTACTATTGAAATCGCATGTGATGGATACTTGGATGTTGGGGCACGGAATGACAGAGTTTTTGCAAAATATTATTCTAGTGGCTCTTCATATTTATTTTCAATATTTTCAACCACAGATCTCTTTTCGACTTTCAAAAATTCTTTATCGACGCATCCATTTTATTGGCAGCTCACTATAAAATTTTTCCATCTTTGTAGACATCATTACATTTATAGCATCGGCCCTGCCCACTTAATCGGTCAATATTTGTGACAGCACCTTGCTCGCTGCCAAATGACCCGTGTGCGAGGTCGTATAAACTTTCCTAAAACATTAAAAGACACAAATGCATCAGTCTACTTATTCAATAACGAAACTATTATCGTGCGTATCATTGCTAATTTTCTTATCGTGGTATTACTACACTTGCTTTTATACTTCAACATGCATGTTATCCAGACAAAAGAACTGATATTAATTATAACTCAAAGTATATGATACTGCGAATTAAAAGTAAAATGTAAATACTACTTCTAAAAGTGGAACATGTATTTCATGCCTTTAGTCAGGGTTGTAATGACTCGAGTCATGACTCGACTCGAGTCACGATTTTTTGGTGACTCGACTTGACTCGAGTCATTTTCTTAAAAATGAAAAATGACTCGACTCGACTCGAGTCAATTTGTGTATTGACTCGACTTGTACTCGAGCAGTCAAAACTGAGCAGTCAACACAATAACTTGGACTGAAACTCGAGTCCAAACACTATGACTTGGACTCGACACTCTAATCCGTGACTTGGACTCGGACTTGACTAGGTACTGAATTGAAAATGACTCGACTTGACTCGAGTCAAAAGTATAAAAGTGAGATTGACTTGTGACTTGGTTACAACCCTGCCTTTAGTCCAGAAAGTTTCAAAGGTGATATGCTATAACAGCTCTAAAACTAAAAAAAAGTCAGAGTTCACTTTTCCAGATTAGGACACGCCGTGGACATACGGGATTACGACATGACAAGTAAATGCTAGATTGCGAAGCATCAGTTTCAAACGTCATGATGAGTCATATATACTGTGATGAATTATTTCATATGGGCGAAGGACGATAATGTGGTGTAAACGGAACCACGCCAACCCGCGACCTAAATGAAATATCTACTTACCCCCACCCAATAGCAACCTAACTAAGAGATCTATCGACTACTCGGGACCTATCGTCTGGAATGTATTACCATCACATATCCGTGAATTGCCTTATAATAGATTTAAAAAAGCCCTATACTTGATCACCTGTTGTCGTTACACTAACACTGTTGCCCTACCTCGCCCAGACATTGCTTCATTAATCATTTGCTACCATCGTTTAAATTTTCTTCTATTTTATTTTTTCTTTAACTACCGTAACAGTTTTTTTACAGCCAGACTGTTTAGAGTCCAGTGTACCTGGTTGATGCTGGTGTGATCAGACTAGATGACCTTCATGGTCTTATCGATCATTCCTATCAAATATCGAATACTGTGCATGCATATTTTCTGTACCACCACTACTGCCGTGTGTTATGTATTTTAGTTGGATGAAAATAAAGACTCTCTCTCTCTCTCTCTCTAAATTATATTCACCGATACTTTCGTGAAATCATACTGGTCACTCCGTATCCACTGTACGCGAAGCGCGGCGAAAATTCTTCGTTTACTCAACTTTTATGAAAATTAAATGTTGATACTCCGTGAAAACAGCCCCGAAATTTCTCAGGCTATCTTCCTGATTGGAAGATTGAACTACTTCTACTTGACAAAATGAAAATAGCGAAAAGTAAGTAAGTAGATCACAAAATAATACGGACTAGAAGTAGAAGTAGCGAAAATCAGATCTACTTGAGTAAGTACCAGAAGTATAGGAAAACTACTTGAGTACTTCGAAAAAGTAGAAGTACTTCGTTACTGACCACCTCTGGTTCTGTCAACACTGCAAAGTTAATTTGCCAGTAATATACAGTAATTTATTAGATGCATTGCATAGTTAGACATGGAATGCGATATGAATCTTCTGATAGCTAGAGCTGGGCAAAATGGAATACCTGAGTGATTCGATTCTGAATCAGCTAAAATGCTTCGAGTCGAGTCGAGTAATCGAGTATCACTCATTATGACGTCAAGGCAGAATATTATTTGCCAAAGTTCAAATATGTACCTTTTATGCGACAACAAAGAATATAATACCGGTTATCCATCATATTAAGGATACTTTGGTGTTTTTTCGACCATACCGAATTCATTGCACTTGGTGACAATATTGTGGGATGATCATGACTTCGGAAATGTGCTATTTCCAGTAACGTTCGTAGCTTTGTACCTCATGTGTCGTATGCTACGATACGGCCAATCAAGGTTCCAAGGCTTCAACAGTGAAATTAGTATAAACTCGTTGATCGTTGATAAACTCCTCGTTGACAAATCAACTTTCAGTGGCGAGGAGCTTATAATTTCAGTACTCGAAAAAATCGTCTTTTACTACTCGACTCGAATCATTAAAATTAATACTCGATTCAGATTCGAGTACTCGAATCATTGTGCCCAGCCCTACTGAAAGCTTGGGTAAGATTGCATATGATTTGAACACCCGACATCGTCGCCGGATCGAGCGATCTTTAACTTATTTCCGACATTGCAATCTTCAAGTGATTTTGACATAGGCTACTGCTCTATCGGTATCAGTAATAAGTACTGGGGAGTACTGCCTGTGAGTCGCATCAATCTAGCTCAGTGATTCCCAACCGCGGCTCCAAGGTAGCTTTCTTGTGGCTCTGATTGGCCTCTAAATATGTCACAAAAATACAATAGACGACAGTTATAGCCAATTTCTGCATATGAATGCTAAAATAATGGATATTAGTTATGTCTAAAGCCGCCCTAGGCTGCTTCGGAAAACTTATCATAAATTATTTAAGAATTGGCCACCGTAAATACTATTTTCTTCAAATCAAAACAATTCGCCGGAAACAACTCCGCTTCCGCTGGTTATATTGAGCCAAGTTCGGTTAATATCGTTTCTCGCTTCGGCGGTACACATACTAAAATTGGAACGATACAGAGAAGATTAGCATGGCCCCTGCGCAAGGATGACACGCAAAATCGTGAAGCGTCTTAATATCGTTTCTATAGACAACCTAACAATTTCATGAGGTGAACAGAACATTTTGAGTTTTTTATTTACTTTTTTTCTCGTAGCAATGCAGCTACTTGTTGGAATTGAACCAAATTTGGTGCGCAGGCTTCAATTAAGTAGCCTAACAATTTAATCAAGTAGCCAGTACAATTTGAGAAAAAAAGTCATTTTTGAACACCCCTAATGGGCGGTTAAACAGATAGGTCTATGTTAAGCTATGTATGTAAATCGAAGTTTTCGCTCAGCATAGAGGGCAATCCTTTTCGGGGCGGGTTTTCTCACCATCGTTCATTCAGTCACACTTCTTGGAGTCGCATGTTACATGGCCTGTATATGATGCGTAGTGGCGACCGCGAAATGTCCATTCGTACATATTATGCGGATTAATCTTATTTTTTAATTTAATTTTATTGGGGGAGAGTACCCAAAAACCTATATATTTGTCCGCATTAATTTTTTTTTAAGTTGCAAAAATTTCCAAAAAAACTCCATAATTTATGCTAATTTACAAAATAACCCCCCCCCCCCGTAATTGGGGGGTTTGGGGTGCGTCAGGTACGGTCCTGGGTTCACGTTCGCGATCAGTGCGTGAACCTCAGATATTTAGAGGTTCACGTTCACAAACGAACCTTTATAGGTTCTGCACTGTGAACCTTTTTCATATGTTACAATTTCTCACGTCATTAAAACATCTTTGGTTGAAATTCTTTGCATTTTAACTTTGGACAACTCCGTGAATGGCGCTCGCAGCATAAATAATCAACGCCTGACAGCATGCACCTTGTCAATCTCAAAAATTTTACTTGCTTTATTACAAAAGTTTGCTCGAAATATTCAGCTTTCCGTTTGTGAATATTTAGTGACCATGCTGTGAGCTTGACCCGCAAAAGGTGATCAGCGACTGATGCTTATTCAACCAACCAATGAATTTTTTATAAAGAACTCATCGTTTTCTAGGATAAACAACCTAGCAGGCCTATGGGTTTCTTCTTCATGTGATATGTTTGTTTTGTGATAAAAACCAAATCCGTGTGATTAGGATGTTTGTTACGGTAAAACATGTCTATTGGGTAATATCGGTAGCAAGTGTAAACCCGTTTGACACTCTGCTCAATATCAATTTAGCAATAGTCAGACACCAAATACAATGACCTCTCTGGCCTAGACCGTTACGGCGTAAGCCTCTATTCCCTTGCAAGTCCTCGTCTAAATTGTTGGTAAAACGACGGAAGATATTTTAGGGATTATTATAGCATTTGATTGCTACAGTTGATACATTTGGTGACATTCAAACAGTCTGCATGTAGACTGCAGCATTGTGGCATAATGTGGCTGGAGTCGTCGCTAGGCATCGAGCACATTAATATTAACTTCCCTGAAATGTAGGGTTGAATTAACAATACGACGTATGGTGACGTCAAAGGTTCACGTTTACGTTCACACAGAACCTTTCAAAAAGTTCGTGTGAACCATTCACGCGTTCGCACCATCCCTAATTAGAACCTCTTTGGTTGAAAATCTTTTCATATCAACTTCGGACCAGAAATTCAGCACTAAACGAGCATGCCCCTTGCCAATTTCAAAAATTATTTGCACGAAATATCAATAATTTTTGCGGAGCGTTAGTGACTCTCTGCTATGAGCTTTGCCCGCAATCACACAATAGCATAAGCGACAACACACTACACCAGGAAGTCAGCGAATTCTGCTTGGTCAACGTAGCAATTATTCATATCAACAAAATTGATATATAGAAGGCATCGATGTCTGACGTAAAAATCTATCAGGCGTACGGGACATATCTTGATTTCATAACCTTATTTTATCATAAAAACTAAATCCTGCCGACTGATGTGTAGGCTACTGCATAACTTGTTTTTGAGATAATATTTGTCATAAGTCTAGAAAACGGTGTTTGACTGTTAAGAATACATATGTCCGGTCTAGCCGAGTCGTCGTCGAAATTGTTAGCAAAGCGACGGAAGATACTGATTTTAAGGTAGACGTCCAGTTGATAGATTAGGTGACTATTCCAAAGTCAGCATTTACTTCAGCATTGTGGCATAATATGGCCTGGGTGGCCGCGCTAGTTATCATGTATATTAATATGTAAATGTATGTAAATATAGAGTTGGAATTAGCAATATCACATCACGGGCCATCATGGATTCTCGTTCGAGCTCACACAGAACCTTTCAGAGGCTGGCACAATCCCTTATGGGAAGTCTAAAAGAAAGATATAGCAATTCAGTATAATTTCGTTTCACAGTAGACAATGGAGAGGACTCGAACCAATGTTAGTGTTTGTGGTGTTTTTCGACTGCAATGGTCGTTTACATCGGCCCGATAATCTTTATTTTGATTCGTATCCGCTTCTAAGCTTATATAAGACTCTGCTCAGGCTGATCTGATGACAGAGAGGTCCCTAACCCCAACCCTAACCAATGTAGTATTATACGTCTCAAATTAGTGTACACGCGCCCGACCTTCTAGACGGGACATAACGGACAGTTGTATCAATTTGAAAGGTTGCGCATGCTTTATCTTTGTTGTATTAGTATTCGTGGCGTTGCGGCTACAATGCTACACCCCATATTTATCGGGAGCATCAGCCAAGATATGTAAACGTCCAGTCATATTACTCGTCTACATCATATCCATTGAAAATAATAAATTACATTCCACACATGTTATCACACTATTATCTCTTTCTTGGCATTTCAAGTCAATGGTATACCGTCGAAACGACAGGCAAATAACTAGAAACACGCGGATATAAACATTCATAGCATATTTGAATACGTAAGATAAGAATTATCAAGGCTATATTCGACTGTCGTGAAGTGTTCCAACAACAGTCATGTGTGCCAAAACCGTTCAACAAACATCGTTATGGCCAACGGTGACAGCATCGAGATGCAAGTCTGAATCCTAGTAGAGCAGTGATTGCCATTTTCATTCCAAGTAGTGGTGCCGGTTGCTGACTGCAAAACCAAAACCAACATGACAGGACAGTGGTTTGCTCAATATTTTCAGTCGCGTACCCTTTCGAAATATATGCAGTTATTGCGTAACCCTTGAAATAATGTTGCATAAAGTGTACGCAAATGAAGGACAAAACACAAAATACTGTAGTATTTACACTTCGGAAGATCATTTCACTGCGATGGATGAGATTGACGCTACTTGATACGGAATCTGTTCTTCATCGAGCACCTGGCCAAAAAATCTTGCTCCACTAGTCACAACTATAAGTGAGGCCATAGAGCAAAAGATTCTCCACTCATTTTTGTCACTGCTGCATACGATTTTACCATACTCAATAAGTCCCATAAATCATAGCCTGCTCATCATTGTAGCATCCGTAGGCTACACAGTGCAACAAATTAAGGGAATATGTCTCTGTGAAGTATAACTCAGAAAGTAGCTGTCCAATATTAGGTTGTAAACCGTCTGGTACTTAAATGAGAGACTGTCCTGGTTTGCTGTCGTGATAGTTCTTCGTACGATATATTTGTCCATACACAAACACAGTTTATTCAACGTTGCAAGTAGTAGGTTTATAGGAATCTCGTCTCGAGTCAGTTAAACATGCGCTTATATAGACTCGTGATCACTGCCATAGCAAGTCATATTCGTATCCTAATATGGCGTGACATACAAAATTTATCATACTCTCCCGCAATCAGTTGCATCACATCTGTATTACAGCTTTATCGGCGGTATAAGTTGCTACAGCTTGGCAGTGGTTGGTTTTGATCGAATGAAAGCCAGATCGAATGAGATCTGTTTGCGGTTAGTAAGTTCTTGTAGGTTTAGAGGTTATCAGTTACCATATACTCCCGCAACAGAAAGGAAGTCACGAAAGATTGTCATATCGGTAATCAAGTATAGCCTCTCTCGTAGCACATATATATTTTTGCGATTTTGGTGTCAGATACATTCTATTACTCCTCTTGAGCTTAGCTCGAACGTAAATCAATAACCAATGGCGTGGACCGCGTGCCATTAAAACTTGAAATTTTTCACGGGACAAACAATTTTTCTCTGCGGGTTGCTGGTGTTCGGCAAGGGAGTAATTCAATTGAATACTTTAAGCCGTCTTAAAGTGCGCTTCCTAAGAGTGGCATTCTACAGAATGTGTCCTAACTGAGTATATTCAGAGCGGTTACTTCGAAGTTGTAAGCCACTTAATTCTAACAAAATCTTTGTTTCTTAGATTCAAAATGCATATTAACATGGTATATGATATAGAAGTATAAGAAAATATCATTTATCCACGCCAGTGCCGTTCTATGTACTCTACTCATATTCTTGACTGACATGCCATAATTGCATCAGCCGACAGCGACAGACGACTTCACCAGTTAATTATATTCAGAGACTGGTTCGGTGATCGGTATCAATCAAAATCTAGCATTTATGGGAGCAATTATAATATTTTAAGTCGTGATATATTTAGGAAAATTGCAGTTCTTGGAAATTCAGTCTGGTACGGGTAAACAGCAGGAGCAAATGGTAGCCCGTCGCTTCCATCAGTACACAAAAATTTGTTATTGTTAGCTAAAAGGTTGGTGAACCCTGCTGTAAATGATACGGGTAACGGTATACGGCAATGTGAAAGCACGGGAGCTTAAGCCGCCACTAACGCTACATTGGCTACTGTTAAAATTTTTGAACAATTTGAATTAATTTTTTCCCTGAAGTAGCCCCGTTTATAGGCGATATCCACACTTTCGACAACCTTGGGTTGGATTTATGCAGTTTGCACCCTCAAAGTATAACGCGGGTCCGGGGGATTAGTAATCACAAAACAGTTACCGACATTTGTAACAGTATTTGCTAATCGAGTGAAGAGGGTTGGATTTGCCAACTGCGTCGTGACCTTATTCGCTGCTCGAAGGACGATGAATGCAGCACTTTTTTTGATTTGTTGATAGGCCAATTTGTCAAGGAATATTTTCGATACCTACTCAAGATGCTATTCTCATGCGGCTTTTACAGCGAAAAAGTTCCAAAATGACTGATCTAAGCTGACAGCATCCTGGTCTAGAACCTAATAGTGTTATCACAAATCATCAAAGGTTTTATACAACCACATATGACGCGCACCCCAAGGAAGTACTTCCCCTTCGTTATCGAACAGCATGAAGCGGTGTTTACGGCGTACATCATCGGTATTACATGCAGTTCGGACATGAATAACTCAAACGACATAGAACTCCATCGGCAATACATCCATGGGTCCAGCATAGTTATTCCTGAATTTGACACAATGATGCTGTATATATTAGCGTTGCTCTATAGCATGGCTATCACAACGCTCCACACCGAATTTGGGCGTAGTAACGCCGCTATTGGAGTTAAATATTTCTAATTGTTTTATTTTTAATGGTTAAATTTTGTTTGAATACTACTGGCATTACCATGACATTTTTAGGTCGTCTAAAAATGATGTCTAGCAAATTTGGGTCAATTCCAACCGGCACAAGTTATTGATGTTCAAAATTTTGGATTTGAAATAACATTACTGGTTCAATAATAACAACTGAACAATTTCTTACCTAAACATTTTTTTCAAATCCAAAATTTGGTACTCCAATAACGTCGATTTTACTGGTTAGAAGTGAGATTTGTTAGATTTATTATGCATCATCCACGATACGAATGTAACCGTTCGATACTAGATAAATAGGCTACTATAAAGGCAGCTCTTGCTAAACTCTTTCTCTGGGGTGAGAACGCGGAATAGCCTTCGCTGGTGATTCAACGCCACGACAAGCGCTCGAACGCTCTGCAGGGTTAAGCAAATATATCATTATCTTGGTTGCGTCAACGTAGATTGCTCGACTGTATGCGCAAAGTGATTGCCGCAGAAGCGAGGAAATACCATGAGCGATTTACCTCACCCCGATGCCCATAGCATGTGTGCATGGGTATTGGGTATGGGGTCTTATGGTGCTACGTAATAATGACACGAAATAAGGCAACCATATGCAACAAAGATATTATTGACAACGGGCCGAGCCATAATTACTGAATACGTTCCCTCGATCTTCAAAGACACTACTGACGTCGAGATTTCGGACTTCGAGAGCTATAAACTTTAGGGCTCTATAAATTCTTTACGGCCTTTGTGACGTAACTGTAACATATTTGGTTGTTCAGTTTCACCATCGAACGTGTAATGTAAACATGGAATGGCCCCGACCGATTATGCAGCTTCATTCTGCTTCGCTGAGGCTGGAATCAGTACTGTTTTGCAGAAGCGACTGTAGGATATCTGACAATCCAAAAGTTATCTACCAGAGCGCAGAATTTACTGAATCCGGTCTTGATCGAAAGCTACTGTCGCACCGATTTCGAAAATATAAATTAAAATATGATCAGGCACTGAACCATCGTAGAATCCACCCTCCAAGTCTGAAATATTGGCATTTTCCAAACAATCGAAGAGCCGCAACGGGTCATTGTTATACTCACTGTTTTGCGGTCATCCGATTGTTCTGAACGGTGAACATTCCGGATTTTGGGGGTGATTTTTCGCCAAATTCCGGAGCCTGGCCATATTTTAATCTATATTTTGGAATCATTGCGACAGTAACTTTCAATCACAACTAGATTCAGTAAATTCTGCGACATTCGAAAGTTTCTCACTCCTTGCTGCCTTTTATCAGTGGCTAACATAAAGAATATCATTCTCATTTAATCGCATTTATATCACAATTTTTATAGATCGTGACAATGGTGGTCAGTAGCGAAGTACTTCTACTTTTTTGAAGCACTCGTGTAGTTTTCCTTTACTTCTGGTACTTACTCAAATAGATCTGATTTTCTCTACTTCTACTTCGCAATATTTTGTGATCTACTTACTTACTCTTATTTAGTTTCACTTTGTCAAGTAGAAGTAGTTTCATCCCCCAATACGAAAGATAGCCTGAAGTATTTCGGGGCTGTTTTCACGGAGTACCAACATTTAATATTTATTAAAGTCAAGTAAAGCCCAGAAATTTTGTTGCGCTTTGCGCACAGTATCTATGGCAGTGATACCCCACCTTTTTGTCCTTCAGATTTATTTCGAGCCTTCATTCCCCACCAGGACCGTAACAACTCTTTGTCAACCCCGCCAAAAAAACGTTGGTCTTGGGCAATGTTCCCTCTAAGCTGCGCACGTGCGCAAATGCGCAGTGCTGAAACGGTCTCTGCGCACAGAAAATCTAAGCCACGCACAAAAAATCCGAAGTGATGTTTTTTTTTAGTCGTTGCGCACTGTTGTCCAATGGACCGCACAGGCGCGCAGACTCGCGAAAAATTAGATGAAACATTGCCAGGGCCAAATATTGTGTTATCACTGAAGTCTGAAACCGGGGTACATGCAAGTGCGGCCCGCAAAGGTAAACATTGCGCTCCGCGAAGAAATAAGAATTTACAATCACGTGCGCCTCACGGAAGAGATTTTTTTAGTATGGTTACGTACGCGTGAGCGATATCGATATCATTTCAATAGCGCATTATTTTCTGGGAATGGCGAAATAACATGGTTTAACAAAGTTATAAATAACAATGGGCTAGCTCGAAGTTAATTTGCGATAAACTAACGAATAGTCTTCTCCGCGTGGCATGAACATTGCGTAAGATTTACTCAGGACCCTAACTGCCGCACCCCAAACCCGCCAATTGGAGGGCCGAGCTCGAAGGGGGCCCAAAATTATTTCGTTAAATAACGTAAATCATGGTGGATTTTTTGGATTTTTTTTCGCGCTTCGCGCGATTTAATATTGTAAGATATCTTGATTATTGAGTACCCGTTCCCAACAAAAAATGCGCTTGATTTATAGAAATGGGCACTTGGGCGTCGGTCATTACCGCACCATGACGCTCCAAGACATATGAAGTTAAAGGCTATATGTTACATGTGACTCCGAGAAGTGCGCCAGAACGATCATCAGCGAGAAAACCTTGGCCGAAAAAGACTACATGCCCTCGTGCTGACCGAAAACTTCGAGATATATATACAATATACATATATGTTTAATTTTCCATGTCCATAGGCGCCTATAAATGGCTGGCGCCGAATGTGCCTGTCCTGGCGATCCGAGTCCCACGACAGGACAAATATGCCATATCGAGGGAACATTATTTTCCAGTAAAGAAATACCAATTGGAAATCGTGTATGTCTTTTAGTTTACCACGTTTGGGCGATTTCAATATCTTTTGACATAGCGGATAGGAGGTCACGAAATAGCATCATATAACGAAGTCATTATACCAACGGGTACGCCCGAAGATGTTTTATTATTATTTAGAGGGCCTATCTATTCTATCATGCACACCTCTCTCGATCAGCCCTATCGGTAAATCTGATTATGTGAGCAGGCAGAGGTTAAACATTATGCAATTCCCGATCATATTGACCTATGCAATCATGAATTATATAATTTTTTCGCGCTTCGCGCGTTCATGCAACAACAACTACTACACGGGCACCCAATGTAGATGAAAAGTATCGGGAAAAGGCCTACATCGCGAGGGGGGTCTGGGGGCCTTCGCCCCCCAGAAGTTAGTTTTATCACCCTATGAGAGGGTGGTTGCGCACAGTTGTCCAAGGGCCTGTGCAGTGAGTTGGCGTGTTTGCGCAGGCTCGTGAAAAATTAGAGGGAAGATTGGTCTTGGGCCCCGCTGAGCCTTTTCCCTTTTCCACTGCAAATTATCAGCTACATTGGGTCTACTGTTTCTTTAGAGTGTCGCCTTACTCTGACCAAACGCGCCAAGCGCGAAAAATTTCTGTAATTCGTGTGTGTATCGGCAAATATGCTATCAATTTTTTATCCCCTCTCTGCTCACGTAATCAGATTTATCGGTAGAGCTGAGTGAGATGTGTTGGAAAATGTAGGACCCCTGAATTAGAATTAAATATATTCGGGCCGACCCGCTGGTATATTGACTTCGTTGCATTATGAAATTTCGTGACCTCCTATATATTTTATGTGTCAAAAGATATAGAAATCACCAAAACTAAAAGACACACACGATTTCAAATTAGTATTGCTTTACAGGCAAATATTTTTTCCCTGCGGGATGGCATTTGTCCTGTGGCGTTCATATCGCTAGGACAGGAACATTCGGCGCCAGCCATTTAGTCAATTGAACATAATATGTAAATTATATATGTATCGAAGTTTTGGGTCACCACTAGCGCATTCCTTCTCGGCCAAGGTCTTCTCGCTGCTGATCGTTCTGGCACAATTCTCGGAGTTGAATGATACATGGCCTACAACTTCATGTGCCTTGGTGCGTCGTGGCGCAGTAATGGCCGACGCCGAAGTCTCCATATCCATTAATTCTACGTATTTCCGTGGGGAAGGGTACCCAATCATCAGATATTCGGCAATATTATATCGCGTTTTAAAAAAGTGGTAGAAATTTCCAAAAAAAAACTCTATTTATGTTATTTCACGAAATAATTTTGGGCCACTTAAAGCTCGCCCTACCCAATTGGGGGGTTTGGGGTGCGGCAGTTACGGTCCTGTTCCCCACTACCCATCACTTTTGTCATCACCGAGCAGCTATTTGCTGGTTTGACTACACAAGACACACAACCACACCAGTACACAAGACAATCGCCTATTACTGCAACATAAAACGTATTGTGAACCGATACCAGCAACGCTCAAAATTTCGCGAAAGCGTTATTTCACGTCAAACTAGACGTGCCGGATGCGTTTGTGACGCCATGATTGGCCATCCAGAGTTAAAATGAGGTTTCGTGAACAACACGCAATATAATTTCCGATACATATATTCCAGAGCAGAGATGCCACTCTTGGGTTTTTCCACCCAGATCTGGGTTTTTCGAGCATCACCTGGGTTTCTGGGTTTCTGTCCTAGAAATCTGGGTATTTTTCAACGTTATGTTCTTCAGGTCAATTTTAAGCTTGAAAATTAAATGTTAGATTAGTAAGATCATATATTGTCGTAAAATGGACCTCTTTCAGTTCGCCATATGGGATATATAGAACTGTGGAATTCTATAGATATCCCTGCGCAATTGTCGATAGATTTCGTTGTTATTGTAACGGCGTAACGAGTCTTCAGACGATGTTAGCGCATGCGTTACGGCATTACCTTGTTTCGTGTGTATTTCTATTTAATTACGGATCGGTGTAATCATCATTGTCACTCGCGTTTTTCTTTCCCTGTGTATTAAATTGGTAGACCTGTGTTTTTGGTTACTTTGTAAGGACGGTTGAAGATTTGCGGTCAAGCATTGTTATAAATCCTACGTTTACTCTGCCCTTGCCTACTTTGTGTCATTATATATTCAATCATTGTAGTAAAGGACTGTGTTTGATTTATACCGGCGTTACCGACCGTCAAGATTAGACAGGCTTCTGCACCTATAGTCGCCACACGAACATTTCGCGTGCCGCGCAGAAACAATTTATAACAGCTGCAATTTACAACGCTTGCTTCGATTACAAAAGCAAGTCAAAGTAATCCAATCCGTATTATTCAACGGAGATTTGGTTGGTTTCATCGTCAGAGTGCTTTCGATTGCACCAATTCAGCAATCACCATTACCAGCCCTGATCTTTGAAGACAAACGATTAGTATCAGACTGCTGCTGCAACACTCTCCGACCGACGAGAAAGTTCGATTAGCTCCTTCGTTCAAGACTGTCGCCAAGATGACTGTGGAAGAGATGCGTATCGAAATTGCTGCTCTCAAACTGCCAACCACTGGGAACAAGGCCGCGCTATCGGAAAGACTGAAGAAAGCTCGTGAGTGTAAGCCCGACAATTTGGAGACATCTAGAACGCAACCGCCAGATTCACCGTTGCTAGAACAATGCGGGACTTACCCCGATCCATTATCTACACCAGGGGTGGGCAACATACGGCCCGCGCGGGCCGGATCCGGCCCGCGGTGAGTTTTCCGTCTTACATGATAATGTGGTCCGCGGCCCCAGTCTGTCGAGATTTCCCACTACTTGCTTACTACGTCAAATTTTAGTGACTGTATGTTATAATATATGTGTATGCGCAGCGTGCGAGAGTGAAGCTTACGCGTAAGTTCGTCGAAGCGAGATGACTTGCATTATCGGCATTTACGATGTACTCAACGCTAATGTCGTTTGTGGTAATCATATGGTGTTTGTCGACTACAATGGTCATTTACACCAGGCTGATATTTCTCATTTTTCATTCCGTAACCGCCGACCTGTAGCAAGGCACACTTCCCGGCTTTGTTAAGACCAGGGTTACTATATTTTGGAAATCTGAAAAGAGGACACTTTTCAAAATTTTCAGACTTGCAAAACCGGATGAAAATCCTGAAAAGATGTTAAATTTTTTCCACTTCGTGGTCGGTTGACTAAAATAAAAACGGTCAACTTTCTCGCTCAGCGCACAAAATACAGTTTTTACTTTCACATTATCAGTTGGTTGACTAATAAAATAAGTCAACTTTCCGGCTCGTCTCCCGAAATAGCCACTGGAGCGTTACTTCAGTGCTAATATACTGCATTTCAGTCGATTTTGCCATATATTTAACCTAAATTCTCAAAAAACAGGACAAAATCTCAAAAAAGAGGACATTTGGGCGTCCTCCGAGGACACTCTCAAAAATGTATAAAAATTGGACAAATCCTCGTAAAAAAGGACGTATGGTAACCCTAGTAAGACACCGCTTATACCAGGGGTCGCTAACTCAAAACGGGTCGCGAGCAACTTTTCAAATTTCTTAGAGGACGCGGACCGCATGAATTCAATATCGAGATTAATCAGGCCACACTGTTGAACAACGACGCTATCTCGTCGCACCTACTCAACCCTAATGAGTTGATATCTTGGTAAATTAGGGGTACCGGGGTTATCGGAAGCAGAGATGGCGGCGCCTGTATGACAATGCTATTCTCAAATACACATTGTCTTCGTCACTATCGGTGAGAAATGGCTTTGAAGGGACATTGCTGTCGGTAAAATACTTTCATTAAATACGATTTATTCCTTGTATATGTGGATAAATGGGCGAATAATGTATCGATTCAGCAATCCGGCCCGCCAAGTAGGCCTACTTAATATTCCTATATCCGGCCCGCCGACTGAAGAAGTTGCCCGCCCCTGACTAAATACGTCTTGGATGCGCTGAGTTCTGAAATTTGTATTGATAAAGTTTATTGGTGGCTCGACTCTGAGATAGCTCTGGCATGGATTGCCAAGCCAAATTCACATTGGAAAACGTTTGTGAGGAACAGAGTACAGGAAATTCATGATCTCGTATCCCCACACGCTTGCAGACATCGTCCAGGCATCGAAAATCAAGCAGACTGCCATAGCCGCGGCATGGCGCTTCAGGAACTGAAGAATTGTTCAACCTATTGGCATGGACCGGATTGGCTGATGTCTGAAGAGTCTCGTTGGCCTGTGAAATCGCACCTGGAACAACCGAATCCACAAGCCGAGACAGAAACCGCAACTCCTCGCGTGTTGGTGAACATCACACAGCCACTAATTCCTTTTCATGTTGATCGCAACGGTAACTATTCCAAAATCGTTCGTATTACAGCGAGAATCATGCGTTGGCGGCATCGTGGTTATATGAAAATGGACCCAGAGTGTACCAATCGATTCGTTGGACCAAATGAGTTCAGGATGGCGGAATACTTCCTTTTACGTCAGATTCAACGCTCATTATTTAGCAGCGAATTCGAAAATCTCGACAAAGGTAAGAATGTGTCGAATAAATCAAAAATTAAAGACATGGATCCGAGAATAGACCTCGAAAATGAGCTGATCGTTGCCGGTGATCGGCTGAGTTTGTGTGATTTGCCAGAGTTCACGAGCTCTCCAATTATTCTTCCCGCCAAGGAGCCGTTAGTGGAAAAACTCATTCTACATGTCCACGAAAGCTACTCTCATTCTCCTCAGGACACAACCATCGCTATTCTTCGTGAGCGCTTCCTTATTATTCATATCAGGAGCGAGGTAAGAACGGTATTGCGAAATTGTATCGTCCGTCGACATTGGAACAGAGAGAGAGAGAGAGAGATGATATTCTTTCTCGCCTGCACCATCGAGATGCTTTGACGACGGAGTTGCGATACGGCCCCATGAGGTCATCTAGTCTGCGCCCCTGTTTTTTTTCTCCTCCATGCTATCCGTGATTGCTGAGCGCCTAGCAGGATAGCTGCGGATACCATTTTTCGAGTCTTTGGTGTGACCCGGCCGGGGATCGAACCCACGACCTACCGCTCGAGAAGCCGGACGCATAACCATTACACTATCTCGCTCGGTCGCTCGCTCGACTCGCTCGCTCGAACACGAAACCACTCCAACAGAAAATGGGCATTCTTCTAAAGCAGTGGTTCCCAACGTGGGCGATATCGCCCCCCAGGGGGCGATTTGGCGGTCCAGGGGGGCGAAAATAGCGAAGGGGGCGATAGGGGGCGAAAACGGACGAAGGGGGCAATAAGGGGGCGATGGCGCGTTAAAACGGAGTTGGAGTCCATGTCCGGAACTGCCGCACCCCAAACCCCCAATTGGGATGGGGGAGGCGAGCTCGAAGGGGACCCAAAATTTGTTCGTGGATTAACATAAATTATAGAGTATTATTTTGGAAATTTATGCAACTCTTGCAAAAAATTTTCGCGCTGCGCGCGAATTAATCGTGGCGAATTTCTTGCATATTGGATACCCTTCCCCAAAAAAATAATACGCATGAGATATAGAAATGGGCATATCGGCGTCAGTCATTACCACGCCATGACGCAGCAAGACATATGAAGTTTCAGGCCATGTAACATGCGACTCTGAGAAGTGCGCTTTCTGCTGACCGACTTCGATATATATACATATATGTTGAATTGTCCATAGGCGCCTAAATGGCTGGCGCCAAATGTTCCTGTCCTGGCAATCAGAACCCCACAAGACAAATGCCATCCACAGAGAAAAATTATTTGCCAGTGCAGAAATACCAATTTGCGTCTTCAAGTTAAGTATGTGCGATTTGAATATCTTTTGACGTAGCAGACAGGCACGAAATGCCATCACGTAACGAAATCATTATGTCCACGGGTCTGCCCTAATATGTTTAAGTATTATTTACGGGCGCTACATTTTCCAAGACAACTCACTCAGCAGACAGAGGATACAAATTTACGGCATTATATATGATTATATGGACCGATTCAATCATTAATAATAGAAATTTTCCGCGCTTCACGCCAATTAGGCCGACTAACCAAAGAGTCCAACAATTTTTGCTGATATGTAGCAGTAAAAGAGGTATCAGGATAGGGGGTCTGAGTGGCCAAGCCCATCTGAAGTTTGGTTTATCACCCTATGGGGGTCCAAGACTACCGATTTGGGAGGGGGCTGGCGAAGTGCTGTTACGGTCCAGTTGGAGTCAAGTCGGAGAAATGACCTTTCATTTTTCGTCAACTCACCAAAATTTTGCTGTAAAAGTGTAATTTCGAGTCCAAGCCGAGAAATTGACGTTATTTTAGTCAATTCGCCGACGATGACAGTTTTTATGCCCAATTTTCGGTCCCCAATATTTGGGGGGCGATGATCGGTGTGGAGCCTGAAAAGGGGGGCGATGAGTCGAAAAAGGTTGGGAACCACTGTTCTAAAGGAACGCATTTGCGCTTCTGCGGCATTTTCTGAGGTCGGGTTGGATTTCACGGGGCCAATTTATATTTAAGTAGGTGACGACGCAATGCAAAAGGCGTATATTTGTTTGTTCACTTGTCCCCACAGTAGAATGAATAATTTGGAATTGACCAACGATATGTCCACGGAGGAATTCATCGGTGCTCTGCAACGAATGATAAACAGGCGTGGCTGGTGTCGAGAAATTATATGCGACAACCACCTGACTTTCAAAAAAGCTGAGCGTTTAATTAAGATTTCCACACGCGCGTCATTCAAAAAGCGGTCAGACAACGAAGCTCTGCAGAAATTCCTTACCGACAACGGGATAACGTGTAAATACATTACCGAACGTGCGCCACACCGCGGTGCCTTCTACGAGAGGATGAACAGATCCATTAAAGAACCTCTCAGAAAGATTCTGCGGGTAAGGCAAAATTGAACTTCACTGAACTCTACACCATTTTGACAGATATCGAGTGTGCGATGAACCAGCGGCCGTTGACGTATCTCGGTTCCGATCCGAGAAACCCGCAAGCAATCACTCCAGCTCATTTGGCAATTGGTCGGCCACTGCGACATATACCGAATTTTCCCTTAAAAGCGAGTGTCAACGTCTCGAAGCGATTTCGCTATCTCCAAACGCTGTTGCGGCATTTCTGGGCGAGATGGTCGAAGGAATATCTACCGACGTTGATCAAAAGAAAGAAATGGGCTTTCGAACATTCTGTTCCAAACGTCGGAGACATTTGTTTTATCGCAGACGACGGGTACGCGCGCTCGAATTGGAAGGTCGGCGAAATCGTACATGCTTTCAAGGGCAAAGATGGCCTCGTGAGAACATTCAAATTGAAAACCGCTCGTGGATATCTTACGCGACCTATACAAAAACTCCACTTACTGGAGAAAGACTATTCGGTTGACTATGACCAGTCAAAGGGGGGTGGATGTTAGCGCGCGCGTACGGCTTTGCATTGTCTCGTGAGATCTTGGTGTATTTAATTTCATCGTCTCGTGTTTTGATCATCATCATCATCATTATCAGTCTCGTTATCTCTCCGTATATATTCAATTGCTAGACTATAGTTTTCGTTGGCTACTTTGCTGAACAGACGGTTGGAAGATTCTTGGGATAAAGCATCGTTGTAAATCCTACATTGTACCTACGTTACACCTTATATTTCTGCGTACTGCGTGTTGCCATTTGTGCTGTTCACGTTCTACTAAGCGTTAATTTGGATTAAAAAGGTTGTTTGATTTACACCGGCCTTACATTCTACCGTCGAGATTAGACAGGCTTCTGCGCCTTAGTCGCCATACGCTCATTTCGTGTGCCGCGCAGAAACAAGTGGTTCTCAAACTTGTTTAGACCCACCCCTTGATGACAGTGAAATATTTCGCTCCCCCCCCCCCCCCCTTATCGTTATATCGAATTTTTTTTTTGTAAAAGCAGATTGTTTGCAATCCGAATGTATTGTTTGGTGGCACGGGAGGTATTATGGCTATTGAGACACTTCTCTAATATGGAATTCAAGTTGAATACTTTATTAAACATAGCCTTGTGCAATGATAGCATGTAGCACATATACATGTTAGCGATTTTGGTGCCTAACCTCTTCTATTACCACATTTGAGGTTAGCGCAAACAGACCTGACCATAACCTAAATCAAAAACCAATGACAGCTACACCCATTTACCAGCTACACTTCATTCAAGGATGTCTTATTAGTGCAAGGTTCGGTATCACTAAAAATCTAGCATATTAGTATGCGAATGGGACGGCGGAATTTCAAATCGAAATATAGGCCTAATTAGGGTTATTGCCATTGTTGAAACTTGGAAGTTTCACCACAAATTGAACTCATTCCGAGTTCAAGAAAAAGCATTTCTCTCAGGTGGCTTCGAGCCTCCCTTCAGAAAAAAAAGCAGAAGATGAACAAGGCTAACATTGGAAAAGTTTCAATTGAAACCCACTGGACTTGACTAACCATAACTAACAATGCTGTAACCCTCGTAATTGATGGTGGATGACTTCTGTACATGGTAACGTGGGAACAACGTCTAACATGACTGGGAATTGCCAACAATTTCCTGAACTACTTGCAGTATCTGAGGCGTTGCTTTCATAATGTCATTGTGTTCTTTCATGGTTGCAGCAGTTCACCCAATGATACAACATGTTCTCAAGGAAGACAGCGGCAGGAGTGATGGAACCAGAGACACTACCTCTAACAGAGGGTGCAGCTGTACAACGTTCACTCCGCGGGAACCTGCAGACCCGGGATTGGATTCTTTTACAGAACATGTCTCTGAACCCCAGCGATTACGGATAACCAATAGGCGTGCATGGATAATATGGACCAGTTCGAACACTGGAACCCATGGCTCCTGATGAGCTATTCCAGTTCACAGGCTGTAGCCTAATTGGCATAAAGATTGCAACAACCGGATATGCAGCTGCAAGAAGAATGAGGTCTCATGCATTTTGTCCTGTGGAGTATGTAAAGGCCTTACATGTAAAAATTGCAGTCACGATGATGTTGAGTCTGATATTGTGCATGGGAAATAACTCTTCAGTAAACATAGCTACGTGAAATAAAGACTGTTTCGCGAACAAATATAAAAGTGGGTGTGGTGTTTTCACAAAGCAGAGAGTGTAGTGAAATATAAGCGTCAACAAATAAGTGAGAATCATGAAACACCATTATTAAACCCACCCTAAGTTACTTATTGTCGATAAAAAAAAAAATTTAAATCGTCAAATTTACCAGCTTTTTGGGGGGTTTCCCACAAGAGTTGAACTTCAACATTTTAACACATGTTACTACACACCCCAACAAACATATTGATGAAGAAATTTATTGGTAACAATATAGTTCACAGTTTTTCATAAGTTTCCCTTACTATCTATATGTGCTTGATATTAAAGTATTAAAGTTAAAAGCAAGAGCCCGAAGTATAATTTTGGAATCGGTTGACTGGTCCGGCCCACGGCACAATTTGAATTTGACACCACTAGTGTAGGTACTTGATGAACTTCCTTTGTCCCGATTTCATAATTCCGTAGTAGACTGAGCGCTCAACCGATGTCACTGGATGGTTTCCTTCTACAACACGATTGCGGGTAAATTACACTGGTCTACAAATTCCAAAAATGTTTTTGCATCCAAAACTTTCATGATTTACATACGTTAACTTCAGATTGCTGAATCCTATTCCGAGCTCATGATTCCTCTATCCAGTCAGGATTTTTCGTTTTGAATATTGCTGAATTTCATAAAGATATCATATTTTGACTGTGGTCAATGACATTGCATTGGTTCGAGGGTAGAAGAGAGTAAGGCTGTCATATTCTTAGTGGAAAAATACTGATCCGGTTCCGATCCGACTCCGGCCGTATCGAAAAAGTACTGATCCGGCTCCGGCCAAAAATGAGAAAATCCGGCCGGTTATCCGATCCGGCTCCGGTACATGGTCCGCCCTAATACATATTTATTACCATAGTCTTGTCTTGAGCATAGATCGGGTCCAACTACTATTTTTGTCATACGCTCGGCATGACCGCTTTTCCGATTGTGTCCGATGTCATGGTAATCATCATTCCATTTGGACAGTAGGCTACCATTATGTTGGATGCCATTTGAACTTCAGTGGCATAAATGCAGCTTTTAGCGTGTTTAACATGTTAAGTAAAATTGTTTTTCGACTTAATTTCTGAAGCTTTACCACACTAAAAATATTTAACCATTCACGCTGGTATTCATAGCTTTCGACCATCAGAACGCGTTCGGCGAACGAAATCCATGCACGACTTGGGTAATAACATTTCACACTATTTCGCAGTTCACCTTAGCTTGGCGTAGAAAATTAAACAAAAACATTTTTTCTATAGGCCCTACTTGTGGGTTCTCAGACGTCCTACACGCGGGTCAACTGCGCACCTGAAAGAGTGCTTATTCACACCCAACAGGTTGTAAAAACGATACCTGAGAATTCGGAAAAAACGTTTTCGAATATTTCGCTGGAGTTTTTAGAGACTGAGCAGAGTGACCCTAATTGTATCGTATGTTTCAATTTAATTATTGCACGGTTTGAGCCAATAATTACGCTCGGGAACAATTTTGAAAGATCAACAACTGAAGACGGGTCGCGGCCACTTTTCAATTTTCGTAAAGGCCGCGAGCCGCAAGAATGTTTGTTTGTTTGTTCGACACAATTGGTGCTTATCAATACTTAGGTCATTTGCGCCCGCACAGTAAGTTCAAAAGTTTGTATCTTTGTGAGGTCTTCCCGCTTTCTTGCGTACTTTTTTTGGTCTCTGGTGCCGGCTGTCTTGAATTCTGCACTCTCTTCCTGCATTTGCAGCGGAATCGGCGATTAGGAGCTCAGATAAACCTCCGACACGAAGATACATGGCAGAGACGAGACTCTAACCAGCAGCCATTGATGACGTGGCGGTGTTGCTTAGCACATTGCGTCACTCGCTTCCCCCGCTGTAAGAATGTAATATCGAGACAAAAAATTCCACAGCGTTCAGCAACCACGTTTTTAAAACTTTAAAGCAATACAAAGATGTGCTCTCTCTAACATGAGCGATGAGCATGTTAGCCACAAAAGAAAATAAGATTTTATTAAATAAATACAAATACAATAAAGGGTATCCGGATCATCACTCTTATTTGAACTATGAGCTGCGCTCGATACCCGATAACGCCTCTCAAGGATATTGGATCCAGCGAGACACAGTACTAGCTTAAAAATTAGCACTTCGAAATAATTGATCTTGTGATAAAATCCAAACCTCTTTTTAAGCGTCAAGGCAATCTGCCCATTGCCCATTCATATCAGCAGATTCTCCCTTAATATACAGCTAGTGCGATCGCCGAGGCCATTTCAGTAGGGAGGAATAGTGATGTTGGGGACAGGCGGATAGCTTAATTTCAAGCAGCAACAAGAATATCGTGAAAGTGAAATAATTTCCATCGCTGCAAAATGCTTTACTTGGCGTTCTTTTTCACGGACCGCGTGTTGGCGTACTCTGCTCTACAGCATGGGTCGGGCCGTGGTCAAATATAACTTTGTTGTATGCTGTTTTGTCGTGGCTTTCTCGTCCGCTCTATATGCAGAAGATATTGGAATCGCCAAAGCGCACAGACAAAGCTGAAAGAAAAACTTCTTCTGGCATTTTTCACGGGAGGCATAATTTTTCTCTGTGGGTGCTTGGCATTTGTCTTGTTGGGTTCAGATTGTAAGGAGAGGAATATTCGGCGTCCGTATATTTAGGCGCCCATGGACAATAGACAATTTGGCGCCTATACATCGACGGTTTCGGCCATCTTGAGGCGATCCTATTCGGTCAAGGTTTTCGGCAGCACACTTCGCGGAGTTGCGTGTTTGCGCCCAGTTCACATGTATTGGTGTTGTGACGCGGTAATGAAAGACGACGAAATACCTATCTCCATGAATTTTGCCTTATTTTCTTCTTAGAGGGGAGGTACCCATATTAAAATCAAAACATTTAAGGACAGTAAATCACGCGCGACGCCAGGAAAATTTGAAAACAGCTGTATGTAGGCTCTCAAAAAACCTCCATATTCGGCATTGATTCAATAAGGGATTTTATCACTCCCCGCACCTAATGAGGGTTTGGGTGCGGTGGTTACGGCCCTGGCAGTCACCTTCATCTGGACCGTTACTTACACCCTTTTCTTTGTTGGATTTATTAGTCACGGACGCGAAATGAATTTCTGAAATAGTAACATTCATAGCGAATCAATTTATTAATTCATATCGGCTGACTAATTAAAATGTTGTATGTTTACCGTCACCGGCATATCAAATAAATCAAAAAATATTAAACATAGTTTGGTTTTAACTTTGCTTAAATATGCCTTTTACGCAGATATTTCGTTTTCAACTGATTCGGGAGAAACGATGAATTCAGATATGAGCTCCTATTATCATTATCCACGTAACCATCAGGCGAGACAAACTTTTCTCACTGGTTGATTGCCGTTGTACTTTCATTGTGGGGTACCCACAACCATCAATATATACCGTGTTCCTTCCCATAGAGCAGCTGCTTAACGAAGGACAATGTAGGCCTACATTGTACAGTACACTCATGCAGTCAAGTACGGACTCAACTTACTGAGAAGATCTGATTTAACTATGGCTCGCTCAGGAAGGCACCATAAAATCCCATACCCATACCCATACATACATGAATGGGCATTGGGGCGACGTAGCTTTCATGGTATCTGATCGCGTCTGCGGATATCACTTTGCGTTCACACTCGAGCAGTCTACCTTGACGCAACCGAGTCCGACATACTGATATGCTTGCTTATCACCGAAGTACGTTTGAGCGCCTTAGCGTGGAATCACTAGCGACGAGTATTCCATATTCTCATCTCAGAGAAAGAGTTTAACAGGAGCTGCGTTTCTAGCAGCCCATTTATCTAGTATCGAACGGTAACAAGTATCGTGGATGGATATATGAATGAGGATTGTTCAAACGTTACGTTTTGGTTCAAATTTTATTGGCTATTCGGTAAAAATGATGTTGGCTGGTTAAGTTACCTAGAAAAACGATGCATAGCAAATTTGGCCCACTTCTAACAAGCAGGAGCGACGATATTTAAGTATCAAATTTTGGATTTGAAAAGAATAGTATTTACCGGGGGAAATTCGTTAGTTATTATTATCGAACTACTCACAAATACTATTATTACAAATCCAAAATTTTGCATATCAATAACTTGTGTCGGTTATAATTTAGCCGAATTTGCTATGAATCATTTTTTTGCACAACTTAACAATTTCATGGAGATGTCCGGTTTTGATAAACATTTTTCTGTTTTTTGAAAATAAATTTGATCTTTTTAAACTCCTATAATGTCGCTGCTGCGGCTCAAATTTGGTGTGCAGCCTTGCGTTAGCCAGCCTAACAATTATATTTCTTAACAACGCTAATATGTACAGCATTCGTGTGCCAGGTCAGGAATAACTAGACTAGACCCATGGATGTCTTGCCAATGGATTCCTATGGTAGTTGAAGTTATCCATGTCCAAACTGTATATGTAATACCGACTATGTAAGCCGTAAAAACTGCTTCATGCTGTTCGATAAGGAAGGGCAAGTATTGCCTTGAGGTGCGCATCATCGGTGGTTTCATAAGACCTTTGATGGTTTGTAACAGCACGAGGCCATAGACCAGGATGTTGTCAGCTTGAATCAGTGGCTTCGAAAATATTCGTTGTAAAAGCCGCCTGAGAGTAGCATCTTGAGTAGGTATTGGAAAAATATTCATTGACTAATTGGCCTCCCAACAAATCAAAAATGGTGCAGAATTCAACCTCTTTCGCGCATTGAATAAGGTTAAGAGTAGACGCGGTTTGCAAATCCAACGTTATTCACTGTTGCAAATTTTGGTAAATGTGTTGTGTGTGTTGTGATTACTCATCCACCGCTATACTTTGAGGGCGTAGACTGAATAAATCTGAAAAGTAACTGAATAACCCTACCTAGATGATAGTGAACAATTTCGCGACCCGATTATCGTCATATCAAAAATATTAAACATAACAACAAGAATGTTTGCAATCCCAGCGCATTGTTTGTTGGCATCCCAAGGGTTACGGCGGTTAAGACCCTTCATCGATATGGAATTAGGACTATACACAGAGCAATAATTATGTGCTGGATGTAAATCGCGCAGACCGCGAACAACTTTCCAGTTGAATATTTTGTTAAACATATATTTATGTGTAATGTAGCACGTAGCATAAACATGTTTTAGGGATTTGGGGGCCTATCCTATCTATTACCACATTTGAGCTTAGCTCAAACGAGCCTGACTATAAGCTGAATAAAATACAATGGCTCGGCAACATACCTTGACCAGTTGCACTCCATTCAGGGATATTTCCTGATTAGTGCAAAGTTTGGTATCAATCAAAATCTAATATCAGTATGAAGATGGTATCACTGACGTATATGATATTTCAAATCGAAATATAATTAGGATTATTGCCATCGTTAAAACTTTGAAGTTTCAGCACAAATTAAACTCATTCCTAGTTCAAGAAACATCATTTCTTACAGGCAGATTCGAGCCTCACCTCAGATACTTTCACGCCCTGCAGTGTGAGAACCACTGGTCTAGAATATTGTACGCGTGTGTACGAATTGGAACATTCAAAACTATATCGGGCTGAGTCTTTAATTATTATGCTGATCCAAATTATTTTTATTCGCTATCTCGTCCTTTTAGACTACTCATCTCATTGCTATTTCAATGGCAAGGCCTAGCATCAAGCGAGTTGTTGTGGCGTCCTTGGTCATTGCCATTCTTACGACCTCTGTAGATATATTTTACTTACACTTGGACGCAAAGCCTGTCCGGAACGAAAGATCTATATGCGAAAAAGACAGCGGTACTGCTCTACCGGCAAAACCCAATCAGCAGGTATTTTCGATAATAAAGGTTGACGCTACGACTGCTTTAATACAGTCATTTAGGAAAAAAGCACTGAATCTCGAAATTTGACGCCAGCCACGAGTCTACCGAATGCGACAACACGTAACGTGTTTTACAACAGGCTAGGAAAATGTGGGAGTAGATCGCTGTTAAGCTTGGTCCATCACCACTTGGCTAAACCAAACGGAATAACGGCTACAATGTCAACAAACTACTGGGATGAGCATCCGATTGACTCGTTAGCGTTGCAGGAAATGCAAAAAATAGCACAACTGAAACCTCCAACCTTCTACAACCGCCATATTCATTACTTGGATTTCCAGAAACACGGATTCCAGCCGCCGGTGTACATCAATATTATACGAGAACCTATCAGCCGCTTCCAATCTCATTTCAATTTCGCAAAATATGGAGACGGCGATGGAAAGATGCTTGATCCACCTAAAAATCTGAGTCACATCAACAAATGCGTAATGAACGAGGAAGCGTTTTGCAACGACCTAATTATCACACAATATTACACGAACTATTTCTGCGGATTCGATCCGGTTTGCAACGATTCGACTTCGACAGAGCGAGTGGAATTAGCCAAGAAACACATTCGCGATAACTATTTAGTTATAGGAATGACTGAAGAGTTCGACGACACGCTGAGGTTGTTGGAAACCATCATTCCAGATTTCTTCGGAGGGGCTGTGAAAACCTGGCAGGAAATGAAAAACTCCGCTGCGCGAAATAATACAAAGACTAAAACCAAGGACTTTCTTCATGAAAAAGCTGTCCTTAAATTACGGAAAGTAATGCATGACGATTACCTCGTTTACGATGAGGCAAAGTCAAAGTACCGCAAATTGCTCAGGGCATATGGAATAATACATCGAAGGACTTGAAACTAGGCTTACCATATTTTGGAAATCTAAAAAGAGATCACTTTTTCAGAAATTTGCAACTTGCAAAACCGGAGTAGAATTCTCAAAAACCGGTTAATTTTTCCCACTTTACGATCGGTTGACTAAAAAAAGGTCATCTTTTCGCTCAAAGCTATTTTTCACTCCGAAATACCCGCCGGAGCGTCACTTTTGTGCTAATTTGCGGCATATCACTCGCAATTTGCTCTAAATCTGACCTAAATTTTCAAAAAAGAGGACAAAATCTCAAAAAAGAGGACAAAAGGGCGTCCTCCGAGGACACTTTCAAAAAAGTCAAAAAAGAGGACAAATCTTCTTAAAAGAGGACGTATGGTAAGCCTACTTAAAACGCATTCATTTCACAGTAGTGAGCTGACGAAATATGCTTCTCAACAGAACAGTCACTTGTGCCAATGACGGAAGATTTTAGATTTATACTAAACACTGCATGGGCGCAGACAAGCAAACATAATATAATTGGTTCGATTGCGCGCATATGGAGGCGGTGCGCGTATCCAACCTTAATCTTGTTTCAAGTTTAACCTTCTTGAGGCTCTCTTTTACCACTACTGAAGATCCCCTTCCCCTCCGAAAAAATGTCCACTGTATGACATTGTGGGATCAGGAATATCGGATACTCAGAGTGTTATGATCGTGCATTTTACGTTGGTATCGTTTGTTTCTTATTTATCTAGGATTAGTAATTACCACCAATCATTATTCCCTCGTGTGTCGTGCTTCGTATTTCTTTCCTGTGTTCTGTTGTCTACTTTTTTCGTTTAACTGCAGTCTGGATCGTGTCGCTGCCTTAAAGTCATACTGCTGATAATATACTGATTTCTTATTGCAACCTCGTCGCATTGAGTTATTGTTCAAACAAGATCAAGAACATAACACAGAGAGCGGCTCACAATATAAATCCTTTTCTACCACGGTTTGTGACTCACCCGCTGGTCATGGAAATCCGCTCACAGGGTAGCATTACCTTTCGTTTGTAATCTTGTCACTGCAACGTAAATGTTCCTATGTTTAAAATTGGAATAAGAGACTCTTGTGACTACCACTACTCCTAAACTATTAATCATTTTTGATCAATTGTACAAAATATGATTTTCATCGTAGATTTCCAATTGATAAATGTGTTCAATTGAAAGTGAATTTTCGTATTTTCAATTTGCTCACTGATTCCCGTATAACTCCGGACGTTGTTGAATATGTACTATCGACTATCGTGTAACCGCCATTTGTAACCGAAGTTCTGATGTTTGATCGAAAGTTCTTACGTAGTTAAAATCGTGTTGTTGTGTAAACGTGTGTATAAATTGCAGTCGTAAATCCCCCTTTTTAAAGTTATCGCCGAAATCCCAAAACCGTGAATAATTTTCTACCTAATTGTCTAATATATGATTTCCATCGTAGAATTCTCATTGATTGAAAGTGAATTTTTGTCTACAATTACAATTACAAATTTGCTGTCGTACGTTGTTGAATTCGTACTATCGTGTACAGCAGTGGCTCTCAACCGTTTTCACCTCGCGGACCGGTATAATTTCAAAAAATATTCGGCGGAACGTTGGACTTTCAAACATTGAAATCAACCGAAAATTTAAATTATGCAACCGTTTATGTGCAAGTATATGGTGCTAGAGAGTGACATATTGCGGGTTTTGATCGAAATTAATTATGTTCTTGAGGGTATCCATGTTATGTTACGGCATGGAGTTTTCTGGGCCGAGGTAAAATTGCCGTGCCCAGATAAACATGCTACCGTCAGGAGTTGTTTACCGAATACTGTCTTTCGCGCCGAAACCCGTGGATTTAGCCGAACACGCCAACTCGAATAATATTCCTCTCTTCGACAATATCGAGAAAAGCGTTCCGGAGTCAAACCTGACACATTATCTTCCTACCTTGCTTATTGCACACTGTCACCAGACGTAAGCTACTCTATGGATACTACGAATACAATGCGCCGCAAGAAAACTCCTGACAACAACTATAACAGTCATCCACAAAATCAGGGTCGAAAAAGCACTTCGTCATGCCTCTAATCCCCTAATCTTAGTTCATGTAAGCTAAATCTTATTTGGGCGTCAATTGCATATTTATAAATCTAGTAACTACGTCTAAGTCCGGAGTATGTGCATTAGACGCCCGAACAAGGTTTAATTTAAATAAACTAAGATTTTCAATGTAAAAGATCAATTAAAGAAATAGCTGATTCCCAATTTTGCAGCAATACTTTCGGGGATTTCGCTTCTGGCTGTGTGACAATCAAAAGGGGAGATGTATAGGTCAAAGCGAAAAAGAATATCTAACAAAAGGGAATTGATAAATTTTGTAAAGCATCATAACACTGCTCCATATTCTTCATTGTCTCCATATTTTGCTAAATAGAAATGAGATTGGAATCGGCTATGGTTCTCGTATCATATTGATGTACACCGGCGGCTGGAATCCGTGTTTCTGAAAATCTATAAGTAATGGCCAACTCAGATCAGGTCAGGTCACAGATCAATTGCTATTTTATATACATATATATGTTTCATGCATACTCTGGCTAATTGACATAAACGTGGAGACCTTCAACTTAACAGCATGCAAATTGTAACGTTTTACAGACATTTCCCGGAGCGCCATTGCATGTCGTCAACATTGTTTCATCATCATCATCATCATCATCATCATTGGTTTATTAGCAATTTTATCAGTTCAATACACCACAAAAAATGCGATACAATGAAAAGACAGGAAGATGTCGAAGCGACAAGGAGTAGTCTATGGAATCTGACACCCACCTTGGCCTAGGCGATGTAAAGAGGAGGCATGCACACTGAATGAAAGTAAAGAAGATAGTATAGAAAAAAGAATGCGACAAGAAATAGGGCGGCATGTCATGGGAAGCGAGATCGATAGGTCAGTCGTGGTCCGGTAATCTTGAGGATGGACTGTATTTATTTAGTAGTAATTGCTTGTATTTCGACTTGAATGTGGACATGCTCGTCGACTGTCGGAGGGCCGGCGGGATACTGTTCCACACATCAGGTCCGGCATATTTGATGGAGCGATGATCTTTTCGGTCGATCATATGATATTTGGACGACGTGGACGCGCGTGTGTTGTACTTGTGCGCTTTTGATTCAGAGGTAAAGAAGTCATTGAAATATTCGGGGCAACGACCGCAGTGAAACTGATACATAAACTTGGCGATTTCTAGTTTCCGCATATCTTCTATGTTATGTCTATTGTTATTTACATGAAAAGCTTACGAACGCTATGGCAGCAAGTAGGCTCTATACGTGACGCTATTAAGACTAACATCGTCCTGAGAACTACCATTCTGTCCCAGTGATATACAACTTCGTGTCGTAACTGTAAAACAGACGACGATTTCGAGTGTTTCCATCCTTGCATATCGTACGTCAGATACATCTCCTGTATGTCGTACTGCATGCTCTTTCTAAAGTATTTACACAATTACGGAATAATCATAAAAAAAATATTTTAAATATGTAATGACATTTGATTAAAACAATCTATAAACTATGTTCAAAACTATGTGTTTTAAAACACCTATTGTTTTAAACTCAACCTTAGCTGGATAATGCTGGCATGAACACATTTACTCAGCATGGTTTCGTGGGCTGGATGAAATCAGGCGGCGGGTCGTATGTTTGACTCCCCTGGTCTATACCATGTATGGGATGTCCGACAATGGACCTTTCACTATTACCGTGAGCTGCAGTGCGCAATCATGCACGTTGGAGAGATCTCATTCAACGGCATGTGGGGGACAACGGCCTTCTTGCAGCAATGTGATTCACATTTTGGTGTGACCGGATTTATCACGAAAGTTGTGTCTGTCAAGCGTTTTTATTACAAAAAAGTCATAATTACATGTTCGCTGATCTCATGTAATATGTCGACACGGTTCAGAAGATTGCATGATTGCAGTAGGCCTACCACAAAAAGATAGAAAACAACTCCAATTCTTTTCTTGGTCCATATATACAAATTATAACGCAAGGGCTTGTTAAAATGTATGTGCCCAATTAATGAGAGTTAACCTATACAGAACTATCAAAAATCGAGAAGCAAAGAAGATTGAAGATTCATTAGAAGGAGAGCGACCATTCTTTCCATTTCCGTCTCAAGCTCTCTTTGACATCGACATTTCTGCCCACGATATTCCCCCAACAGTGACTGACAATCACGCGTGAAACCGTTTCATTCATATTCCCAAGGAGTTGCTTGGTTGTCCGCAACGAAAGGGGCGCAGCATCCAACATTCCGTCCAGTGGAAAGCTTTCATTACGGTAGAGCTCAGTCAGATAGCGCATTCTCATCAATCCCGTGATCCAAACATCATCCAATACAAGATATACCATTCGTTCCGAAATGCGAAGTAACTTCCCGGTTAGATAAACCGGCATAGAATACCACCCGCCGCGACAATAAGGCGGCCAGTAAGTTCCGGAATATAATTCTTCGGGCATGTACCATTTGCTCTTCGGATCTCTGGCTGGCGCATCTTTCTTTTGATAACTGTATACACACATTATAGGCACATCGATCGTGGAAGGTGGTGAACGTTGTGTCATTGACGAAGTTTCTTTGATAACACGGTCGATGTAAGCGGCGAAATTGGGTACATGCAACACGATATCATCGTCTGCGCTGGAGTATATCCACGTTTCGGGAAGGTGGTCCGCAGCCCATTGCATACCCGCTAATGTCTTGTTGGGAACACTCCTGCACAAAAGGAACAGTATTTATCAATGCTATGTATCATTATCCATGCATCGACAGTATATAATCATGTATGATCACTGCACGGTGAGAAATGCAGTTGAAAGTGAGAAACGCTATGAAATTACATTTAAAGAGTCTCTGGGTGGTACGTTTTTCGATGGGGGAACTTTGTGCTTTCGATAAATTAAGCAACAACAAGCCTTCATAGGTTATTTATTTTAATCCGGTCCGATCCGTGATATTTTCGAAAATCGGTTACACGGCCGGCGCGTGCATAGTTTGAATGATAACATTGGCAATAGAAACAATTCCGCGTTCCGAAGATATTTTAATGGTTTCTAGGTATTTTGGGGCTGCTTCCTCCGAAAATGAAATCCATAACTCTGAATTGGCTCTGCATTTTTGATATATCGATATTTTTCATTTATTTATATATTCCCGATTTATTTTGTTTAAGCGGAAAAATCAGATTACTCGAAATTACGCAGATTTAGAATCAGCTCGGCGAAATGTGCTTTATTCTGAGGAAATATCTGAGTCAAAGACAAAAACTGCGCTGTGACTGGAGCTTGAATATCATTCTACTGCATAAGACAGAAATAATTACCTCCATATTTTAGCCAACAAGATGAACTATTTGACTGTTAAAACATCTAAGGGCTTGTACTGAAAATGGGAGTGCCACAGTATAGACCTCAACAATGGCGTTTAGTCATACACAGTGTTTCGACGCGGCACTCCGATGTAAATGAGTGCCGATTTAGCAGGCGTCGAATCCTGTCTGCTGTACTGAATCTGCTCTTGGACTCGCTAACCTTGCGTATCAATCTTGTATTCCAATAGAATCAAGCAACCCAAATCGAAGATTGAACAATGTGAACTTCCGAATTGCTTTGAAAATACTAAGATCGTAATACAAGCAAGTGAGATTCGCAATAGTGCTCGCTCGTCCGTTGCTCGATGGTATGGAGGACGATACAACGGCACCGAGGAAAATATAAAGGCAAACGAATAGGAAAGTAGAACAGTAATAATCAAATAATCAGGATTACAATCAGACAAATAAAAGGAGTAAGAAGGCGAGATAGAAATGAAGGACAGTTCAATTGGAAACTGATTCCTCTAAAAACATCAAATGGAACAAATAAACATGCGCAATCGCAAACACACAGATCGAAAAGGAGTTTGTAATGTGTATTGCTACATAATTGTAACAGATATGGATCGCACCCAATTAGCCACTCAACAAAACTAATGGAAAAGCACAGCTACATTAAAACGGTATTGCAGAAACTGGATTATGGGTCTCGCCCTTGGTCAATTGTGTAGACTTGAAAATGGTAATATTTTTCTCGACCAGCAAAGTTACTATACAAAATTCTAGGGATGGTGTGAGCGTGAGGTTCCCGTTCGCGTTCTGTGTGTGAACCTTCGAAATTTAGAAGTTCACGTACACAAACGAACCTTGGTAGGTTCTGCAATGTGAACCTTTTCCACGTATTCCCATTTATCACGGCATTATTACATCTATATTTATCTCTCAACTATACTTGCAGAACATTTCCGGCTTTGATCATCGAAAAGTCAGTACATACATTACAGGACAAGGACATCAACGAGGGGTATCAAGCAGGCGGGATGTACATTGTGCATATCATAGCCGACTAGTGTTGGAGTGTCCACTTTGAATGTTTGCGTGCGTCGCATTCTAGAAAGTCGTACAATAGATAATTTATTAACGTCGACTTTGAGCGTTACTAAAAGCGGTGTTTATGCTTCGACGTCACCTGTTTTTTTTTCATTACAAATCTGTCGTTTACTGGTAATATGCCTATTTTTAATAATTTTTGCTGGATTTTCACATGTAACAGGATTCGCGTATGGAAGGCTCTCCGTGTTAACGATTGCGTCTTTAACGATATCGCATCAGAAATAGAACAATGCTGTATGCACACTAGACTGTTGAAAAGATAGATCTAGTAGACTCATCGAAGTTGTAGTACGCTATATAAAGAGAATTGTACCTATATCTCAAACTTCGGGTATTTTTAGCACTTTTTAAAACAAAAATATGGAATATCTCAAAGAACAGAGTCAATTCGGAAAAAGAATGTGATTTTTCGATTCAGCGAGTAGGAATACCACAATACCATAGTATGAAACATAACTTTACCCATGTCTAAATTTGCTTATTTTCAGAACTTTTCGAAACAAAAATATGGAATATCTCAAAAATAGAGCCAATCCGAAAATACTGCTGTCATTTTTGGATTCAACGACATAACAATACTCTATAACCGTTGAAACTCTCTTGGCACCAAAATGTGTGTTGTCCAGTGTAATTATTCAACCCATTGATACTGCATCAGTCGGCACAATCAACTTTCTCATCACCAGGCCTTTGTTTTCTGCAATAACTTTATGTCAGTGATGGCCAAGCCGTGGCCACGGGTTACATGTTGCCTGCGTGAAGGCTACGTTTGTCCCGCAAGGTAATGTATGTAATGAGTTGATTTTTTATCGCTAACGTAATTTATGGCTAACTAGGATTTTTGGACATTTCAAGCAAATCTTCATATTTATCATAACATAGAGTATTTTGGGCAGGTTTATTCAACTTGAAATTATATTCGCTCTTCCCGCGGGTACCCTTCGCGAACATAAAAAAGACATTAAAAACACGTCAAATTTACAGGATTTAAATCAACTGTATTATCTGTTGTGAGATAATTATTATTCTTAGTATCACCCAGTGGCGGCTCGTCACATTGGTCAACTGGGTCATTGCCCCACCTATAATCACCAATAATATTACTATTACTACCACTACTATTAGTTACAGACGCAGTACAATCTATGCGTATCTCTTGAGTCTTTTACAAAGCGTTTTTACAGAGTCACCAGCCTCATCAAAACGTGTTTACTGTTGGTGTTAGGTTGTCGAGCTGACATTTTTTCTTCAGGCATGAAATCACGCCCCGTCTGGTTAAAGCTATCCAATAATTTCCGAAGCAGAAGTTACAGCTATCCGAAAATATCCGAAACAAGGTTTGCATTAGAATCCGAATCCGATCAGACTGTTTCAAAACTGCATGAAATCCTGTCGAAATCCTATCAGAGCGCGTGTGGTGCCTTACGTCAGATGTAACGCATGACGATGTAACTGATGCAAAATTTACTGTCAACATATTTTATATCCACTCTCTGGTGAAATTATATTTTTGTTGGTCCCTAACAAAATGATTGGCAATGGTATTCGACTAGTGGTTCACCATTTATCATTTTTGTTCTCAATTGCAAAATGCAAGTGCGGAAGGCTTGTCCGGTAATTACAGATATTAAGCACCAAATTTTGAGCTGGTTTACAAATCAACAACGTACTTTGGAACTGTTCTTTCGTTATAAGAAGGTAACGGTCTACTTTTGACCAATCATACTTCACGATGCTGGTAAATGCTGTGCCAAACTGTTTAAAATAGGGTACAACTCCGCTTGATCAGTCAGTCATGGCGTGTTACGCACAAGGCATGTTCGATGAATGTAAAATAATTCCTTACGATACCCAAGAAGTCAACGATATTGACGAAGTAGGACCGTCTCGAAGCCGGGGTAACTAGATATCCCTGATCGGAGCTAACTGCAAACTAGAAAGATCGCAAAAGCGCAAGAGGAAGAGATAAATAGTAGGGATGGTGTGAACCTCTGAAAGGTTCAGGTTCGTGTGAACGCGAACCTTTTTGAAAGGTTCTGTGTGAACACAAACGTGAACCTCATGACGTCACGTGACGTCATATTGCTAATCCCAAACCTATCTTTCAATGAAGTGATAGCGTATATTAATGTATACGATACCTAGCGAAGACCCGGGCTACATAATGTCACAATGCTGAAGTGCATATTGGCGTTTTAAACGTCGCTTAATGTATCAACCGAGGCAATCAAATGATATAATACTTCCATAAAATCAATATTATCCGTCGCTTTGCCGACAATTTCGATGAGGACTTGCCATGGAATATATGCTTACGCCTTAACAGTCTGGGCCAGACCGGACAATGTATTCAGCTTCTGAGTATTGCTACATTGATTTTGAGCAGAGTGTAAAACAGGGTTTCTAGACTTGCTACCGATATTATCCCATTAATAAGTTATACAGCGGTGGCCAACACCCCAATCGCACGTTTTTTTAAGATATAATAAACATAAACATCATTCGCTGACTACATGTAGTGTATTTCGCTCGTGACGTTGTGTGATTGCTAGTCGAGCTCTTAGCAGAGAGTCGCTAAATATTCACAAACGGAAATCAGGATATTTGGAGCAAACTTTTGTAACAAAGCAAGTAAAATATTTGAGATTGACAAGGTGCATATTCGTTTTGTGTTGATTTTTTCTGCTGCCAGCGGCATGCACAGAGTGGCCCGCAGTTGAAATGCAATAAATTTGTACTGAAGATGTCATAATGAAGTGAAAATTGAAAATATATATGAAAAAGGTTCACAGTGCAGAACCTATCAAGGTTCTGTTGCGAACGCGAACCTCTGAATTTCCGAGGTTCACACACAGAACGCGAACGTGAACCTCACGTTCACACCATCCCTAATAAATAGAGACAAGTTTTGACCTCTCCTATAAGTTCTAAGCATTGAGTCGACTGCTGTTGCTGTATGCCAGGGGTTACCAACACGCGGCACGCGTACAAAAATCCAGGACTTCATGGTAAGTATTTTATTTGCGAATTATATCACCATCGTTCAAACGAGGCTATTTCAATGAAGTTAACTGATTTTCAGCTAATCAGTGTAATCATTTCTTTGCAATAATTGACCTTGTCTTTATGCAAACTATGTCACAGGATAAGTATAGGAAATGCGTAGGAAAAGCGTCACTCTCCCTTCAGACATGCCTGGAACACGATACTGTCGAAGTGATGAAATTTGAAACCGTAACATAGGCTACTATTATTTTTAAAATGTTCGCAATTTCAGTTTGGGTAACCTATAAATTTTACTGGTTGGAATTGAGCCAAATTTGCTTTGGAACGTTTTTTTGTTTGGCAACCTGACGGCTTAGCAAGAGAGTGGATGACATTTCCATCAACTCTAACGGTAAATACCTAGTCAGGCCCATGCAATGTAGCGTCAATATCACCAACTAAATTCATTCAATTCATCAATATTCAAGTGACCCGATCGATCATCCGTAAACCACATGTGGTTCATTGGCCAAAAAGGTTGAACAACCCTGCTTTGCGTGATCTCAGCTAAAGTTCGGCATCAACCTTGTAGCTTGTTGTGTTGTTATCTACCGCCTGGTTTTGATAGTGCACGTAGTACAGTGTCCTATCCCACTCCCTGCACAGTGTATGGCGATTCTACAAGTGCTCGAATCCAAGTTGAGTGTTGTATTGATGGCTAATTTCTGCCGTTCAATGCGAAGAACAGATATAATCTACTCTTCCACATATTTATAGTTTTGAAACGGGTCGTATGTTCTTCTGAATACATTAGGATTTCTACGTATTAACATAATCTCAATTGCACATTCTTAACATGATTATAAGGAAGCAAATCGCACATGGTCAATGATGCTTTTTGTTGGTAACAAATCGGCTATAAATATTGCAGGCCTGACTCACTCGGCAGTATCGAGAAGATCCAGAAGCAAGATATCTCCGTAACGGTCTTGCTCGGTAAAAACTTGTCTAGCGATATCATCCTGGCCATTGCTTCGACCGAGAATGAAGATTGTAACGAATCTTGCGTCTCGATACCACTTCATTCCTGCCCAAGTGTCCCTAATAGCGTCTCTTCGGTCTTTGTTCGCGCGCGCTGATTTCACAAACGTCACCGAAGTCCAACGAGCTGGAATTTGAAGTATTATTGCGATAACTCGATGATAACGGACTTATATTTTCTCGCCTAATGGCAACAGAAGCTATTACTTGAAAGGGGTTGGACCAGTGGTTCCCAACGTGGGTGATGTCGCCCCCCAGGAGACGATTTGGCAGTCTAGGGGGCGAAAATGACGAAGGGGCGATAGGGGCGAAAATTGCCAAAGGGGGCGGCATGGGGCGAAAATAGCTAAGGGGGTGATAGAGGGTGATGACGCGTCAAACGGCAAACTTTTTCCAGTCAACCCACGAAAATTTAGTTGTAAAGTGTATTTGACATCCTTTTTTTAGTCAACCCGCCGGTGAGTACAGTTTGTATGCCCATTTTTCTGCAAAAAATTGGGGGGGCGATGATCGGTGTTGAGCTTGAAACGGGTAGATGGGCCGAAAAAGGTAGGGAACCACTGGGTTAGAAGATTCAAAAAGAGAGACAAAGACATCGCACGCATGTATCGTCACGACTTGTCTCACACAAAATATATTTGTCTTACGCCAAACTCCATCAAAACCAAACATTTTGTCATATAAATTTCAGCAGAACAATAAAAATACTTCATAATTTTAGCAACCTACGCCATGTTTCTTATACTCTACCTTCGGGGTTTATCGTAACAGTAGGTTCCAACAGGAACTGATGACGTGACTGATGGTGTTCAAGGCTTTTTGAAAATTCCGATTTACTCGCAATGTCTCGGATGTTCAATACACGCCTGTTAGCCAGGTGATATATTGATACCGAGAATAAAAGAATGGAAAACACGAGGACATACCGTCGAATCTTTTTCATAACACTGGTCTAGAATTTCAAAAGAGAATTGCGGCATGACCTCCGAGCTCTGATAATAACAATAATTGATTCAGGGTAGGTTTTGGTTGCTGAATCCGACACGCATTTCCCTCTGTCTATTTCACTTTACGCATACATACTCCTGCCCAACAACTCCAGTTCAAGACACAAATACACTAACACGCTCAACGTCATGTAGAAATATTAGGAATGGCCCCACTAATAGTTCCAGACTGAAGTACTTGTCTAAGCGATTGAATTCAAATGAGAACATTCTGATTATCGAGCGTATCAGCTGCGACCAATTAATATGTGCCCAGCAGTTTTGTATGATCGGAAGAGCAAGAAAACGGAAAAGGAGATGGGCCTAAAGTTAAGATGGTGTGTGGTCGCCCTAAGTACTGATTTCATCACCCGTGGTAGAATGAGCGTTCAACCGATGATACTGGATTATTTATATATAATAGCGACTCATAAACTATTATTGAAATCACATGTGATAGAACCTTAGATGTTGGGGCGCGGAATAACAGAGTTTTCGCAAAATATTATTGTAGTGGCTCTCAATATTTATTTTCAATCACAGACCTCTATTCGACTCTCAAAAATCTATATCGCCGCATCCATTTTATTGGCAGTTCACTACAGAATGTTTCCATCTTTGTATACATCATTACATTTATAGCATCGGCCCTACGCCTTGCGCGCTGCCAAATGACCCGTGCCAAATGTGCGTGGTCGTATAAGCTTGCCTAAAAAGACACAAATGCAGTCTGCTTATTAAAAAAACGAAACTACTTATCGTGGGTATCATTGTTAATTTACTTATCGTGGTACCTTGAACACTTGCGCATATCAATCTAATTTTTCCTAACGTGAACATGAGCCTACGGTGTGACTGCATTTCCGCAAGATATAAGTATCTATACCCAACCCATATATGTAAGATTGATTAGATTGACAGACATTATGGATGTCTGAAGAAACAAGAATACCGATTTATTATGTAGAATGCTCAATAACGTTTGCCTTCCATGACCAATAGGAGTATTACAGGAGAGAGCTTTCCGTCCTTATCTGGGTCGGATATTGTCGAAGTATTAGTCACTAATCAGAGTACGCTTGGTGCCTTCCGTCAGATGTGACGCATGACGATGTGACTGCAGCGAAATTTACTGTCAACAGATTCTGTATCCATTGACTGGTGAAATTATATTTGTGTGGGTCCCTAACAAAAGAAATGGAAGTGTTAGGTGGCACAGCGTTGTACTAACGTAGAGTTTTAAAACGTAGTTACCTATTTTATATCGATATTGAATTCATGCGGCCCGCGGCCGCTACGAAATTTGAAAAGTGGCCCGGGACCCGTTTTGAGTTGGCGACCCCTGCACTACATAGTCATTTCTGTGACTGACTTTCTTTGCGCTATTTGTAGCTTGCCAAGTAGAAGATTTTGGTCTGCCAATGCGCGAGGGACTAGGAGGGTGGCAAACTTATGCTGTTTTCTTCATTGTTGGACCGTTACGAAGTCAACATGTTCTTTCGCATTATGGCATCATTTAGCCCGTGTCGTCGCCCTTGGCGCGGGCCACAACCCTTTCAAACTCGGCATTTCATAAAACGGAACTAATAATCTTCCTCTTTGGGTCGCAGGTGATCGGCAAGACGATAGTTCAATGGATTGCTTTTGGGGTGCCCTAAAATGCGCTTCTTAAGAGTGGCATTATACAAAATGGTTACTATTTGAGTAGGAGGGGCTACTTCGATGTTATTAGTCACATCCAATTAAATTTTTGTTTACTGAATTCAAAAGGAATATGAGTGTGCAAAACAATACAATATCAATCAGTTTTCCATAGTTGCTCGTGGTCGTTCTCTTTTTCATTCATTGGTCCTTGAATCAACCATTATAAAGCTGCAAAAGCCGATCCTCTGCCGCCAGAAGGAACATTTCTACACGCTGGGAATCTTCGATTAGTGTTGTTCTGTCATTCGGCTGTTTTACAGCTGATTTTGTGTATGTGCTGTACCGTAACCGTGCGCTGTTTACTGCCGTTCGCGACTTGTGTACTTGTAATTATTGCGTCACAACGAAAAAATTCTTTCTATATTTCGAACTTGGTTAACCTCATTTACTGGCGTTCACTGCTGAAGAGAGCCAGTCGAAAAGCTTCCAGTGGAAAAAATTTACCAATATGAACAATATGTTTGCTGCAAAAGGAATATTATACATGGCATATGACATGAACTAGCGTTGTGTCTTTCTAATCACTCTGCACTATGGTTGTATTTAAAACAGAAATCAATTTGAAACAAGCCGGTTAAAACAAGGCACTTATTTAAAACAAGTTTTTTATTGTCTTTCTTGTTTGTTTGTTTTTCAAGACATGACGTCACGAGCATTAAATTGTGACGTCATAGTTGATTGACATTGACAATTGAAAATGTACGGTAAATATGGCTCCTTTGACGAAATATCTGTACTATTCCTGTTGAGCCGACTATTTTGAGGGTTCCAACCAGCTCATATCGTTATAGGTCGGCTTTATCAAATGGTAATTGTCCGTAGGCTCATGCAACATGTTTCTGGAAAGAATTTACACAAAAAAACACTATTTTTCTTTGAAACGCAGT
The DNA here is from genome assembly GCF_051294905.1 of Botryllus schlosseri. NCBI lineage: Eukaryota > Metazoa > Chordata > Ascidiacea > Stolidobranchia > Styelidae > Botryllus > Botryllus schlosseri. Next base: position 21,712,266 of record NC_137247.1, on the reverse strand, counting down.
TGTTCAAAACACTGTTTAAAACATGTTTTAAACAAAGTGTTTTAAATGCAACCCTACTCTGCACAGACGCTTGACAGACAGATCATAAAAGCATCAGCAAACATCCACACGCATTCACCAGCAAATCCTAATTCAGAGACATCTTCTGATCGTCGCAAGGTCCGAATCAGCAGTCACAATGTAGCATCCGTGTATGGATATTACGACGGTACTATATTATGATATATAAAATCGCAATAATAATTAGGATTATTACCGTTATTGAAATGTGTAACTTTCAGCGCAAATCAAACTCATTTCAGAGATCATAAACTTTATTTATTCTGTCGGGCAACTTCGTGCTACTTCAAATGATTACACGCCCCCAGCCCCGAGTTTCAGAACCACTGACTCGGAACCTCTCAAAATGACTCGTGTTTTCTCGAACCTTTTGGACGTTTACATCATCCCTAGTCGTTACGTGAAGTTTGTTCCCGGTCCGACATCACTATTCCGATTCCATGTTAGTAGCCTATATACCTGGACTGAAGTTGGGAAACGGTTATGCTACAATACCGAATGGTAGTAGCCTACTCTTGAACCTATCCTTTTCGGGCTATTGTTATGCGAATTGAAGTAGAAAATATGCCTATATGGGCTCATATGTGACAGATCGATAGCGCTTTCTGGCTAAAATCTATAAATATAAAAGCACTTTGGTCAACTCAATGATTCGCTCATACTGATTCTGTGTAACCTTGCTTGCGCGCAGCGCCTATCCACCTATCGTAGCACCATCTTTACTGCAATGCTGCATCCAAATACTCAGATCGAACCGTTGCTTAGTAAATCGAAAATTAGTAGACCTTTCCAAGCGCAAATAGGTCGTCCATGAGCCGAGAAGGATGCGCATGAGTAGGTAGAATTGTAAAATCAGTAACTGTTTACGGTACGTTGGGTGGAAGATTTTCAGCAATTCACAACTCCAGGTTCCGTATCGTATGATATTTAGGGTTGCATTTAGAACAATCGTTCTTAGCCGGTGATCCCGTGAGCCCGTAGTGTTGCCTGAGCCAGTCTCTGGTATTCCAGTGGACATCATGACACACGCTCAACTCACATGTGTGATTCTTGATAATGTTGTCTATCGCCCATAATTGGCTGCGGAGAATTAAGCACGCGATCAGTTTTCCAATCCTGGCTCACATAGCAACTAAGCAATAGCTATCACGCTGTTGGATTTGGACTGAGCGATACAGAGGCACTTTATAAGGCGGTTACTCACATTCCAAACTGTTCTCTGAAAAACAGTATCAGAAATCACACTGATTTACAATTAATATTCATTACATTGTTTTCGGTTTGCATGAAAATCATATTTTAACGGTTTGTTCTGTCAACACTCGATTAGTGCACAGTTAATTTGCCAGTAATATACAATAATTTATTAGATGCGTAGTTAGATATGGAATGCGATATGATCTTCTAATAGCTTGCGTAAGATTGCGTATGATTTGAACACCCGACATCGTCGTCGGGTCGAGCGATCTATACCTTAACAATTCCATGGGGTGAACAGAACATTTTGATGTTTTACTTTACACTTTTATATAATAAATAACTAAAAACTTTCTTCTGTCGTAGCAATGCGGCTAATGGGTGGAATTGAACCAAATTTGGTGTGCAGGCTTCAATTGGGTAGCCTAACAATTTTATCAAGTATAGCCAGTACAATTTTTGAAGAAAAGTCATTTTTCAACACCCCTACTGTGTATTGTACAATGGGCTCTTCAAAAATGACTTTTTTTTTCTCAAATCGTACTGGCTACTTGATAAAATTGTTAGGTTACCTAATTTAAGCCTACACACAAAATATGGTTCAATTCCAACCCGTAACCGCTTTGCTACAGGAGAAGTAAGTTTCTATTTATTATATAAAAATAAATAATGAAAAATGTGAAAATTTTCTGTTCACCCCATGAAAGCGTTAGGCTGTCTATACAAACGATGCTCACCAAATTTGGTTCAATTCCAACCAGTGGAAGCGGAGTTATTGCCGTCGAAAATTTTGGATTTGAATAAAATAGTATTTACGGTGACCGATTCTTTGTTTATTTATTATAGTTGTGCTCACCGTAAATACTATTTTATTCATATCCAAAGTTTTCGACGGCAATAACTCCGCTTCCACTGGTTGGAATTGAACCAAATTTGGTGAGCATCGTTTCTATAGATAGCCTAACACTTTCATGGGGTGAACAGAAAATTTTCAAATTTTTTATTATTTATTTTTATACAGTAAATAGAAAGTTACTTCTTCTGTAGCAAAGCGGTTACTGGTTGGAATTGAACCAAATTTTGTGTGTAGGCTTAAATTAGGTAACCTAACAATTTTATCAAGTGGCCAGTACGAGTTGAGAAAAAAAGTCATTTTTGATGAGCCCTGTTGTACAATATACAGGCTTTGAAATTAGCTGGATGGTGAGATCCAGAAGTATGGCCTAGCAGTATTTAAATTATCGTTATAAGTAATAGCCTACACTCGGAGTGTTTTCATGCGGATCCATACGTTGTCTGAAGTTTCAAATGCGGCTCCGACATCCAAAGAGGCTGGGAACCACTGATCTAGTTGTTTTACGGTCCAATATCCCTAATTACAACTTCACAACACGAAACATGGGTCACTATAGAGTTGTAAAATGGGTTGGTCGAATCAGGAGTCGGCAACCTTTATATGAAACAACCCCAATTTAAAGAGAAGCATATACGTGCGACTCCATCAAGTCCTCCGTCACGGAGAAAGTATTTCAAATGATGCTGAAGCTAACTAATAAGAGTTTAGTATTCATATGTACCGCTATCGAGAAATTTTGATTCACAAAACTATCCAAAATAAATGATTTCAAAAGCACAAAATTGTCAATTCTCTCAAGGTTTGATTTTCAATGTTAATGTGATGGTTACCTCTACATACTGCCGACCAGTTTTTAAAGACGCGGTATGAATTTGGAGAAGGTTAACAGCAAGCCATGCTGTGCTTTAAATCGATCCCATTTTATTTTTATCATCGTCATTGCCCTGATTCCGGCTGCATGTAACCGTATCGTTCAGACGGGAAGTCACTGAATCATAAAATATGCCCTTTTCGTTTACGCCGAGTGCATTGATAACCAAAGGAAGACGTGGGGCAGAGACCGGCTTTGCATTCACTGCGATCATAAACAAGCCAAATAGGACATGGACATGAGCCTGTTGCTTGTATAGGCCTATTTCTCCAGATGCGTTTATGTCCTTATATTTTCCTCAGCCTCGAAGATGTCTTCAATCATTCAAGTGTAAAGACGTATTTGATTTCAGTGATGCAACATATAAAACAGTGAGTTAACTGATACGAACAGGGCGAGAAGTCATCTGTATAGCACTCAGTCGACTCACTCGTGCGTAAATCACGGAATGCTGCGGATACTATAATTCATGTAAGTATGGGTTTACGGTAAATGGCCGTCTTAGATTGGCAGTCTGCCTTAACGCAGTTCCATCACACTACATATGGGTTTACCGACAAAGCTTTTCGAAATATAGATAGGGCCTATTGCATTTTGCATGGCACTGCGCATCGACATCTGGGAGCGCTGTTCTATACCACTTTGGAGAGTGAAAGACATTTGTAGGCTGTAATGGACTTGCTTTGAATCTTTCTGGCAAAATGACTAAATATCATTGCAGAGACGTACAAAATGAACGTCAGTATTTCCATCTCCAATTCTGTTTGGTGTTGTAAGCCACATCTGCACATGCACGTTACGTAATATGGGTTACATTTTTTGAGTACATATGGTAAAATGAAGAATTGGCTGAGACATTCCCGTTTTAATACCGAACTAAACCCACCGTGCAGTGCAGGTCCATCATACCACCTTTTCAGACGATCTATACCAGTGGTTCTCAACCTTTTTCACCTCGCGGACCGGTAAAATTTCAAAAAATGTCTGGCGGACCGGTGAACTTTCAAAAATTGAAAGGAAGCCAAACTGTATAGTATGCAACCGTTTTATGCAATTATATGGTGCTGGAGAGTGACATTTATAGGGCTGTTATCGTAATTAATTATCTCCGTGATGGCATCCATGTGATTTTATGGTAGTGAGTCTACTGTGTCGAGGTAAAATTGCCTTGTCCAGATAAACGTGCTACCGCCGAAAGTCGTTTACAGTGTTTCGCGCCAAAGGCCGGGAGTTTAACCGACCACGCCAACTCGAATACTATTCTTCTCTTTGACAATATCGAGAGAAGTAGCGTTTCGGAGTCGAACCAAGCACCTTGTCGTGCTACCTTGCTCATTGCCCACTACCACCAGACGCAGGCTACTCGGGCAACTACGAATACAATGCGCCGCACGAAAACACCTTACAGCAGCTATACTGGGCATCCGGAAATCCGGGCCGAAAAAGCACTTCGTCAGTCCACCCCAAAAACGTTGGTCTTGGGCCCCCACAGGGCGATAAGCCACACTTCCGGGGGCTTCACCCACAGACTCCACAGTTGGGTAGATGTTTTCACCTGTACTTGTGAGCACATTCATTCTACTCAGTGTAAGCAGAGAGTTTATGTAGCTTAATCGCGCCAATAGCGAAAATTTTCGATCGTTCATGACTGAATCGGTTTTCTCGCTGTGGAATTTTTGGCACGCCTTTCTGAGTCCCATGTTAGCCTAAACTTCACCATGTCGTGGCGCGGTAATGGCTGACGCCGAAATGCCTATTTTTATAAACCATGCGTATTTCTTGGAGATGGGCACCTAATTAGCAAAACATTTAGTGACACTAAATCGCGCAGGGAGCGAAAAAATTGAAAAATTTTCGAAAAACTTTTAACAAAATACGCAATGATTTATGTTCATTTGCAAAATAATTTTGGGCCCCCTTTCAAGCTCGGCCCCTCTCCAATTGGGCGGTTTGGGGTGCCCCAGATACGGTCCTGCACGAAACGAATAAATCGAAAACGAATGATCGCGCCAACTGCGCTGTTTAGCGATGAGTCAGCTCTTATCTGTTCTGTACTTGTCGCTCGCATGTCGTCAAATGACACGTCTTCAACTTCAAGTCAAGTCGAACATGTTTCCAGCCCTAATGTAGGGTTACCATATTTTGGAAACCTGAAAATAGGACACTTTTGCTGGAGTACCGGAGTAAAATTTTTCCCTATTTCGTGGTTAGTTGACTAAAAAATAATAAAAAGATCATTTTTCGGGCTCGGTTCCAGAAGTCCACACTTTTGTTGAATTCTCCGTTCATTGACTAAAAAAAGAGGTCAACTTTCCGGCTAAGCTCCCGAAATAGCCGCCGGAGCGTTACTTCAGTGCTGATTTACTGTTTCTCAGTCGAATTTTACCCCATATTAAACCAGAATTGTCACAAAAGAGGACATTTGGGCGTCCTCCAAGGACAATTTCAAAAAAGTCATATAAGAGGACGTATGGTAACCCTACCCTACTGTTACCTCACGAAGTTCTGAATCAGTTTAAAATTCGATGTTTCATTCATTTTATCAATGGACAAGCCTTCAACATTGCATCTTGAAATTAGGGTATAAAATTGTAATATACCTGGCGGACCGGCAGGAATGTTGTCGCGGACCGGCACCGGTCTGCGGACCGGCGGTTGAGAACCACTGATATATACTACTCTACTCGCGCAAAGCAATGAAGCAAATCCCAATACAACTTCGCCAACAGTTATTATATCAACCTTTAGAAGTGTACAGATATCTCAATACCCTCCGTCGAACCAATATGACTATCAGTCAATTGCCCGCATGAAGCAAGAGTCACATTCATATTTTCGGAGATCCCCCAAAGACCATTGGTGGAGAAGCATGGACCAAAACATTATCCGAACTACCGCTATTCACACAAATCGAAAAGGAAATTCGTCTTGTAACAGCATTGTTCGTATGTATAATATTGCTATCAGGTATAGCCCATATTATTATGCTGCTACACCTATACTACGATTCAAGGATTGGTCAACGTAAAAATTCCTTGTGAAATCGAGATATGTACTCCTGTTACATTGTCAGTACCTAGAACTTTTTAAAACATCCAAATGACATATTCTGACAGAATTCATTCTATAACTCTGATTAAATCTAACCGGTGGAATGTGAATATTTTATTTTCATTCTTTTGAATAGTATATTCATATTAAAATGAACCTGAATATTTTCGGCTGACACTCGTCAGGGGCAATCGTCAGCGACAAGTACAGAATTCAAAAGAAAATCGTATATCAACAATCGTATCACAATCGTATCATATACCATTCTTGATATAGAATGCTCTTTTGAATTCTCTACTAGTTGCTGACGATCATCCCTGACGGGTGTCAGTGTCAGCCCAAAATATTCGGGCTCATTTCAATATGAATATAGCATACTATTCGTTTGTATATTGAAGTTCTGTAGGCTACCTACGAGCAGGGCATGGTATGGTATGGTATGGAACGAAAATTCTCCATACTCCATACTTGCCTTACCCTCTCCATACCATACTTGTAATTTTCCATACCATACCAACATTGTTCCATACCATACTTGATACATATTCCATACTTTCAAATACTTGAATATCATAAGTATATTTCCTTTTCTAGCACCTATATTATTGATATTTCGGATGTCATTATTGCTTAAACTAGCCATGATGCGAATCTAATTCCTGGTAATAGTTTTATACAGAGTCTGTTTTGGTGAGGTTTAGTCCACGGTGGTGAGGTGCCGTGTAAGTCTACTCTACAGCTTCCGCGAGCAAAATGAGATAGTCAGCAGAGGACCGTCCATAAAAGGGACGGGTAACATACTGCCCGCGGGCCGCGAGGAGATTTTGTCCGGCCCGCGGACAGTTTCCCGTCTTACATGATAATGTAGCCCGCGGCCCCAGTCAGCCGAGATTCCCCACCACTTGCTTAAACGTAACATTTTAGTGACTGCTTATGCAATTATATAGGTGTGCGCACTGCGCAGCGTGCGAGAGTGTGGAGCTTATACGCGTAAGTTCGTCGAAGCGAGAAGACTTGCATTATCGGCATTTATGATGTACTCAACCCTAATGAATTGATATCTTGGTAAATTTTGGGTACCGGACTAATGAAACGCTTTGAAATCATAATTAAGGATCGCACCGTGAGTAAGTTGATCAGAGAGAAGCAGACATGGCGGCGTCTGTATGACAATGCTGTTCTCAAATCCACATTGCATTGTCATTATCGGCAAGAAAAGGCTTTGAAGTAACATTGGTGTCGATAGAATACATTCACTAAATACGATTTATTCCTTGTATATATGCGCGAATAATGTATCCATTCAGCAATCCGGCTTGTCAAGTTCTTAATTTTCCTATATCCGGCCCACCGACTGGCGAAGTTGCCCGCCCCTGCTCCATAAGAATATAATCGCATTTCCGGTACATTGACATGATGCACATGCAAGTTTGAAGTAAATACTCGCAAAATAATTTATAATATAGGCGCACGCACCCATAAAATATCCCAGCTACAGGCGATCAATACTGCAGCGATCGGCGTGATTATTAGTACATCATTTGGTTGGGGTTAGCGTGGCGAGAATTTCAAACTATGTCTACCCCACTCCCTAATTTATAATCCTAATGCGAGAGCGTTTGAAATATGACCAAAAAGATATCTCGGTATGCAAATAGTATAAATGTGCGGAGCGGACGATGTTTCAGAAGAAATGTAATCATCAATCGCATTGAGCAATAAGTACGTTGCATCATTATTGCTTGTGAGCTGTCGTCACTCAAGGAATAAGGTATAGCTGGAGTTGACTACATTACCAATTATTGCGTCACATGATAGACTATGCTCGGAGACGTCGTGTCTAGACTCAATAGAATATCAGATCAACATTACTGTTGTCATTATTATATCACAAAATCATGTCATTCCAAGTGCTCCTAAAACCGTTGCACAAGCGCGTATTTGTACCTACACACATAACAAAAGTGATCGTATTCCGTGAGCAGCGAACAACGTACGCTTCATGAAGCTTGCACAGATCACGATAAAATGTATAAAACACCAAAGTATGGAAGTATGGAAATGTCGTTCCATACCATAGATTAAAATCTTCCATTCCATACCATACTTGCATTCTTCCATATTCCATACCAAAATATCGATCCATACCATACCATACTTCCATACCATACCATACCATACCATGCCCTGCCTACGAGAAGCTTTTCAATCTTTGAAGGATTTTTAGGAATGAAGTTAAATCGTGAATTCATTGTGACGCAATCGAAACAGAAACTGTCAGAATGTCCTAGTATCGTGGATTTCAATCAGAGCTACAGGGCTGCTTTTACGTTAGATTTTATTGGATATATAGCCTATATCAATATGATGTATTACTAACAAAAGCCTATATACAATAAGCAATACGACTCCGCGACATCCGCGCCCGGAAATCTATATATGTTTTTTTTTCAGAAACACTCAAACTTTGAATATGTTCCTGCAGTTTAATCCCGTCATGCAATTCGTATTAATGTTGACATAGAAGACTTTAAGAAAACCTGTTCGGATTACAACCTTGGTGTTAGGTATGGTTAGGGTATTTCTCTAGCTGTGCAGTATGAAAATGGTGTCCTGAAATAAAGATATTTCTCATGGTGAGGTTGTGTAGCACACCATACCATATCATCTGCATAAACTCTGGTGCTTAGTAGACTTAGCAAGCTACGTGAAATCGCGGAAGTCAAATTATACGGGAATCGACGAATAGCACTCGATATCTCAATATATGCACGGAGATGCAATGGATGAGATCCAGCAAGATCCAACTCGAATGCGTACGTTTGTAAGGTACAAACAATGCACGTGAAGCTATAGCTGGAAACGTCGATATTTTAGCTTCTACGTACATGCTTGATGCGAATGGCAATATCATGTATTTTACCTCAACTGCTTCCATATCCTATTATTAGATTCAAATTCCTATTATAGGGTCCAACCATAGCTCCGGGGTCTCATAGGGTTGCATTTAAAACAAATGGTTTTGTTTGCAACACTTTATTTAGAACATGTGTTTTTAAGTTGTATAATTATGCCATAAATGCGTATAAATACTTTCCAAAAACATGCTGTATGAGCCTACGGACGAAGATTACCGACGATATAGCCGACGTATACGATATGAGGGGGTTGGGACGCTCGAAATAGTCGTTTCAACAGCTACAGTAGCATTCGTAGATAGACCAGGGGTGTCAAACATACGGCCGGCCAGAACATTTCGGTCAGCCCCCGATGTCATTATGAGTAAATTGATTTTTTTTAATAACTAGCACATTTATAACTGAAGTTGAGTACTTTGACGTAAATAATCCCACAAGACAGAAAATGACGAACATGTAGAATGTTCATAGGCCACGTTATAACCATTAGTAGACGAGCGAGGTAGTGTAATCGTGATGCGTCTGGCTTCTTGCGTCGTGGGTTCAAGACGGCCGGATCAGACCAAAGATTCAAAAACTGGTTTCCGCCGCTATCCTGTTTGGCGCTCAGCATCGACGGGTAGCATGGGGGAGAAAAGGGGGCACGGATTAGAGGACCTTACGGCCGTATCGCATCTCCGTCGGCAAAGTATCTAGATGGTCCAGGCGAAAAATAATATCAGGTCTCTTTCTCTCTCCGTTGAGCTCTCACTCAAATAGCCACCAGGAAAACGTCAATGACATTGACACTATGTTCAGAAAGGCAAAAAAGTGCACATTCAGTTTATAGTTTTCTGGAAATATTAACCAAATAAAACTCCTACGCCCGAGTTTACAATATCTCTTGTATTCTCCGCCACGAATATGCAGGGCCAACGAGGCATCACGATAGGAACAAAGAAAAGCATATAAATTTCCACCTTATATTGTTGTCAGAGCCACCGTTGTATAGTAGTTTATAACTGTATTCAATCGGCCAATCATAGTATTTTGGTCAATTTCATTGTTTGCAAATAACGACGCTGCTCGAATAGAGCCCCCGTGATCCGTGATATAATACATAGATATCATACTATTTTGCATGGCGTTTGATAATGAAGCATTCCAATGAAAAACAAAGGTATGGATTCGTAACATATTGAAATAATTTGACTGATCCGTCCCGCGACCGATCAAAACTTTGGAATCCGGCCCACAACCCAAGTTGATTTTGTCACCGCTGATATAGATCATTGGTACGGAATAAATGTTCTGATGATGATTACCGCCGTCCTTAAAAATGCTACTAGATTATGTAGTCTTGGTCAAAGATAGTTTTGTTCCGTATATGACAGGGGTTGGAAGCCTATTTCGTCAAAGGAGCTATATTTACCAGATGTGGTACCGATGGATCAAAAATTGCAACATGATCTCTGGCCCTCAAACCGTCAGCCGAGAAAAGCGGATCTTTTGCTGTCTCAACACTTCGATACAAGTTCTAACTATCGCACACATTTACATGGATATCTTCATTTTCAAAAAATATTTATAAACGTTTAAAATTTGTTGCTCGAACGTGTCATCGCTCCCCACCCGGTGGGTCCAATGGCACACGACCCTGAGACCTATGAGACATACGCTCAAAACTCAAATTTTTAAACTTGTTTTGTTGTGTGGGCTACTATAATCTATAAGCTACAGCATGTCAATGAAGAATGTTTTGTCGCCACCGACAAGAATAGAAAAAATTATATCAATTCAAATATTGGGATAAAATCACGTTTTGATTTCCGCCGAAACTTTCAAAATTAATAGGCCTACCACCTACATATTACCGGAAAATCTACATTTTGACTTTCAAATACCTCGTAATAGCGATAAAACACCACAGGTGACTATGATTTACAGCCTAAGCATGTATCTGTTGTTAAGGGATTAATTGGTCCAACTATTTTGCTTGATTTGGCTATGGCTAGGTCCCCCACCCTATAAATATTGTAATCGAATTGAAAATAGTTCACTGGAGGATGGTGTTAACTCAAAAAATATGTGCCATTATATACCCTGATACCAGCCTTATAATTCACATCAAAAATTATTGCGAGTTTTTTAGTCTGGAAGGTGATATAGGTGTATATGTCGATCCAAATTTACTTTGCACCCCTAAAACACAAATCATTTGTCACAGACCGCATAACTCACACAGGTCGAAGTTTTTTGCATGCGCGGAAAGATTCTGCCAGCATGCCATTGTAGACAAAGTCGCGTACTGTAATAATGGCATCATCACAGAGAATTTTTAAAGTATTTTCGGTCCCAGTGTTTCATCGGTACCACATCTCCCCTACTTCGTTTCCATGCACGGCCGACGTACAGCCGAAAGGCCATGTCGCATGCGTTGTACATGTCGGCCGTGTTTCCATGACAAGGCGTAATCCGACCGTGACTTGGCCGAACTAGGTGGGCGAAGCCCGATAGCGATGATGTTTTTGGCTAAGTTACTCAGTAATATTTTCATAATAATCACAAGATTGCGATAAATGACTCGGTAGGAATGAGCCGGGATGACTTGTAGCGGTCATTCAATCAAACAACCCGCTTTGACTGAACACGCGGGCCTAAATCCATCCAACATGTAAAATGGTCATGATGAACCACTTGCTTAAAACTAACAGAAGATAAAATAAGATGGAAAAAAGATGAAAATTACGTGGCATATCCTAGTCAGACATGGGGTGCTTACTTCGTGAATGTAATCGATTGCGATTACGATTACTTCTGAATGACGCGATTGGGATTACGATTACGATTACAACAAAATCAGGAAGTACTCGATTACGATTACGATTAGACATTGAAAAAGTATTCACGATTACTCTCGATTACATTTATTTTGCATCTTAAAAGTTATATTGGAAGACAATATATGGATTGCGCTGAGGGGCCTAATGTGATGACAACTTAATTCAATAAAAGTTGCGACATTTGTTGGTTACGTCATAAAGTAGTCATTGCCCATTTTATAGAGGATGATTTATCACACCCTACGATTTGCATTCTTGCTAGGTCACAACTGCTGCACCCCAAATTTTCTAATAGGGTGGGGAGCGAGCTAGAAGGGGCTCAAAAGTATTTCCTAAACCAACACAAATTGTAGACTATTTTCAAGATATTTCATGAACTTGAAAATTGTCTACGAGCATCGCGATTTGAATGTCTCTAAATAGCTTGATTTTGAAATACATACGTCTCCTCCTCAAGAAAAAAGCATGCATAATTTATAGTAGCAGGCATTTAGATGCCAGTCAATACCGCGCCACGACACACCAAAAGACATATGCAGTTTCGGCCAACATGCGAATCCACGAAGTGTGCTACTAATGAGAGACATTGGCCGAAACTTGACGTATGTGTCCATTGTCAAGAGTTGCGCTGGGTGGGCGAGATTAAGAGTCGGGTCCTTTCACTTCAACCCCACAATGCAAATGCCACCCGGGCACCCACAGAGCGTCTCACGCAACTATTTCTTTTAGTCTGCTACCAGTGGCGCTCGTGATAATATCGGATGGTGGGGCAAGGGGTGTACGCGATTTTAATTGTCTAAATGACGTCACAATAGTGTATTCCGACATGAAAATGTGACTTCGCGGGGGTCACACACAGTTTGTATGGGGTATATACATTAAGCATGGTAAACAAGACTTACGTATTTCAAATTATTCGAAAGAAAATATCAAGTACAGTAGTAGTTAGATAAATGTGCATTTGGCGCCCGAACACGATTTAACTTAAACAAACAAGAATTTTAATATAATAAGTATTGAAAGATATAGCTCATTCTCAGTTTTGCAGCAATACTCGAGGGGAATTCCCTTCTGACTGTGCGGCAATCAAAAAGGGGGAATAATTGACGCTGGAGAGAAAAAGAATAAACTAAGAATCTCGATTGACCTTTGTACTCTGGCCAGACACGAAGCTTGGGATATGATTTATGCTAATTCATTGTAATTTTACTGTATTTTTCCACGATCTAGAGCTGACTTTGGTCGTACACGATTGGGCTTGGTAATAGCCGCCTGCCCTGACCCATCGGTCCGTGGTCAACCCAAGGACGGGTCTTGAGAATAATTGCCCGTCAAATCCACTGGATGATTTGTCGTTCCGCGGTTGATTAAATTTCGTGTACGGTGGGTCATAGGAATAATTGTCGGTCGTGACGTCAGTATAGTTTTCTTCTAATCCATGAGATCCTGGTGCGTGTTTTAGGTGTCAATGCGTGTAGTAGAAATTTGTATTAGGCGCCCAGACATAGATTAACTTAAATAAAGTAACATTATGAATATAATAAGTAATTAAACAAATAGCTGATCCTCATTTTTGCTCGCATCAACGCTCCCGGTATTACGTACCTAGTAATCGGTGCAAGCAACGACTGTAGCTGTTCCATACCCATACCGCGTTCTATCGTCTTCATAAGGACAGACAGACCCAACCAAACAATGTATTTATGATGAGTTCTTTTTACTGCTTCACGTCTGGTCAAGCGTAATCATGCCGGTGTCTGTATATGATATACAATTGACCGCAGGGATAATAATTTTGTATGCTGTACATGATGTACAACTTGAATCGATCAGGTGGCGAAATAATGCTTTACCCGTCTGTACGATATATATCGATCGCGAGCTCACCGTGCACTTGTCGTTCGAGAGCGACTAATTTCGCTATAGACAATCAGTTGTGTTCGCGTGTGCCGTAACATATCCTCAACACTTGTTATGCTAACACCTCCACGCATATTTACAATATCATACTAAGGGTATATTGCCTCGGCAGCCACGCAATGTCGTTCGAATTCGACTAATTTCGCTACAGACAATCAGCTGAGTTCGCGTGTACCGTAACATATCGTTAATACATGTTACGCCAACACCTCCAAACATATTTGCAATATCGTACTAAGGATATATTGATTCGGCGGAGTGTTACCGTCAGAGAATTGCTGTGTCGCCCTTTCGAGCCTCGCATTTACCGTTCGAACTCTGAAACTACGAGTACGATGTCAGATTCAGTTATATAGTGACGAATCGGGATAGCTCGCTTCATCGGGGATCAGTGGACTTACCTTATTTTGCTGAAACGCGCTCAGTTTCCGTGGTGCAATAATGGGGATGAATTGTGCCAGATCATATGTGATGCGATCTAGCCTGCTTTCGGCGATGTGTAAAGATGAGTGAGAGATTTCGAAATCTGACTCCGCCCCGACTCTGGTTGCCAAATGAAAGTCCAAAAAATCCGGCTGGCACGTAAAGTCCTGTTATTTCACATGTTGTGAGGGCAAAATACAGCATAAATCCGACTCTCATGGCCATTTGGCTGCATCCAGTCCGGCGATAGCTCGCTTCACCGGCGATCAGCTGACTGACCTTATTTTGCTCGGTTTCGGTGGTGTAATAATGGGGGGGATGAATTGTGACAGATCATACGTGATGCAATCTAGTCTACCTTCGGTGAGGTCTAAAGATGAGTGAGATATTTCGAAATCCGAATCCACCCGCCCCCCGACTCAGGCGGCCAATTTGGGGTTAATCACGGCCGGTACGTAAAGTCCTGTTACTTCCACATATAGCGAGCGCAAATTAGAGCATAAATCTGACTCTCCAGGCCACTTGACCGTATCCAGCCCTGGCTTCGCTAAAAACCGATGAAATTCGAGGTCTGGACACGTTTAAGTGACCACCACCCCCTTCCAGGCACGATAGTTCTACTATCTTTACACGATATGGAGATGACGTTGCATATTCATTTGCGTACAGCGAAACCTTGTATCGACCCATTGGCGGAATTATGTTCAACTATACAGGTGTTATTAGTGCAATCAGGTTTAGCACCACAAGAAGTATATTAGCAAAATCCTATCCACCACAAAACGATAATACCTTCACCCTACCAACAAACAAACAAGACAAACTTGTCGTTCGAATACTTTTAATTTCGATGCGGTGTGATGTACGCAAATCAGCTGTGATCAATCGAGCGTGACACAATCGATGTCAGTCATCAATCCGCCTGTTTGACAAAACTCGCGTTTTCGGGAGGGTTGACAGCAACACAATGCGATCCATTTGATGTCCCGATCGACCCTCCTATTTTTAGGGTTACCATACGGCCTCATTTACGGGAGCATATGTTCTCCTTTTCCCAGATATGTCACCCCTTCGCCCAAATGTACTCTCTTTCTGTCAATTTGTCCTCCTTGTTAGCTTAACATATCCAAAAAACACCACGAGTAACGCAAAATGTGGGCCTAGATTACGAAAGTCGGGTATTTAGGTAGCCAAATCGGAAAAATGACACTATGATGGTATTGTGCAGGCTATTACGTGGATACGAGGGCCTGTGTAAACATGTGAATAGTAAAAGCGACCCAAAGTACCGTTATACGAAAAAGATCGAGCGCACTCGACCATTCCCTGTCGGGGTATACCCACCTTAGAACAGCCAAATGATCCAATGTCGTACCGAGAATAGCCGGGGTGGTGGTACATCATTCTCACAAGATGTACTTTGGAACGTGTGTGAAATCGACATCGTGCGTTACTCGACTGAAGCAAGTCGCCACTGCAATCCCTCTCTGTGTATACACAACGTGCTAGGTACTGCAGATCCAGACGAGACTACGCATTCTGGCGAGGTTATCGAGATAGCTGGAGCGCTTTACAACACATGCTAAATTTACTTCAAACAGAAGGACAAAATATAGCTTTGGAGTACTCAAGTAGTTTTAAAGAAATGTCGGTATCGTGAAATCGCATTTCTATCCTAACTATAAAAAGAGTAGGTCCCCATAAAACTGTCGAGCTCATAGCACGTTGGTGACTGTGATAGTACAAGGAGACAAAACTGACTCGAGTACCTCAGAAATAGTGACTGTATACTTCGTTGCTGACCACGCGCCTGCTTATTCACACCGACTGATCGGCGTAGTAAGCAAGTGCGCCCCCGTCATCTTCTTATTACTCAAATAATTTTACAATGAATATACACGAAATCCATTCTAATTTGTCGGTAGTGTTATCAACACAAAAGACACAGTTACACAAGTCTCGCAAAAAGGCGTTGATGCACTACAATCGTTTTATCACCACTATTTAACTCATAGCTCGATCGCACGACTGACGTTTCCGCAGATCAATTTTTGACGTTTGATCAACTCTTGCCTGGTTATGGGGTTTCTAATCACAGGACGATTGAGATTCGGGTGTGTCTTTTCGATACGTTGCGCAAACTCGATACCTTTCGTTCGGATTACGTATTCGCACTGCGGAAACCATTTAGCATGCTCTGTCCAAGCCTAGTCTTCCCGGTCCCAACGAAGCCCCCCGTCACAGTAAAAGCATTTGGTTCTGTCCGAATCAATGTAGTAAAACCCCGCTTTGCTAACTGTTCAACACTAGCCCTAATTTTATTCGGTTCCCAGCCCTTGTCGAACGTTGCGATTCTTTTTGACAACGACGACATGAGAGGATTCACGGGTTTAAGACAAGGAAATAGTTGCTCAAGACATCGCTTTTCGCCCTCGGAGGGTTCCTCCGGTTCTTGTAGATGTAGAGTGAGACGTCGTATTTTGTCGCCAAGCAACTTATCCAAATTGTCTCGTTCGTGCTCGGTTAGCGCCACATTCCCCGAATCGTCGCCACGTGCGATACAACAATCCGGGTGATACGTCAAGTGTATTTCAGATACATCGTCTGTAGGCCTCCAATTGCGTAGAACGCCGGAGCAGTTGAAGCACTGCGTTCTGTCCCGGTCACCGAGGTAGAATAAACCTTGTTTTGCCAACACCCCGACCGCCCGTGGTATGGGATAGCTAGGCCATTTCTCAAAGGTTTCGCGACGCGTCGACTCCTTTCGCAAGTCGAGATTCCTAACCCGATACTCGTGCTTTCGATCAACGATATTCGCAAAGTTGATGTTGGCGTTTCCAGCGGCTTTAAGCTGTCTCAATAAACTTTTGAAATTCGATTTCACAATAGGTATGTTCAACGCGTCTCGTACACAATTCGCGTCATGACGCCGTGCACTCGACCCGGTCCATCTTTCGAGGTACACACTGCATCCAAAGCATTTGATTTTGTCTCCAAATCCTAGCCAGTAGTATCCTTCAGACGCTAAATCGGTGCGTGTTGCGTATGATACTTTAGAGAATTTGGCGAACGTGGCGAGTCTGTACAATTCACTGCGGTGAGAACCGGAAGCGATATACACGCGTTTCTGTCCAGGTGGATCAGAGTATCTCTCCATTCGCGTTACGCCAAGCTCTTTCATAAACATGGAGTACTAAGACAGGGCTTTTGTGTCTAAACGTGCCCCATACGTCAACCGAGTCGGCTCACACATATATTCCTAGTTTATCCTTGAGAGCTGTATAGATTACCGGTAGCTGTACTTTTATGGCTGATTGACAACCGTTAGCTGTCGCTATTGCACCATTTACATATGTTTTTACCAGGAGCGGGCAACTTCTGCAATCCGCGGGGTGTGTATAGCAGACTACCTTGGCGGTGCGAATTGCTGAATCGATGCATTTTTCGACCACCGATCAACATATACCAGGAATAAATCGTATTCAATCAATGTATTTTAGCAACAGCAATGTCACTACAAAGTCATATCTCGCCGATAATAACGAGGACAATGTGGATTTAAGAACCGTATTTTTATACAGGCACCGCCATGTCTGCTTCTCCCTAATCAATTAACACACGGTGCAATACTTAAATAAGATTTCATAGTGGTCTATAAGCCTGATACCCTAAATTGACAGAGATATCAATTCATTACAGTTGTTTTCTAACGATGCTACAGACAAAACGAATTGTCACACTGTTGCGTCAATTCACCGACGATCGACTCAGTATGAGACACGCTCGACCAACGAATGTGCATGGGACAACCGAAACAGGTGACCTTGCGTGGTGGGTATTTTCGATAACACCGATACGGCAACTTTATTCTCTCTACTGGCAATGTGATGGAGAGCGGCTTAATTCATCAGACAAAGGCTGGAAGCAACAACTAGCAAAGACAAATCTAATGGCCACACCGACACTCACAGGTATTCGATGGACCCGATCATACCGAGGTCATCCCACTTCTGTAATGGCACGGGTACGAAGCATTTTGAACGGTGTTGCTCGGTCGTGGTTTTTGGCCTTACAAGACCTCTGTTAGCATCAGTCTATCTCACTGTTGGAGTGCCAATGTCAAACGTCGTAATTGCGATCACTCGCTCATGTGTAGAATATAGAAATTGACGCCTGTCCTATTTGCACAACCTCGGTCGTGGTTTTTGGCCTTACAAGACCTCTGTTAGCATCAGTCTATCTCACTGTTGGAGTGCCAATGTCAAACGTCGTAATTGCGATCACTCGCTCATGTGTAGAATATAGAAATTGACGCCTGTCCTATTTGCACAACCTCATGGCTTTGGTAAACTTACTAAAGCGGAAAGTCACTGCCAAGTTGAACATTGATTGATCGTTCTCTTGTTAGCGTCGATATTCGCTCGTACGCGCTTTCATGTCTTTGAATTTTTGTTATCGTCAAGTGTGGTCATAAATAGACAGGAGGACAAATTTGATGCGTTCAACACAATACGCGTTTACCACATCTCATTCCGGACCGTAACCGATCGTTTATCTCGCCTTCTTTACGATAAACGTCGCTTTTTACTCATAGGTAAGCAGATGACCTGTGAAAACACAGGCGCTAACGTGTCATTTCGTTATTCCTTCAACGTCACATGACCGCCTGTGTAGGCTTCTGGGGTGCTCATCAATACAGTGTTGATCCATAAGGACCCCACTGCGTGCTATACGCCTCAATAAATATCTTTACTCGAGTTTACACCTGGTGTGGAGCAGTGAAGCGGGTGCAGAAAGTAAATTGGACAACACAAACCAGTTGACTACATCGATTAATATACGGTGGATTCATAAATTTTGTCAAGTGACTTTTGAATGGATGTTATTTTTGCCAAATAAACCCCCACTCTGTCTGTAGTTTCAAATAGTAACGTAATTATTGGCGTTTCGTTGGGTTAACGCACTTTGAACGCTGCTGCTTGGTCGGTGGTATGTACAGTGTACACTTTGTACAGAGTTTGCCGGTCCCCTCCATACCCCGTAACTATGTGTTTGGAGGGGTTGACGCGCATTATCGGGTGTACCGAACGCCTGTTTGCACTGCGAATTGGAGTAAATCCCGGCTGGTACGCGAAGTCCTGTTATTCGCACATATTGTGAGGATGAAATCCAGTATAAATCTAACTCTCAAAGATACGTGGCCGTACACTGTAAAAAATATCCTTGGTATTTCTCAAGTCTAGGGTAGGTTCAAAATCCCTCTACTTTGGACTCGTGAAACCATTTTGCTAGTTAGACAGCTAGGTAATCCTCAAGTCTCCTGCCTAGTCAACTAGGTGTTTCTCAAGTGTCCTACCTGACTTGTATTACATGAACGGAGTCGGACAACGAAACGACATTGACCTTTCACCTTAATCAATAGCCAGAATATTAGTCGTCAGTATGTAGATTCAAACACAGTGTATATTAACAAAAAATCATGCAACGCAACAGACACAAGACAGCACATAAGAAAACACAACTATCATATTCAAGTTGAATATTTAATGATGTAATAAGCAGACTTGGATAACTTCATATTTTTCAGCTTTTCCCAATTAAATTATAATTACATGGAAAAAATTAGTCCAAATTAGATTAAAATTTTAATTTTACAGATAAGATTATAATTAGTTGCAGCAAAAATATTTCACAAATTAGCGCAAAGAAGGATGTCGCAAATTAGACTAGAATTAGATGACTGGCATTTCGCTCGTATTCAAGTTAATCAGACTATAGAATTATTATCAAGTTGTCCAAGTCTAATCATAAGGTGCCATCCTCTTTCCTGACACGGTATAGTGCCAAAAATATTTAACTTCGTACATGTCAATTGGTTGCGAACACAATTTAAAGCAACCAAAATAAAGAAATAAACAGTGACCCAATTTCGTGTCGCGGCCTCTTTGAATCACTGGTCTCATCCCATCACAAATCAATTGTGAAGCCAAAGAAACTGCTGGTAACAGAATAGAACTAATCAAATAACGAAGAAACGTGGAATGTAACGAAATTAGAGCGTCACGGGACGAGATATTACTACTCCGACAGTAAAATAGGACAACCACCATACTGCCACAAATGTAAATATCATACAGTTAGTCAAGTATCAAATTTAGCTTGGTGCAAACAACACTGGTGTGTTTGACGTCTGGAATTTCGGCGAGAAAGGTTGCGACAAAGTTCAGGGTGTTAGATGATGCGGTTGGAAACTTCACATTGAACACCCAATAAATAGCAATCATGCATGCCAGAGCATGATGAAAACTCAGCAAACCGCCGACTACTTCTCCATCAAAATGGATCGTCCAATTCTCCGTCACCGAATTGAATATAATTGTCGGGTAGACATTCTTTGGCTCCTAAGAAATATAAACCATAATAACATACAGAATTCAACAAAAAGTTCAGAACAGTGTGTGGACTGTGAATTAGCGATTTACAACCTTCTCATTACAACAATCGGACTTGAATATGGACTGTGTAGCAATCAGAGCTGTGAAGTGGGTAAATTTTACCACCGACTCCGGCTTCACACACATTTTCAATATACTGACACCCGAGTCTTTAAACGTACCGACTCCAACTCCAGCTATTATAGTTTTCACGACTCCGACTCCATCAAGCGAAAATTACCCAGACTCCGACTACATCAAGCGAAAACTACCCAGACTCCGACTCCACAGCCCTGGTAGCAATGCATAGTCAGATTTATTATACTTACTTGGTTACTAATCGATCATCGTGGTCTCGTAGGAGACAGAAATACCAATCTTCATGACGGGGGGAGGAGGGTAAGTACAAACAGTATGGGAACTACTAGCGAAAGTTGAGACGAGCAAATATAAATATCCTGCTAAACATGATGATCCATACCACGGTTTATATATGATGCGGTCTCAAATTTAGGTAGGAAGTGTGAAAACGATATTGTCTGTGGCCATGATTCATATAGAAATAGGCGATGCGTGTATGAAAATGTTTAGCTTTAGTTTGAATACAGCAGATTTCTGGGGAAAATGGCAGCTGCCAATGTTTTCACTTTCCACTTCAACTTGAGACAACATCACATCAAGAGTGCAGTGCCTCCAAGAAATACCGATGATCAACACACCTTGTCCACAATCAAGAAGTTGTCGTACTTTTCATTGAACATGGTTGGAATGTAGACCATCCAGTCCAGTTTTTGACGACCTGAATGATAAGTGTTATTATTAACTTGGATGTAGGGTGTCCGGTTAATACCGAGAATGCTATTACCAAGAATGCTATGGCCGAGAAGGACAATACCAAGAATGGACATTACCAAGAATAGACAATACCGAGAATGGACATTACCGAGAATGCAATACATGCAGTGCAGGCATGTTATGTAGTCGGGAGCTACCTGAACGGTAAAAAAAACAGGCCAAATTTAGAGCAATGCTACCACAACGGAAAGTGAGGACCTAATTTCTTTTGATTTAGGTAATTTATAAATAACAATACACCTAGTGGTAAATATTTGTTACAGAAGTAGCAGGACTATTTTCAAGTCAATTACAATATTTATGGGGTGGGGGACGTATGATACCATAGCCAAATCAAGCAAAATAGATGGACAAACAAATCACTTAGCAGCAGAAACTCCCCTACATATATATAGGCTGTAAATCATAGTTACTTGTGGTGTTTTATCGCTATTACGAGGTATTTGAAAGTCAAAATGTCGATTTGCGGGTAATATGTATGTGGCATTAATTTTGTAAGTTTAGGCGTAAATCTAAACATGATTTTAAGCCAACATTTGAGTTGATATAATCAATTTTATTCTTGACGGTCGCGACGAAGCATTCTTCATTGGCTTGCTGTAGCTTAGCTTATAGTACACAACAAAACAAGTTAACAAATTTAAGTTTTTGAGCGTATGTCTCATAGGTCCCATGGTCGTGTGCCTTTGGACCCACCGGGTGGGGACCGATAACACGTTCGAGCAACAAATTTTAAACATTAATATATATTTTTTGAAAAGGCGGGTATTCATGTAAATGTCCGCGATAGGTAGAGCTTGTATCGAAGTGTTAAGACAGCAAAAAATCTGCTATTCTCGGCTGAAGATTTGAGGGCCAGAGATCATTTTGCAATTTTTGATCCATCGGTACCACATCTCCCCTACTTTGCATGTTAATATTCGAGGATTGCTGCACCTTGCACTCGAAGATTCCACAACGGCGTCGTCAACGTCACGTTTCTGTTTACCTTGGTGGTGCCGCCCATGTTTTTGCTTTTTTGAACGTACAATAGGATCTTTAAGGTCTCTACGCCACTCCCTGAACTTGTTGATGAGCTGTTTTTTCCATGATCCCTGCAACGCAATACTAGTTGAAGAAATGTTGGGAATACTCAAACACAAATAGCTCACATATCTTGAATATCCATTGAGGGCCACATGAGATTTACGAACTTCGAGCATAACACTTGAAACATATTTGTTCATGTAGCCTAATGTATTGTGTTTTACCGATGAAATGGACATCATGTGGCCGTTGATAGAATATTTCCCCAGGCTGAAAAACGTAAACAGAACCCGTTTCTTCAACAGCATAACAATGTACATGGCACATCTGATCAGACTTGGAGAACTACGGTAGATAATAATAGTTGCTCAATTTCACACAATTATAGCGAAATAACAGTATTCTAATTCTAATCTAATTTATTGCAAGACAAAATATGAGTAGGTAAATATTCATCTCTCTCATGAATGAGCCTACTGATCCTACATTTCACTTACTGCCACTGGTGCTCAAAATCAGCCGCAACATTAGTCCATCTGCAATTGTCGACATGTCATAAAGCTCGACGTACGAATCAAATGTCTCGTCATAATATTCCATTTTGAATTGATTGTCCCCAATTTCATCATGAAATACATTTTTCACAGCATCAGGAACTGCAGATAGGTGATCAACTGTGATCACTCTTTTACTCTCACCATAACTAACCAGCAGTTTCATATTCAACTGTACAACTATCACAGTGGTAATTTGATAACCAGCTATAGTGTGTTTCTGTAAATACAATGGTCATAATCAAAATAATGAAAATTGCAAAAAAGTTGTGAAAGCAATATTTTTCAATCAACATACTGCACTGTATGAGCTCAATCATCTTTAGGCTTCAAACTTGAAACATATTTGTTGATGCAGCCTAATGTACGGGACACCGAAATCGGCAACAGATATTTCTCCCGACACTGCAAGGCAAACCGGAAAAAAAACATCATGACAGTTTGGTACCAGTATGCTGCCACAATCCTGCTCAATCTCTCGCTGTGTCTGATCCAACTGTTCGGGTGTGATGGAAACAGGGAGGTCTACATCAGAACCTGGATTCAACACTGCTGGTTTTACATGCTCGCGGTAAAGATGCATCCTGAAGCTATGATGTGTTCTAAACGACGGAATGCTGCCGCTACACGGCTCCATCTTGTAGTTGAATGAGTTGCACAAACGATGAATACTACGCACATGATTCAGCAAGACTTTTCGCGATGAAAATTGATTGGCAATGCATCCTGCAACTGGACAAATCCAATTAATTACCGCCGGCTTGCAACTGTACTCAGTCCGCTTAACTGTGCTCCACTGAGCGGCGAAAAGTGCGGTAACTGTCAGTTTGAAGTGCGGAAAACGCGGGGAATTCTTGACGTCAGAAGGCCTTGCTCGTCTCGATATACAATAGCAAATCTTCGCATAAACTCTCAAGTTAACCTGAGCAAGGCGATAATAATTAAGTTTCGTATTTGATGGCTTGTACATGTCTATGTAAAATATTACCTTACCGTTCGTTCCTACGGATAGATACGCTACCTCGTCGTCACGCTTCCTTGCCCATAGAGTTCACTGCTGGTCAATGTAAAAGTAGCATAATGGTGATTCCATACCTAGCGACCAGAGCGCTCAACATGAATAAAGTTGATCTTGTCGAAAAGTAATGTTTCACTGATTCCAAAAATATAGATAATAATCTGACCTAGGCAACGGAACCACCCCGAAATAGTCCGCAAAGATCTGAAAATTGGCATTGCTCTTAACAATTGCAGTGACGCAACACAATGACCAATGACCATAACAATGGCCTGTGCAACGCGTTCAGCAAAATGCCGATTTTCAGATTTCGAGGGGATTCATTCTACTGACTGTATATTTCGGAATCATCAATCCCTATATCCGATCAAAATCATTGAGCCCATCATGAAATGACGTGAATATCGCAGTGATTTAACGCAGCGTGTTACGATAATGGCAGTTGCCTTGTTATCGGATCGGATGTTTGTGTGTCGCTATGTATGCGTGCAATGATGTCCGCGAGACGCCGTGCTTTCGCACCAACATATTGGTTTATGGCTATGCTGTTTTCATGTCACGAAGTTAGTTTGTAGCTCAGTCAGAGGGCGTGAGAGATAATCTTCATTTGTCAAGGGGAAATAAATAACGCAGTAACTAAAAATGCAATTGAATGAAGTTTTATGCACAGATAATCGTGATACATGGACGAGAGGCTCATCAACCATCAAGCCCCTTCTAATTTGTCTGATTTCACAAGTCATCATGTTTGTGTGATATATGCGAACCCGCACCTCTAGATTGACATACCTGTAAAAGTCTTACTCTAGTCTCCGAACTTGAATATTTCAAAAACGAGTCGGCGTTTTCGGGATTAAACTAGGGAATGATCCGGCACAAGTCATATTCAAGTGAAACACCAAGTTTATTTTTTACAGTGTATCCAGTCCCGACTTCACTCAAAACCGATGAAATTCGGGGGGTTCGGAACCGATTCGTGACCACCTCCGTCCAGGCAAAATGGTTCTGCTGTCATTACACGATATGCGGGGTTTCGTTGCATATTCATTTGCATACAGTGAAACTTTGTATCGAACCATTGGGGGAATTCTGTTTGATTTGTCTGTACATGTGTCGTTATTGTAGTAGGGTTTAGCACCACAAGAAGTATATTGGCAAAATCTTATCCATCACACAACGATAACAACTTCACAGTCAGCAAACCCAACGGTCATCACTCGTCGTTCGAATGCTTGTAATTTCGATGCGGTGTGATGTACACAAACCAGCTGTGATCAATCGAGTGTGGCACAAACGGTGTCAGTCGTCAATCTCCTGTTTGACTAAACTCGCATATTCGAGTGGGTTGACAGCAATGCGGTACATTTGACGTTCACATCGATCCCCATATTTATAGGGTTGTCTTCCTCCTTTTCCCAAATATGTACAACCTTCACCCAAATGTCATCCTTTTTTGTAAATTTATCCTTATTTTCAACTTAAAATAACAAAAAACACCACGAATAACGCGAAATGTAGGTCTGGTCGATTTCGGTGAGTGACCTTTCATGTGGCTAACTCGCACAACACAAGTAATTGACGGGTATTTCGGTAGTCAAGTCAGAAGAAATGACATTGTTTTCTAGTCAATCCAATGAAATTAGTGGTATAAATATAAAAATACGTCCGCCTCTATCGTAACTTGTAGCCTGTGAAAACGTACACCGCAAAATATCCTCAACACCCTCAACAAAACATAGTTGCGACAAATATCATACTATGGACGTATTGACTCGGCGGAGTGCTACCGTGAGAGAAATGCTGTTTGAACCCCTCGACCTAGCCTTGGATTTACCGTTCGAAAAATTTCACCAGAAGAAGCTGTGATCGAGTGTCGAACTCGAAATCAATGTCAGCCACGCTCCTCAATCTGTTGTTTTGACAAAACTTGTACGTTTACGCCAGAGATGAGTATTGATTAGGATTTAGAAAAAACGTATTTGTGAAATTTTGCTGGATTATGATTGCGTTAGGTTTTGAGATTGATTTACTATATCGTACGGGCAACTACTCCCAATTGGCGGAATACTGTTTGTTTGACTCATTTGTATAATCAGGTTTAGTCACCTTCAGGAGTCGATGGACTTGACTTGACTCGAGTTAAAATGTGCAGTGGCTCGAGGTGACTCGTGACTCGAGGGTAGTGACTTGATCCCGACACTGGCTGTATCCTACCCCTCACTAGAAATTACCTCACGAGAAATTACCTGGTCCAATACTTTGATGATAAAAAATTATGACTACCATTTTATCATACAAATGGACGTCATAGAACAAAAGAGGTTGAAATAGGTGATGAAGAATATCTGGGCGGAATATAATATATCAGTGCTGACTAATCGAGTGGAATGAAAAATAATTTTAATATAATTCTGTCTCTCTAACCGAATCGCCATTAATGTTATGCTAAAATAACCAGAAGCATTGAATCAATAGAACGAAGGGATGAATATATTCCCTGTTCGCGTATTAAATCAAGTAGCTATACTTGCATGGAGTAATGAACTGTGAAATAAAACGGCAACTTTGCTTGAAATATAAACATCTCAGACTAATAATTTTACAAAAAAATAGGTATCTAGCCTTAATCTTCTAACACTTTTAGTGTCACATCTAAACAAATAGAATTTACTACTTTGGATAAAACAACTGGATACATGAGGAATATAAACTTATTTTAATTAAATCGGCGCCTGTGAAAAACTTCGACAGTACAAATAAACTAATGCTCACTTTCCTATAAAGGGGAGAGAGAAAATCAACGTGGCATTTGTAACTATGATATGAGACTTAATTAGAATCACTCACTTCACTGACACCTCTACCATACAAAATAAATTTTAAAACACTCGTTACTAATTCAATATGAACGCTAAATAACTGGTCCATAAAATTAAAATGAGCCTTGTTCGAAGACTATGCAGTAGAAATTAATGAAAAAAAAATACAAGAAGCACATCACTATAGAGAGTACGCCCTTAAAATCTATCCTTACCACGTGACCAATAATGCAAATGAGATTACATTGATTTTAACATTATATATACGTATGTGATCAATAGTTTTGAACACCAAAATTATGAAAGAACAAGCTAATATCACGAATTTAGGAAGTCAATATGGAATATGGTCTGACTCTTGCTTCACCTGACCTATTGTCAGAAGTTGATGATCTTTCATGAAGCAAGCTGCACCAATCATGGCATTCATTTTGCGTTACTGAGGTATAAATGCTTGTGTTTTACGGTAAGGATGATTAAGATTGCACCGAAGAGTATAATATACTGATATAAGCGTAAAATATACCACGAAAAAAAAAAAAATCACGGCTCGCTAAACACTAACTCACTCATAATTTTGCCTGTGTCTAAAAAAGTACTGCCGATCCCTGCTAAAGACGTTTGCAGAGATAATCATTTGCGGCAAATAATGAAAGTGGATCTGGAATTTTAAGGTTTATAGTATTAGCCTGCTGTTGACACGCTTTGCTACTAGAGCTGTTTCTTAAAGATAAACTGAAAATGGCATCCTCACTGTATGATTTGGGCATCGGATTCCAATATCCTTTGGGCATCGCTTGCAATATAATAATATAACGCATTTCAACATATTGATTGAAATGGCCATATTGGGTGATAAGAGTCAGTCGATGGCAAGTTACTGAATTGTAATGCTGGCTTCATAAAATTGTGGTCTGGTCGATTTCGGTGAGTGACCTTTCATGTGGCTAACTCGCACAACACAAGTAATTGACGGGTATTTCGGTAGTCAAGTCAGAAGAAATGACATTGTTTTCTAGTCAATCCAATGAAATTAGTGGTATAAATATAAAAATACGTCCGCCTCTATCGTAACTTGTAGCCTGTGAAAACGTACACCGCAAAATATCCTCAACACCCTCAACAAAACATAGTTGCGACAAATATCATACTATGGACGTATTGACTCGGCGGAGTGCTACCGTGAGAGAAATGCTGTTTGAACCCCTCGACCTAGCCTTGGATTTACCGTTCGAAAAATTTCACCAGAAGAAGCTGTGATCGAGTGTCGAACTCGAAATCAATGTCAGCCACGCTCCTCAATCTGTTGTTTTGACAAAACTTGTACGTTTACGCCAGAGATGAGTATTGATTAGGATTTAGAAAAAACGTATTTGTGAAATTTTGCTGGATTATGATTGCGTTAGGTTTTGAGATTGATTTACTATATCGTACGGGCAACTACTCCCAATTGGCGGAATACTGTTTGTTTGACTCATTTGTATAATCAGGTTTAGCACCACAAGAAGTATCTTAGTAGTTTATGATTGGATAAAATCTTATCCATCAAACCACAAACAAATAACATCCATTCAAAAGTCACTTGACAAAATTTATGAATCCCCGTATATTAATCGATGTAGTCAACTGGTTTGTGTTGTCCAATTTACTTTCTGCACCCGCTTCACTGCTCCACACCAGGTGTAAACTCGAGTAAACATATTTATTGAGGCGTATAGCACGCAGTGGGGTCCTTATGGATCAACACTGTATTGATGAGCACCCCAGAAGCCTACACAGGCGGTCATGTGACGTTGAAGGAATAACGAAATGACACGTTAGCGCCTGTGTTTTCACAGGTCATCTGCTTACCTATGAGTAAAAAGCGACGTTTATCGTATAGAAGGCGAGATAAACGATCGGTTACGGTCCGGAATGAGATGTGGTAAACGCGTATTGTGTTGAACGCATCAAATTTGTCCTCCTGTCTATTTATGACCACACTCGACGATAACAAAAATTCAAAGCCATGAAAGCGCGTACGAGCGAATATCGACGCTAACAAGAGAACGATCAATCAATGTTCAACTTGGCAGTGACTTTCCGCTTTAGTAAGTTTACCAAAGCCATGAGGTTGTGCAAATAGGACAGGCGTCAATTTCTATATTCTACACATGAGCGAGTGATCGCAATTACGACGTTTGACATTGGCACTCCAACAGTGAGATAGACTGATGCTAACAGAGGTCTTGTAAGGCCAAAAACCACGACCGAGCAACACCGTTCAAAATGCTTCGTACCCGTGCCATTACAGAAGTGGGATGACCTCGGTATGATCGGGTCTATCGAATACCTGTGAATGTCGGTGTGGCCATTAGATTTGTCTTTGCTAGTTGTTGCTTCCAGCCTTTGTCTGATGAATTAAGCCGCTCTCCATCACATTGCCAGTAGAGAGAATAAAGTTGCCGTATCGGTGTTATCGAAAATACCCACCACGCAAGGTCACCTGTTTCGGTTGTCCCATGCACATTCGTTGGTCGAGCGTGTCTCATACTGAGTCGATCGTCGGTGAATTGACGCAACAGTGTGACAATTCGTTTTGTCTGTAGCATCGTTAGAAAACAACTGTAATGAATTGATATCTCTGTCAATTTAGGGCTTATAGACCACTATGAAATCTTATTTAACTCTTTCGACGCCGCGTATCCCCATATGTTCGCTAGAGATTGTCTTCAAAACGCCGCGTATCCCCATTCCCCATATGTTCGCTAAATCGAGAGAGCGTATTTTTGTCTCGAAAATCTGACATGCCGTTTTGCGTCCATGGCAGTCGGGGCATTGTGCGGTAATGAATTCAAAATTCAAGACTTGCTACTAAGTGGCAATTTCGCTGGATTACCTGTACGGAATAGTAACTTTATTTGATATATATTTCCACGACGGTAATGATTTTCAACAGATGCCAATACCTAAAGACATTTTACATCATTATCACCAATCTTTAGCGACACATCGCGCGTTAAGTCAATATACGGATCTACTGAAGCCACCAAGTCAGTACATGAACTGCGACAACACAGACTTCACACCAATATATACGTGTTTATTCAAGTTTTTCAAACGTAAAATTGCATCGGGAGATGACGAGGACCCAACGGAGACAAATAATGATGTTTTTGTGCAGATCGTTGCTTGCAATCGTACACAAATGGGCTCCGTCGGTATGTTACTGCGCCTGAAAAACAAACTTGAGTACCGGTACTAGCAGAAGTCAAATTTTCGAGCCATCATTGCGGATTTGACGTCACGATGATAACCTTGAAGCATCGACGGCCGAAGATCATGTCGGCAGCAGTATTTCACGACGGTTCTGAACCTCCGCATTGCCATTGAAAAGGAATTAACGATTTAGGGATAATATATTATCAATATATAATATAATAAGAACATTCTGTGAAATTTACAACGTCACAGCTAATCTATAAGTACCATAGAAACACCAACAAAATCCATACCTTGGCAGCAGTGCACCTGAAATCAGCCAAACTTCAGTTCGTACCGAAGCCTGTCCTAGCAACACGACAGGACCAATCAAGGCACGTTACGCATCATTAGATAGATATCGTTCGCGGCTACAATACGGACGTGGGTACGTCTCGGTAGCTAAGGTAGCAACGAAGTTACGATCGGTTGAAATTGGGGTTATTTGGTGAAAATCGCGGCGTTTTGAAGACAATCGTCAAATTTAGCTCGGCGTCGAAAGAGTTAAGTATTGCACCGTGTGTTAATTGATTAGGGAGAAGCAGAAATGGCGGTGCCTGTATAAAAATACGGTTCTTAAATCCACATTGTCCTCGTTATTATCGGCGAGATATGACTTTGTAGTGACATTGCTGTTGCTAAAATACATTGATTGAATACGATTTATTCCTGGTATATGTTGATCGGTGGTCGAAAAATGCATCGATTCAGCAATTCGCACCGCCAAGGTAGTCTGCTATACACACCCCGCGGATTGCAGAAGTTGCCCGCTCCTGGTAAAAACATATGTAAATGGTGCAATAGCGACAGCTAAAGGTTGTCAATCAGCCATAAAAGTACAGCTACCGGTAATCTATACAGCTCTCAAGGATAAACTAGGAATATATGTGTGAGCCGACTCGGTTGACGTATGGGGCACGTTTAGACACAAAAGCCCTGTCTTAGTACTCCATGTTTATGAAAGAGCTTGGCGTAACGCGAATGGAGAGATACTCTGATCCACCCGGACAGAAACGCGTGTATATCGCTTCCGGTTCTCACCGCAGTGAATTGTACAGACTCGCCACGTTCGCCAAATTCTCTAAAGTATCATACGCAACACGCACCGATTTAGCGTCTGAAGGATACTACTGGCTAGGATTTGAAGACAAAATCAAATGCTTTGGATGCAGTGTGTACCTCGAAAGATGGACCGGGTCGAGTGCACGGCGTCATGACGCGAATTGTGTACGAGACGTTGGGACCGGGAAGACTAGGCTTGGACAGAGCATGCTAAATGGTTTCCGCAGTGCGAATACGTAATCCGAACGAAAGGTATCGAGTTTGCGCAACGTATCGAAAAGACACACCCGAATCTCAATCGTCCTGTGATTAGAAACCCCATAACCAGGCAAGAGTTGATCAAACGTCAAAAATTGATCTGCGGAAACGTCAGTCGTGCGATCGAGCTATGAGTTAAATAGTGGTGATAAAACGATTGTAATGCATCAACGCCTTTTTGCGAGACTTGTGTAACTGTGTCTTTTGTGTTGATAACACTACCGACAAATTAGAATGGATTTCGTGTATATTCATTGTAAAATTATTTGAGTAATAAGAAGATGACGGGGGCGCACTTGCTTACTACGCCGATCAGTCGGTGTGAATAAGCAGGCGCGTGGTCAGCAACGAAGTATACAGTCACTATTTCTGAGGTACTCGAGTCAGTTTTGTCTCCTTGTACTATCACAGTCACCAACGTGCTATGAGCTCGACAGTTTTATGGGGACCTACTCTTTTTATAGTTAGGATAGAAATGCGATTTCACGATACCGACATTTCTTTAAAACTACTTGAGTACTCCAAAGCTATATTTTGTCCTTCTGTTTGAAGTAAATTTAGCATGTGTTGTAAAGCGCTCCAGCTATCTCGATAACCTCGCCAGAATGCGTAGTCTCGTCTGGATCTGCAGTACCTAGCACGTTGTGTATACACAGAGAGGGATTGCAGTGGCGACTTGCTTCAGTCGAGTAACGCACGATGTCGATTTCACACACGTTCCAAAGTACATCTTGTGAGAATGATGTACCACCACCCCGGCTATTCTCGGTACGACATTGGATCATTTGGCTGTTCTAAGGTGGGTATACCCCGACAGGGAATGGTCGAGTGCGCTCGATCTTTTTCGTATAACGGTACTTTGGGTCGCTTTTACTATTCACATGTTTACACAGGCCCTCGTATCCACGTAATAGCCTGCACAATACCATCATAGTGTCATTTTTCCGATTTGGCTACCTAAATACCCGACTTTCGTAATCTAGGCCCACATTTTGCGTTACTCGTGGTGTTTTTTGGATATGTTAAGCTAACAAGGAGGACAAATTGACAGAAAGAGAGTACATTTGGGCGAAGGGGTGACATATCTGGGAAAAGGAGAACATATGCTCCCGTAAATGAGGCCGTATGGTAACCCTAAAAAATAGGAGGGTCGATCGGGACATCAAATGGATCGCATTGTGTTGCTGTCAACCCTCCCGAAAATGCGAGTTTTGTCAAACAGGCGGATTGATGACTGACATCGATTGTGTCACGCTCGATTGATCACAGCTGATTTGCGTACATCACACCGCATCGAAATTAAAAGTATTCGAACGACAAGTTTGTCTTGTTTGTTTGTTTGTTGGTAGGGTGAAGGTATTATCGTTTTGTGGTGGATAGGATTTTGCTAATATACTTCTTGTGGTGCTAAACCTGATTGCACTAATAACACCTGTATAGTTGAACATAATTCCGCCAATGGGTCGATACAAGGTTTCGCTGTACGCAAATGAATATGCAACGTCATCTCCATATCGTGTAAAGATAGTAGAACTATCGTGCCTGGAAGGGGGTGGTGGTCACTTAAACGTTTCCAGACCTCGAATTTCATCGGTTTTTAGCGAAGCCAGGGCTGGATACGGTCAAGTGGCCTGGAGAGTCAGATTTATGCTCTAATTTGCGCTCGCTATCTGTGGAAGTAACAGGACTTTACGTACCGGCCGGGATTAACCCCAAATTGGCCGCCTGAGTCGGGGGGCGGGTGGATTCGGATTTCGAAATATCTCACTCATCTTTAGACCTCACCGAAGGTAGACTAGATTGCATCACGTATGATCTGTCACAATTCATCCCCCCCATTATTACACCACCGAAACCGAGCAAAATAAGGTCAGTCAGCTGATCGCCGGTGAAGCGAGCTATCGCCGGACTGGATGCAGCCAAATGGCCATGAGAGTCGGATTTATGCTGTATTTTGCCCTCACAACATGTGAAATAACAGGACTTTACGTGCCAGCCGGATTTTTTGGACTTTCATTTGGCAACCAGAGTCGGGGCGGAGTCAGATTTCGAAATCTCTCACTCATCTTTACACATCGCCGAAAGCAGGCTAGATCGCATCACATATGATCTGGCACAATTCATCCCCATTATTGCACCACGGAAACTGAGCGCGTTTCAGCAAAATAAGGTAAGTCCACTGATCCCCGATGAAGCGAGCTATCCCGATTCGTCACTATATAACTGAATCTGACATCGTACTCGTAGTTTCAGAGTTCGAACGGTAAATGCGAGGCTCGAAAGGGTGACACAGCAATTCTCTGACGGTAACACTCCGCCGAATCAATATATCCTTAGTACGATATTGCAAATATGTTTGGAGGTGTTGGCGTAACATGTATTAACGATATGTTACGGTACACGCGAACTCAGCTGATTGTCTGTAGCGAAATTAGTCGAATTCGAACGACATTGCGTGGCTGCCGAGGCAATATACCCTCAGTATGATATTGTAAATATGCGTGGAGGTGTTAGCATAACAAGTGTTGAGGATATGTTACGGCACACGCGAACACAACTGATTGTCTATAGCGAAATTAGTCGCTCTCGAACGACAAGTGCACGGTGAGCTCGCGATCGATATATATCGTACAGACGGGTAAAGCATTATTTCGCCACCTGATCGATTCAAGTTGTACATCATGTACAGCATACAAAATTAATATCCCTGCGGTCAATTGTATATCATATACAGACACCGGCATGATTACGCTTGACCAGACGTGAAGCAGTAAAAAGAACTCATCATAAATACATTGTTTGGTTGGGTCTGTCTGTCCTTATGAAGACGATAGAACGCGGTATGGGTATGGAGCAGCTACAGTCGTTGCTTGCACCGATTACTAGGTACGTAATACCGGGAGCGTTGATGCGAGCAAAAATGAGGATCAGCTATTTGTTTAATTACTTATTATATTCATAATGTTACTTTATTTAAGTTAATCTATGTCTGGGCGCCTAATACAAATTTCTACTACACGCATTGACACCTAAAACACGCACCAGGATCTCATGGATTAGAAGAAAACTATACTGACGTCACGACCGACAATTATTCCTATGACCCCCCGTACACGAAATTTAATCAACCGCGGAACGACAAATCATCCAGTGGATTTGACGGGCAATTATTCTCAAGACCCGTCCTTGGGTTAACCACGGACCGATGGGTCAGGGCAGGCAGCTATTACCAAGCCCAATCGTGTACGACCAAAGTCAGCTCTAGATCGTGGAAAAATACAGTAAAATTACAATGAATTAGCATAAATCATATCCCAAGCTTCGTGTCTGGCCAGAGTACAAAGGTCAATCGAGATTCTTAGTTTATTCTTTTTCTCTCTAGCGTCAATTATTCCCCCTTTTTGATTGCCGCACAGTCAGAAGGGAATTCCCCTCGAGTATTGCTGCAAAACTGAGAATGAGCTATATCTTTCAATACTTATTATATTGAAAATTCTTGTTTGTTTAAGTTAAATCGTGTTCGGGCGCCAAATGCACATTTATCTAACTACTTACAGTTGTTCATACCTGCATATTTTAACGTTTGTATCAGCAGGCCTATTGCGCGCGGCGTGATTTCATAGTTGCAAAATGTTAAATGAGGAGTTCAATGAAATCTGGAATACCCAGAATGAGAGCGTTGATAATCGGGAGCACATCTGACGCATCGAGTCTAATTACTGCAGCAAAGTTGATAGAAAGCGATTTTTCAACCATAGGAATTTTAAAAGTTCACTAGTGGTTAATACTTCGGAAAAAGATGCATTAAAATATAAACAAGTTCACTCGAGCCGAGCAATATCGACTATCGGGTAATATCGAGACACCGTTTGCAGTAGACCACATGCTTCAGATCACGATACGATACCCAATTTCGGTCGAACTAGAGACACTGTCCCCTCCCCTGGCACCAGCAGGGTAAAAGTATATAACATGGCGTCCTTATCCTCGCTTATACGTCAGCCTTTCATTTTTTTTATCGCAATACGTTGGGAAAAGGTAAGAGTGCGCTTTCCTCCCGTGTACGATTAGATCAATGGACAATTTCCAGGCTGATAAGAGCCGAGTCTTGCCTAAAAACACTGAATTTAGCGTAAAATATATCGAGGAATAGGCTGATCAATTGATCAGCTGTTAGCCGTCATCGAAAACGAACTAGCTAACGCGCTTGACATCGGGTTGTCAGCAAATGGCTTGAAGGCCACAATTTCACGGTGAAATTGACATTGGAGAATATAAAATAAAGTAAATATTTGAATGCAAACCGAGAATCTTAGTAAACTGTTTCATGAGATCATCATATCATCACCTATCTCAGTATGAAACACAGTTAAAATTAGCACAGACCAACGCCGGCTTTTGCGTGAAATCCGCAATGCGGTAGTCAGCGTTAGGCCTACCATACTCGACCTCGATAATGAAATTGATGCCCTAATCATTGAGTGTCAACCTCGGGACTTGGCACAGCGTTCGACACTGAAATCAAGATATACCGTCCAAAAGCTCAAGACGGATATAGGTATGGAGCATCGTTAAAATCGATACAGACCAATACCGGTATATCGTAAAATCTGTTAGTGATAAATGGCGAGTCAGCTGTCACTCGACTTAGGAAACGAAATTACCACCCACATAGTTCAGTGATAAACTTTAAACTTGGTACGGCGATCGATACTAACACTACGACCAACTATGCCAAATGTCATGACAGATCTCGGTATGAAACATCGTCAAAATCAATGGAGACCAATACCCGCTTTTGAGTAAAATCTGTTTGCGATACATGACGGATCAGCACAGTCAACTTTGGAAACGAAATTACCACCCTACACTTTAAGTAGCAACCCTGAAACTTGGAGCAGTGTTAAATACGACCTTCGCGACAAAACATACCAAGTTTCAAGAATTATCATGGAGCGAAACATCGTCAAAATCGACCTATACCAACAAAGGTCGACTCAACGCATATGACGGTAACCGAGTTCAGATATAGACACGATTGTTACATCACACCTTAAGGGCAACCAGGCAGGTTGCCCCACTTGCTCGGTAATTTTATGAATAGGAGAGAGTAAGTCCCCGTTTCTTTATTGTGCGCGGCTTTGAGAGAATAGACAGTGAAAGCTTGTTATGAGCGCTACCGGGGCAAGCCCCGGCTAGGCATTCACAAAGCGAAAACACAGAAGAGAATTCGATTTTCGCAGAGACTTCGCTAGGTATGGGCATTTACAAGCGAAAGCACAAGAATAATGCGGGTTTCGCTCTGATTTCGGTATATCTTGAATGTTGTGCATCTATAAATGGTAAATAATTGTTATTAAACAGAATTTTAGGTGGGGCAATGCCCCAGTTGCCCTATAGGACGAGCCGCCACTGTCTGCTACGTTTGGGCCACTACAATATCTCTTGATTATATAACAGACCGGAGGTCACGAATTAACAACATACCCTAAATTAATTATTACAATATACCAGATCCAGACGGTATAATTATGAATTACGTGCCCCCAGCTCTTCAGGTAAATCTGACCATCGTGGGCTTACAGAGGATTAAAAAATGAATAGTAATATAATGCAATTACCAATATTATTGACGAAATTAAATCTTCAACTTGAAAATTTACCACCCTATGGGGGCCCAAAGCCAACGTTTGGAGTGGGGGACGATTTGCTGTTTTGGTCCTGATTCTAGCTACAAGCCACGCTAACATTGAATATAAGCCGATAGCGATGGCGGAAGGTCCAAATGTTGAGTAAAGAATTGTTGAAATGGGCGCCCTTGGCGCCCATTTCAAGTAGAATCATATGAGAATAAGAGAAAGTGAACATGAAATTCTGCCTTCTACTTAATACAGATAACGTAATGCAAGCGGCCATTACGAGAAACGGCTCGGTTATGATATCTATCAGCAGCTGTTGAGTTTCAATGCGTAGTCGTAGAAACCGTAATGATTTATTTGACGAGTAGGCCTACAAAATTTCAAACCTTGGTCCGGTGTACGTTCGTACCATATACCTAGTGCCCACCAAGCAGCAACGGTCAAACTGCGTTAAACTAAGCATAACCAAACATGACTACAAAAGTTACTTTTAACTAGGCAGAGTGGTGATTAATTATCCTGCTGCGAGGTAGTGGCGTCTGGAACGTATTGATAACCTGATATACAGCACGGTGAGTGTTCTTACAATCACACTAATGTACATCGAATATCTATTCACTATGTGCGGATAGCTGGTTCATAGTGTCCTATATGGTGTCGACACAGGCAAATCTCACGCCTCAGTGAAATTGTATCACGTCACAATTTCCATTTGGCTACAGGCAATTTGGCGGTCATTTTTGACCGGCTCACCGAGCATTAAATTTGGTAAAACAGGTATCAATCGAAAGCTGACTCTACACTGATTACGAAAATATAAATTTTATTCCGCTCGTGGCCCTGGAACTCCCACAATCAGCCTCGAATTTTTCATTGTTTTGGAGATTGGCATTGGGACGCAACAATACTGTCTGGCGAAACGAGAGAGTAGCTCAAGAGAAAAAGATCCAGACAGCATTGTTCAGCATCTAATCGCGATTACCCCATGTCTGATCCTAGTATGTGGGAGATATAGATATGGGATATCGTGGTCCGATAATTTCGAACGCAGAATAGTAACTTGTCCATTAGTCTACCGGTACTACTCAGGGCCGTAACAGCACTTCGTCAGGCCCCCCAAAACTTTGGTCTTGGGCCCCCATAGGGTTATAGGCTGAACTTCTGGGGGCGAAGCCCCCCAGAGCCCACCCCGGCGATACACTGTTTACCGCCGCTATTCATCATATTCATTGGGAGTTTGTTTAGTGAATCAGCTTTTGTCGCCTAAGCGCGTGAAGCGCGGAAAATTTCTAGATTTCATGATTTCTTCGGTCAGTATGATCAGGAATTGCATATATTGTTATCTATTTTTATCTTCTCTCTGCTCGTAATCAGATTTGCCTGTAGAGCTGAGTGAGGTGTGTTTGAAAAGGTAGGACCACTCAATAATAATTAAACATCTTCGGGTGTACTGTATACCCGTTGGCAGGAACGAAACAGTACCTGGTCAGGCCCCCAAAAACGTGGGCCTTGGGCTCCCATAGGGTGATAAACGACCCCCATCACGTTGTTCGCGTTTGTCACGAAATTATCTGTACTGTATTGTGAGCCAGCGCGAATCGCGAAAATTTTCGATAATTTATGATAAAATCGGTCAATCAGATCGGCGATTGCATATATATTATGCTATCAATTTATCGTCTTCTCTACTCACGTAATTAGATTTACTGGTAGAGCTGAGTGAAGGGTCTTGAAAACGGGAGGGCCCGTAGAAAATGATTAAACATCTTCGGGCGGGCGGACCCGTTGGTATAACTTCGTTACATGATTTTATTTCGTGACCTCCTGTCTGCTATATCAAAAATATAGACTCGCTCAAACGTACTAAACTAAAAGACGCCCACGATTTCAAATTGCTATTTCTTCCCTGGCATATATTTTTTTTCCTGCTGGATGTAATTTGTCTTCTGAGGTTCAGATTGCCAAGACAGGAACATATAGCGTCAGTCATTTAGGCGCCTATGGACAATTAAACCTATTATTTTGTATGCATAACGAAGTTTTCGGTCTGCGTAGGGGCAGCAGTCCGTTTCGGCCAAGAAATTCGCGCTGCCGATCGTTCTGGCACACTTCTTGGAGTCGCATGTAATAAGTCCTAAATCGTCATATATCTTGGTGCGTAGTGGCGTGTTAATGGCCATGCAACGCCTCTATATCCATTTCTATAAATCTTGCCTGTTTTTTTCTTGGGGGAACAGTACCAAATAATCAAGATATTTGGCGCCCAGCGTGAACAATTTTGCAAAAAATTGCATAGATTTTCAAAAAATACTCTATAATTTATGCTAATTCACGAAATAATTTGGGGTCCCCTTCGAGCTCGCCCTCCCCCCCCAATTGGGGGATTTGGAGTGCGGCAGTTACGGTGCTGATTGTAAGTAGCAAATAGCAATTTGCTAATCGAGGACGCAGCGCAAGCATGGCCGAACGGCTAAGCCGGTGTATTCACTCGATGGCCGAGGAGTCAGCCGACGTGGGTGTGCTTGCGCAACAAAATTCTCTCGTTCGTCGGCCGAGTCTCTCGAAAATGGGCCCATTGGACGAGGACGTGCATGGAAAACGCAGTAAGAGTGTCCAATATGGTGTGGACCCAGCGAGAGTGAACGGCTCTACTGCATTTTGGTTACGTCACACTTTCTATTTGACCAAAGGCAACTTTACGACCATTTTTGATCAGCTTGCCGAGCACCAAATTCAATAAGACGGTGCAGGATTTAAAGCTTATTATCTCTGGTGATATGTATTAGAAGCGTAGCTAACCAAATATCTTGGGATTTCGGCTATACTTGAATACTTAACTCGAGAAGCTGTTCCTTGGGTGAAGTTCTTCGTAACATATATATAGCCTACTCAATAGGCCTACAATGGTTTATTCAGAACGTTATACAGTAGTTTGCCTATAGAGTCTCATAATCATAGTAAAGTAGTCCTCTAGTATTACATACACTTATCTAGGAGTCTCGACTCTCGAGTAATCACAACAAGAAGTAGTTTCTTATTCGAGACATAGCGGAATATCATGGACGAGTGATCACGGCTGGATAGCTGCAACGGGTATCAATGGAAAGCTACTGCTATACTGATTACGAAAATATAAATTTTATTCTGTTCATCGTTCTGGAACCCCCCAAAACCAGTATAGAAATTTGCATTGTGATCCAGTTCTGGCATTGTGACGCAACAATTATGTCTGGCAAAACGAGAGTGAAGCTGAGAAGAAAAAGCCAGACAGTTATGTTGCGTCACAATGATAAACTCGATAACAATGCAAATTCTACGCTGATTTTGGGGGTTCCAGGACCATGAACAGAATAAAATTTATATTTTCGTAATCAGTATAGCAGCAGCTTTCCATTGATATCCGTTTTATTGAATTTGGCTCTCGGCAAGCCGGTCAAAAATGGCCGTAAAGTTGCCTTTGGTCAAATGGAAAGTATGACGTAACCCTCATGCAGCGAGCCGTTCACTCTCGCTGTGTCCATACCATATAGGACACTATGATCGCATTGTGTCTTATCGAATTGTACATTGTGAGTGACTTTTTTCAGCTGAAAATTATAACCCAACGATTATTATTGCTTTGGCTATAATTTATAGCGATTTAGCGACATCTAGCGATTTTTGATAACACTTCTAGCGATTTTGCTTCATCGCAAGTTGACAACATTGCTCCGAACAGCCCAGTCGATAAACTTTCTCTTCTAAAGTCATGGCAGTATACTTGCCGTATGACGGACTGGTGTTGAATGAATCGCCGATTTCAGCTTAACTTAATCCTGAGTGAACTGTTTTTAGGCGTAACAACAATTGATAGGTTTGTTTTCGATCTGCCTAGAATAGAATTTCAGAATATACCGACTATATACTTTTGTGAATACTGTCTATAGTGTTTTGCTTATGCTTTATGCACTGTCCAATGATAAACAGCAGCAGACTATCGTTTGTACAGTTGTGGCTTGTGAGCAAGGTTTTTCCAGCGTGATCATGCAGGACAAAAACAGCACTTCGTCAGCCCCCCCTAAAAAACGTTGTCAGTCTTTGAACCCCTATGGTGTACTTGTACACAGTTATAAACAGTTTTAGAACCTCTGGCTTGATTCATAGCCTAGTCTGTCAAGAACCAAAATATATTATGTCATTTCCTGTAGTATGAAGTAGCAAGACTGTTGGGGATGAATCCTTTATCTTAACATTAATTGTGGAAAAGGTTCTTAGGATTCTACTTTGCCAGAACCTGAATCTATACTTTACTGTCTGCAGCTATTGTATATGCGTGGAAGCTAAAAAGAGGGCATATTCAAGCTCATGCATGATGCATAATAGCTTGTATTCTACTCACGGATGTCAAGGTGGCATTTGCCCAGACTGGAAACAGTGGCTGTTTTCAGCAGTAAGTTGCGTGTGACTGAAGGGTTTTTCATAGAATAATTAAGTAGGCCTGATTAAATGGAAGTTGCGCTTGACGTCTATTCCACTGTGGGCTCTGGCAACCTAATCAATCCAATTATTGTGTCACTATAGATACCCAAATAGATGAACTCTGAGGATGGTCCGGTCGCAGGTATTTGAATGTGAAAAAAAAAAAATTTCAGTCCAAGCAGACACAGCTCTATACACTGCACTGCTTAGGTAGTTCTACTACATTTTTATTGCCATAATAATCTTTGTACATTAGCGTTGTTGGTTATGAACATGTCTTTACCTACCAAATATTTCTTGCAAATAGAAATGAATTTTTGCGATGCAATTAGAAATTATGTATTGCTTATCAATTGTCATGTCTTACTTCGCGCTTTTAGAAGCACATTTTCCAATAATACCTAGCATATAGGCCCACGTAATCTGGAAAACGCAATTAAAGCATTCCATCAAAGTATACCATCGACATGCCATCATTCAACTAGCCAGTTTTAATGACATTTATGTGTTACTAGCCTGCAAGGAACTATGTGCTATGATTTGTTATAAAAATGGCATGGGTGTAATAGTTGAAGAGGCAATAAGAGTTCGATTCAATTTCTGCAGTTGTAAAATTAAATTCATCCCTTTACTCAAGGCTTAAGTTTCATTTTACTGCTTGGGCGAAGTTGACCACAGATCCCTGCTCTCAATGTTTAGGCTACAGGCCTACCTGTCTTGAGAATTCAATCTCAACTCTTCAATACGAATTCATTCATTCATATTCAATCATATGCAAGTATAGCATTGGAGCAGCTTAGAGATGATGGAATTTCTTCTCAATATTTTTTCTACTGTCATATTTGTACAAATTACCCATCAAATTAGTTAACAGTCACCTATCTATAGGCCTACTGGTTTTTTGAGTGCTAGTTCCAGTTTAATGATTCTAGCTGCCTATCATTAAAAAATCGTTTAACATGCATTGTCATACCAGTGAGCTGTTCTTGCAGCCATTGCTAGCTAGCAATTGCTTAGTTTAACCTATGTTCTGTAAGGTGTGTCTGTCTGTTTCTCCTGTAGCCTAAGTTTGCTGTTCTACTGTACATGTGGATTTTGAGAAACAAGTGGTCAAAATGTTAGAACCAGCAGATCTTTTTTTTGCTGTGTTAAGAGCTTATTCTGCCTAGGAGGCGAAAAAGGTCAACAGCCGATTTTCGAGCACCTACCGCATCAAAAAAATAGACTTTTTTCAGTAAATTCACCAGCGATGAAAGTTGGGTGAATAAATTTTGCCAAATATTTAGGTCCACTTTCTCGGATCCGTAAATATGGGGGGGGGGGCAAAAATTTGAGTCGAGATTGATAAGGGGCGATGAGTCGAAAAAGGTTGGTATTGGGAACCGCTGATCTACTTGGTTCTGTTTTAGTTGAGTTGGTTGTGAATTTTCAACGGTTATTATTTCCAATTCCAGCTGCGAGATTTGAAAAGTGAGTTATTCTATAGTTGTAGTTGCGCATTTTGCAAACCCAATATTTATAGTGCAGGTTTGTTCTGTTGGGCAGTATGGATTTGATTTCTACTACAAGTGTGCACGAATGGACCTTTACTTACCCTCCAGGTGTTACATAAGACTAAATTTAATACCCGTTTATAATGTTCTCATCGTGAAAAGAGAAATGATGAATGGTGATGCGAATCCTGGCCAGACGGGGATGAACGGCGTCACTGCCGGTGCAGCACCCCCATCTGCCAAGGCCGTGTACGAACAAAGGAAACAGTATGGGAAATTACACGTGAACAGCAGTGAGATATCCCAATACAATGTAGAGGTGAGATTTCATGAAGTGAATATGTGATATTTTTCCCCCAAGGTATTTATAGTGTGAGAAGTTATGTTGGTACTGGGTAAACATAAATCTATAGTTATGTTGACATATGCGATGATTCAACCGAATGTCACAAGGGGGTCACAATCCTTGCTCTAGACGTAAGTCTGTGTCCCTCTCTGAGTTGTGATTATTATAGGGACATTAATTTGTCTTGCTGCAATTTGATTTTGTCAAGCTGTAGCCTCTTTAAAGGAAACAATTCTGGTTAAAGTAT
This sequence comes from Botryllus schlosseri, assembly GCF_051294905.1. Lineage (NCBI taxonomy): Eukaryota > Metazoa > Chordata > Ascidiacea > Stolidobranchia > Styelidae > Botryllus > Botryllus schlosseri. The sequence goes on along the minus strand of NC_137247.1, from coordinate 21,668,699 downwards.
TTCCTATTGTTAAATTGACCACGAAGCAGGATGGAGGGACTATGTTTGTGCATCCGTCAGGCATATGCTGGTGCTGGGTCATACCAATTTATTCAGACTGCCTTAGTAGTAACATTTGACAACTGATCACGCAATGTTTTGATGGCAGTTCTGAAGTGTTAGTATGTGCTATACTAAAACAAATCTGTTTGGCTATCAGGGCATCATGATTGTCAAGTGGCATAGTATATATATATTGGAATCAAGAGCATTTGGACTCCTGATTTTATAGGGTTGTCCATGATGAATGAGTAATACATTTTAATTTCAGTTTCTGCAACACTGATGATTGGTAAACATATATATATCTGTATCTCTATGGCTTGTAGACCAATAGCAAAACTACCTATGGCATATTTGGCATTATGCATGTTATTTACCTTGTATTTCCATTAATTTAAATCAATTTCTTCACACCATGCGCATCTTAAAGAACCACAGTGTGATATCAAATAAATAATAATGTTAATGAAATATATGTACTATTCAATTGTTCTGTTCCTCCAAGAAGCTCTTTACTCCAGTATTGCAGGCGACATCTAACATTCATTGTGTGTGTGTGTGTGAACTTATGCTTGCAAAACCCAAAACTATCATAATGGAATTTGGCCTGTTAGTGTAGTAAGACGATATACCGTACCACTATCAACCAGCATTCTACACATCCCAGTTTTATGTGAATTCATGATTGGGCATTTGAGCGAAATGGGGGTTTAATTTGGGTGTCAAATTCACAGATAGTTTTGATAAATGAATGTGTCCTTCAAGACAAAAATGAAATTGAAAAGACCCGGATAGAACATCCTCTTAAGCATTGCAAATTTCTAGCTTTGTCACCCTCATATAAAATATCATTTTTGCCTACTAGAATGCAATCTATGATGTAGATAGTGTGTCATGTCATGCTTGAAAATAAACACTTATTACTGAATTTGTAAATAATCAGTATAATCACAGTAATTTTCGTCTAGCTTGTTCAGAGTTGGTACAAAAAATTCATTGTATAGTTTTAAAAAAATTTGTGTGCTTGAAATAGGATGGAAATAGTTCAGCTTGGTCCACGCCAAATCGTATCTTGAATTCCAATCCACATTCATGAAGCAGACCATAATCATAGTATAGCCCACATATGTTTGTGAGAGGTATAAACTATATTGACCACAGACAATGCTGTGAATATTTTGATCCCGCCACCATTGCTGGTAGCGAATCTGAACTAGGAAAAACACATTGTGTGCCTTGTTTAAACCTTCGGTTCGAATGCAATTAGCCTTTGTAATGTTTCTTGTACTACAGTACTTGGGTGTTGCATCAATAGCTCTCATGGTGATTCTGAACGACATTTTAATGATACTTAACAACGCCAAGGTCTGTTAACCCGCTGTGACTGTTGTTAAGATGATTTACATATTCAGTAATCGCTGATAATAATGCTTAATTCCACAACATGTAGTTGTAGCCGGCATTGTGTATTCCTCGTGACTTACACGCAAACATATTTTGGTGATTGTTACCTGCAAGTTGTGTATGGTGGCTTCAAGTCTATCTGTGCTTACACTAATCCTGTAATTGGGTGTTATTTACTACTAATGACTCACTACATGCAGCATCTTACCACATACTCCATTGACCGGAAAGACGGCCTAACCACAGTTGACGATGGAATCCGAAAATTGAAGCTGCTCGATGCACGCGGAAAGGTGTGGACTCAAGAAGCTTTGATGCAGGTCGATGAAAAGGCGGTGAAGGTCTTTGATCAAGCCACACAGGTAACTTGCAAGCTTCGTGTCAGATGTCACGCTGACCTTCCCTTTGAGATAAACATGGTTGTTCCTCGGAGAGTCCTTTCTCCTGGGGTACAAATTCAATATTCCATTGTAATAACTGAACCTCCTGGTACGTTATCAAGTTTGGATAATTGGGCGCATGTTTGATATCATGCTGACCGACTGGCTTTTGAAAAGCTACCATTCAATCCATGTGACGAGGAAGCTGGGCTCAATATGGTACAGTGTATGCTACATATGTAGCATGTAATAAATTATGCATGCTGTGTTAAATATCTTGAAATCTGTTGGTTTTCATCTGTAAGACAAGTGGGCTTCTGGCTTCCCATTTTAAAGTTCAACTTGTAATCTTGAAATACAAATTTGTGTTTTATTCCGATTTTGCAACCGGTTCAAGCGATATTGACCCTGTCTTCGATAGTTTTATGAAAGTTCACTATCAATTTACATTCCATGTCCAATAGGGCTGTTCAAAAACAATTTATTCTTTCAAATTTCACTGGCTACGTGATAAATTATTATGTTGACTAAAACAACGCTGCACACCAAATTTGACTCAATTCCAAACAGTAGAGGCGAGATTCTTGCAGTATAAAGTTTTGAATTTATCATACGGTATAAAAAATAAAAAATAAAATTCCAACCAGTAGAAGCAAAAATATTGCTAAGAAAAATTTGGATTTGAATAAAATAGTATTTACGGTGGCTTGTTCTTTAATCATTTATCATAAAATCATGGAATTAGAAATTTTGCTACTGCAATAACTTCGCTTCTAGTGGTTGGAATTGAGCCGGATTTAGTGTGCATTGTCTCTAGGCTACTGACAGCCTAACAATTTTATGGGGTCGGCAGAAAAAATTTTGTATTTTATTTTTTATATGATTCAAAATTTTCTACTGCGAGAATTCGATTCCAAAATCTATGCTCATGTTGCAGTGAGATATGATCTTACGATGTGCATTTTGGTACGCTCGTAGTTATTGAGCAAGATTAATGGCATACTTGTAAATTGATAATCTCTGTTATACGTAAAAACAAGTCCAGGAATCTATTTCTGATGTGTTGTCCGCTTGCACAGTTGTGTTCCCATTTAGGAAGAGCTGGAACACTTTCCCATGACGTCGGTACAGTATGTTCAAGCGCGGGAGGCGGAACCTTATTCAATCATCGCTCTGGTCGTCAAGGAACCTGATCAAAAAGTGCCGGACATGCATCTGTTTCATTCTCCCATGGTTCCAGTGAGTATTCAGTTGGATCTCATATTTTTCTCGACAAACGTCTGTAGTCCCAAGTCAAATTATTCTGTATTCTATCCCTCTTCAAGGCGGACATCATCGCAGCCGACATCGAGAGCGCGTTGGCCGATTGTAAGGATAAAAAGGGGAGGAAAACGCGGCCCGACACGTTACGCAGAACGCGCGAAAGGGTCCAAGCTTCCGTCATACCGCCCCCTCCCATGAACCCACCTCCCGCCCCTCCTTCGAAGGACGGTAATGTGAGGGATAAGATCGAGAATTGGAGCAACTTGTCTCAATGTGAGTATCGATGAAATATTTTGGGTTTTGAATAGTATATTCATAATGAAATGGACCCAAATATTTTCGGCTGACACTCATCGGGGGTAATCGTCAGCAACTAGGAGAGAATTCAAAAGAACATCGTATATCAACAATCGTATCAAAAAATATCACAATATCACAAAATTCTGGTTTTTACGCACTTACTTTTTTCAGCTATAACTATTGGAACTAGTATTAGTCCTAATGACTCGGGTCGAGTCGTAAGATATCATTTTTTCGGTTATTTAAATTAGATGCTCCTTGCCACTAAAAATTAAGTTATCAACAATTATTGTAGTTTTGATACTATTTCCATTGTGAAGCTGTGCAAACCTCGACTGGTCACATCACAGCATAGCCTACTAAACATTGTGATGCGGAATCACGGTAACTCATGTCCATTTTACACATTTTGAGAAAGTTAACTTAATGTAAAGTTTTCATAATCTTTGGGTGATATCACTGCCACGGTTGACTTTGAAACAATCAGATAAACATAAACACGGCCATTGGCCAAAACTTGTCTCAAAAATGAAAAGATGATGTAAAAATTTGAAAAAAATGCTCATCTTTGATTCCACTACGAAGGCATTTTGTGGTACACATCTTCACAGATTAACAGAAGTGGCATGAGTTGTGATCAACCCAGAACCCACTGCATTGTCAAAAATGCAATGACGTAGGTGGGCCTTTGCTATGCTGGAAAAACTATGGAATAATCTTTCATGCAATGTAGGTTATAATTAGCATTATATTCTTTGTAGTCGCAGAAAAGGTACATATTTAATCTTTCCACGTCATTCATACTGTTGTGACGTCATAACGTCAACATTTGAATACTCGTCTGGAAGCCTATTCCCCTACTTGATTCATAATCGATCACTCGGGTAGGTAGGTTATGCCCATCCCTAGCTAAAACCAACACTGCACACAAGTGGCGCAGTCACCTATATGTGGTGCCCCTATGAAAACTTGGAATTCAATGATGGCCACTCCAAATTCCTGAAACATTTCGTCAGAAACTTTATATGTTATTATTTATACACTTATAATGAAGAGGAGAGTATTGCACTATCTTTACAGCACTCATATTGTAGGTATGTATTTGTTTGTACAGCATGGTATTAGTGCATTTAAACTAATTGAACAGTCATTCCTACCTCAGGTCCATGAGCCTTATTAGTCCATTCCCCATTGTATCATGCATTTGTTGTACGTTAATATGTCGATATGGATATCAATTTACACTTCACTAGGCTACTTCTCCGTTTTATTATACTAATACATATTTGAGGGTATGACAATCACTGTACTGATTTGTTTGATCATTAAAGCCTAAAATAAAGCCTATCAAATGCTTCATCACTTTGACTGCAATGATTTTATTTCCATGTGGTTTAAGAAGTTCGATTTGTCCTGTTCGCTCCTGGAATGAAATCGAATAAAAGCTTAGGAACAGAACAGCTGGTTGATTATTCAACTTTGCTTTGTCCTTCCAACACCTTTTCTTTATTTCCTATTGTGACTATCTTGTGTTGTTTTGGATTTGATATGAAGGAAGAAATAAACTATATAATCCTATATGTTATGTTCCACTCACTACATGTACCCATTCTAATGGACCTATAACCTTATTCAATTTTCGCAACTTGTTCTCTCCTCAACAAATTATTATATGACAGCTTTGAAAAGACTCTTCATGTTTGAGAGAGTCTTTATTTTCATCCAACCAAAATACATTACACACGGCAGTGGTGGTGGTGGTACAGAAAATATGCATGCACAGTATTCGGTATTAGATAGGAATGATCGATAAGACCGTGAAGGTCATCTAGTCTGATCACAAAACTGCAAAACTGTCAAGATTTTCGGTTCTCAACCATTTAAAATGAGGTGCATTTAGTTGATCAAAAGGTGTTGATATCACTGTCGAATATTATTGGTTCTTGTTGACCTAGTGTAGGTATCTACATTAACTCTGCTCTGATGGTCCTAATCAGATTCATTATTTTGTACACCTGATTCTTATCTGCTAGACCTATAGCACTCAATCAGGGCATATTTTTGTAGCCAATGAATTCCAGACTGGGCAAGATTACAATGTGTCGCCAGAGCTATTGACTTTGAAAATCAACCGCGACGTGGTGAGTTGTTTACTGGTTTCCAACTTGACAGGCAGTGTCATTTGCAGAATTGCGGCACTCACATTACCGAATTTACTTGCTGTTTCCATAATATTTTACTAACCTCTGGATAGATATGCAACTCTCGGTGGTTACGCTTGGGCAAGCAGTGTCTCTAATTGCTGAGCAATAGGGCTGTTCAAAAACAATTTTTTCTTTCAAATTTCACTGGCTACGTGATAAATTTATCATGTTGGCTAAAGTAACGCTGCACACCAAATTTGGCTCAATTCCAACCATTAAAAGCGAGATTCTTGCAGTAGAAAGTTTAGAATTTATCGTATAAAAACTAAAAAATGAAATTCCAAATTTTTTCTGCCTACCCAATAAAATTGTTAGGCTGTCAGCAGAGATGATGCACACCAAATCCAGCTTAATTCCAACCACTAGAAGCGAATTTATTTCAGTAGATAAAATTATATTTGAATAAAATAGTATTTACAGTGACTATCTCTTTATTTATTATAAAATCATTAAATTAGTAATTTTTCTACTGCAATAACTTTTCTTCTAGTGGATGGAATTGAGCCGAATTTGGTGTGCATGATCTCTACTGACAGCCTAACAATTTTATTGGGTAGACAAAAAAATCTAAAATTTTTGTCCTTTATTTTTTATATCATAAATTCAAAATTTTCTACTGCAAGAATCTCGCTTCTACTCGTTAGAATTGAGCCAAATTTGGTGTGCAGCGTTGTTTTAGCTAACATGATAATTTTATCACGTAGCCAGTGAAATTTGAGAGAAAAAATTGATTTTGAACAGCCCTACTGAGCAATCTAAAAGTAGCGTAATTCGGTAGTGCTGTAGCTGGCAACCCTAGCGCTGGAATTTAATATAATTGGTCTTAATCAAATGCTAGTGTCTCATTGATCCCGAAAATACAAATTAAAATCTCGTCAGTGCAATGGAACCACCCCGAAACAGGCCTCAAAGTCTGAAAATCGGCAATATATATTCAAATTAAGTGCTCCGGTCGCCAGCTGAGCACTGCGACTTGGCTACTTTTAGGTTGCTCAGCAATTAGAGAGACTAGAAGGTAATTTGCAGGAGTTTCGTATCGATCAGTAGGTTACTAATCTATAGTTTCCACTTTGCTGCACAGGCTATAATCTAATTTACCCATCGCCTGTAATAATTAATTTTCAGAACGCAAATAATCCAATTCTATTTCTCGATCAAATAACGTGATTGATGAATATTTTACATGGAAAGTGCTATTGCCTACATTCTGTAGCCCAGGTTCTTGATGCCAGCTGTCTGTTGGTCGACCATAGCTAGTTATGTCAGAGTTGCATTTGCGTTCCTTATCCTGTGTTGGCATCTTGAATTCGCAGAGACAGCAGATGCCGTTAAGGAAGTTCTGCTGTTTTTTTTCAGTGCAATCATGGCCTACTGTTTTTAGTAGGCCGTGGTGCAACCTACCCTCGAGTACTGTACCTGCTACTTGGACCCCTTTGACCTTTTAAGGTGTTATGTATTTAGAAAACTTCAACTTCCACCCAAACAGTTTTCTTGGCAAAACTGCCTGCCGTGAAATTGTCATCAGAACTGCTTGAAATAGCCCCTGTATCATGGAAGCTAAATACATAACCGTAATTAAAGACTGTGCTCGTTAGTGATGAAATCGGTTGTTTGCTTTGGCAACGAAGATGAATATATTGCAATTTACAAAGTCGGCGGCCTCTGACATGGATATGTCTTCCTTTTTTAAGAAAGGTCCTCCCTTTGCCCAAACATCCTTTTTAGCAATTTGTCCACCTTTTTAGCCTAAAATGTCCAAAAAGGCCAATAAGGACGTGAAATGTTGGCCTAAAACACAGACGACGAGTCGGAAAAATGACCTTTTTTATCGTCAACACTGATGATTAGCTGTATAGATATAAGAATCACCAATTTTCCATTCCGTGTTAGTCACTTTTGTTGTCCTCCTTTCTGGAGGTCAAAATATGGGAGCACTACCTCAGATTTACTGTGAAATACGATCCCTGGACCAAATCTACTTTTTGAAACCGCTTACTTGAATGATTGTCAGACTTTGCATTTTTTACTAATACCGGTACTTGGTGAAGTAGTTTGAGCATGTCTGTGAAATCAGTAGGCTTCACCTACGTCTGGAATTAAGGAGAAATTCATGGCTTCACTTTTACTCGACTAGCGAGGACGACGCTGACTACTTTGATAATCTCTGTGCATCGCTCATGTTATCTTTTCTTCCATAGCAGTATCCATCGCAGGAATAGGTTATATATTTAAAGGGGCACTGCGCTCAAAAAATGATGTGGTCTCAAATTGAAGGGCAAAATGAAAAAAGAAGTGTAGGCCGCAGCCATTTTCTTCAGAACACCACCGTAATGAAGCTGCAATTTATTAAAATTTCCACAGGACCTTCACGCTTCGGCTGCCCGTCATCGTTTCTTAACCCGTTGACAAAATTTATGGCGCGATAATTTCACCGTTGCACTTGCTCGACACGATTAGGCAATCACTTAGAGAGCAAACTTTAGATAGTTGTCAGCCGATCATCACATCACCATCACACTGATTGGTGATGGTCATGTTTAATACATAGGAAAAAGAACGATCTATTTCTGTCCTAAAGAAATAGAATACACTATGCCCGATTTGGACATGAATATCCTGATTGAACATCTTCTGTTGAACGCCGTATCTAAACCACCTTGGCGTGTAAGACATATTTCCTTCATAACATCGGCTGACAACTATACAAAGTTCGTTCTCTGTGTGACTGCCTAATTCCTGTGCGTCTCAAAATTACAGATCATGAAGTTCTCCATTTTTACAATTCAACAACATACTTCCAGTCTCTGAGCTTAAATATAATATAGGCTATATTCCTGCAATGGATATTGTTACGAAAGCCGTCTTCAAGTTCTGTGCCACGATCCAGCCATTCATCTTTTCTTGACAGCAAATTCTGAACCACGCGTTGGACGACATAGAATTCTTTGCGGCGAGAATCCAGAAATCCGCGCAGGCCGCGCAAGAGCTATCACGGAGAAAAGGCAGCGGCAAGTACGCACCTAATCGCGTCCAATTTTATCTGCACTGTTTTCTTTTCATATTAGATTAGAATTCGAATAACTGAATTTGCGAAAACTTCAAAATCGAATTGAATAAGAAATTTAGAAAGTAATGCGACAAAAATTTGTGCTCAAGTTCTGCTTAATTAAGCTCGTTTCGTGCGATACAGTTCTTCCGTACCATTTCCAGGAAAACCAGAAATTGGATTACAATTAAAATAGGGCCATGGAAATTTTCGCAAATCAGACAGAATTAAAATTACTGCATTCACGAGTTGAATTCCGGATTAGAAAAAACGGAAGGAAATTACAATAAAAATCGAGTTCAGTTCCTATCAAATCACCTCGCTCTCAGCAGCACCAGAATAACAAATGTATGTGAATTAGGGCAGTTCAAAATAAAAAATTTCCTTCAGATTTCACTGGCTAATCAATGAAATTGTTAGGTTGGTTATAAAAACGCTGCACACCATCTTTGGCTCCATTCCAACCAGTGGAAGCGAGATTCATGCAGTAGAAATTCATGAATTTATCATTAAAAAACAAAAAAATAAAATTTTAAAATTTTTCTGTCGTCCCCTTAAAATTGTTAAGCTGTCAGTAGAGATGACGCACACCAGATTTGGCTCAATTCCAACCACTAGAAGCGAAGTTATTGCAGCAGAAAAAATTGGATTTGAATAAAATAGTATTTACGGAGACTAATTCTTTCGTTATTTATTATAAAATCCTGAAATTAGAAATTTTTCTACTGCAATAACTTCGCTTCTAGTGGTTGGAATTGAGCAGAATTTGGTGTGCATCATCTCTACTGACAGCCTAACAATTTTATGGGGTCGACAGAAAAATTTTGAAATTTTATTTTTTTGTTTTTTAATGATAAATTCAAAACTGCATGAATCTCGCTTCTACTGGTTGGAATGGAGCCGAAGTTGGTGTGTAGCGTTTTTATAACCAACCTCACAATATTATCAAGTAGCTAGTGTAATCTGAAGGAAAAGTTTCTTTTGAACAGCCCTTGTATGAATCAAGAAGCTTGACTGGATTAGTGGATTCGCATTGCACAGTTCTCTGTGATATATCCGTGAATTGTCTTACAATGAATTAAAAAAAGACCTAATTAGTCACCTCTTGTCGGTATATTAACACTGCTGTCCTACCTTGCCCAGACATTGCTTCATTGATCATTTGCTACCAACCATCGTTTACTTTTACTTATGTAATTTCCTTTTTAACCAACATTTTTTACAGCCAGACTGTATAGAGTGAAGTGAACCTGTTTGATGCTGGTGTCATCAGACTAGTTGACCTTCACGGTCTTATCGATCATTCCTATCTGATACCGAATACTGTGCATGCATATTTTCTGTACCACCATCACTGCCGTCTTTTTATTTTTGTGTGTTTTGGTTGGATTTAAATAAAGACTCTCTATCTCTGCAGCATTTCGAGGAAAACGAGAAATCGTTTACAATGAAGCATTTCACTAAATAGATTAGAATCAGATTAGCGACGTTACGCTCCAATTAGTCTAATTAGACGACCTGAATTATCTGGCGTCTGTATCGTTTGAATTTTTCAGAAGCAAAAGCCGTAAGAAGGGAGGCGAGGGGATGCTCACCCTTCGCTCCAAACTGCCGCCGCAAAACACGTTCATCGACGTATTTCGAAAGTTTAAATTCAGCTTCAACCTTACCGTGAGCTCCGAATGACGTGACACTTGGCGATATGCGGGAAGTTATCTCGCAATTTTTTCCCTCGCAGGCAAAACTGAAGGGGCGCATCGACAATCCGAACGCCGTGCAAATCGTTCACTTTTTATTCACGCCGTTGCAAATGTGCATCCGAGCTTGCGGAGGGTACGACATACCGAGATCGGTCGACAGTCCCTTGCTCACGAAAGACACCGTTGACATGCTGTTCAACTGTCTGGCGACTCCCGAAGCGGAGATTCTGAGAAACTTGGGCGGTTTCTGGACCAAAACAAGGTGCTGACCTTTTTCTACAGTAACAAATTTCGTGAAACCTGATTTTTCAGTGTCGTGCAGTGCTGGCCAGATGCGGTCATGATCAAGATAAGACTGATTTTCACCAGATCCTACTACCAGTACAGTCGAGCTGCTCAAAAATAACTCTTTTTTTTTAATTGCACGGGCTACCGCCGATGAGCATGGTTTAGGATTAGGATTTCAAAAAAACGGATTTGCGAAGTTTTGTCGCATTAGGATTTGATTAGGGTTAGAGATCTTTTTCTGAACGGATTAGGATTTGGATTGTATTGGGACTAATACTCCATTTATCGTGTACACTGCCCAGCCCTATTTCTCAGGCATCAGTTCACAACTGGAATATTTTGTCAGGCAAGAATTTCCCGAAGCGCATTTCTTCCAACCCTACGTCCCAACGTTCCGCAACGGCTGGGAGCCACCTCCCATTCTCGGCGCGAGCGCCGTGGACGAAGAGACGGCTCGAGAATTCGCGGCAATCGTTCAGAATCAGGCGGACCGCGTGGCGGAAACGCGCAGGGTGAGTTAGTGCGGTTGAATTCTATTTGTTACCACTCTCCGTAATAAGCTCCGTTGAATATGACTGGAACTTGTTTATTGTTCTTCACATTCTTCATATACCAGCACAAAAGATTTCATGTTGATTTTATCGATTCTTGGTAAATAGCTTACTTACTGGTACAGTGAAAATTTCTATGGTCCAAGTGCCGTAATATCTTCCATACTTGATAAACCGCCATTATCTTGTACTGTTGTTCGTCAGTTAACTGACACTTGTGTTCAATATGTGATAATATGTGTGCTCAAAAATGCACTCTTGTAATCATGATCATGAATTAATGTGCTATCGTCAATGTAGCATATTCCATGTTTTTTTATGACTATTTGATCTGGTATAGTCACATTCAAGGACCAGCGGTATACAAGTGTTAAATCAGGACGGAATCTGCAGAAATGTGTCCGCATTCCAGTGCGTTTGCAGAATCTTTACATGTTTGATTTTGCGCTGCTATTATCATATTTCACTGGCATTTGCAAAAATATGATGATTGCAGTAAAGTCATACAACTGAGACGACCATTAAACCTACATTTGCTGCTATTTAGATAACAAACATGGTGTGTGAATGAAAAGAAACGCAGTACTAGGACGTTTACTATTGACAATTTGTACCTATTTTTAATTGATTTCAATTTCGTAATGAGAGTATCTAACTAATAGACATCTGGAAGATATCATTATGTAATCCCGGCATTGAACGGACTTTTGCTCGTGATATTGAGACGGCAAAGTAAGTAGATGTAATATAGTTAGTTAATGTTTCACCAATGTCGTTCTCTTGCTAGGTGTTTGATCTAAATGTGAGAGCACAGTTTCTATGACTGTTTTATTGTGCTTTTCTCGATGTGCAAATTTAGAATGCAATATAAAGAAGCCATGTCGTATATTTGCTGTATTGTAGGAGACCGCAAGTGCTCGAGTGGCAGAATGTCATCGCGATTAATTATGCATCATGAAATATTCAATGGTCTCTGCGCTTTGGGATTATTGTGTGTTGCAAAATGTGTCAATGATACATGCGAGGGTGCCTTGATGTGAATTTTGTCCAAATTTTACAGTTTTTTTTATCAGACCTTAAAATATGGCACCGGCCAAATTAAATTTTGCGATCTAGCTTGTGATAATAAAAACGGACCCTGAATTTGGGATCTGTGCATCACAGGTTTCACTTACGACTTGGCGGCTTGATGTAAATATTGTGCTGACATATATGTCAATTTATATGTTAATGCATCAACGATATACGATGCTAACTTTTCAATGGATTCGAAAATTTGGGTAGTTGGTACATTCTAATGCAGCAAGACAATGTATGTTTGCTTTTCTTCCCGATAAAAGTACAGAAAACAGTCACTAATAGGCCTTATAGCAATTCAAGATGCTATGGCATTATCAAATATGTTGCCTACACATGAAAAAAACGTTTGAAGCATGCTTGTGTTAAGTGTGGAGTACTGGAACTTCTACAATGGGAAATGCCATACTGTCCTGTCTGGTGTAGTTCTTATATTGTACAAGGGGATTTGAGAGATAACATCTGTGAACTCTCTTGTGTAATACTGCCCATTAGTTGAGCTCAGAACAACCCCTTCCTTGTGAAATCACTTACTGTGTTTGAGTTGGGGAAGCATGTTGATATCAATGTATCCTACAAGTTTTACAGGCATATGTTACGATCCATGAACAGATATGCACATACATCAGGATAAAAGTAATGTTGTAGTCTTGTGTAAACACGACATTCCGATAGCAGTCGTCATTTCATTTGAGGACGGTGTGTCAACATTGAACTGATGCCAGCTCACTAAAATGCTCGTTGATCATACATCCAAAGTAGCTACAGTTCCCAATAAAGATAACGTTCTATTTAGTAACAAATTGTCATGGTGAAGATTTGTATGTCTTTGTATGAAAAATTGATCCAATCTTGATAATAGATTACATTTTAATACATATAACGCCACATGTGTCAGATTTTAAAGCTAACAGTGCTGCCATGAAAATCATAGTTGGTGATGGAGATATTATAAATAGATTTATTTCAACAATGACGATTTCTTTCAATGTAAAATGTGTTTTTTCTTCTTTTTACATGTAGGTCAGTGTCAGTTTTTTTCCTCAACAAAATGAATTTATATAATATCTCTTTGTTTACATACGAAAGCTTTATATATTCTCATAACCCCTGGCATTATCGTGTAGCCATATTTGTGTAATATAGGTCTAGAGCAGTGGTTCTCCCACCTGTTTAGACACGCCCTCTTTAGCCTCCCCCCTATCACGAAATGAAACCAGAACGCTGGCAATGCCAACGGATAGTTTTAATCTTGATGGCATGGAAGGTTATGACTGCTGATGAGAGAATTCTCAAATATGAAATTCGGACTATACACAGAGCAACAATATGAATTGGGGCTAAATCGCGCAGAGCGCGCAAACTTTTTTTCAGTAGACCACAACTTCGCGCCCCCCTTCAGATGCTTTCACACCCCCATTTTGAGAACCACTGGTCTCAGGATTCGTTTTAGATAGAAGTAATCGTATGTTTCATTTCTCGTATTCCTAGGCTTCAGACTCGAGTGAAGCTTTCAAGCAGCATGTTGTGATGCACGTGCAGAGGTGAGAGCTATATTCTGTTGCGGTGAATATTCACGGCCTCTACAATTTGTATGGTTAAATGATAGATTGTTCTATCCAAAGTGTCCATTCCCGAGTGGCTGTAAATGATCTGTCCCTGAGTGTTAACCTGTTGTGCAGCAGTGATTTGTGATTGTAACTTGGGCAGAACACAATGATCGGAGTGCTCGAATATTATTAGTTCTGAGAATGGTCTCAACACCTGAAATCAGTTGTACCTTGCGGCTATGAGGTAACTGATCCATGAGAATTATAGTTTTGATACTATTTTTCACTGTGGATGACCGTAAGCTTCGATTGGCCGCATCATAACTGTGAAGTCATGATCTATCCACAGCATTGTCATAAACTGTAAGGAAATAGGTATGATTGAAAACAAATACCATATATTCTTTGAATATTATATAAAACTCTAATTACCGTATATTCTTTGCGGTCGCTTAAAAGGTACGTATTTGGACATTCCACATCATTTATACTGTTGAGACGTAATGAGGATCGTGTCCCATCTTTGAAGTTACATATTAACTATTCAACTTTACGACTCCTGCAATATTAGCATTTCTGAGCTTCCAACATATAACATACGTGTTCGGCAGCTGTCAATTGGACTTGGAAGGATTCGGAAACTGTCCTTCATAACTCCGTACTCGAAGACGCGTCTTTCGCCAGTCAGTAGAAGTTGTGCAAACATCGGATTGTGAAATGTGACCGAGGAATGTGGTCTTAACAGTACAGTGTCATATCAGGCTGGTTGCTAGATAAATATGCCATGTCACGTTGTATCGTGATAAGCCTACGGGACTTTCACACTTCATTCGGATATTTCATTCAGAGCCACAAGCGTGGCGAATCAAAGTATATTAATATTTGATTGTTTCCGAGACACGTGATGGCAATGTAATCGCTGTCGGGTTTTTATTAATGGCTTCACCTTAATTTGATTTGGTTTGTTCATTACGTGCCGCTAGTGAGTTAAAATTGGAATCACACAAACATGAAATTTAAGGTAAAAATTTGCCTGTCTCTCTTCCCAAGAGCATGTAATAACGCTATTTCCACTTCGAAAACAAGACTGCCCAATTTTTTGCAATCAATTTGTGGTGGTCAGAGTTTTCTGTTAACCATTATCCACCTAAATACGTTCAACGTGTGAACTATGATATCATGATTGATATGAACAATCTAAATAGACCGATCCCATTTGATCAAATCATTGCGAGATGACTTTGTTCCTGTGACGTTATCGTTCTATTGATCTTTACATGGTACTGTTATTGGAAATCTCGCTGAAAACATGGTCATTGAATATGGGTAATGAGTTTTAATTTGGAAAACGATAGCTCGATAGTATAATAATGAAACAGGTAAAAAGGATGTTAGGAATTTCGTTCTTTGAAGATCGCAAACTGGTTTGGATTTGGTGAAGTAGAATGTAGGTTTAGGATAAGTTTGTGTCACTTTACGTGATAAATAACCCTTTTATCACGCTAACTGAATATAATTTTTGGAAATTGCACCCGCCTGTAGTATTATTTGTCATTCTGCATCAGTTGCCGAGATGCATCTCAACAGTTTGAAAGTAGCCTGCACCGATTTTGCTAACGAGCGACTGGTTTCTTAGGAAGCAGCCTTCATGATTCAAACCTGTGACTCGGGCTTGAAGGACCAGAATTGTAACCACTGAGTTACCACTAAATTACGATATTATGAATGTAAGCCATTCTGTATCACTCGAGCAGAGTTGAAAAAGTGGTATGAAGCCTAGCTGATTGGACTCAAAACTCGACAGTGAAAAGAATGACTTGGACTAGAGTCGCAACACTATGACTCAGACTCGAGTCAAAACTACAGAAATGAGGTTGACTTGTGACTCAGAACCTTGCGACTTAGTTACCAACGCTGAATTGTACATTCATCATCTCAACCTATGTATATCAGTATCGCGACATGAGGTGTGAAAAATTCACCCGGACAGCTGGCCCTGTCGTAATATATGCAAAGCTGTGAAATAGTAGAGTTGGAGTTTTGGCGACATTTAGATATTTCACTGAATTTTCCGTATCTTAATGTTGCTTTTCCACACACAACTAATCACCAGTGGTACCATATTCCACAGAAATCAGAATATCAACGCACCTAATCAGAATAACAATGCGGTGACGACCAAGACGTGCAGGTCCATGTACGACTATCCTGCGCGGAACAAGAATGAGCTGAGCGTTCGGAGAGACGAAATGCTGGAAGTGCTGGATGACAGTAAGCAGTGGTGGAGAGTCAAGAATAATCAAGGTGGGTTCTGTTTGATAGTGTCTTCAGGACGCATTGACCCGATAGCAGCGGTGGGCACAATGATTGGAGCGCCTCACTCGAATCAGTAAGAGTTATATTTGAATTGAGAATTATTTTACCTTATATGTGTGGAACCCTTTAAACTTTGATCGGATGAATAACAGCATCGAAAACATGACATTTCTAAAAAGTCGTCATGACCCATGGCATTTTGACAAAGTGGTATGGTATGGTTGAAAAGCTATACCAAATTATATTTATGTGGTGTAAAACTGGTATTATAGTCTTTGCGGTCGATTAAAAGGTGCATATTTGAACTTCCCCCATGATCCATGCTCATATGGCTCTGAAAGCTCAAATCTACTTGCAGCCTATTGCTCGATTAGACCTTTGTAAGTAACAAAAATGTACACGTTCATACTGAGAGTATTTATTCATCAATGGAAAATACAGTTTCGGTATAATATTCACGCCATGGAAGCCTTGGAACTTCGGTTAGCGATACATCAGCATCGAAATACACGTTGCGCAAGACTAACAATATTAACGGAACGACATTTGTAAAGTACTTCTCTACGTCACAATGGTCGCAGAGTGCAACGAAATTTAAAGAAAATAACATTTTTGGTGACTTGTAAGAATGCTTGAACATCATTTTCCTGGCGGCATGTAACTTTTCAAGTCGTTAGCACTGATACGGTGTCATAATAAATGCCACAAATAGTATTTATATACTCGACTCTACTGGCACATTAACATGCAACGCGGAATCAAATGAACCAGGTTCTCGATTTTCCCCAAGCCCATATCACGATGGAGATGCAACTGGTACTCGCATCTAAGCATGTTTGAACAGCAAATACAGATACCGTTTTACGACTGTTTTATCAACCCCACAACCACGTAATTCCCTGGCTTAAGAGGGCAAGGGACTCTGTAAATGTATGAAATGTGTAATACATGATCGTTAAGTTTATATGCATTGTGACTGCGCTTAATCGTAATGACTTTGATTCCAAGGAAGAACCATTTGGTCGTTTGTATAATACTTAAGCCCTGATCTCTGTACATAGAAATTTTTAATTGTGGTTTTGTAGTGCATGTGTTTATTTGACAGCTCATGCCCTCTGCGTTTTGAGTTCCATGTTGATTGAAAATGACTTCATATATTGGAAGTTTGAAAATTTGATCTGGTCGTCTGCACTTTCCGACATTTTTCTGGCACTGTTTGTCCAGCACAATCTTCCGTATTATGGACTCCTATATCTAGTAGTATTTCGACCACTAAAGCCTGTCTGGCTGATAACTTGCATATAGTTTCACGCCTTGTAAATTTTAATATATGTGGACCGTTAAGTTGTGCTACCATGACGCTCACTATGGTTTTAGCATCAAATAAGCTATCCGTTATACATCAGACTCGGGCAGCTAGATAATGCTGGTTGCCGAATTGCACCAATTAGAGTGAAATGCTAGTAATCAGGTTTTTGAAATGGTTCTATGCGCTCATTTTAATTCTACTCTTAGTTCTGGTTTACCTGAAAATGCTGCATAATCTTAGGCTTACCAGAATGAAATCAAAATTGATATGAACTTAACTTTATTTGTGTAGTTTTTTTCCGAATTGAGCAATTCACAATCTAATCCAATTTTTAAAGAATTGTGTAGCTTCAATTCTGATTCTGTTCCTGATTTGGTTATGCTGAAAATTTTTGACAAAAAAGCCTCTTGATGAAAAGTAACGTTACCACGCAGGTCAAACTGGATTCGTGCCAGGCAACCACATGGTGTTGATGTCGCACGCGAGATCGCCTTCTTCCAACGGCTCCGAATCTGCCTACTCGGGGGCCACGGCTTCACCACCCCCTCAATCGCCGACGGTATGTGAAACCGTCAGTTTGCGAGGTTGCTCAGGTGCTCACTGAGCGTGCTTGTTTCAGATTCCGGCACCCCCGCCTGCTCCGAAAGTGCCGTCCGCACCGCAAGCGCCTCCGCCGCCTTCCAAGATTGCTCCGGGTATCTCGATTTGAGTGTTGCGTTAGTACGGGGTGCTCCTAAACTGTGGGCTGTGAGCCGTGAGCCTTTTTCGTGGGGCCCAGACTTTTGCAAACTACTTGATTTTCAAAATGCGCAACTAGAACTAGAAGCAGCATTAGTTAGTCGACCGTGAACAAACTAAATTGGTAGCTAGTACGAGGCTGATGGGACCCGTGAAGAAGTTCGTCAACTATAGGTCTACTCTACTATAGCAGAAGAGATAGATTACATTTTTTTTAGAAAATACTTACAAGTGTGGCATTAGGCCGCATGTTGATCTTGAGTTTACTTGGCAATTTGCGCAATGGCTACCCTGCTGAAAGAAAGAAGCATAATGAAAGTCATCTTAAGCTTGGCCTTGAATATCTACAACAATTCTGACTTTTATCAAAATACACCAGCCGAGGCTGTGTCAACAAAAAGAGTTCGTGTATCATCTAAAAATAGTACATTGAACGCTCTTGTATTCGACATTTCGTGATGGTGACATATTTTGTGTTGCGATTGTTGATATACGCTGTTCTTTTGAATTGTCTACAAGTTGCTGACGATTACCCCTGAGGAGTGTCAGTCGAAAATATTCGGGTTCATTTCAATATGAATATACTATTCAATTGTATACTACTGATTCAATGAAACCATGAGAGCTGAAAGTGGGAAAATACGGGGTATTGATTCTCATTGATTTTTTATAGTATTTTCCATTGTGGAGACCCGGGAACTGCGAGTGGTAATATTACAACATTCAAAACATGTATAATGCTACCGTCGTTAGCGAAAATGACATTTGTGTGAAGTCATGAACAACCATTGTCACAAAATGCGACGAAATAGGTAGAATAAAATACACATATTTGAACTTTACAAATCTCTCATTCTACTATGACATCGTAGTACCGATTGCTAAAGTCATGTTTCGTCTCATAACAATTGAATCATCACAACAATAAGAGGCCGCGCAGGGTTAAGTTTCTGAAATAACCGCGAAGCAACTCTTCCAGTTCCGCTCTCGCCGAGGAGAAAGGACCAGGCCCCGGCGCAAGTCAACGGGAACGGGAACGCCAACAAGCAAGCGATCTACGCGCAACTGCGTAAACCTTCTACGGGCAACATCAAAATGGACCAGCTCGCGGAGGAATTGAAAGGCCGGGTGAATTCTTCGTCGGCGCAAAGCAGGAATTTTAGCATTCCCAAGAAGAGAGGTGACTTGAAAGCGTGGACTTGTGTATTTTCCTGAAATTTTCCGAGTATGCAATTATGCTACTTCGGCGGTATGGGAAATAGCCAGAGGTGGTCAGTAACAGGGTGCTTCTACTTTCTCCAAGTGCTCAAGTGGTAATGTTTTCAAAACTACTTGTACTTAACAGCTGTTTTTGCAAAGTAACATTGCCAATTAGCGAGAACCAACTACTGAGATTGTTTTTCATTTCTATGCGAAACTAGGTCATTGATTGTCGTGTGCGCGCTAGAGTCGCAGGCCTGATTCATCACGTAGAACAGGCCGAGTGCGCACGATATCACCGCCTACCTGAACAACCGTGTGAAACGGGCACGGTATACACAATATCATCACTGGCATGAATGATTCCATCTACAACGAGCCTCGCATGCTTTGGGCTCTAATATGGCTCCATGGTTTGGAGTAGAGAGAATGTCGTACTGATTAGCGATTATGTCATACTGGCTCAAGAGTGACATGCGACATCGAATGTCTGCCAACAAACTTGAACATGCCTAATTGATTTCCGGTAATGCTGAAACCTAACGATCGAAAGATGTATGTTAAGGCTCGAGTGATTGGAAAGGTCTGAATCGCCTGAAATCGGTGCCATTAAGAAACAGATTCCACAACAGACTTGGACATTTTGATTTGCAAAAATCGTCGCCGAGTTGCCTGCTTATGCATTGCGCATTCAATTGTTCACCAGAGATCAGGGACTCTCTAATTGACAGCACTGCTAGTCTCTTTGGTAAACTGATACGCACAAGTTTATCAACATAAAAAGCTTGTGTAATTGTCATTTCCGCATGTACTTTACGCTAATATATTAAACCTATGTTGTTTGATTTTCAAAAATTCGAAACCCCTCCATTGTTTTCAAACCCCTCATTTTTTCTCTACTGGAGTCATCGCAGCCCTGCACTGAGGCACTCGACCTGACCTTTGACCTGACTGCCAGATCCCATGTATTTGTAATTTTTTGTTCTCAGGCAACGCCGCTTCGTTGAAGATCACTGCCGACTCGTCGAAATCCGACGTGAAGCAGTGGCTCGAGTCTCTGGGCTTCAGTTCGCTCACAGTCGATAGCCTCGGCGTGCTCACCGGCGCTCAACTGTTCACTCTGACCAAGGAGGAGTTGAAAATGGTGAGTGAGAATAGACCGTGTCATTTTGTAGACAACTCGACTTGAGCGAACAGTTGCTTTTGAGTGTTTTGAGGTGGTCATAGACAGCGTTGCTGCCAAGGCTGTGGAGTTCGTTTACCCCGGAAACTTTTAAGACCTCAACTCCTGCTCCGACGCCTACTATCATCCCCACAGAACACCGATTCCAACCCTTATATTCCTGTGAATTATTTTTAGTTACTATTACTGCCAAGTGAATCAACCTATTTTTTAATTTAAAGAAATGTAGCCGCATAAAGAATTCAAGTTTGTGAATGTCCAGCACCTACGTCTGAAACTTGGCGACTTGTGTGACTGCAATTAGACTTTACTAACATTTGAGAAGATTTTAGGTTCGATTTTACAGGTCAGTTAGTTTCTCACAGCATGATCATTGTTGTCTTGAACTTGGCTATAGATATCTACATGACAAATGAGTGCGCAAGCCACAGTGTGTTTTATGTTCAACTGTTTTAACTGACGAGTCGATGAAACCTGGAAAGCTGAAAGTTGAAATGAGTGGGGGGCATTGATCTCGCAAATTTTCAAAGGCGGGCTACGTGGCGGTGTAAAAAAGGTTGGGAACCCCTGATTTCCGGAAATGGTTTAAGTCAGTGTTAAAGTGAACAGACTCCACAGCCGTATAGCCTACTCAAAAATTTGAATACGGACCAATTCTGAATTCTACAACCTATTACATGCACATTCACTTTAAGGTGTGCGAGGAAGACGGCGCCCGCGTCTACAGCCAGATTACGGTTCAGAAATCCTACGTGAATGACAAAAAGAACGACCAGGACGAGCTTCAAAGGGCTCTGAACCGGAGAAAAGTGAAATCGGAAACCGAATGATTCTGCCCGAATTTTCCGTAATCGACAGTCACGTTTATACATTCTCGATAGTACTATTTCGCTTCGATCGATGCAATCGCTTGTATTTGTAATTTACACTGTAATTACCGCGTACTTTTTTTCGTAATCGTTTGCGAATCGCGAACGTTACGTCGTTGCCTTTTTTCTGTGATCCTACCCGCCTCGCGTACATTCTTACGACCTGTTCAGTCTTCACAAATCGGTACCTTCCTGACTTCAGATCGTTTTTTACTGTGTCGTCAACGCTTTGTGCTTCCGTAAATCATCGTCTGTTGGGCTTGACATCCTCATTTCTTCCAGTATTTATCTGCCTTCTCGTGTGTTGGGTTTTAATTTTGCCCGGTGGGTTTTCGGTGGCTTTGAACCGTTAAAGAGTGGCGCAGTTTGTGGGATTTGGGAATCATGTTTGTGAGTTTGTACAAATCGATTTGGTTTTTGTGCATTCACGCGGTTTCTTAACATATGTCACGCAGAGATTGACCGTGGTGCCTGCGCAAAGCCATAATGACCTTTTGCAACGAGACGGATCAATCAATTTACAGTAACGTGTCATTGAACTGCCTTCTGCGTTAACCCGAATAAGGAGAGTTAGTAATGTATTCAGAGTTATAATTTTCTCGTCACGCTTTTCCATCATGACTCAATTTAATCGTGAAAGTGTTACTATTGACGATTTAAGTATTCATTTCCATAGTCTTCAAGATGAATGGTCTTCGGTAGCTTCGTGACCTACGTTCCATGAAATTCTTCAACACTTACGTTCCATGAGTATTCGCCATACCAGTGGTTAACTTCAGTCGTGGGCTGTTTCTTCCAGATTACCAATAGTGCAAGGACTCAAACGTAGTCGGCTCTTGTACGGTCATCGGTACGCTAGGACTGCCTGTTACACGTTTCACATTCGTAGGGGTTAGACTTGCGTGTGTTTTGGTGAACGGTGCTGAAATTTTTGAGTGATTGATAAAATTATTTATGATGCTCCTTGCAAGCTGGGTCGTGGCAGAGTCTATTTTAAATATGTTTTTGTTCTCGGCATTGATGCGACCTAGGTTCATCACTGAAAATATTTGTTCCTGTCAAATTTTTACTCTAGCCTCCACCTCGCTTGCAAGCGTCCTTTATTCCTAGTTTGTTTTGTGTACATTTTTTTTATTCGCGTTTATAGTATATTATGTATGATATAATGTAATTTACACATCCCCGCGCAATCAATATTAGGGCGTGGCCTACTTTCTTTATATTTTCCAGTCTGCGCTACATTAATCGGTGTGCTACGTTTGAACGATTATTAGGAACTGATGATAGGATCATGATTTTCATCAGTGTAGACCTATTCTGTTAGGTTTGATTCTTCTCAGGGCGCCTTTGAAAAAATCGCAAAGTTCTTGATGTAATCTTCTGTCAGCAGTGTATGGGCTTGTTCTATCAATCCGCCCATATTTGTGAGCGTAATTTCGAGAGGCTTTCCAATTGCTGATACCCATACGTGTATAGTTGGGTTGTAAACGACGATTCTGTAACAGGTGTTCCACTCTCATATCAGTGTGCGCTCGTGTATTTTTCTTGATTACAATCAACGCAGAATTGAGTCTCATGGTTCTTTATTCCGTAGGTTTACAAGGATCATGTTGTCGAGTAAGAGTAGTTCTTGTTCGCCATAAATACAGAGAAAGATATATATATATACTGTTATGTCGACGATGTCTCAACAACACTGTAGATTCGGAATTTGGGTTGCATTTAAAACAAATGGTTGTTTAAAACACTTTGTTTAAAACATGTTTTAAACAGAGGCCTTCTAAAAAATCTGTGTTTTTTTTAAGTTGCAAAATCATGCCATAATTGTGTAATTACTTTTGGAAAAACATGCATGAGCCTACGGACAATTACCGCCAAATGTAACCAACGTATACGATATGGGATGGTTGGAACCTTCAAAATAGTTGATTCAACTCCAGGGATGTCTAGAACTTCAATATATCCACGGGAAGCGCAATATCCTATAAATTAGGGTTACCATACGACAGTGGCGGCTTGTGACAATATCGGGTGGTGGGGCAAGGGCTGCCACTTTTTATCAAGATGACGTCACAATGGCGTTTTCCAACGTAAACAAGTACGGTAACATGAATTTCCCGACAACAGTGATTTTACCGTATGTGCCACGGCCCACGAGAGGTCTGCCGGTGAGCTGTGACTTGAAGAGAGAGAGAGAGAGGTTTATTGATTTGTCCAACCGTAAAGAAAACAACATTGGCACATAAAACAACAATAAATGAACTTAACGGTATAGGACAGGGTGCGACCGATATGACTCTGGGTAGGGTCAACTGGTCTGATCACTCCCTGCATTAACAAATACAGATATTGTGTCATAAATTTGGATGCAATTGGTTGGGATCAATCAATTCAATTCAGCTCAGCATAATAATAAAATAATAACAAAAGACAAATTTGGTGTGAGACAAGCGGATCAGTAGGCTAATAATGGGAGACAAGGTGACTGAATAATTCCTTTTTAAAGGAGTGGTAAAAGTGTGGTAACTGCGTAAACGGCGTACGGAACAAAGATTCAACACGGTTCGTGTTCGCACTAGACCTGACTAATTATCTGCAGGAATGGAAATGACTATAGCTCGAGAGATTGCGTAAGCCTAATTGGAAAGGTCAACGAGTTCGAACACATACGCAATTGTTATCTCATACATTGGGCCTGTCATATTGAATCCAAAACATTCTGAAAAACTAAGAATAGCAGCCTCGGAAATTCAGTCTCGGTACAGCATAGGAGATTTTGGCCTTGAAACTGGAGACTGTAACACGACACATATACGGCTTTATTACTATCTATAGGCGGTCTGCTGCGAAATCGCCTTTGGAAAATATATTACCGAATAAATACGTGGATGAAAGCCGTAAACTTAGTACACTGTTACATGACATCATCGAGAAGTAGCCTCATGGCCCTTTTCGGTGGTACACTGTCAAAATTATTGCGAACAGACCGAATTTTGCGTAACATTTACTGAGGAATAGGCTGATCAAGTGATCAGCTGTTATAGCCGCCATCGTAAACGAAATAGCTATCGCGCTTGACAGGGGGTTGTAAGCAAATGGCTTGAAGGCCACAATTGCACGGTGAAATTGACATTGGAGAATATAATATCAAAGTAAATATTTGAATGCAAACTGAGAATGATATCATCATCTCATCACCTATCTCAGTATGTAACACAGTTAACGTTAGGCCTACCACAGATACACCGGCTTTTGCGTGAAATCCGCAATGCGTTGTAGGCTAAAGTGTCAGATCAGAGCACATCTCTACCATACTCGACCCTGATAACGAAATTACTGCCCTAATCATTGAGTGTCAACCTTGAGACTTGACACAGCGTTCGATACTAAAATCAAGACAAACCGTGCAAAAGCTTATGACGGATCTAGGTAAGGACCATCTTTAAAATCAATAGAGACCAATACCGGCTTTGCGTAAAATCTGTTAGCGATAAATTACGAGTCAGCTCTCAATCGACTTAGGAAACGAAATTACCACTAACATAGTTGAGTGACAAACTTGAAACTATGTACAGCGTTAACATTAAGACTTACCGTGCCATATGTCATAACCTATCTCAGTATTGAACATCGTCAAAATCAATAGATACCAATCGCGGCTTTTGAGTAAAATCTGTTTGCGATACATGACGGATCAGCACACACTCAACTTCGGAAACGTAATTACTACCCTAAACTTTAAGTAGAAACCCTGAAACTTGGGGCAGTGTTAAATACCACCATCACGACATGACATACCAAGTTTAAAGAGTTTTCATGGTGTGAAACACCATCAAAATCGGCCGATACCAGCAAAGGTCGACTAAACGCATATGACGGTAACCGAGTTCAGATATAGATACGATTGTTACATCACACCTTAGGGGCACAGACCTATCGTGCCCCGGTTGCTTGGTAATTTTATGAATAGGAGAGAGTAAATCACCGTTTCTTTATTGTGCGCGGCTTTGAGAGAATAGACAGTGAAAGCTTGTTATGAGCGCTACCGGGGCATGCCCCGGCTAGGCATTCGCTAAGCGAAGAATACGATTTTCGCTGGGATTTCGGTATATATAGATTGCTGTGCGTCTATAAATGGTAAATAATTGTTATTGAACAGAATTTTAGGTGGGGCAATGCCCCAGTTGCCCTATAGGACGAGCCGCCACTGCCATACGTCCTCTTTTAAGAGGATTTGTCCTCTTTTTTGAAAGTGTCCTCGGACGCCCTTTTGTCCTCTTTGAAAATTTACGTCACATTTAGTGCAAAATGCGAGTGATATGCCGTAAATTAACACAGAAGTGACGCTCCGGCGGGTATTTCTGAGTGGAAAATGGCGATTTGAGGTCTGAGCGAAAAGTTGACCTTTTTTTAGTCAACCGATCACAAAGTGGGAAAAATTCACCGATTTTTGAGAATTCTTCTCCGGTTTCGCAAGTCTCAGATTTCTTAAAAAGTGTCCTCTTTTTAGATTTCCAAAACATGGTAAGCCTACTATAAATAGATAATATATTGTGCGATATGACTGGCAGTCTATAGATACAAACAAGTCCAGATAAAAATGTCGATAAAGTAATCCATTGTGAAACATGTATTTATCTCATTTCGTCAACAAATGACAACGAGGCCATCAAGAATGGTAAATCTCTAACGACGGGGTGGCAAACTTATCGAACTCTACCCTAGGTTGAATCGTTAATCTGATAACATTTTCGCAAATCGCCTACGCCAGCACCTGGTACTCGCTCTTAACAAAGGAAGGCAATTTGTTGAACGATTACAACTATCACGGCCCATGAATACCCAATTAGCTACTTTATCAATGAGAAAATTTAAGCAAATCGTACTCGTTCCACGTTTCCTGCATTAATTGAAGTCAACAAAGCCTAAGCAAATTCGTAATACCGCGCCCGACTAAAGTGTATCCTCCCATCAAAATCGACGAGTGAGGCTGAAACGTTTTACCATCTGATCTCATGAGCTGAGAAAGGATACATTGATAGTAATATGTGCATTGGTAACTATACCAATATTATCCAAGAAATCAATCATGAAGTTGAACAAATTTCCGCGCTTCGATCAGCTAGACAACGATCGAATCCCAATATAGCTAGAGTGCCGTAGGCCACCTTGTAATCCAAATGCGTACGTGAATAGCAAAAACTTCGAACACCCCTGTTGTAGATCAAAGTGGTTTGCTGCGGTACAATAAAGCATCCCTATGGTAGCGATCAACGTGAAGAGGAACCAACCGACCTTTTACTTATAAATTCTAATGATGAAAAGCGGCAATCAACAAATAAGAAGTGTAGCGACTGTAAATCAACAGAATTTGATTTTGGGATATCTGCCATAAGATACTCTATTTTATGTCCATTTGTGAACTATTCTGACCACCTCCGCAACTGCGAGGTTTTGTGGCGCGGCAGTTACAGCCCCCTGGTGGTGGCGGCACATTACTAACAAACAGCGATTTATCAGGAACAGTATAATAAGCGACGGCTGCTGCGGCGCTGCAAATTTCAAAGACAGTACATTTTCGAGAACGAAGGATTCGGCCAAACATGTCGTGGTCATATTAGGAAAAGATTTTCCGGGGTCGGTTTTTACAGCTCATGTCCTCTTTGTGTTGCATATGTCAGTCTAAACTGGATACCTCTTAGTTGTCTGGTAACCGAAACACCCATAAGGACGACGCCTAGAAACCGTCTCCTGCTCTAAACATACGACCTTGAAGCAACCGATCCATCGTCAAATCAGAACACCACAAGATTGCGATATAAACAAAAGTACGGGCCAAAATGACTTGAAGTAGTCTTTAAATCAGATATCTACCTGGGCCGAGAGGTGTCAAAGTAAAATTCGCTCGCGGGCCAATTTCCTTAGTTTCTGGTGACGCTGCAGGCTGCACAAAATTTTCTAGCGGGCCGCGTGCGTGAAACCCTTGACCTATAGCAGTGGTGCTCATCCTTTTTCGACACATCGCCCCCTTATCAAGATCGACACAAATTTTCGCCACCATATTTACGGATACGAAAAAGAGGACATGTAAACTGGAAATTCATTCACCCAACTCTGATCGCTGGTGAATTGACTAAATAAATGTCACTTTTTCGAGCAGGTTCCCGGATAACCGCTTTCCGCGTCTACTTTCCGTTGAGTTGACCTTTTTTAGTCACATTTCGCGTTATGGCAGAATAAGCCGTCTTCACGTGCATTTTCGGCCACGGTAATTGAATACATATCACTGGATTTTCGTCTCCCTGTAGTCCCCCAATCACCCCCTTTGATATTTTCACCCCCTTGGATCTCAATGTCGCTTAAGTTGGGAACCACTGACTTGAAGAACGCAAATAATAGGCATGATCTCTGGATTTGTTAAAAGATAACATAGATAAGGAGGCGACGAAAATTAATGCGGAATATTTGTTTTTAGGTGAGGTCTGGATGGATAGATTCTGGATGGGATAAGAGATGCTGTCCAATAGCCGAATTACAAGCAGTAACTTGATCATAATCACGCAGTGTGTCAACAGACTGCGATGAAGGAGTTTGAGAGACATTATTAGTTATTCTAATTTGCCTTGGGACATGCTGGCGAAATCTTTGCTGCAAGCGCTGAGACGTGCGACCTACATACCGACTGTCTCATCGGCACGTGTATTCATATATTATGTTGCTTTGATTTGTCGCAGGTAGCACATCCGTTTGTGTTACAGGCATAAGAGATTTCGTCATGAAGATTATCTGAGGTTCTACTTGTGAAAAACAATGCCTCACTGACGATTTAATTTGTTTTTCAAACCTGTTGGACACTTTCCCAATCCAAGGAAGATGCAAATAAACAGGACATTTTCTAGGTCCAAACGGTTTAAGTTTTCAGAAATCTTTGAGTTTACGATCCATGGTCATTTTAGTGATATGATCAGGATAACCATTTGACTGAAAGATTGACCGAATGTTCTCCAATTCAGAATCAAGTTTGACTTTACTACAAATCATCAGAGCCCTGTGCACCAGAGTTCTTATCAAATTTACTTTACGTTTTACTGGACAGAAAGAATCCCACGAAATGTATTGCCCACTGAATGTAGACTTACGGTAAACTGATGTAACAAAATTAGCACCCGTCTTTTCAACTACAACATCAAGGAATGCTAATAAATTATTAACCTATTTTTCCATGGTGAATTTCAGTGACGGGTGAAGGCCATTCAATTTGCTCAGAAACAAATCACACTGGGATTCATTCTCAAATATGGCGAAGGTGTCATCAACATATCTTTGATACATTAATGGACGATCAATATCTTCTAATAACCGTTTTTCGTAATACCCCACAAAAATGTTAGCCAGAATGGGACCAAGAGGCGATCCCATTGCAACACCATCAATCTGTGTATATATGGTGTTATTAAAACTAAATTCGACATCACAAGTGATCAATCGCATTAATTTAACAAAAGAAGACCCTGAGAATGGAGGAGATGGAAGGACGCCACCATAGAGTTCATTGGCACAAATCTCTATAGTCTCTTGAACTGGCACGTTCGTGAATAAACTAGATATATCAAACGAACACATAGAGATTTCGGACTCATCAAGATCAACATTACGAATGGTATCAGCAAATGTGAACGAGTCACGAATGCAGTTACCACCATAGAACAAACTCACCGGCTCAAGATATCTCGCAATCCACTTCGCGACTTTGTGATACGCTGATCCAACCATCGATAGTATCGGACGTAAGGGTACATTCGATTTATGGGTCTTCGGAAGACCATACATCCGTGGTCGAATGGAGCCAGTGGGTCTGATGTCATCTTATTCAGCAGAAGTTATTTTTTCGCGTTAAATATACTTGTATTTGAGAGCTACAACATTAAATCGTCGGAATATTTCTTCACCGTATCACAAAGGATGATAGTATCTAGTGTTGTGGTCCACAACCTCACATGTAGCCTACGTTATATAATATGAGTTGCTTTGTTTGGAATGCATTCATGTTAAAATTAATAACTGGGTACAGTACTAAATCCAATGTGAACAGATATATTTATCCCATTCTCAGTCGACTTACTCACACAAAGCACTATAACAAAATCCACTATACCATTAATTTCCCCGTATTGCCAATCGCAGATGTGATTTAGGGATGTGTACATCTGGTTTGAACCACAGGGTATCCGATTGTTGATATAAACAACCTTGATTTGACCCTGAATATACCATAAACAATTATTATATCGTTTATTATACTAGAGTGGTCCTCGAACGCGATTAAAGCGCGGAATATTTCCAATGCCAAAGTCCCGAAACAACCAACCGGATTTTGACCTCTTACCAGGACCGAAACTGCTGCAACCCAAACCCCCCAATCGGTGGGAGAGTGCGAGCACGAAGGGTTCCTTAAATTATTTTGGTGAATGAACATAAAACATACATCATGTTTTGACGACTCCCCCACGAAGAAACACGCATAATTCAAGAAAATATAAATAGGCATTTCTGTGTCGGTCATTACCACGCCACGATGCACGAAGAAATATGACGTTTCGGCCAATGTTGGATTCCGAAGAGTGTGTCAAAAATATCGTCAGCGAGAAAACCTTAGCCGAAGAGGATTGCCCTCATGTTGACCGTAAACTTCGATGTATATAAGCCTTATTGCCCATAGGTGCTTGAATCGCTCGTGCCAAATTATCATGTCGTCGTAATCTGAACCCCACAGGACAAATAACATCCATCAGAGAAGAATTATTTGCCAGTGAAGAAATACCAATTTGGAATTGTGTGTTTCCTTTAGTTTAATATGTTTATGCGTTTCAATATCTTTTGACTATATAGCGGACAAGAGGTAACAAGATAACAACATGTAACGAAGTAATGTACCATCGGGCACGCCCGAGTATGTTCAATTATTTATTACCTACCCTACATTTTCCAAGACAACAGCTCACTCAGCGCTACTGGTAAATCTGATTACGTGGGCTGAGAGGATAAAGAATTTACGTTAACTTATATATGCAATTACCACCTATTCATTCATGCATTATAGATAATTTTGGCGCCTTGGGCGACCAGGCCACATAAACTTAGCTGATCATCGAAATCACGCGACGGGGTTCTTGGGAGCGAAGCCCTCAGAAGTTTGGTTTATCACGCTATGGATGTCTAAGATCATCGTTTTTTTAAGGCGGAGGGAGCGGATGAAGTGCTGTTACTGCTGTCCGTCTTAACCATTGTTTTTATTACAGTTCTTACAATATGGGGTGGATGGCGCTAGAGCACGATAAATTTTGAAAGGGGCGCTGGAGAAAAAAAGGTTTAAAACCACTGATCTAGTCATTCATGAACATCAATATAAAATATCAATAATCATTGAAGGTTTCAAAGCATTTAGGCTACTACTGTAGTGACCATGTTTGGCTCCACCTACGCATGTGAGCGGAGAAAATATGGCGCACACATGTATTAGTGAATAAGCCTATGTCACGAAATTTTAATTGTGACGTAATACATGATTTACATTTATGGCTATTCGGGATTTAAAGTTGAAGATATTGGGTCAATATGGCTCTTCGGCTCAAAAAGGTTCTTGACCACTGGTATATAGTCTGTCAGCAAAACGAACTGTTTCATCTTCGTAATTTCAGCTGCAGTCGTTAATAAGTTAATATGTGATATCTCGTGAATCGCTGTGCAGTTTTCAGTTCTTTCCGTGTTCGTGAATATTTCAAATAAATTACCACATAGTTTGTAAAAAACAGTAACGGAGCCTCTGCATTCGAAGATTTTCTGAAGAGTAGCCGATGTACTACAACTTCTCAGCTGGGTCGGCACGAAAAAGCTGAGTAGTGGTTATTAACCTTTGCCAACCTGAGGATCATTTACTCTAATCCATTGGTTCCCAACCTTTTTCCACTCACGTACCGTTTTGAGGTTTTATGAAGGACTCGCGTACCACCTACATAAGTTACGCGAGCCGAAGGGGGTCAAAAATGTCCCCAGAAAATAATGCGCGGTATATGATTTCTGTAGTGCAGGAGTGGTATACCTTTTTGCCATTCACGGTCAAATTTCGAGTAGTAATGTAGCCTACGGCCACATTCTAGGATTTTGTTCGTAATGAACAAACTGGACGTCAAATACTCATTTTAAACTGTCCGTGTCCATTTTCAGTGACCTCCAGGCTAACGTATTTATTCATATCGGCTTACGAAACGCACCGAAATCGCGAGTGGTAAGGTGATGAATAGACTATTGATTACGTCATGGTCGCACCAAGCGCGAAATTTTTTCTGATTTACGAATGTATTTTGTCTTTCGTATTCGTAGTTTCACATATCACTATCAAACATTTATTCTCTCTAATACAATGTGATCAGATTTCCAGGCAAAGTTGATGGAAGTTGTGGTTTCGAAAATTTAGGGCAGGTGATAAATGATGATGTACCTTAGGGTGGACCAATTGTAAAAAGTAACTTTGTTGCATGCTGTTATTTCTTGACCTCCCATCAGGATTGGCGGTATATTTAAAAGATATCGAAACCACCCAAACGCAGTATAGAAACAAATTTCTTTCGTGAGAGGGGGCATGGGGCGCATCATTTTTCGTTGCTGTTCACATCTGTACTGTAGCGTTCAGGTTGCAAAGGGAGCTACTACACTAAAATCGAAAAATGAATTCGTGTCGAATCGCGCGCAGCGCTAAAAAATTCAAGGTCAATCAAAATCTCCTAAACATTTGGGAGTAAATTAGTAAATTCAATTTTAATGTCGACGGCCACCAATACATACTAATTGAAATAGGTGTCCACGGCCGCACAAATGTCATTCTTTACGACCGTATGTTGGCCACCGTTGCTGTAGTGGACCCATTTGGAATTCTTGTGATCAAATATTTTGAAACGGAATTTGGTTAGGTGAGAATACCAATGCTTTACGACTAAATATCTTCCCAGTAGGCCATGATTGGTGGGATTTCACCTACCTACGACGAAGACCTTTTATCAAGGCGACGACGGTTAAATAAAGCTCCAAATCAACCCCACCTGAACTAATAACTCTCTTCGGTCGCAAAAAATAAAAATAAACAGAATCTACTCGCGTACCACATGGAAGACCTTCGCGTACCACTAGTGGTACGCGTACCACAGGTAGGGAACCACTGCTCTAATCTGTAAGCGTTCGCATGGAAACCCAGATGTTAGCTGCGTCATAAAAATCTACCACTCGACACTTTTGACTACGCATCTAATATATTAATATTGATTACTGATGCACACAATGAACTTGCGCATTAATTGAGCGTTGAAAGAACAAAAGCATTAAAATATTATTTTCACAACAAAGGAAAATATCATAGTAAACATGGCATATCAGTGTGACTGCAGATCAGTGGCGGCTCGTCCTATAGGGCAACTGGGGCATTGCCCCACCTAAAATTCTGTTCAATAACAATTTAACCATTTATAGACGCACAGCAATCAGTATATACCGAGATCACGGCGAAACCCGCATTATTCTTGTGCTTTCGCTAACAAATGCCCATACATAGCGAAGTCTCCGCGAAAATCGAATTCTCTTCTGTGTTTTCGCTTTGTGAATGCCTAGCCGGGGCTTGCCCCGGTAGCGCTCATAACAAGCTTTCACTATCTATTCTCTCAAAGCCGCACACAATAAAGAAACGGTGATTTACTCTCTCCTATTCGTAAAATGGCCGAGCAAGTGGGGCAACTATGCCTGTCGCCCTTAAGGTGTGATGTAACAATCGTATCTATATATGAACTCGGTTACCGTGATATGCGTTGACTCGACCTTTGCTGGTATATGTCGATTTTGACGGTGTTTCGCACCATGATAATTCTTGAAACTTGGTACGATATGTCGTGAAGGTAGTATTTAGCACTGCTCCAAGTTTCAGGCTTGCTACTCAAAGATAAGGGTGGTAATTTCGTTTCCGAAGTTCAGTGTGTGCTGATCTATCATGTACATTGTACAGCAAACAGATTTTACTCAAAATCCGGTGGGGAAGCGAGTGGCGCAGTTGGTTAAACACTGCTGTCACGACACCAATGGTTGGTGGTTCGAGTCACGGCTCTGCCATGTTTCTATGTGTCGGAGGTTTATCTGGGCTCCTCATCGCCGATCTCGCTGTATATACAGCGCCTTGGAAAGCCCAGAAGAGAGAACCGAACTCTGGAAAGATGGCAGCTAATAACCAGAAAGACGAAGCAAGACCGCAAAAGACCATTGTGTTAATGCAATTCATGTGCTGGGCGCAAATAACCATATGTGCGATAAGCGCCAATGTTGTAATAAAACAAACAAACAAACTCAAAATCCGGTATTGGTCTCCATTGATTTTGACGATGTTCCTTACCGAGATCGGTCATGATATTTGGCACAGTAAGTCTTAATGTTAGTATCGACCGCTGTAATAAGTTTTAAGTTTGTCACTGAACTATGTGGGTGGTAATTTCGTTTCCAAAGTCGAGTGAGAGCTGACTCTTCATTTATCGCTAACAGATTCACGCAAAAGCCGTTATTGGTCTCTATTGATTTTAACGATGTTCCATACCTAGATCTGTCATGAGCTTTTGCACGGTATGTCTTGATTTTAGTATCGAACGCGGTGCCAAGTCTTAAAGTTGACGCTCAATGATTGAGGCAGTTATTTCGTTTTCGAGGTCGAGTATGGTAGAGATGCGCGCTGATCTGATACTTAGCCTACCTACATCATTGCGGATCTCACGGAAAAGCCGGTGTCTGTCTGTGCTAATCTAGTCTGCGTTCCATAACGAGATCGGTGATGATATTTCCAATGGTATATCTCGATGATCGCATGAAACAGCTAACTAAGATTCTCGGTTTGCATTCAAATATTCACATAATTTTATGTTCGCCAATGTGCATTTCACTGTGAAATTGTGGCCTTCAAACCATTTACTTACAATCCCCTGTCAAATGCGATAGCTATTTCATTTTCGATGTCGGCTAACAGCTGATCATTCGATCAGCCTATTCCTCGATCTATTTTACTCAAAGTTCGGTGTTCGTCTGTTTGTATTGATTTTGACAGTGTACCATGCCGGAATGGGTTATGAGATTGCGAATGCTACTTCTCGATGATTTCATGTAACAGTATGCTAAGTTTACGGCTTTCATTCATGTATTTATTGATTAATATATTTTCCAACGGCGATTTGGCAGCAGACAGTAAGCCGTATGTGTTGCGTCACAATCTCCAGTTTCAAGGCTAAAATGTACTATGTTGTTCCGAGACCGAAGTTCCGAGGCTGCTGTCCTTAGTTCTTCAAAGACCATTCAAATTGATGTTCTGGATTCAATATGACAGGCCCAATCTATGAGATAACAATTGCGTATGTGTCCGAAGTCGTTGACCTTTGCAGTTAGACTTACGCAATCTCTCGAGTTCTAGTCATTGGAATTAGTCTGGTCAAGTCAAGTGCGAACATGAATCGTATTGAATCTTTGCTCCGTACGTAGGCTAGTTTACGCAGTTGCCTTTAGAGCGAAAATTAAAGGTCTAGAAGACTACTCCTTGTCGCTTCGACATATTCCTGTCTTTTCATTGTATCGCATTTTTGTGGTGTATTGAACTGATAAAATTGCTAATAAAGCAATGATGATGATGATAGAAATTGTCCAGTCCATTGATCCAATCGTACGCCGGGTACCTCCGCTTTGGTTGCCTATCACCTGGTCGTAACTCGTAACCACCAGCTCAGTGGTCGTAACACACCAGGATCGTGTACGAAACACTTTCGGACGGCCTATCGATTTGCGTAATCTCTAACTCTACCATGAAACCATAACGCATGCTACTAAGGATGACCTGATAATTGATTCGTGGCATAGGGACGATTCTTAGTTCACGTACATTATGTAAAATAATCCTTTGATTAAAAAAAAATGAATAAAACATTTGTTACCACACTTCAAGTCACGGCTCACCGGCAAACCTCTCGCGGCACCTACGTTAAAATCACTGTTGTCGGGAAATTCATGTGACCATCATATTAAAGTTACTTTTTTACGTTGGAAAACGCCATTGTGACGTCATGTTGATAAAAGTCGCTCGCAGCCCTTGCCCCACCACCCGATATTGTCACGAGCCGCCACTGCTGCAGATACCATAGTTCAGAAATGCAAGGCTTCACCTTGAAAATGACATCGTATTAATTGATCGTAACGCAACAGCGTGATAAACCAATTTGTTATTACGACTGATCTTATAACTATTGGAGATAGAATTGGTATTTCAACAGAAATGGGTTTCAATTTCTAAACCCAATCCAACCTGTGTACGCCCCTGCACGCTGCAAACGACGTACCACAATTTGACTACTATATCGTGCCTAATCACCTGCAACCGATGATGACCTAGACGTGCGTCTCATCACAAGAGTTGAGTCCCTGTCTTGTCCATTAGGGAACTCATAAGACTGACTCAGGGAACTGAAGGGTGGCGGAATAGCAGGATTCATGATTACCGCCGGTCCACGACCTAACATCGACCTCGTCCTCCGCCCCATGCCAGCTCATTTTGTCGCTTGCGTCTACTATTCTCTGCATGCCTCATCTTTACTTCGCCTAGGTCAGGGGTTCTCAGCCCTTTCTTGGCCGTGGCCCATTTTCTGATTTGAAAATGTGCTGCGATCCACCTCTTATCTTAGAGTCATAATCCTGTTAAATGTGTGGTGGTAGTCGACGGCATCGATATGCCTATATTTATCGAAAATATGTGCATTTTTCTGTTAATTTACTGATTATATTTAAATCTAGACCCAGAGACATGAAATCGCGCGAAGCGCGACGAAAATTTTCGAGTTGAATAAATACTCTCCAACAAAACACCAACGAAATAATTTTGGGCCCCTTCGAACTCCCATAATTGGGGGCTTGGGTGTGGCAGTTACGGCCCTCGTCGATCATAGGCTAAAACTCCTGTGTAGCCTATATTATGATCGTCCGCAGCTCCATTCGCGTCGCGAAACACAATGATCAAATCCCCGCATCCACTGTGTAATTAGGGTTTTAGTTCAACTATTGTGGGGAATGATATAATCATTCTGGGCCAGCTTCAAACAATTCATTATTGAATGGGGTGCTAGTACTACAAGTACTACAGAGAAGTGGAGAAATAGTTTTTTAATATACATGCTATACAACGTACATTGTATTGCGGTGTTGCAGTAAACCTTCACCAGAAGTTGCTAATAATTTTCAATTATGGCTATTTTTGTCTTACAATAATACGACCTGCCGAAGTACAGTAAATCTATAGATCAATTACACTTCATTCCGAGTTTATTGCACCCCCTTTCAACGGCATACGACATATGACCCTGCCGGAATACTTGGCTACTTCAGCATTGCCTTCCAGTTATCATATACTCGAAATTACTTTAGCTGCTGTTAGCCGTAGGTTGTCATAGTCAGTGGAAAAAGCCGCCGTTTGTCCCTCCCGTTTTCGTCTTGTACATGCTGACTCCATACGTGCCACTACGTCTCATCAAAGTCGGATGAAAAGTTATGAATATATTTCTAGCGTTTAACATAACAAATAAAACTAAAGTTGCATGATTTCTAAAATTTTCTAAATAGCCTTGTGGCCCACCTCAAAATGCTCTGTGGCCCACCAGTGGGACATGGACCACCGTTTGAGAACCCCTGGCCTTGGCTAAGGTGGGTGTTTGATCTTAAAGGCTACTCCAAGTTGTTTCGACACCTTCCTATCTTTTCAATGTATCGCAGTCTCGTGATGTTTGGAAACGATAGAAATATTAATAAACCTGATTGATAGCATTCGTCATGGTTTAGCAGGCGGCCAACTGCAGAGAATACCCATATGCCCGATATGACATATAGGCCAAATCCTCGTTTTTCGGATCGTCGTATATTTGAGTGTGGACGGTTAAGAAGTGTATGCTTTAGCAAGAAATGGGAGTCCGGTAGCTTCTGCAGAATTGCAAATCTCTCTATTTGGAGTGACGAACACATAGTTCATGGTTATAGTGACATCTACTACCAATGAATCTTGATGGACACGGCAGTTGAGAGGAAAATTGATCGCCCTTTGCCTCATTTCTTTCTGAAATTGTCTTCCTGTTCCTTTGTTATATATCGAAACCATGTACCGATAGCATAGCGGACGTTTCGGCAACATTCTAAGTTATCTCCATTGTGTGAGATGCGAGATGCCTGGTAAGCTTCCTGTGCTCGTATTGCTGAAATAACGTTGCGCTTGCGTTTATATGTTTTGAGATGTATCCATCGACGTGACTATACCGCGCTTCCCGTCATATCATTTACGAGATCTCCGTATCTATTAGGGATATATATTCCGTCATTGTTGAGGAGTTAATGCGATAACAACGAGAGGTCGACAATTGTTCAGAAATCTTTTGCAGACATTTGTGCGTCCTTTTGATTGCAATGGAAGATATAAATAACCACTAGTGCCTACTCGTTGGTTACCTTCACTCATTCCTCCACCCCAGGGGCTCTCAAACTAGGGGCCGTGAGCCCAATAGGGTCGTTTGCATATTCTCCGGGGTCGCGGGGACGAAAATTGTTTACCAATCACTATTACAAAAATGCCAATTAGGCGTATGTTTTTGGCGGCTCATTTTTGAATAATTAACTTGACTTAAATCAGCCCGATTTAAACCAGAACCGGGGCATACGAATATCGTAGGCCCCGCCAGAACCGTAGTTCAACAGCTTTAGTACGTGCATATTTCGTCAAAGGATCTATATTCCCCCTATTTTCAATTGTCAATGTCAATCCATTACGACGTCACAATTGAATATTCGTGACGTCATGGCTTGAAAAACATGTTTTGAACAAGGGCCTTGTTCTAAACATGTATGTTTTAAATTGATTTTTGTTTTAAATGCCACCCTATTCAGAATACATACTTAGACCGGGAATAAAAACTAAACCATTTTAATCGTTGTCGAAACTTGATATGGTGCCCGTATTTCAATGGCATGTAAAATAATGATGAGAGAATGTAAACCAGTGGCTCTCAGCTTTACTTACTGCAAGCATTGGGGAACCCCAAATTTTCGCTGTGTTTTATTAAACAAAACCTGCAAATATTATACATTACTGTACAATACCGGTGCACAAAATGAACTCTGTATCAGCAGAGCGAGACCATTAAAATATTATTTTGAAACAAAATGAAAATAGAATCATAAGTTATCGCAAATTCGTATGACTTCGGCTATTCCGTAACGATACCATGCTTTGGGTAGGTACCGTACCACATACCGTGGGTGTGACAAAACAAGCGCGCGCGCGTATTTTCGGCCTTGACCTTGACCTGGCCTGGTTGCTTCCATGCTAAAAATAAAACGAGATCATCGGTAGCGGCCGCGCCATAAGGAATCAGAATTAGTTTGTTTAATAAAATTCGAATCGGAGAAATATTCAAAAACATTTCCGAGCAACGACGGTCTCCAGAATCTACCGCTCGTTTGTGACGTCATACGTCGATATGGGAGAAATGGAACAGCGGCGAATGAGCAAGGTAGGGAACCCCCTTCGTGGGTGACGTCATCTTCTGACGAGACTTCGCTAGAGTCCTGGCGCGGGTGACGTGGCGGCGCAATCACCCGCAGTTTGTGTGTAACGTCTTCAAGTTTTCTTCATCGCTGGAAAGAAAAGGACTTTGGTCAAGAAGCTCCTCGCTATATCGTCAGATAAGGAAATCGAGACAAAACGCGACGAAGCAAAATCTCACCGCATCCCTCGAACACGATATCGTCGATATGCAAATCAGCCACTGCATGCGCCACGTTCCTCGCCCGCACCTCGATCTGGAAAGGCGAGTTCCGGCGCATGTTGAGCGGGATCAGCGCCGTTTGCCAGTCCTCGCTCTGGTGCCCGAACAGGGACCATTGCGCTTCTTTCTCGCGATTCTCGTCCGATGTGTCAGAACCGTACAACAGGTTCACTTGGAGACGGGGCGTCTGGAAACAGAAGAAAGTAACAGTAGCAGTCTTGGACAACTTGGAAATTTCAGCTTTTACAAATGATATTTGAATTAAAATTGCAGCTACTGAGTTTTTACAAACTAGATCAGAATTAGAATGACCAATGACACTACAAATAGGGAATTGCATTTCTCTAAAAATACATTCGCGATATAGGATATGTTTGGCCCGGTTATCGCAACAATATATCCCAAACTACATCCTACTGACCAAAATGCGAAAAATGTGCTCAACTAAGAGTGAATGCAATGAAGAGTACTGACCAAGAGACCTCTCATCAGATAAGTCAAGTTCATGAGACAAGAGCAATTCTTGCTCGCCACAACAAGAGGCGTTCTCAAATAGGGCTCGTGTCCTGCCTTGCCGGACGGGTCGAAGGTCAGGATCCGACCTCGCCCTTCAAGATGCTGTTGAGTCGCTCCGTGTCTCGTCCCAGTGCCTAAAGATGAGAAATAAAGTTTTAAAATCAGATTAGAGAATGAATTCCGCATCAAGTTCAATTTGTTCGCGTTTTCCCGTTCCTACAGACATACGGTATAGGTCAGAGTTTAAAGCAAATCCGAATCGAGCATTAGTTTCTCACGGCATCGTGTTCTTGTGCCTAAAGATATTTGGCAATTTTCAAGCCAAATCATACATTTTACTTCCCCATAGTCAAAGCTAAATTCAGAATCTATTTCATCTCATTTTCAAATACGAGTTAGTTACTTTCTGATTCGTATAATTTTGAAGTAGCCAACCTGATGCATAAATTTACCAACGCCAATATATCCCCTTACTGTATTACCTTGCTCGAGCAATCTTGTACTGTGCATGTGCATATTCTACTAGATTATCAGAATCTGGACATCTTTATGTTCACCGCATGAACTCCAGACTGGCCCAACAGTCCATTGAATATATGGGTCAAAATATTTGGAATAGCGTACCCGACAATATCAAGGAACTGCCTCAATACGAATTTTAAACCCAATACCTGGATCACCTTTTTTCAAATTACAATAAGATATGAGAAAATGTACCCGTTAATTTATATATTCTACATCCATTTATTGATTTCATATAGCTTTAACCAGGGCTGTGGAGTCGGAGTCGGTGGAGTCGGAGTCGGAGTCTGCGTAATTTTCGCATGATGGAGTCGGAGTCGGAGTCGTGAAAACTATAATAGCTGGAGTCGGAGTCGGAGTCGAGGGGAAAATACTGACTGGAGTCG
This sequence comes from Botryllus schlosseri, assembly GCF_051294905.1. Lineage (NCBI taxonomy): Eukaryota > Metazoa > Chordata > Ascidiacea > Stolidobranchia > Styelidae > Botryllus > Botryllus schlosseri. The sequence goes on along the minus strand of NC_137247.1, from coordinate 21,627,991 downwards.
GAGTCGGAGTTTGTGAGAATGACCCTGACTTCGACTCCGACTCCGACTCCAACTTCTCTATCATGAAAACATTTGCTTTCAAAGAATTTTCGAAATAACTTTTATGTACCACCAATCACGATTATTAATAACCATACAGATCAGGTACGGCCAGCCCGTAGCACGCAGGCCAAATTTGGCACACGAAAAGGTTATGTGTGGCCTGAAGGTAATTCTCGAAATTATTTATGACATCAGGTACAATTGCAAGGCCAACCAAAATTTGATCAGCATGACACCGCGAAATTTGATGATGACTAAAACAACAGTTCTGACGCATTGACGTATCCAGGGGCCAGCCACATTTATCCCAGATCTTCGTATATGACCATAAAGTAGAATATTTCATAGCAGGCTTATTTGACTTGAAATTTTTCTCGGTACTTCGCATGATTCATTGTCACTAGATTTCTGGCATTCAGTATTTGAGCCCCCTTCTGAAAATTATAAATACATGTTATTCACAGATATGAGTCTAATTATATTCGCAATTAGGAGATAACGTGTCGTCCAACATGCTGTTTCGCTTGTGCACTCGCAGCGAGATCGTCGACAAAACATTTGCACAAAATGATAGAGGCATGTTCACTGATACCGTCGATTTTTCTATGCCTAAACGTCGAATAATCCTATCCTTGCCAAATGAGCCCAGTGGTATACAGATGCGACCCCCAATGTATGTTAGCAACATATTTATTGATATAATTCAGTCATTATCTTGCGAAAAAATTTCGCGCCTCGTGCGACCTGGGCCTGATTGCGCGCTGCACAGTTGCATGACATATTTTTGTCAATTTTAGAGCGTAATAATATAAGTCTTGTTGGCAATGTTACCTAATTCGGTTCGCTCCTATCGGACGACTAAAAAAGGCTATCAATACTCCAGTTGTAGTGTAGCTTAGCAGTCTGGGTCGAACAAATGATTAAGAAAGACTGCAAGTCCCAATCCTTGAATACTTGATTACGTACATGTAGACCAGACATAGGCTATGGTCTTTGACTACTTAACTAAATTTCATTTATGACCAATGTCTATTAGTAGTAAGAGTGTTGTGTGCTTGTAATCAGGATAGTGTGCAATGACAAAATTAGTAAGTTCAATCTCTTTATTAGTTGCTGACTCATACACAAGAGCTACACTTGGATTTTTATCTACATTTTTATTATACGGGGTTGGATATCAGAGAGTCCATGTTATAAAAACTTGAAAAAGGAAAGATATTTAGCAAATCTTTCTTTCATGTTAAGTGCATAGTGGAGGGGTTGGCGAACTTTTCCGCTCGTGGGCCGCATTTAGCATTTGAATTGATTCGCGGGCCGCACTGTAGTAAAATCGTACAGCAGTGAAAGTTCTACTCTAAAATCACAATTGTGACCCTAACCCTCTATCCTTTCCGTTTTGATTGTATTGGATATTTAGCAACCGAAGCGTTTCAAAATGCGTCGGACCTAGGTTGGGGCTATTTTACTACCAATAAAATGAGACAATGCAACATTAAAATTATAATATTTTGATTTCATGATAAAATGTATTTACAAAAAGTTCAATCAAGTCGCTCTAGTAATTTGATTTATTAATTCACATTTTTACCAATATTTCTATCACGTTTCTCGATGCCTTCGCGGGCCGCATGCGGCCCGCGGGCCGTAGTTTGCCACCCCTGGCATAGTGGATAATTCGAGCTGTGCCACAATGATACAATTTAGCATGCCACCGTTAATCATATGTTTGCATAAGTTTAATGGTTGTATGATAGTCATTCAACCGACAATGTGGCATATAATTTTCGAAGTAAATTGGTAATAATGCTGGAGTCGGAGTCGGGAATCGGAGTCGGAGTCGGTACGTTTAAAGACCCTGGAGTCGGAGTCGGAGTCGGTGCGTTTAAAGACTCAGGAGTCGGAGTCGGAGTCGGAGTTGGTATATTGAAAATGTGTGGAGTCGGAGTCGGAGCCGGAGTCGGTGGTAAAATTTACCGACTCCACAGCCCTGGCTTTAACTAGTATGTTACCATGGTTACTGTCTTTGTTATATATTTATGTTTATTATTTTCTTCTATGTTGCAGACTGTCCACTGTTATATTTATTGAGATGAGTACACTCGATGAATACACTCGATTACTTCACTGCCATGGAGGTGACGAGTAACAAGGCCTTTATAGGCCATATCGTCACCTCCAGTCAAGTTTTTATGTTTGACAAAGCAATAAATGTTGGTCTGTCTGTCTGTCTGTCTACTCTAACTTACTTCTACTTTTATACTTGAGTATAAATTCACGATGGTACCTATACTTCTATTGGAGCTCCGGCTCTGTTTAATGTTACCGGCAAACTCTAGCAATTTTTTCATGGAAATTGACAAGTAGGCTAGTAACGTTTCATGTCCAGATCCTACTATCAGATTTCAAAACATTTAAATCCTATCCCTTGACTCACCGCTGCTCTCTGACTTCCAGTCGCTAAAACTGGGAAACTGCACCTCTGGGGGGATCCCCGCCGGGAAACTAGATTTCCACTCGCACAGAGTCGCGTCGCTGGAGTTCGTTTGGAATGAGCAATCCATGACGTCACTGCCCTCTGAACACACGGTAAGACAATTCATGTACAAATCGATGAAATTTTTTATCAAAATCATAGTTTTAAATCAAAGTACAAGTTTTAAATTCAAATCTGGATTTTGGTCAGGGCCTATTTGTTTCATTTTGTAAATTCTCGTTACCTTCCATCGGGCATCGTTCGTAAAACAACTCGAGGGTCAAACTGTCGATCGCAAGCGTTGGCAACTTCGGTTTTTTGCCAGCATTCACGCTGCCGGGTCCGCATTTCTCGTCCTCGCAGCTCGCGTTTGCGGGGATCACGCCTTCTAGTACCAGCTGGAATGTTATAGTCTTGATGTTAGAAATATTAAATAGCTACATACACTGTAAATATATGGGTAGGAAATATATGTATAGGCCTATAGCACAGGAGTCACCGACGCAGCAGCAAATACAAATGAGAGTTGTCAAAGTCGAAGCGGAGAAGGGCTCAATATGTGCAGCAGTTGAATACGGGTGGGGCAGGCGATCGAAGCGTTGCTCGTGACCGAAGGGGGCTTAACAGGAATCTAGTTAATAGTTCCCAGTCTAGACGAGGAGATTAGCGCTTCGGCGCGCAGTGAACCCACGCAACTGAGCCCCGAGGTGTTGCCTATTCGACTCGTTTTCATCCATTGAAAGGATGTGAAGGGTGTAGAACAGTGCTTTTCAACCTGTGTGACGGTTCGCGCCAGTACCTATGAAAAAATTTCAGTGCGAATGACAAGCATGGTACGAATGGTGCGAATGAAAAATCCGGATGATCGCGAATGAAAATTGTCCATGTTTCTCACTTTATCTGACGTGAAATAATTCAAATAAACTCAATACGATATTAAGTAGAGTGATCCCGTAACTAGTATCGTTTGGAAGCAATTCTAAAAACTTTTTGGTAGCTAGGCTTTTCTAGTTCATAAGTGAGGAACGCTCCCGGCGCGTGTGTACTGTGTATATTGCAAAGTTTGGGAGAATATACCCCCCCTCGAGAGGATTACGGCACTGCCTGGAAAAAAGTATGAGTGAAATCGGTATCAGATGCTCGGAAACATCCACCGTGTACGGACCTTGTAGGAATCTAGGTAATAGTAGCCGATGCCTGTGTTGACATTTGGCAAAATTTATTGCAGACTTTTGGAATTTCGGAATTTCGGCAGATATTCATGTTGGTTAACAGCATAATTTTGCGTTTCTTCAACTATAACAATTATCACATTATATATATAACAAGTGTTGTGTAATCGTGTACCTGACCAAGGATTAGAGGATGTTAAAAATAAAATTAGTGTAAGCACATTGGTGTCTCACGTCCAATGAATCTTTATCTTGCATTACATAGAATTATTAAGCCATTGACCATTGCAATGGCCTGTTTGTAATGCGAACTACACCATTTAGGCTTAGACACGCTTTACTGTTCTTGGACTGATGATCTCAGGCCCAGTCTAGATCGTAAAGGCATCGGCCTATATATAATTAATTGGTGATGCCACCAAGCTTGCTGATACATAGGAAAAGTTTGTCTAGCTTGTATTCGTATCGCCATTGTACTACAAACTTTGTAATGTTCGGAACTCTACGGATTTAGCTTGAGCAGATGAGCACTGCTCATTGAGCAGTGAGCACCCTCTGCATGCAGAGCAAAATCAAATCCATCAAGCCGTATGTCTTACGATATTCTATTCCTTCTGCAGCCTAATTTAAGCTTAATTGGACTGTTGAAACGTATTACTTTCTATGTATAAGGATATGCGAGATAGTAAAGATAATTTGCCATTATTTCAGTCAGTTTTCTAATAGTGTACGATTGCTCAAACAGCCATCCCGCAGTTGGCTACCCGGGCCGATATAACTGTGTTTATCATGAATCTTATAAGTAATAATTATTCAACAAGGTGTAAGTGTTGGCTTTGACAAAACAAGGATGCCAAACGTTGTTCTTGAAAGATATGTTGATTTGTGTACTGCGTAAGAAGTCAATGAAGCCTATATAAGCCTATCAATAAATAACAGTCATCAATTACTCGGATTGTGTGGGTTTGTATAGCAATGCATTCCTGATTTTAACGCTCACCGTACCATCCAATCGGCTAACATACCTTAGTACGGTGAGGAATCTTTTTGAATGTTGTCGGAAAATAAATCAAAGTTGCTAGTCGCAACCTTAATGCTATAAATCAAGTGCAGTTTCACTCTTTTGTGCGATCCAAATGCGAACACAATCACATCGTGATGACGTAACATGTCAATTTAGTGACAAAGTGATATTGTTGCGAGTAATATTGTTCCTATGGGTTCGCCATTTAAGCTACGAAGGAAATCACTGCACGATACCCTCGGAAAAAGCAACGATCTTCTTGAGAACAACAGGAGTGCGATATCTGTGATTCTTCTACTGCAGTGATGTAGTTCTTGATTATTCAATAATACGATACGCTGAATGCAAAATAATTAAGCTCTGTACCCCCAAGAAGCTCTTCGGATACAAAAGTGATAAGTTTCTTCATTTTCTCATTGGTATACGAATTCCGGCTGACTGGTGCGAATGAAATTCTTTTTTTTCAAGTGCGAATGCAGCTCAAAAAGGTTGAAAAGCATTGGTGTAGAATATATCTCCGGGAGGTGTATTTGAGTCAATTCGCCCATTGGACGAGTGTGAAAGCACAATTTGATGCCAGAATACCATCTGAATAAGACACCCATAATGTACAATGCGATGTAATAAACAAATAGGATGTCGAACGACGCGCAGTTGCGGTCTTCTAGACTGACATCAACCTCGGCCTAGAGCAGTGGTGGGCAATTATTTTTCCTCGCAGGCCAAATGAAAGTACTAAATACATAGGCGGGCCGAGTCAAAATTTCAAACTTTATTCTGCGGCGTAATAATTGTATTTCTAAATTGAAAGCAGGGAATTACATTGTTATTACATGGTGGTCAGTGGAAGAATTGATATTAGGCAATGAGAAAGTCACGGTTAATTAATAAAACTATTATTTATTCGCCGTCATAATTCGAAACAGTGGTAGACATCAGGGCTTTGGAGCCGGAGCCGGAGCGCGGAGCCGGAGCCCCGGAGCCGTGCATTTTCACCGGAGCTGGAGCCGGAGCCGGAGCTCTACATAAAATTCAGCCGGAGCCGGAGCTCGAGCCCGTTATTTGAGGAGTAGCTCCGGCTCCGACCTATTTCATAAGATGCTATTATATATAACAACCACATATGCTGATTTATCATAATTGAACAGCAGGCCTGAATTTTAATGCTGTGCACACTGCACAGCAATGGCATAGAGTAAAGTGCGTTCTAGTGCAACTATGATGTTGCCGACAATTGACAAGTATTCATTATGACGTCACAAGCAGGCACGGTGGCACCTATATGTCTTCGTTGCTACATCGGATGGTACTGACGGCTGACAGACTCTAGATTACTATAGATATAACTAACCTATGGGTAGATTAGTAATCTATATAGACCAGGAATGGCCAACCTTTTCGGCTAAAGGGACACATGCAATCGACGAACGAGTGCACGGTCCACTAGCCGCGCCAAGCGGGTTAAATTTTCAAAGTTTATAAGTAAACTAGGTCAATAATATTTTTACCAAGTATATCGCGGGTCTATTGTATATCGCCCGATAGGCTCAGTTTGCAAGGACGCTACTGTTCGGCGTCTGGCCACATCGATATCGAAGGTCTCCGATAATATGCGACAATCATTTTGTGCCTACATTTCACCATCGACGATCTTTATGCGAGCGCAAACGCGAAAAGACTTTCTTCCGTAATTGCGAATACAGTTAGACTCAATCGGGTAAATTAGGCGTTTTTTTCATTTTCAGTAGGGGGTACGCTACCAAGCAAGAAATCGTTTGACTATTAAACACGCGAAGCGTCAAGAATAATTTCGCTACTATTTCAGTTTATTGTAATGTACGACAATTTACTGAAAATGTGACTGGACCCTGGATCTACCAATGCGTCGGAACTGATATTTTAGTCATCAACATCCCAAGTGTCGCAGCCACAATTGTAATTTTTGGTTGGCATTGCAAGTTCACAATCCGAGCAATTCATTTTCGATAATATAATAGGAAATTACCTCACGGGGCACGAAAAACCCTCTCGCGTGCCACATTTGCCCCGCGGGTTGGCCACCCCTGATATTGACAGGCCCATTCGATAATTTCCGAGCCGGAGCCGGAGCTGGAGCCGGAGCAGTGGAAATAATGCGGCTCTGGAGCTGGAGCCGGAGCTAATATATGATAGAAGAAAGCTCCGGAGCCGGAGCTGGAGCAGATTAAATTTACGGCTGCTCCAAAGCCCTGGTAGATATCATACATTTTTAACTCTTTTTAACCAAAGACACGTCTTTTATTAGGACAATAAAATGTATTTAGGATATTACGAAGCTCGTCTTGGCCGCTACCTTCCGAGCAGAATGGCTTGGTGAAATAGCCTTCGTTGTTGATGGAAACTAGCAGAGTAGCAGTGCTTCCGAAATTCACCCTCCTTTACCTGAGTGTCTATCTTCATGTTTTTGCCATAATACCGACTTAAATTATACTCCACGGCGACCTACTAGCCACAAACTAAAAGGACGGGTCCACCACTGACTCCAGTTTACAAATGTTCAGTGCTCCGAATCTTCTTGTAATTTCGGCCGTCGGCCCTCAACTTTTCTTTTTTTTTACATGCCCGACCGATCGTTTCGTCACGAGCACTGATTGACTTGTTTTACGAATTAGGGATTTGGAAACGTATCACGTGGCAATTTTGAAGCACGAATGTGTAAAAAAAGTGACACTGGCAATAAAGAAGGTTTGAACGAAACTATATAAAAACAGTAACTTTTGTGACTTTAATTGATACGGCACACTTTGCTACCTTGGCTTTATTTTAAATGTCTATTACTCGTATGGCGCACGTATGCTACGTAATCGCAGCGAATGAATAAACAGGCTTAATAATGAACGAATGCCCGTTTCAGTTAATACAGCCTGAGATTTTAGTTCACGGATTAACATTCAAAAGTTGGTTTTATGGTCTGAGTTCCAGGTAACTTTCGCGGGCCCCTCAAAATCACGTCGCGGGCCGCACTTTTCCCTGGTCTGGCATAGAGTATGCCGGATGTAACAGTTCTTTTCGATGGTGATCTTTTGAAGCCGCGGCCCTTTCTAGTTCTTTCCATTCCCCGTGAGTGCTTTCTGACGTCTGATCTTTTCCTAGGCTTTTTGTCGCCGTAAGAACAGCGACGGCGGGGGAAGAGGATCTCAGATAAACCTCCGACGGGAATCGAACCGGTCCGCCCGATTAGCGGGCGCTTATCGTCACCACTACGCTATATCCGCCCGTTTACTGATTTACAGCCCAGGATAGGCAGAAATTGGCCTAGTTCACGATACGCCTACCTGATAAGAGGAATGGCTTCCAGGCAGAGGAATCTCGAATGTTCTGAACTCCCATTGGAGATGAATCGGTCGAGACGAGATTGAGGCAACCACTGAGGACGCGTCCATCGCCCCAACCCCTGAGCCCCAGGGGACTCTGTGCACCCGGATCTCCAAACCCTGGCATTTCAACATCAGCCTGAACGGGAATAGTACGTATCGCAGTAAGTAACAGAAAGGAAAAAACACTTTTAGCGATAAAAGGTAATCATGTACATGTACATTGTACATTGTACATTGTACATTGTACAAGTATAGCAATTTCAAAGTCTGTAAAGTACTCGAATACGTAGTTTCAGAAATGACATTTCTTCAAGTGGTCGCATACCTTACAAACCACTGGTTTCATAATCCCAAGATGTATCTCAGCTAAAAATGACAGATGACACTACGAATGTTAAGTGTACGGCAGCTATCATTTTATAAGGGGTATTTTTTATGGTTCTCGTGACGATTTCACTCACAGAAGTGACGAAAACTCGCCCGAGTACTTGTTATTATATTGATGACGAATCTGGTAGTTTGCCTCAGAACTAGCGACGTATAGCAAGAGTAAGTCAGGATATATACTTCGAAAAAGGCAGAAAGTCCTGTTTGAAATCCGTGACCCTTGAGACGCAGCAGCCCCGAGAAGTTCTGTAAAATTGGGTCTACATAGTTGACGTAGTGACCTACCAGAAAGTGAGGGTGACAGATGGCGCGTCTTGTCTGAGACGCGGCGAAATGAGCAGAGCGCGCGTTTCGTGAAGATCGTCGCTAGGCTGCAGTTTCAGGAACGAGCTCGCGGATTCGTCAGACTTGGTGCCGCCTTTGATACAATTAGACCTGCGAAAACGAATATCGATGACGTGGCACATACGCACTATCCTTCAGTCAGTCAAAGTATTGAAATTTTCATCAGATTTTTATCAGAGTTGGGGTTAGTTTTGAGTTGATCGTTTTTTATTGTGCTTCATGCTCAAATGTCGACGGCCTATCGAAGCACCACAAGAATGCGATAAAATTATGATAAAATTCTATATTTTATGTTATCTCGTATATTATATTATTCATATTTTCTTTATATACAGTAAAACTGGTAAATACACACTTAATCCGGGAGGTAACCAGCCCCCGAAGAAAATGTCGCGATTGAAGTGAATTTTTAGAATTTCAGTGATAAAGTCAACTTGTCATTCCTATATTCAATACCCGAAGTGGTTGCGGCGCTAGATGAAAAATGGATTATATTAGTTATGATATTTAGTATTTCAAAGTGGTATTTCTATTTAATTTCATTTGTTTATTTTTACATTTTTATTTTATTTAAAATTTTGTATTTATTTATTACATATTATTATTATTATTAGTTGAATAATTCAGATCTCACCCTTCCGTGAGCACAAAGTCTCCGGCATCTCCGCCCTCGATATTCCACCAATCGCAATCGATATTTTCCCGATTCATGATTTCCAACGAGCAATGATCGCGAGTCCCGGGACCGACGACCGCGAAATCTGGGCTGGTTGTCGCCGTTGTCACCTCATCAGTGCCCAGGGCTCTGTAACTGTGCAAACGTGGTAGTGACGTCACCGTGGCCTTGATCCCGTGGAGCCTGGAATAAGAATAGAGCTGACATCTATGTGATAGTCGCTTGATCCGTCATGCTCGGATATTCGAAAAAATAATTGGTTTCAACTTCAACATGGAAGGTCTCGAAGACGTGTTGCTGATAATGCTAGAAAATTTCGCACAGCCGTGTACTGTCCTAGTACATCCTTAAGATGGCGCTAGATTGGACGTATTTTTTAGATTTGGTGCTCAGCGTGTCAGTCTGCTTTGTCAATGCACTCAAGTAGGCTACGTTTTGCGTACTTGCGCTATTAACTCGAATGCTTTCGCTTTTGACCCTAATTCTACTGATATTTTCCTCCAGAATTACATATTTTTGCATTTGAACATTTCAAATAAAATGTTTTTCCAATTAGATGACTTGATTTTTGCTGCATTTCTTTCCGACACGGAACTTACTTCGATTTTTTTTTAATTTTAGGATTTGTATTTCTAATGTAATCTGAGAAAGGTGAGAATTTTCTACTGGTAGTCTTACAAGTAAGTTAAGGTACGACTATGCTTCATAATCTCTACCTGAAAGATCTCTAGTAGAATACGTAAATTCTAATCTAACTCTAATCTAATTTGGAAAAACTATGTAGCTGTCAGTCTGGTTGTAATCTAATTTGAAAAAGTTGAGCATTTTCGAGTCGCCCAACTATGTTTTAATCCCTACCTGAAATGCCTTTTGTAGAAAACGTAAATCCGAAACGCCTTTCCTCCATCTTTAAAGAAATCTTCATCGTTGATAGCAACCGAATCGCATCTCCGGTTTCCCGAGTTCAAAACTCGTGGTTTTGTTTTGTTCTTCCTGTCGATCGTGAGCGCCACAACGTGGAACCTCGTATTGTTCCCGGGCAGGCGCATGGATAAAAGCACCCCGCCACTCGCCCCGCCCTGTTCTAGTTTCAGTACAGGAGACACGATCACGAAACCGCCGTGTTTTATGTCTGGCAATTGTCGCCATTCTGGCATTCTGTCGTTCCAATGGCGCCATTGCGACGCGGTGTTAGACACTGTCACGTTATCCTTGCATCTGATGTGATGATGAGATGCTGACAAGATCATCGGCTCCTCGGATTCTTTTGGAGTTGAGCCTGACAATGAAGAGGGAGATTTTATTCAAAAATTACATGACATAGCCTAATTGTACAAACTACCAATCTAATTCCTGGACGGTCAACAAAATACTTATTTAATCAGCAGTTCAACTCTCAGCTTTAGGATCGGATCTTCAAAAGTGAAGAAGCCTGCTAATAGTTCCAGTTGAGTGTTTTGAAAAGTGAGTACTTCTAGTTCTAGTTGCTGGTTTTGAAATGTGAGTAATTGTGGTTTTACTTGTAGTTGCTCGTTTTGAAAAGTGAGTAGTTATAGTTATAGTTGCCGATTTTGAAATGCGAGTGATTCTGGTTCTAGTTCCAGTTTCGAGTTTTGAAATACGAGTAGTTCTAGCTCTAGTTGCGCATTTAAATAAAGTCCAGTGGTTTGTGCAAGTCCGAAGTCTGAACAACGATAATGATACAGAACTATGCACGCAGAGCAAGTATTCGGTAGCGGCAGAGATGAAAAAAGTAGTTAGTGTTGCTACTCATGTTGAAGTATACGTCAATTTATGCTCAATTACTCAAGTAATCGTAACAATCTCATAAATATGTCGAAACTGCTTCAGGTAGAAACTGAAGATATGAAATGTACTAGAGTATAGTATATTTGGGTAATTTAGCAAAGTAGTCGATAGTTCCGATACTATTTCCCTATGTAGATAGATAGATAGTCTTTTATTCGTCACATCAATAAATAAAGAAGTATACGAACAAATATTGCGGTATAGACTGGGAGACGACGAGGGGCCGTTAGGCCTTCAGAGTCAGTCTCCACCCACGCCACTATGTGGTTGTTTCTAATTCATCGTACTTGACTATAAATCTTTAACTGATTTCCGAACTCATCAGCTTTTGTATGCGGTGAATTTCTGAGATATGACGGCTGACAAAAATGTTTTCCTCGCAATCAACTTTAGTTTGAGACCACATTATATTTAGAACGCACAGTGCCTCGTTAAGGACATCCAGATTATGAGTAGCGTTCAGGAAAATGACTAAAAAAGTGATATAAGTTTGGCCGAAAGTGATAACCAATTTTAGTCATCACAGTCATAAGCGGGGCTGTATAGTGATATTACGAATATTGATGACCTTCTTTTTAGTCATCAGCTTTACAGATTTTTTACTCATTGTGCTGGAAGTGTTGGGGCATCCCGAGATCGGAAAGTTTGACAATCACGGTTCTAATCAAAATCTGAAGGTCTCGGGTAAACCTGATCTCCCCATAATTTTTCCAGTACCCTAGTTTACTTCACCATGATAAAATTAGATTTTCACAGAATCAATTTCGAATTTATTGTATTAAAATCATCTAGTTTGTAGAGCAGTGTTTCCTTAACCTAACCTGGGGAGCCATTTCGCCAACCCCTAAGCCTTCGATCAAACAAGATGGTACAGAACTTGAAAATTACACGAAACAAGAACTTGATACCGTTCATTTATTCACTAACAGCTGAAGGACTTCTCCCTAGACACCTTCCTATATTTTCATTGCATCGCAGTTTTCTGGTGTCTTGAAATGATAAAACTAATAATAAACTGATGCTGGTACTGATTTTACAAATCGATGTCTCAAGCATCGGAAAAAAGTAAGAAACATCATTGTAATTGAAAAGTGGGTTGTACAATTATAGTGCAGTTCAGTGATTTCAAACGGGGGCGATATCGACCCGAGTGGGTGATTTTGAGAAACAAGGCTAAAAACATGCAGCGCCACAAATGCGCGCGAGAAGACGGCTTATTCCGCTTAATTACACGAAGAACAAGTCAACCCAACCAAAAGTAGTCGTGGAAGTCGGTTTTCCGGGCACCGCCTTGGAAAAATGACTTCTTTTTAGTCAATTCACCAGTGATTACAGTTAGGTGAATAAATTTCCCGTTTATATGTTATCTTTTTCGGATCCGTAAATATCAGGGACGAAAATTTTGATCGATTTCTCGAAAAAATTCGGGGACCACTGATGTAGATTTAGATATAATGAGTTCTAAAATTGATGATTTTTCAATTTTTTTTTTCGGAAAAGGGATCATGATTCCTCAAGTTTGAAACGTTTCGTCAACTAGTTGTTTGCTTTCATTATTATTACGGCAAAACATTTCGAATTAGATTCACAGCATTACAGAATTTAGCTTATAGTAGGGTTACCATATTTTTGGAACACAAATTCCGGACGCTCTTTATCGCCCACTAGCGCATTTCAAAATGAGGTATTAGCACATTGCGGGTCAATATGACGTCACACTAGCAAAGCTTTGTCTATCGACGAGAGGTGGTCACGATCCGGTTCAGCTTCAGGAGTGTGGGGTTGTATGTTGTAAGTTGTAACCATAGTGCCGAAGCCACATTTTCCAGCCCACTCCCGCCCAAATAAACACTGATCTTGAGCCGATCGTAGGGTAATCGATGCGAAATCTGAGAGCTTACTATATGCATCTGGTCGTTAAATGATTTGAATGAATTATGTCAATAAGCATATTCCGCTGGACAAGGAATGTGGAGATAATAGCCTTGTACGGCTTTCTAAGTCCTGCACCACCCCTCCATACCATCACAATGCGCCAAGCGGGGAAGTCATGGATAATGGATACCAGCGTTACTAATCAGGTTTTTGGTCTGACCCGGCCGGGAATCGAACCCACGACCTACCGAGCAAGAAGCCGGACGCTTCACCATTACGCTATCTTGTCGGTTTACGCTACTTTGACGCTATCTTGTACATTGTTAAGTCATATATGTCCAAACAGCATAAACCGACTCTATGAATATACCGTTATCTTGTAATTGCGATTACAATTAAACTTTTTATTTCTGTAACCTAATGTTATTTTTGTTTATTTTTGATCGCAGTTTTTGCGAGGGTGGCAGTCCCCATATTAAAATCAATATATGTGTTGCTAAATCGCGCGCAGCGCGAAGCAAAATTTCATGTAGCATAAATCTGCCCAAAAATAATATTGTTTATGTTGATTTAGGAAAAAATTATGAGCTTACTTAAAAATTCCGGACATTTGGGCATATTTTAGAAATTCCTCCCGGACGCAGTTTTAACAGTGAAATTCCGGACATGTCCGGGAAATTCCGGACGTATGGCAACCCTAGCTTATAGTTAATAAACTAATAACATATTAATAATCATATATTATTATTTAATAATTGACTATTTAAATATATTTATATAATAACTTGTTTGTTTGTTTTCTGGTATTCATGGTGTTTGTCATTTACTCCCAGCCGATATTCTTCAATTTTCCGTAACTGCCGACTTATAGCACCTTATAATAACTTGTTGTTGTTTCGAATAATTCCCATATCCTGAGACATTACCTGGAGTAGAATCGGTTCGTCCTGATGCGAGAATGGCGACGACTGTGATAAAAGCAGCAAGAATGATAAACAGCATCACGATCAACACGATTCGAACTCGACGTTTCGCGGGCCGAGTCATTTTGAATCCGGGATTGGCGCGACTATCTTCAGATGCGGAGAGTAGTCTGCCCCCACTCGTGGTGTCTGTAAGTACATGCAGTCAGTCTGCGGTGCTACTCGAGTAGAAGGAGAGTCCTATATTTGTGCACTATTGCAAATACAAGTAGCGAGTTACAATTAAGTTAAAATGTAACTATTTTATGCCCAGTTTGTATAAAACGATGAAACGTGTCAAGAAGAGAGGAAATTAGTCTACTATAAAACCACATGATATGGAATAGTGGAAATAAACAAAATCTACTTGAAAACTTGGAAAAAGTACAGTACTGACCATCGCTGCCTGAAATACTTCGGCAAAAAACAGTATATAGCCGAAATCGCTGATCAACTTTGAAGCAGAGTCAAGACACGGCAGAAGCGTTAATGTAATACTCGAGCGCAGCGTTACTGAATTACTCGCGGTCGCTTTTTGTAAACAAGCTACAACAATGAGATGAGAGGATGGTGTCGTGTGTTGCCTGCTTCCTGTCTCAGCGCTGAGAGCAAGAAAGCTGCTCTGAGATGATCCGCATTCAATGCAAAGCTTGCAAGAGCAACGCGGCCCTTCCTGTGATGCGATATCACTCGCTTTCCGCTCGCTCAATGTGATGTCATACTACCATAAACACACGCTTCGCGGAGGCGTTGCTGCATTGCTGCGTATAGCAACTATAACTTAGAACTATATATAACTCCTCACTTTTCAAAATCCGCCACTAAAACTTATAGAGAAATGGAGACTTCGGAGTCGGCCAATGCTGCGCCTCGACGCACAAAGACCAGGAATAAGGGTAAGACAATTTTAACAGACACACCATGACCCTAAAATGACATGAATATCATCATGAACATATTTAATTGCGAAAAAAACTCGAAAAGTACCCCTCTCTAATACTATACTTGCAAAAATACGGCTGCACACTTCACATTTTGGGTTAATTTCAATTTTGGAAGGTCCACCGGTAGGTCCACCGGTCCGCCAAATATTTTCACCAATTTTACCGGTCCGTGAGGTAAAAACGGCGATATCTAGAACTCTTTCTTCTAGATATCCCTAGGTGAAAAAGGTTGAGAACCACTGTGCTAGGGTGAAGTACGTTAGTGTCAAAGTGTGGTATAAACTCGATATGATCGGATATAATCAGTCGGGGTCCACTCAATATACACAATGTTAAGTGCGGTCGCTCGATCTTACATCATATATCACATAAAGTATCAAATCAATAATACGTCATTAATAGATTAACTCTTGGAGTAATATTTTAAGACCTAGCTCTTCTAACGAACAAGACAATGGCGGCTTCTCATAATAAGAAACGAACTTACCGGGTTGCATCCCGCTCCGGAAGCACTCTGGATTGCCTTCCATGGAAAAGCTGGTTTCGCGCGCACCGAGATCTGTCATCAATCGCTATATGAGCAATCTTTATGACCGGCACAATCACAGCTATTCCCGGTATCTGACGGCGACTCTTCACTGGAAACGGTGATCAGAAAGAATCCGCTTCGGTTTCGGTGCGGGGCTAATTAGGAAGCTAAATTGAGTGATCGAGCTGCGAGTTAATTGAATCGCCGATCGATCGCGGTTTACAAACAAGGTTCGAAACAAACCACATCTCAAGAGACTCCACAGAACTTCGGTATGCAATTGAGTGATATATTGATATTGAGCATATTGGCATAATGTACTGTTTTTAGCTAAAACACGAACTCTATATATAATTGAATAACATATTCATACTAAATTTCAGATCACAATTTCAACCTCAGTCGTTTCTCGATGCGCTACGCAAGGAGATTCCCTTGCTTTTGAATGATTTCGCATCGGAAAAATGTCAAATCGACGGCGTATTTATAGAGTTGGGCAAAACCGAGCATCTGATTATTCAAAACTGAATCGAGTCACGACGTAGACGTCACAACAGTAAGTTGTAACTTCAAATATGTACCTTTCACGCGACCACAAACAATATAATGCTATAGTTCCACATCGCATTAAAGATGATGATTTGCTATTTTTTCGACCATCCCTATATTTCATTGCACTTTGCGACAATGCCGTGAGTTTATCATGACTTCACAAATATATCATTTCCACTAACGCTTTGCACTACATGTTACGTATGGTACGATGCGACCAATCGAGATTAGTTACGGCCTTCCAAAGCGGACACTATAGCATAAAAACTGAAATCTCGTTGATAAAATAACCCTTATAGTTGCCAGGAGCGTTTTATTCCAGTACTCAAAAAATTATCTGTCACTGCACGACTCAAATCATTGTGCTCAGTACTATCTCCTTATCGTTGATGTACGTGACTTGTTTTGTCTTGCGTCCTAACAGAGCACAAACCCGAACCGACTGATTTCTGCCTCAAAATCAATCAGTCGCCTTCGAAGAAAAATCGTGCGTCCAGATTTACTGACGTTGACGTTAAGCGTTCTCTGTCGAGAGATCCCCAGATTGTTTCGGGTGAAAACGACGCCAACAGAAGCGATTTGATTTCCCAGCTCCTGATTCAATCAATCGATATAGAATAGGCGAACTGTAATCGATAGGAATCCAATCAACTAAATCGAGATGATGACATCACGCGCGCTATGCAAGACAGCTGCTCTACGAAATGTCACTTGCGCACGATACAAGACTGAAACTAACCAAGATTTAAGAGGCTGCTCAGACACGCCGCGTCATTTCCGGTTTTTGAATCGCGTGCAGAGATATCGTTTGATGACGCCGATTGGCATCGGTGTGACAGAGTAACGTGTCTTCCGATGCGTAGTAGCCCGCGAATTGTGCGAATCTTGATGAGATTTGTGATCGGGTCCCGTGGGATCACAGATAGTTTGGAGGGGCATCGTTATATAGTAAACGCGCGCACTAAGCGACTGTTCCGCCAAATATACTACCCTCTTCGGTAACATTTACCAAGGGAGAGAGAGTGTCTTTTTTTTCATTCATCCAAAATACATGAAAATCAGAAGGCAACGATGGTGGTACAGAAAAAATTCTTGCACAGTATTCGGTATCAGATAGGAATGATCGACAAGACCGTGAAGGTCAACTAGTCTGATCACACCAGCATCAAACAGGTACGCTTGACTCTATATAGTCAGGCTGTAAAAAAAGGTCGCGAACCTCTCACTGCGCTGAAACCTCGGACTTGGTTCGAGTTTTCGGCAACATCCACTCTGATGTTTCGCCGCAAGATCGAAAAGGCTGAAATTATGTGAAACCTCAAGTTTTCGACGAACTTGCAAGTCTGAAGCAAATCAATCCTTATCGACGCGTGTGTGACGTCATTGACAGCTTCCGATCGTCCGTGATAGGCCTTCTGATCTCGCGCGATTGTCAATTATTCATGCGTAACAATCGCGATCATCCCAAAGTTACACGATGACAAATGTATCCGCGGTGCCGTCACACAGCGCGATAGACGTAGTGAATTATTCATCCAGATTCGACTTTTCGATTTTTATTCAAAAACTCTATAATGCTGGTTTCCAATCACAGTCACAACACAGTATTTATTGCTGGAGTCTGCCGATATCAAAACTCTTTAGCCACTGCAAAACTACGACATCAATTTATCTACGGCCCAACCTTACCGCAACCTTACCGCAACCTTACCAACGTGCCTGGATGTACGACTGGCGATTTGATGCTCAAAAACTTCAATGTTTTATAGATCTGAGGAAGAAATTAGGACGGAAAACAATAGAATAACGCAGCGCAGTGACGACATCAATGAACTGTGACAAAATGAAAATTTCAGCAACATTTTTAGTTGCGTCAAAATTTGTATGTATTGTGTTTTGTTATTCCAAAAATCACTAAAACACAGAAATTTTTGATCAACATTTTTTGTTCATTTCTAAAAAATTCTCTCGTCCTGATTTCTGATTTTTCTGAAAATTGCTCATTCATGTTCTTCCATCCTCGCACCAGTTAGGGCTTTGGAGCTGGCCCAAATTTTAAACTGCTCCAGCTCTGGCTCCGAAGCTGTCTTTTATGATGAATCAGCTCCGGCTCCAAGCTCCGGAGCTCATTGACACCGCTGCTCCGGCTCCTGTCCGTAAACTAACGAAAGGTTCAGTAATGTAGTCAATAACTACCGTCGCGCCAAACCGTTATTTTGTGTGGGTATTCACAGTCTTGTGACGTCATAATCACTCCATGTCGACTGTCGAAACGTCATAGTCACATGAGAACTCACTCCACGGCATTGCTGAGTACCCATACCGCATCAAAACACTGATGCAACGTTTACATACCGGTGCTGCACTTGCTCATACCAAGCCATACAGTTGAATCTAATCTTGAAACTGTGGCAAGCACAACATGAGCGCATGTAGCGACCAGAAATTCGCCTTCTACCAAATAGTCCTACCCAATTGGTTGAAATTCTATAATCTATATTGATGCGCTGGTTTCGAGTCCGTCCGGGGTAGATCAAGTTTACTGGAATACAGAAAGTTTTCCTTCAAAAGAACCGAAGATATGCAGAGTGTCACTAAGAAACTGATGTGTAGTGCAGCGTGTCGGTAACGAATTAAACTAGTATACACGCACATTACGTCACAATTCAGGAATACGACTATTTCAATATAGAAATTAAACATGGAACGGCAACGACCGATTTCGCAGCTTCGTTCCGCTTCGCCGAGGCTGGAGTGGGGAATTGTTTTGCGTAAGCGACTGTAGGATTTCTGGCAATCCAAAAGCTATCTTACCGAGCGCAGAAATTATTGAATCTGGTCTTGATCGAAAGCTACTGTTGCACCGATTCCGAAAATATAAATTAAAATAATGATCAGGCACTGATCCACCTAGCATCCGCCCTCCTATCTGAAATATCGGCATTGTTCGAACAATCGGAGAGTCGCAACGGGTCATTGTTATGGCCATTGTGTTGCGGTTACCCGATTGTTCTGAACAATGCCGATATTTCAGACTTGGAGGACAGATTCTAGGTGGATCAGTGCCTGATCGATACTTTAATTTATATTTTCGGAATCGGTGCAACAGTAGCTTTCGATCAAGACCAGATTCAGTAATTTCTGCGCTCGAGAAGATAGCTTTCGGGTTGCCAGAAATCCTACAGTCACTTACGCAAAACAATCTCCACTCCAGCCTCAGCGGACCGGAACGAAGCCGCAAAATCGGTCGTTGCCGTTCCATGTTTAATTTCTATAATTTCAAGCAGACAAGAATGAAGAGAGAGAGAGAGAGAGTCTTTATTTTCATCGAACCAAAATACGTAACAAACGGCAGTGATGGTGGTACAGAAAATATGCGTGCACACTGCACAGTATTCGGTATTAGATAGGAATGATCGATAAGACCGTGAAGGTCATCTAGTCTGATCACACCAGCATCAAACAGGTACACTTGACTCTGAACAGTCTGGCTGTAAAGAAATGTTTAGTTAAAGGAAAATAGAAAAAAAAATTAAACAATGGTGGCAAATGATCAATGAAGCAATGTCTGGGCGAGGGAGGGCAACAGTGTTAGTGTAACGACATGAGGTGATCAAGTAGGGCTTTTTTGAATCTATTATAAGGCAATTCACGGATATGTGGTGGTAATGCATTCCAGATGATAGGTCCCGAGTAGTCGATAGATCTCTTAGTTAGGTTGCTATTGGGTGGGGGTAAGTAGATGTTTCCTTTAGACGAGGATCTCGTGTAATGGGAATGGACATTGGACATGTTTAGCAGGTATGAAAAAGTCATCAAACACAGGAGGCAGACTATTGGAGAAATATTTGTGAACAACTTTTGATACTTCGAAGCGATATAGTTCATCAACTCGCAAAATTCGATGCTTACGGTAGTAAGGCGATAAATTGGTACGTAAAGGTACAGATGAGATCAGCCGTATCGCACGGTTTTGCAGGGTTCGAATTCTGCACAAAAATGTTGTGCATGCATTTCCCCATACTACGATTCCATATTGCAGATGAGAGTGGAAAAGAGAGAAGTAGATGGTTCGTAGCACTGATCTGGAAACCAAAGATTGAAGACGGGTCATTATTCCCACACACCGAGCTAGTTTTGATATTGTGCATTCAATATGCTGCTTCCAAGACAATTTGGAATCAATGGTGACGCCGAGATATTTTGCTGAGTCACATATTGAGATTTGTTTATGATTGATGTTCACAGTGAAATTATGACTGGCAATATTTAAAACGAGCATCTCGGTCTTATTTGCATTCAAACTTAGTTTGTTTGCTTGGAGCCATCTCGACACTTTTGGGAGTTCCATATTCACAGAAGCATGCAAACCATCGACAGTGTTGGAGGTTATGAAGAGGTGAGTATCATCAGCAAATAGCGTTGTGCGGAATAAAGATGCATTAACAATGTCGTTAATATAAATAAGGAAAAAAGTCGGTCCAAGGACTGAGCCTTGTGGCACTCCACAAGTTATATCTCTGGTAGTCGTTCTTAATGACCCCAGTTTAACAAATTGTCTGCGGTTTGCCAGGTAGCTTTCAAGTAGAGTTGCTGCAATACCCCTGATTTCATAGTGTTCTAGCTTGTATCTTAAGATTCTGTGGTTAACTGTGTCGAAAGCTTTGCGGAGATCGATAAAAATGCTGCGGCCACTTTGTTTTTGCTTGATGGTTTTGCAATAGTCCGTTACAATTGATAGTATGCCATGGTTGGTGTTGTGGTTTGATCTGAACCCATGCTGAGTCGGAGACAGTACTGCATTCAATTGAAAAAAAATTTTGAGTCGGCAGTCAATCAGTTTCTCAAAAACCGTGGCAAGATTTGGCAAAACAGATATTGGTCGGTAGTTAGAAATTAGCTTTTTACAGCCTTTCTTAAACACTGGCATTACTCTGGCAGTTTTCAGTGCAACTGGGAAAATGCCTAGACGCTGCACAGAACAGATGATTACACACGGGAAAGCGCGCATTCCATCACAAATTCCTCTCTATCACATCCAACACCATGGGGTTTGTTTGTTTTTTTGTTTTGAGGTATTCATGGTGTTTGTCCACTACTATTTATTTACATCAGGCCGATAATCTTTATTATTTTCCGTAACTGCCGACTTATGGCACGGCCCACCTCTAGACTTTTTGTATGACACCGCTTGCGCGGATGAGGTGACGAGGAGCCGGTGCGACAGTAGCTGTCGATCAAGACCAGATTCAGTGAATTCTGCCGTCTAGAAGATAACTTTTGGATTGCCACAAATCGTACAGTCGCTTACGCAAAACAATTCCGACTACAGCCTCAGCGAAGCAGAACGAAGCTACAAAACCTGTCGTTGCCATGCCATGTTTACATTCTATAGTATCGAGGTCGAGTACTTATTTGAATACTGCGTTGAAATACGAAGAGCGCGTGCGCTTTGTAACATGATCCCCGCGTAAGTTGTTGATTGCGATTCCGCTGTCGTATTTATACCGATGTGCGCTCCTGATGAGGGTTTGTTGGAACGCTTCCAATGAAATAAATTTTACAATATGAATATCTTCTTGGGGGTACAGATCTCCAATATGTAATTGACTAATATATTGTTTGTTGCGATGTTGAAGTTCTGTGCCTCTGGAAACCTATTGCAATTTTTGCGGTTTCTCGAATCGATAAACGTAATGATGGTGACTTTCAAGTTTTGAAACTAGCTTTGTGACAAATTGATTGCTTAGCCCGATCCAATTTACGCAGAAACTGCCTCGGAAATACAATAATTTGTCTGAAGCATTCGTGCGTGCTGCAGCCAGACACGGGGTAATCGTAATTAGTAATCAGGCTTGTATACGCAGGTATAAATCGGATACAGGATTTTAATCCAAATTATGCATGCACAAAGGATATGCACTAGGGATTGTGTGAACGTGAGGTACACGTTCTGGAATTTGGAGGTTCGCGTTCGAAAACGAACCTTAATTGGTTCTGCCAGAGTTGTAACCAAGTCACAAGGTTCCGAGTCACAAGTCAATCTCACTTTTATAATTCTGACTTGAGTCAAGTCGAATCATTTTCAATTTACCACCGAGTCAAGTCCAAGTCAGCTAGTACAGTGCCGAGTCCGAGTCATAGCGTTTTGACTCGAGTTCGAGTCCAAGTCATTACGTTCACTGTTCAGTTTTCAGTTCAGTCGCGTTAACCCACTTTTTTCAACTCTGGTCAAGTGATATACTATGTTGACTCGCATTCATAATATCGTAATTTCCCTCAGCCTCAACAATTTCTAAGCCCAGTTTCCAAGTATCAGGACTGATAGACGAAGTACCAAAAATGAGGTAACTTTACTATTCTTCGAAGTTACAATGACATGCCTGTCTTGGCCATCCTATTCTCGAGTCATATGACTTGCTTCGACTCATTTTACGCATATGAAAAAATGACTCTAGTCAAGTCGAGTCACCAAAACCCTACACTATGAACCTTTTTCTTGTAATACAATTTTTCACGTCATTATACCGTCTTTGGTTGAAATTCTTTGTATTTCACACTCCACTCTCCGCACGGCGCTGGCAGCATCAAAAGAAATTCAACATTAAACGAGCATGCACCTTGCCAATTTCAAAAATTATTTGCTCGAAAGTCGGAATATTCAACTTTCCGTTTGTGAATCTTTAGTGACTCTTTGCTGTGAGCTTTGCCCGCAATCACACAATTGCAAGAAGGAAATCACGCTATACATGTATAGGAAGTCAGTGAATTGTGCTTAGTCAACCAATCAGTTATTTACATCAACGAAATTGATATGAAGAATGCATTGATGTCTAATGTAGAAGAAAACTATCAGATTTACGGGATCTATCTTGATTTAATATCTTTATTGTGTCATAAAAAAGAAAAACCCGTCAGATTAGGGTTTTGACTAGGTGTAAAACTTGATTTAGAGATAATATCTAGCCCAGTAGTTCTCAACCGCCGGTCCGCACCTCGCATATGGCGTCACATTTATAAGAAAATTGTTCTCTCATGAGGCCTCATCGTAATCGTTATATTGACTGAAATTAATGATAATTAGGGCAAGTTTTTGTTGCAGTTAAAGCCGTGGAAAGTTGCATTTATTCATTTATTTTCGAAAAAAGTTGCAGAAGTTGCATTTTGTCCACATTTTGCTCGGTTGACTAAAAAAAAGGTCAATTTTCCAGCTCAGCTCCCGAAATACCGGTAAACGCGTTACCTCGGTGCTGATTTACGGTGTTTCAGTCGAATTTGGCCGTGTATTTCACCAAAATCGAAAATAATTTCATGAAAAATCGAAAACGTTGCATGAAAAATATGGACAAATGTTGCACAAAGTTGCACTTTAAGATTCCTTTAAACAGTTTAAAACAGCATTCTACATATCTCACGAGCAGGGTTTTGGAGCCGGAGCCCCGGAGCCGTGTATTTTTACCGGAGCTGGAGCCGGAGCCGGAGCTCTACATAAAATTCAGCCGGAGCCGGAGCCAGTTATTTGTGGGGTTGCTCCGGCTCCGACGTATTTCATAAGATGCTATTATACATGCAACAACCATATCTGCTGAGTTCACATAATTCAATAGCAGGCCTTCGCGAATCTTTTCCTCTTTGGCGCTATCTTTTCCGACTAACTATGTTCCTGGGATTTAACAGCAGAGCAGTCATATGTTCAATGTTCAATTGGACCTCGGTAAGCTAGATATGCCGGTGAATATTGTGGGTATTCGGCATACTCGAAATTTCATCATCAGTACAACCTTGTTGGCCAATTGTATACGGTTCGAAAATAATGATCACTATGTATTACGCGAAATTGGAGAGAGGATAAAAACGTGATTCCGTTGCACATATCGATATGACGAGCACGAGCCGAGAAATTCCATCTCATCGTTGCTATGAATGGGATGAGCAAATACTCGTTCTTTCGTGATAGTTCTTTAATTGAGCCACGAAATTGGACAGTGCTATTAAGTATGCAATTATGCATGCTAATTGCAATTCATTACTGCGCATCATCGTCATTCACTCAAGCAAGGATTTTCGAGCGTAGCCTAAATAGGGGATGGCAGAAGAGTAGCCCAAAACCCCATGGTGTTTTATGTTGGAGACAAATTACTGATTTGATACGCGATTTCCAATTTGTATTCATCTGTTTCGTTAATTCATTCTTGATGTCTGCTTGATAATGTAGTATTCCCGGATTATCGCGCACTGTGACTTGTGAATGTGCAATGTGTATAATGCATAGATTAATTCGTTATGGGCATGGCGCAATGTGCATGGCACAGTGTTTAATTCGATTATTCGATTTGTTTCAACCGGAAAATGTTATATTAAGATAAACTTGATCGACACCGGATGGACTGGTAACGAGTGCACCAATATCGAACGTCAAACCATTGGCCATTTGGTACAAATCGAATTTCTATTGACCACGTCGTTATATCCGACCATATCGCTCTTACTACAGTTACAGTTGAATAATAATCGCACATTTGAAAATTGAATTGAGCTGTATGGCTTGTTAAAGAGTACAGTGCTAGTGTTAAAACGTCGCATCAGAATTTTAATGCTGTACACAGCAATGGCACGGAGTAGAGTGCGCTCTAGTACAACTATGATGTTATCGACAATTGACAAGTATCCATTATATCGTCACAAGCCGGTACGGCGGCACCTATGTCTTCGTTGCTGCATCCGATGTTACGGACAGCTGACAGACTCTAGATTACTATAAATAACTGACCTACGGGTAAATTAGAGTAATTTATATAGACCAGAGGTGGCCAACCTCTTCGGCTAAAGGGCCACATGAAATTGACGAACGAGTGCGTTGCCCACTAGCCGCGCCAGGCGCGTAAAATTTTCGACGTTAATATTATTATTACTTGGGTATATTGCGGGTCGACTGTATACCGCCCGCTGGGCTCAGTTTGCAAGGGCAGGACTATTCGGCATCTGGACATATCGATATCGAAAATTTCCGCTAATATGCGACAATCATTTTGTGCCTACATTTCATCGCCGACGATCTTTCTGCGAGCGCAAACGCGAAAATACTTTCTCTCATAATTACGAATACAGTTCGACTCAATCGGCTAAATTAGGCGATTTTTCATTTTCAGGTGGGGGTAGGCTACAAAGAAAGAAATCGTGTGACAATTAAACACGCGAAGCGTGAAGAAAAATTTTACTACTATTTTAGTTTATTGTAATGTACGACGATTTACTAAAAATGTGAGTGGACCCTGGATCTGCCAATGCGTCGAAACTGATATTTTAGTTATCAACATCCCAAGTGTCGCGGTCGGACTATTCATATTTTTGGTTGGCCTTGCAAGTTCAAAATCTGAGCAATTCAATTTCGATAATGTAACAGAATATCGATGATATAATGGCAAATTAGTTCGCGGACTACTCAAAACCTTCTCGCGGGCCACATATGGCCCGCAGGCCGCGGGTTGCCCACTCCTGATATAGACAGACACCTTCGATAGTTTTCAGAGCCGGAGCTGGAGCCGGAGCAGTGGTAATAATGCGGCTCCGGAGCTGGAGCCAGAGCTAATGTATGATAGAAGAAAGCTCCGTAGCCGGAGCTGGAGCAATGCATATTTACAGCTGCTCCAAAGCCCTGCTTACGAGTATTTAGGAAGCTGCCGGAAGCTGTAAAAAAAGTTGCAAAAGTTGTAAAAACTTGCCCTAGTAATAATTAACTGACGCCCTAGCAATAACACAAAGTACCTGATGCTGCATTCTTCGTCAAATCATACGGCGATGCAGATGCTTCACAATGACAACATCCGAAGCCATCCGACACCGCGAAGTGGCGCTATGAAGCCGTATTCAGTTCCTTTACTTGTAGGCTGGAAATAGAGAGACCCAAATGTATTTGTGATCTCGAATGATAAGTAGGGCTGGGCACAATGATTCGAGTGCTCGAATCTGAATCGAGTATTAATTTTGATGATTCGAGTCGAGTAGTAAAATACGATTTTTTCGAGTACTGAAATTATACGCTCCTCGCAACTGAAAGTTAATTTACTAACGAGAGTTATAGTTTTGGTAATATTTTCCAATGAGGAAGCATTAAAACCTTGATTGGCGGCATCTCAGCATACGAGACATAGTACAAAGCTAGGAACGTTACTGGAAATAACACATTTCCGAAGTCATGATCATCCCACCACATTGTCAAGAAGTGCAATGAAATCGGGATGGTCGAAAAAATACCAAAGTATTTTCAATGTGACGGATAAGAGGCATTATGTTCTTCGTGGTGGCATAAAAGGTACATATTTCAACTTTGACATAGTACATTCGGTTGTGACGTCATAATGAGTGATACTCGAATACTCGACTCGACTCGGAGCATTTTACGTGATTCAGAATCGAATCACCCAGGTACTCGATTTTGCCCAGCCCTAATGATAAGAATGCTTACTTTCAAAGTTTGATATATTTTTGTGATGAGAGACCAACTCCGGTTGCATTGCCGGAGTATCCAGATAGCGCAATCTGTAATTGTCGTATCCGGTATTGTCAGATGCGAAAATTGAGACTTGGGAGTTTAAGACACCGCAGCTAACGTAAAATATGACAGTTTGCGAAGATCCGACCCGAAAACCCGAAAACTGTTTGAGCAGAAGTGCAAGCATAGGAAAAACCTAATTGAACACTTCGAAAAATTAGTTAACCCATTCCTCATTGTCAGTCCTTTGTAGATTGCGGTAATTGTGGCTACATACGTGCGTGAACCCTGCATTAACTATTACGCTAAGGAGACCGCACCCTCCTAATCAGGCCTGGGAAAAGTACGGCCCGCGGGCAAAATGCGGCCCGCGAAGCTATTCTGTGCGGCCCGCGAAAGGTTGCTTGGAATTCAAAACATAAAACGTGCTTTTTCAATGACTAAAACCATGGGCTGTATCAAATGAACACGAAATTCGTATACTTTGAAGCCAAGATTACGTGGCCTACGTAACCTAGACGTGATCCAGATTCAAAACGAAAGCAATGTGGCAAAGTATGAGTAGCAATTGAGGTCACAAGAGATCACTCTTTCCATATAGTTTAGTTCAAACCGTCCTTGTTGCCACTGTCACATTACGCATTATATGGTATATTTCAATTTGTTACGTGATATGTTTCCAAATTCCAATTCGTAAAACAAGTCAATCAGTGCTCGCGATTACTATATGACTCATCATATCTATCTCCCATTAAGGATTAACGGGCATGCCAAAAAAAGAAAGCCGAAAACTGAAATTCAAAGAAGATTTTGGTTTAGAATGTGGTGCACTAAATATTCGCATGCTGGAGCCTGGGCTAAACCCGTCCTATCAGTTTTTGCCGAACATGTCGCCGAGATTAGGGATTTTAATTAAAGTCAGTCTTATGACAAAAACACGAAACACTCGGTCAAGGGCGGGCGAAGTTCAGAAAAACTGCAAGCTTCGTTCAACATAAAGGCTATATAAGCTGCTGCATCACACTGCACAGAAGGCAGCGACCAAGAAAATAAGCTCAAATACTGCATATATATTTCAGTGCAGAGGTTCTCGACCTGGGAGACGCGAAAGCCTCAGAAGGGTGGCGCAAAGGCGCGATATGCCCCCAGCTTGTACCTTTTGCTCTGTGTAATGTCAGACTTCATATTTCCCAATTGTCTCATCAACAGCCATAATCGTCCATGCCATCAAAATATCCGTAGGGATTGCTAACATTCTGGTTGCAGTTTTTAATATTGTGTAATATCATGATAAGGGGGCGCGAAATTGTTCACTATCATAAAGAGCCTAAAAAGGGCCTAAAAAGTTTGAGAACCACTGTTTTTGAGTCCCAATAGAATAATGTGGATAGCGGTTTAAAGAGAGCTATCATGTTTAACATTGTTTCGAATCATGACAGCAAATAGATAGTTTTTCAATGAAGCGCCACTTTCTCATTACCTGCTATCAACACATTCACTGAGCAGCATTTATTAACTATGTAATTTAGAAATAAAATTAAAATACTCTGGAGAATATAGCTAAAATTTCTCACTGCCAAAGTATTTATTTTTCTCATGTGGCCCGCGGAGGAAAGTAATTGCCCACCCCTGCTCTTAATTGATGGCGAAGAATAAACAGCGCTGTTGATAAAATCTTTATAAAGTCGCACTCTCGAATCCCCGGGTCGCGATTATGTGAGCTCATTCCATCACAGCCATATTACAGACATCCTGTACACTCGCGTCTATTTCTCACATGTTACGTAAAGGGTAATGCAGGAAACAACACGCCGACATATATATATTTTATTACGTGATAGAATGCATTGCTTTGAAATCAAGTTGTGCAAAATGAGGAATAATTAGGTAAGGCAGCTGCTCGCTAAAAAGTCGCAGGATTTCTTTCGCTTTTCGTTACAACAGGACTCCACATCATGACGCAAATTTGCAAGATGATGTTTCTTGATGTGAATAATTTTAATCATAAAAGCCACTTCTAAACACAATCGCCTCGCATGGGGTTTCTGAATGACGACTCAGTGATATTTTCAATCGCTCTGTAGAAATAGAGCATACAATTGAATAATATATTCATATTGAAAAAATCCCGAATAGTTTCGGCTGACACTCTTCGGGGTAGGGTTGAATTTAAAACAAATGGCTGAACATGAGCGGCGGAAGTTATACGCTTATGAAATGCATGTAGTTGCTACTGGTCAAATTACATCATGCAAATCGAAATATCTCGTTATTGATAATGATTGAATTAGTGATAGTAATCTTGAACGAAAGTTACAGTCATGGCTTCTCCAATCCTGGATCCCGACTTGCTGAGTTGGATTTGTTTACTACAGAACTCTTTGTTTATAATTTACCGTGTTTTCATTGTTGATTGTATCACAATGCTCTTGGTGTCTAGGGATATCTAGATATCCCTCCATGTTAGTGTCGCCTTTGGTTTCATGGATTTTAAAATTGGGTCGTTGCTATGTAGTTATTTGTTTAAATCGGAAGTGTTATTCACAAATTACTGATACTCCTATGGAAAAATATTTCTAAATTTAATGTGATAGATTTCCCATTTTGAGGGTGTTGGCGCAGAATTTCACTCTTTAATGAGTTCGCCATACGCCAATGCATTCTTGATTGTGGCGCATGAACAGGTCATTGTATTTCATCACTACACATGGTCAGAAAAGGGGTAAAAGCGATTAGTAATCGTAATCGATTACGATTATTACAGCATTTTCAAGTGATCGTAATTCGCAATCGATTACATTTGGAAAAATTACGAAGTAATCGTAATCGTAGTCGACTCCACTACAACCCATATCTAATCGATTTCTTGGTGAAAGAACGATTACCTTTTATTTGTTTGAGGACTGTGACATAAACTGAACATTCGTGAACAAGGAAGAGATATTCCAGGTTAGTGACAGCACAAACTCTGGATGGTGTGAACGTGAGGTTCACGTTCGCGTTCTGTATGTGAATCTCAGAAATTTAGAGGTTCACGTTAACAAACGAACCTTGATAGGTTCTGCACTGTGAACCTTTTTCATATATCACAATTTTTACTTCATTAAAACATCTTTGATTAAAATTGATTGCATTTCAACGGCTGGCCACTCTATGCATGGCGCTGGCAGCATAAAAAAAAATCAGCACCAAACGAGCATGCACCTTGACCATCTCACAAATTATACTTGCTTTGTTAAAAAAAAGTTTGTACGAAATATCCAGCTTTCCATTTGTGAATATTTAGTGACTCTCGGCTGTGAGCTTGACCCGCAATCACACAACATCATAGAGTAGGTAGTCAGTCAGCGAATGATGCTTATTCAACCAATCAATGAAATTGATATCGATGCCCGATCTAAAAAATCTAGCAGGCGTTAAGGGTCAATCCTGATTTCATATGTTTATTGTATCATAAAAACCAAATCCGCGCGATTCGGGTATTGGCTACTGATGTATAACTTGTTAATGCTATAATATCGGTAGCAAGTATAGAAACACGTTTTACATTCTGCTCAATTCAACGTCGCAATACTCAGACGTCGAATACATTGTCCGGTCTGGCCTAGACCGTTAAGGCGTAAGCTTATATTACCTTCCAAATTGTTGGCAAAGCGACGGGAGATTGATTTTCTGGGAAAATTATGTCAATTGATTGCCCCAGTTGATACATCTGTAGACGTTTAAAACGTAAATATGTACTTCAGCATTGTGGCCCGAGTCCTCACTAGGTATAGCAAGGCTATCACTTCATTGAACTGTAGAGTAGGAATTAGCAATATGACGTCACGTGACGTCATGAAGTTCACGTTCGCGTTCACATAGAACCTTTCAAAAAGGTTCGCGTTCACACGAACCTGAACCTTTCAGAGGTTCACACCATCCCTAGCACAAACGTATGATTTTCCTACGTCACTGCTCCTCATTACGTCAGAAGTATTAGCTTTGCTCGTCATTGCGTAAGAAGTCTCCATACATAGTAAATAGATGTTCGAAGTACATTGCAGTGTGATTGTAAGAGCACCCGCTGCCGCCGTGCTGTTTATCATGCTATCAATACACTCCATACGCCACTACCCCGCCGCAGGATAATAATCACCCCTTTGCCTATAGTTTCAAATAGTAACTAATCACCCCTTTGTCTATAGTTTCAAATAGTAACTTATGTAGGCTATTGATATTTGGTTATACGTGGTTAAACGCAGTTTGACCGTTGCTGATTGGCGAGCAGTAGGCCTAGGTGTACGTCAGTGTGGCCAATTTAGCGATTTTCGCGCTAGATCTAGCGATTTTTCATCCGGTTTAGTGCCAAAAAATATGGTTCCAGCGCCTAGCGATAAATCAAGCGATTTTTGAAAAAGTATTTAGCGATTATTTAGCGCTTTTTTACCGAAAATAACCGCTAAAGATCAGTTATGGCTGAGAACTGCATTGGCTGTACCGGTCACCAGAGTGCGGACTCCGATGATATATAATAATTGATTACCAACCTACCGATAGATAGTAGTAGATACCAGAGATGAGCGGATTTGAAATTTCTATGTCCTAATCCAATCCAAATCCGAACCTTCAAATCCAAATCCAAATCCTAATCCATAACTTTTTCATATTAAAGTCCATGTCCAATCCTAATCCGATTCCAACTGTAAATTCAGAAAAAAATACTAATTTATGCAATGGAGGGATTCGAAAAGTTTCTTTCACAACCAACGATTCACTTGATTCAAGATAACTTAGTCACCAGAAGTGCATTATTAACTGATCTGAATAAAGTTTGTCGCCATTCGCCACACGACACTTCAATATCCCAGAAAATAGGTAAATCCAATCCAAATCCTAATCCATTCTGAAAAAAATGTGTAGTCCAAATCCAATCCAAATCCGACAAAATTTCACAAATCCTGTTTTTTCAAAACCTAATCCTAATCCATGCTCATCTCTGGTAGATACGCAACTCCTGGCGGTTACGCATGGGCAAACAGTGTCTCTTCTTGCTGAGTAATCTAAGAGTTGCATAATTGGCAGTGCTACATCTGGCGACCTGAACGCTGAAATTTAATATAATTGGCCGTGATCAAAAGTATTGTCGCAGTGATTTCGAAAATACAAAATAAAATCTCGTCCGGACAATGGAACCATGTACCCCGAAACAGCCCTCAAAGTCTGAAAACCTGCATTGCTCCAACAATGGCACCGCCGCAACACAATGAACATAACAATGACCAATTTCGTCCAGTGATTGTTCTTGTCAATGCCGATTTCCAGACTTCGGGGGCTGTTTTGAGGTCGTTCCATTGTCTGACAAGAATTTAATTCGTATTTCGTTTAAGATCAGATTAATTACATTTCATACCCCGGGTTGGTCTTCGGATTTTTTTCGTAAGGTCTCTACTTATAGTGGCAAACAAATCCGGTCCAATTGCTGTTGTGTCGGGTCAAGTCGCATGTCGTGTAGGCCTACACGTGTGTCAAGTCGCATGTCGTGTTCAAGTAGGCCAACTCCAACACAGTTTAGAGAAGAAGTCAAGCGCATAACTACGGTACATCGCATCACGTATTCACGTACGCATCGAGCAACGCACGCTAATATAGTGAGCGGTTATGCCTGCAAACCTGGTCAGTGTTCACGCAGAGCGATCATTGCGCAAAGCGATCTGCTTTGTCGAAATGCACTGCACGTTTTGTCCCGCTTAGATATGACTCTTACGTATTATGAACTAGAAATATGATAAGTGACTTTGGCCCCAGACGAGTAAAATATAGCTGAGAAGAATGTATCGATATAATGGTTTAATTTAACACCTTTAGCAATTAATGCAGATTTAGCACTATTTTTTAGCGATTTTTTCTCAATATTTAGCGACATCTAGCAATTTTTGACACCAGTTTTAGCGATTTTCTTCCATCCGGAGTTGGCAACACTGGTGTACGTACGTAGGCCTACACCGGACAAAGATTTGAAACGTTGTGCTAGTCAAATAAAACATTACGGTTTCCACAACCAAGCATTAAAAAGCTACAGCTTCCGTTATTTATCATAACCGAGCCGTTCTTTGCCGTTCTGCGTGCAATATCTGTATATATAATATATCTGTTAAGTTGAAGGCAGAATTTTTTCTCCACTTCATCTTATTCTCATATGACTCTTCTTGAAACGGGTGCCCATGGTTATGTCACAATTCTTTGCTCAACATTTGGACCTACCGCCATGGCCATCCGCTTTTATACTAGAGCTCGGCTGATATTGATTTTAGCAGGCCGATACCGATACCGATTATCGACACACTCACATGGCCCATAACCGATAACATAGGCTGGTATTAATATGGAATTAGTAGAGTGTGATTTCGCCAAAAATATTATATATTAGACAAGATGGCACTTGTACAATGTAGCCTACAATGTACATGTACATACCACAAAAAGCTGAGCAACAAACAAGCAAACTGAAATTAAAAGGAATTGTTGCTGAATTGTGCACATTCACTGAAATTTGGGCCAACCCTAAAAGCAAAACGTGATATAGATTGGCAGATCAATCCAAGTAGAGGCAGATAGCAAAGCACAGTTTCTCTGCATAAATACCCAGTTAAACTTGTCCTGCAAGTGTAAATCTGTCATGTTTCGCCCTTTTCGTCGATCGTCGATTTCCTGAGATCAAGGTCACGGAGCATTGAATTTCCAATATTTTTGAATTTTTTTCTGATAAAAATATCGGCCGCGATATCGGCCTTCAGGTTCGTGCGAACGTGAACCTTTTTGAAAGGTTCTGTGTGAACGTGAACCTCATGACATCACGTGACGTCATATTGCTAATTCCAATCATACATTTCAGTGAAGTGATAGCCTAGCGACGACCCGGGCCACATATAGCCACAATGCTGAAGTACATATTGACGTTTTAAACGTCGCCAAATGTATCATCTGGGGCAATCAAATGATATAATAGTCCCACGAAATGAATATCTACCGCCACTTTGCCAACAATGTCGACAACTACTTGCAAGGGAATATAAGCTTACGCCTTAACGGTCTCGGCCAGACCGGACAATGTATATTCGACGACTGAGCAATGAGAATTGCTGCGTTGATATTGAGCAGAGTGTAAAACGGGTTTCTATACTTGCTGACGATATTAGCCCATTAACAAGTTATACAGCAGTAGCCGACATCCCGATGTCACGGATTTGGTTTTTATGATACAATAAACATGAAGTCAACTGGTCAAGATTGACCCCATACGCCTAGATTTTTTACTTCAGACAACGATATCAATTGCATTGATTGGTTGAACAGCGTCATTCACTGACTATCTATATGCAGTGTATTTCGCTCTTAATGTTGTGTGATTGCGGGTCAAGTTTACAGAAGAGGGTTGCTAAATATTCAGAAACGGAAAACTGGATATTTCGAGCAGAATTTTGTGACAAAGCAAGTCAAATTTTTGGGATTGTCAAGGTGCCTGCTCGTAAAGTGTTGATTTTTTTACGCTGTCAGTGTTATGCATAGAGTGGTCCGCAGTTGAAATGCAATAAATTTCAACCAAAGATGGTATAATGGAAGTGAAAATTGTAATATACGAACAACGTTCACAGTGCAGAACATACCAAGGTTCGTTTGTGAACGTTAACCTGTAAATTTCAGAGGTTCAGACACAGAACGAGAACTTGAATGTCACGTTCGCACCATCCCTATTCCCTATACTGCATTCTACATTGTTTTCATGCTGAACTCAGCGGCAGCAATGACTGTTCTATTACCATGCAAATGACTAAGAGCCTTACATGCACCGCCTTATGACTAAAAGTCCAGGAGTAGGAATAGAAAACGATCTCCGGATGGCGTACTCTTAAAAATGTTATTGTTGCATGGGAGTCACGAGTGAAAATTTGCGACGTTATTTTAGTGAATCAATGTTCATTGATCTTTTTATAAGGTAAAAAACGCTAGATTGCGAACAGTTCTCCGTCTTCAGCAAGAAACTAGCAAATGATAAAAACTGTCTTGTGATCTCGACACTTAATTGCATGGTATTTCCCACAGGCTAACAGATTTTGATGCAATTGATGTGACGTAGCAAAATGTGACAGTATTGTTTTAACCGCTCCCATCCAGCTTTATCCCTGTATCGCAGCAGTCAGGAGGGCTCCTATATAACTTGAAATTTGTCCGATCGTAAGATAGGAATATATTATGCTGCGGAAGGCTTTGATATACCCGACAAACTCACGAAGTTGCCGCTCAAAGTGCGAGAAATTCAACTAAAACTCGTGTCGTGAATCGTGATATAATATAATGGGCCAGAATATTGAATTGCCAAGATTGAAACACGCATTTTTTGCATTACACATTTCCACGACATCATCAACAAACCGTTTCTACGATAATTAAGGTATATTTGCATGTCTGATTCCTATAATAACACCATATTTATACTTTATGAGTAACGCTATATGTACGGACAGTACGGTAATATTTGTTATAGATTGCTATGTTTCAAAAACGTATTTCTTATTTGAGCTTGTTGTATAACATCGGCACTGATTCGTCCCATTCCGCTTCGAAATAAGAACCCGCCAGTGGCGCTTTAAGACCGAATTTCTTTGCGATATCCCTGATGTCCTGATTACTTCGTCCTTTTGCAGTCATCCCGATTTGCATGTCTTCGGTCACAGAGAGACGTCGGTCTTGTTCATAGACAACGATAACGTATCGATGTTTACCTGCAAACTCAAAAACATTTTTGTGCCACGATATTCACGTTGTAGATTCATCGACGCGAGTGTGACACGGGATTGTGAACTCGAATGAACTGGAACAATGGACTAGAGCTTGACAAGTCATACAGCATGATTTGAATAAGCCCTCTTGGTAACATTCGTAACCATAAACAGGATAAAAGACGGATAGGGCTCACGACTTTTTTTAAATAATGACGAGACATCACTGGTATTCAAGTGGCGCAGTAAAAACGAAATGCGTCATAATGCCCGAGTTCATCTCAGTTGAGTTTATTTATTAATATGTTTGACCACATCAATCAATAATTTCAGCAGGCCTACTCGAAAATATTGTCTCTCGAGTACTTATGAATCATTGTGTTCTGCCCCAATCAAAACTCTATAGATGACTTATTAACTCTAACGAAATACAATCAGCCCTCCGCAAGAGCCTATAGTTTCACTTACCGCTTCCTGGCGGAGGTGCCGCGCCAAAATACTCGGTAACAACCGTTCCTTTTCTGATGTCATTTCCGGGTACGTTAACAACACCCCAGTGATACCACTGAGCAACTTTCGGATTGTTCCGGCTTGGCGCATCCGGGTCAAACATAAACACAGAGTACAAGCGGTCAGGCGACGACGACCACGTCAAAGTGGGTTGATTCTGAACTTGTGTCGGAGTCAAGACATCGCCGATTCTTCTTAGTTCGTTCGTACCGAATCGCACGACAGCCTGCTCTCGCGGCGAATCCACGAACTCGGACAAGCCGCCGCTATTCCACGCAGTTTCGAGGCTCATGCTGCGCCAGCAATGATTTGCTCCTGTAATGTAGGCCGTGTTGCAAAGCTGAGTAAAAACAATGACTGCAGCCAAATACGCGACCGATGTGAATGATGCCATGCTGGTGGCCATAGATTCACAGAAATCATCACAGAGTGAACAACTGAAGACTGACATTGGATTGACAATGATTTCCGCCTTGATCAATACAACATCGCAAATATCATTGCGTTTTTGCATACGTCGGTTACAACACTCCTATGTAATATGCGTTACTTACCCTGTTTAATTTGCGAGGGATTTATCGAGTTGATATTCCGCACTATTGAATGAGAAATAGTTAAGTCACGATTGGACATGCGTGTAATATGAAGTTGCATTTCGATACTTACTTCCGGACGCGCAGACACTGAAAATAAATACGCATTATTATCATATTTAAAAATCATTCGGTGTTACAGAGTATGAGAAATCTTTTTGATCCCGTCACAGCATTATACGAACGGAACGGATGATATTATATATTATATAATGCCTGAAATATTACCTTTGAATGCATAAAACTAAAATTAAACGCCTGATCGTCATCGTCGTTTGTTTTGGTGTTCTAAACAATTGTCCTCCCGATATAATATTGGTAACTCGAACATAGCTTTTAATATCCTATCTCTCCGACTTTTGCTACTTACTGTCGGCCCTTATCTATCGTTAGTGTCCTCGAATGATTAAGTGCCATCGTACGTCAAGCGTAGCGAAACGACAACATCCGACTTTTTATGCACAAAGGACATATGGTAGTTATTGGGCGCATTTGTACCTGCATAATAAAATTTGCAGTCCAGGCACAAATGCATAAATTCCGAATGAAGGTATAAAATTTAATATTTATCTATATCAACTAGTTCAGGGGTGTCAAACATACGGCCCGCGGGCCCCATCCACCCGCCACGCGATTTCATCATCATCATCATAATCATTGGTTTATCCGGCCCAGCGAAGCAATTTTGAGTAGCTTGGAAAATTCTTATATTTTCCAGCACATTTGTAACAAATATTGAGATTTTTTTGCAGGAAATGTCCATGTTCATAAGCTCCATTATAACCACCCGACTACCGCGCTGAGGTTTCACTCTAGTTGCCCCTAGTAACAACTCTGGGAAACTGACACGCAATGTCAAGAAAGATAAAAGTGCTCAAAAAGTTCAAAGTTTTATGGAAAAATTGATCAAAAAGTAGTCATTCTCAAAAGCAAACGCCAATGTGGAACCGTTATATGCAGTTTACATCGAAAATATATTAGTTGCACAAATTCATAATTGAAATATGTATGGTCGCACTGTTCTGTCACTTTCGATCCAATAGAACCGCAGATATGCCAACTTATATCGTCGTTAACGCGACTGTTGTAACGGTTCTTAACTGTATTCAACCGGACAATTAATCATAGTATTTTTGCCAGTTCCATTGTTCGCAAATAAAGGTGTCATGACTTTCTACTCTGAAAACCCTATGATCCGTGTATTATCTATATATGCTTTGAAGGTATTCAAGTGAAAATCTAGAGCACAAATTAACATTTTGGAATCAGTTTAATGGTCCCGCCCGCGAGCGATGTGAACGATTGAATCCGGTCCCGCGACGCAATTGGAGTTTGAAACCCCTGAACTAATAGTTCGTCTGTTAATTGGTGTGTTTGAAATCTTTGCAGCCCCCGTATCTGTGCTACACATAAAGCCTATATCCTTTGCGTCAACTCTGAGGCCCTGTAAGATCATCTTGGGAACTGGGGACGCAGCTTGCAATTCTGATCGTAATCGATTGATGAATAAAAGTATGTAACGGCTGTCTATAAGTATTGAGCGTTGATACTCAAGTAAAAGTAGATGTAACACCATTATTGTATGCTAAAATAGCAAATAAGAAGTGTTGATGCGTGCAAGACATGCCAAAACTACTTCAAGTGCATACTAAGCGACCCTAATGAGTAATTTAAAAAGAGCTGTTGCATTATTTTTATAGGCTATAGCAGTTAATCGGAGGTATAATAATGACTATAGAGCGTTTACTTTTTTTAACCTATAAGACGGATAATTTTGCACTGAAATATTAAAATTTTGACATCAAAAAACTTCATTTTGACAAAATATTGCCGTCAAGTATTTAAATTAAGAATTTTTGCGTATAATAATGGTAGAATTTAAAGTAGGCTACTGTTTTATATTTCTGGTTGGAACTGAATGTCCTTATGAAGTAGATTGGGAAAACATAAAACGTTCAGCAGCTGTGTGCTGGTAACAATCAGGGCCGGAACTGCCACACCGCAAACCCCCCAATTGGGGGGGGGGGGGGCGAGCTCGAAGGGGGCCCAAAATTATTTCGTGAATTAGCATAAATTATAGAGCGTTTTTTGAAATTTTATGAAACTTTTCAAAAATTTCAAGTTGCCAAGTATCTTGATTTTGGGGTACTCTTCCCCCAAGAAAAAAGTACGCAAGATTTATAGAAATGGGGATATCGGGGTTCGTTATGTAGGTTATACAAAATATACATATAGGTTTGATTAGGCGCCTGAATGACTGGCGCCGAATGTTGCTGTCTTGGCAATCTGAACCTCACAAGACAAATACCATCCCGCAGGGAAAATTATATGCCAGTGAAGAAATACCAATTTGAAATCGCGTGTGCGTCTTTTAGTTTAGTAGCCTACGTTTGGGCGATTCTATATTTTTGATATAGCAGACTGGAGGTCACGAAATAACATCATGTAGTCATACCAACGGGCCCTACAGTTTCCATAACTCCTCACTCAGCTCTACCGGTAGGACAAGAAATTAATAGCAATAGGTAGCGATAAACAGTGTTGTATAACCGTAGGGGATCTGGGAGGTGAAGCCCCCCACAAGTTCGATGTATCATATACTGTTAGGGTGCTAGAACACAGCTGTTGCTATTCATGCGTACAATGTGGTCTACATCGCACTTTTTAAACTGCAACCAAAATCTGAGTTTTTGTTTACTTATCGCGATACACCCATACATTATTGAGAACCATGCACTGTATTAAGAACGAATAATGTCCACCACGCAGTCAAGTTTCAGATTCAGATTTGAGATGCTGGCGTGAGCTTGTAAAAACTTTGGACGTACTGAAAAAATTTCACTCGTTTTTAGATGTATTGATCATCACGACCTCTAGTTTACTGAACCACGACCCATCGACCTGGCATATCGATCTCGCCTTCCGACACACGCCACCTTTTTTGTCACCTGTCCTTTTATATTATCTTCTTTTACTTTCCATTCAGAGTGCATGCCTCATTTTTTTTACATCGCCTGGGCCAGGTGGGTGTCTGATTTCGAAGACTGCTCTAAGTCGTTTCGACACCTTCCAATCTTTCATTGTATCGCAGTCTTGTGGTGTATTGGAATGACGAAATAAATTAGCAATAAATTGAATTGAATTGAATGTCAACTTATTTGTTTCATTCGATGGTTTATGTTTGGACATAAAAAAAGGCATAAAATCTCAAATGATATATGTTCGCCCACATCCTCTGCGATACCAACAAATGCAGTTAGAAAAAATATTTTACTTTGTAAACGATTTTGATAATTTTTGGACCAGACGTTACAATTTTTACAAAATCATGGCTAATGAATGACATCTGCTGGGTGCAATCTCTTAAAATAAATTCTGGTACCATGATTATATACGGCCATTCCGCCCATCAATGTTTTGTTTCACTGATCTCTAAATACCACTTAATTGTAGCCTATTTGAAATGACGCTATTTAATTTCTAGTTGCTCCATAATGCTGTGTGTTCTTTTTCTTCGTAAGCTTTTTATTTTCTTTTTTTTTA
Source organism: Botryllus schlosseri (assembly GCF_051294905.1). NCBI lineage: Eukaryota > Metazoa > Chordata > Ascidiacea > Stolidobranchia > Styelidae > Botryllus > Botryllus schlosseri. Next base: position 21,587,948 of record NC_137247.1, on the reverse strand, counting down.
TATCTATTTTTACTAGTTGCCTACTGCATAGCCCTATAAAGACGTTGCTTACTGCTCCTGTCCTCGGTGGCTCGATCGGCTTTAAAGAATTTGTCATATCGAGCTTCCAGTCTACCTTGCATGTTGCATTTCACCGTGTCGTATTTTTGTTGTGTGCGATGTTGATTTGTAATTTGGACAAATACAGATTCTCTTTCTCTCTCTTTCTGATCTAAAACCATATCGTTCCGCCTAGTGATCGCGATCACACAGCGTAGCAGATATTACGACATCGGCCAAGTCGAGTTGGTTTGTTAGGAGTACAAACGACAGTGTATATCAGGTTTTCGTTTTGGATGTTTTTTTTTCTCAGAATATCTTTCTACCCATTTCCAGTTGGTTTGCTTTAAAATTCGTTTAGATCAGCCTTTCACAAATCTTTTGTTGAAGCTGCATTCTAGTCCTCGAGCTTATCGTATTTTGTAGAGAGTTGCTGTAACTGTGAGTCCTGAGATTCAGAACGCGAAAGTAGAGCAGGAAAGTGTTGTGAGCATTAGGGACAGGACAGCCGCAGTCGGCTGTGATGTACGGCGCTCCTGGTTTAGATGCTTCTATAAGAGCTGTTCGTAAATTTCGACCAATGAATAAATGATTTATATTCTTTAATACGGCATAATTGCAGAAAACATTAAACAACAGCAGAACATCCCGTTTTGAATTGATAGATTGTTTGCAATTCATTCACTGTATTGATGCACCTCCAATGTACAGTGTGAAATATTGTTAGTATCCAATAAAACTTCTGTTTCCATCAATAGACACTTACGTCACGAATTTTGTTCTCACAGTTATAGCAACAGTTATCCACTCCCCATTATATAAGTTTTGAGGAAGTCTTTAGCCTGATGTCCTTCCTGGCATCCTGCTGCATAAGCAGCAACTCTGCCTCTTTGCTATTTGCCCGGCTTGGGACTGGTACTGGGATGGATTGTGCACTTCCACTGATAGATATTAGGCATCAGACCAGCCCCCAATGCGATTTAATTCCTGGCCTGCAGATTGCGATACCAGTGCTATATAGAACCATTGACCTACAGCAGCTGTCCATAAAACAATTGTTAATACGGATGTTAGGTAAAAATAGCCACTGCTCTCGTCAACTTTGACCATCCATATAGACCTCATTTAAGAGGTTTTATAAACAATAGAGTGAAAAGATATACTAATAACTACATTGTCCAAAGTTACCCTACATGGCGTACATGCTGGGGTAACTTTGTACACAACTCAATAAAATATGGCACTCATTTATGACAATGAAGATTTTGGATTCGTTACCATAACTCCAATCTTTGCTCTTAATACCTCGAAAAAACACAAAGCTTATTTCCCCTGCACTCCGGCATTGCCAAGATATAAAGCGAAAATGTACAAAATTGTCAAAAGTAACCCCGGTTTGCGGTACCGGTATTCAAAGTTTTATATGGGTGATGTGTCTTTTGATTGGGTTTATACAATGAATTGCACTGATGCAATATTGGAATAGGCCTAGGAGTTGGTGATAGTTGCTGACTTGATTTTGATATTGCTTCCTTATCATTGCTTCTATGTATTTACTGTTTGTATTTAGTGAAGATGTCAGTGACTAGAAGATATCAAACTGATCTTGTAGTGTTCACTTGGATAGATCTAAATATAATGCACAATATAGTCTGATTTCTTGTAAGTCAAACTGCGTACCTGCTGCACAAAGTTGATATTATGACGATTCATCCGGATAAATGTCTGAAAAATATTCACTTGGGACTCCTGAATTCTGAAATAGTGAGCTCTTGCGACGTGTATACTCTGACAAGCGATTACTCCTACTATCATTATTGCATCGATGGACTTAACGATCAAGGCTGGGGATGTGGCTACCGGACTTGCCAAACGCTATGCAGCTGGATATATTTTTGTTATTTAAGATCAAGTGAACGAATATCTCTTCAAGGTGGTATATCTGGTCCTGTGCCGTCCATACGAGAAATTCAACAAACTTTAGTGCAGATCGGCGACAAGCCACGTTCATTTGCGAACTCGAGAGAATGGATTGGCTCTGTTGAAATCGCCATGTGTTTAGATGCCATTTATAACGTTCCGTGCCGAATACTTCACATACCTTCTGGCGAAATACACAAGCATATCGAGACTATTTGCAAACATTTTGAGGAGTTTGGCGGACCTTTGATGCTGGGCGGTGATTGTGACAACTCGTCCAAATGTGTAGTCGGTATAGCTGTTCATCCCAAATTGGGGACCAGTTATCTTCTAATTGTAGATCCTCATTGTGGGAGTCAAGTTCCAAATGCTGAGGAGTTGTATAAATTGAAGTATGTTACTTGGTTGCCTGTCGAACAATTAGATGATACATCCTTTTATAACTTATGCATACCAAGTTTGCAGTATTCATCCTGACATTTTGTCAACAGCAGCAGTCTCGTTTTATATATAATGACTCCGAAAAATGTGAAGGCCTCCAGGTAGTAAGACTCCATTCAATCTGAATGTGTTCAATTTTTATTTTGAAAATCATAGTAGGCTCGGATACTGCTGAGATATAAAATGAGCACATGCGTTTTATCGCTTATAAATCTGATCGTGAATTGTGGGGTGAATTCTCTGAATAGATTGTTATTCTCCTGTTAGTCTTACAGTACATGAGCAAAACAAATACTTGAGGGAGAAGTGTGTGGGATTTTAGTGGTGGTGTGCTTGTTCTTCAGATCGATGTTTTGTCTTGTGTTTTTCTTGTTTTGAGTCAGTAAGTAACTAGCATTATGCTTGTGTGTGTTGTAGTGTGCGATCTATTACCGTGTGTCATGTCAGCCAGTGGCCTATCTGTTTGTAAATGTAAAAACATCGTTTCAGAATTGCAAGGTGCATCTTTGCGACTAACGTACAATGATTAATGAAATTTCAAATAGTCGCAATCTTCAAAATTATATTCAATTGCCATGACACACACGATTTCATCCAGTTCTTGGCAATTTCACCCATAACAGTGATATGAAAATATCCGTAAATAGCTTACTTTGTACTTTACAAAGTCCAAAGTGCTTCTCAGAGGTAGGCCTACAGAAGCCTATGCAATTGAATAGTATGTTCGCGTTGAAATGAACCCTAATACACACTTATAGAGAAATGGAAATAACATTGTATATCAACAACCGTATCACAAGATATGAAGTCACCACATACATTTTAATTCTCGATTTCTAAATCCATTCTTCCATATCGCAGTAGCAATATATTATTGAAATATGTTAACATTGACAGAATCCATTCATGTCATGGTTTCATCGGAAGTAAATGTGACAGTCCCGATATGATGCATATATCTGTTCAAACTCTGTTTTTGTACCTGGCAATTTTTATAAAAAAAAGTAATAGAGCTTTACAAACTGTCGCAGTGAAAGTTTTCTTGAAACAATATTGCTCGAGTAAGCACTCGGAGGATTTAGATAAAACTGAATTAGACTGCGTTGTTGCTGACCACTTCTGGCAATTGCCCTCGGTAGACTAATCTATGGAATGAAATTCGTTGCCGTACCTTTTGATCCAGTTCTGACTATTGCAAATTTATCGATTGCAGACAAAAGTATGTGGAAAGATGGAGACAATAAGTCTCGTTTTTCACTGAGCGGCGTAACCTCGCACATTGTCAAATCCAAGTCAAACTCCACATCTCCGAGTGTCTGTTGCGGGAACCATGGCACAGTTTTCTGGCGGGCCATCAAAACGATTTTTCTTGTCTTATTTTATTACGTATTTTCAATCGGTTTGACATTCTATAACAAGTGGCTCTTCAAGGTAATTTTGCTCGATTTCCACGACAGTGCAATATTTTCAGAGCAAATTTGTATCTTTTAGGACTTTCATTACCCGTTGATGACAACGTGTACCCATTTTTTGGTGACTTTTATGATATGCGGGCTAGCAAGAGTTCTCGTGGCAAGGTGCAAGGGAGACGTTCCAACTCTCGAATGGGGCGTTTATGCCAAGCGTGTATTTTTCACAGGTAAGAGATTTTCACAATTTTTAATGAGTCCCAATCAAGAACTATACCAGGCGTTCTCAACCTTGAAGCCATGACCCAAAGGGGCAAATTTATCGCCTCTAGCCCAAGTCTGTAGTTGATATATAATATAGTTGATATAATATAGTTGAACTGTGCTGCAGCACTGAGGGCCATGTTTTACTTTCAGAGTTGCTAATTGTAGTCCGCATTGCTACTCAAGTGGAGGTACAAGTAACACAGAAATTTTTTCATAAATTAAAGATAGATGTTTCAATCTCAAAGCCTAATTCAAGTAAAAAATGAAGACATGAAAACCATTCGCGTGTGCAGTTGGGCCCGGTTTTACTCTGTTTCTGTTTTATGCAGGTTTTGCCAGTGCGATTGATATCGGCTTATCAAACTGGAGCTTCGTATTTATCACTGTTTCCTTGTGAGTACTTTATGGTGGATTGTTTAATAACTAGAACCAGGCGTGTCAAAAGTCCGGCCCGCCAGCAATTCTGGGGTAGTTTTAAAAATGCTTGTATTTAATTATCTAGTGCATTTGTAACAAATGCTGCGATTTTGTTTGTGATAGACACTTATATTAAATGATCTTTCACGACAACTAATGTCGCACATGCTCATAAGCTACACTATAACCAACCAACTGCGGTGTTACGGTGTCACTCTAGTCACCATTACAGAAACAAGTCAGTACATAGCAGGGTTTTAATCAAGTCACAAGGCTCCGAGTCACAAGTCAATGTCACTGTTATAGTTTTGACTCGAGTCAAGTCGAGTCATTTTCAATGCACCGGCGAGTCAGCCAAGTCAGCAAGCAGAGGGTCGAGTCCGAGTCATGGTATTATGACCCGAGTCCAAGTCATTGTGTTGACTGCTCAGTTTCCAGTTAAAGTCATGTTTACTCCACTTTTTATAACTGGGTAATTCCAGCCCAAATCAACTAATTTTTTTTCAAAAGATAACCCTATGGTCATGGATTTTCTTCAAATCGCACACAAAGGGAGACATTGATCGCCTGATCAGAAAAAACTTGATTTTATCAAAATCGGACAAGCCTTCGAGATTTTATCGCAATAAGAAAAATACCACTTTTTGCGTTCGTTGAACCATGTCAAAATGGCCTTTCTGAACAACTTATTTTGCAGTTATGTTTACACATAATGGGCTTGAGTTCTCGCGTGTGAATCAATGTTTTTGTGACCTCTGTTAACTGAACTTTAAATGTAAATAGTAATTTGCTGGATATTCCAAAAGATTATGGGTCAAATGAGCAGTTACAGTTGAACCCCCCAAGAAATCAGTCATGCGTGACACAATTTTCTGGGTCGAATTGTGATAAAAGGTACACTCCAAATTTATTGAGCAAGGTATCATATGAAAGCTGAGAATAAATACAATGCAGTAAAAGGAATCCCAATAGTGATTTCAAGGATATAAGCAGTTTTATAGCCTGAAAACTATGATCATGCTATTTCCCCTGTGTCTAAAGGTATTTTGGGTGGTATAATTTATACAGCTGCTTGGATTTTGATAGGTTATGACCATTACTTGATTAAGTATATGTATTAGCTAGCACTATCCATTTCATTGCATGGTGCAAGTGATATCAGACATTTAATCATACTATTATTCAGTCAAAAATATGAATACAGAGACAGTCGACTGAGCGCCTAGTTCTATACTTTACATAACATTTCACTCTGACATCACCGAGTAACTAATATACATAGACAGTCATGGTAAAATGATCAGTAAAAGGACAACCTTCGTGCTACACTCTGATTCCCAGGTACTGTTTATGACCTAGAGTACAGTGGTTCTCAACCTTTTTGTCTTCGCGGACCTCTTTTGGGCCGTCACGGACCCGGTGACCATCTCAAGTTTTAGTACAAATTTATCTAAATTATCCTCTAACAGTAATCTGTCTTTTGCAAATAACAATTGTACTCTAGTGATAAACACCAACAAAATGACTTGTCCTGAAAACAACATTTTACTATATGTAGAAATTGGGTAGACTTTTATCATTTCAAAGCAAAGTCTGCAGCTGCATTTCTTGAAATACGTGGTCGTGTCTTGAAAATCCGTGCCTTTGATTTGATAAAAAGACAGGAGTTGGCGGAGGTAATATAATTATGTGTAACGCTTCCGACAACACCTTTTGGTATATAATCGCAGCATATATGGCACCAAAGGAAAAAATGGATTTCGTGACGAGGTTTCAATTTTAAACGACTCTTCACTAATTTGCTGTCTGACAAAGCAAGCTGCGCAAAGGAAACTTCAAAACTCAAATCCAAAATGTTTCGAAACCTGATTGACCCCCCGAAAATGCTTCGCGGACCCCCGGTCGAGAACCACTGACCTAGTAGTTGAAGTATTGTTGTCATCACAATATTTAGGGATATTCTCAAAAATATTTTCTCAAGCAGACAACTGTTCATACACTTACAAAGAATAACTCCTATGGAACCAAATCATATGTGCCTAGTGTAGTTATCAAAATTATATTTTTCAACCATATTATCGCCTCAACAATCGGTCAAATCTCATACAGGTAAATTACATAGCATACTGGTAGAGCAATCATTCTATCATTTGCCCAGTCAACACTTGCAAAACATCAAAATTTGGAAATTGATTTCACAGAATTGTGAAAACGCATTGTGAAAACGCATAACGAGCAAGTTTACTCAAATCTGTTCACAGATTCTCAATAAAATTCTTTCGGGAACAGCTACATTTCATGTACAACACCAGGGTTGTAACCAAGTCGCAAGCTTCCGAATCACTAGTCACTCTCACTTTTATAGTTTTGACACGAGTCGAGTCATTATCAATTCCCACCATGTCAAGTAGCCCGAGTTTCAAGTCAGTGAGTAGAGGGTTGATGACTCAAGTCCGACTTGAGTTCAATCCTGTTCAACCTACTTTTCCCGACTCTGCTAAAGTGATATAAAATGGCTGGGATTCATAATATTGTAATTTTCCTCAGTCCTCACATTTTCTGGCCCTATTTTCCAAGTATCAAGACTGATAGACGAAATACCAATAATGTGGTGAATTTATGATTCTTCAAAGTTACAACGAATTGTCTTTCTTGGCCGTCCTAGTCTCGAGTTATGAATAATGACTCGAATACAAGTCGAGTCAATACACAAATTGACTTGAGTCAGGTCATTTTAAACGTTTAAAAAAATGACTCAAGTCAAGTTGTGTGGCTATAGTCATTACAACCCTGTACAGCACTTCCGTTGTTACACGAATTCTTAGCTTATCACTTGCAGTTACGCTGATATTTTTTGTTATTGAATAGATCACAAGATTTCAGTTGCAGTTTTGTAGCTTTGTGATGATAACAAGTGGTTTGTAGTTGATGCTTGTCTCTGTTGATCAAGCTTATACTATATAAAGTATTGCTGCAAATGTAACCCTGACATTCTTCTTTACTACATTACTAGTCAGAATGCCTACACAGCAAAAGTTTAAAATATGTAATGATATAGTTCTCATTGAAAAGTTCACATAAGCATTCCATCCTTATGCCGGGTCAGAGTCTTCAAATCTCATGTTTTTAAATCACAGATGTGACATTGAGCTTTCAAGTTTGCAAGATAAATCTTTGCCGCTTACAAAGAATAACTGCTATGGAACCAAATCATATGTGCCTAGTGTGGTTATCAAAATTATATTTTTCAACCCATGCACAGCTGCTATACCGCCAGACTGTTTGAAGATTTCATTTATAGAAATGATGGTATGTAGATAAATAATCTATGCACGACTCGCTTTATATTCCTGCTTTTTATAATTCATATTTTAGTAAGCCCTGTCCCAAGCTATTTAAGATGCTTAATGAAGCATTAATCAATCATACATGTCAAGAATGTGTATAAAATATATAACCCAAAATACCTTTGGACACATGGAAAATACCTGAATATAGTTTTTTTGCTATAAGGCAGCTTAGATCCTTGAAATCACTAGTGGCATTGCTTTTATTGGACAGTGCTCATTCCTAGCTTTCATATGACACCTTACTCAATAAATTTGAAGTATACCTTTTTTCACAATTCAGCCTGGAAAAATTCATCACGCATGACTGATTTTACTTCTGCCTCACCTTTAGCCCCCCTTTTAACCCCAAGCGGATAGGTTATTATCATAATAAAAATATTTAAAATGAGTGTTGGGCTATGTACTTTCTGAAAATGTACTCCATTCAAAGCCATCGAAAAAGACTAATTTACATTAAAATTCTAAAGTTTATGTTCCAAAAATCATACCTTTTCACGGTTGACCGGGCACAAAAAGTGCTCTTTTTCAAATCCCCATAAATTCTAAACCGCTGAATGGATTTCCGCAAAATAACTTTTGTTCAGTTTGAAATATGTCTACGTTGCTGGGGAATTGCATTTCATGTTTATTTTGAAACACGTGGTTATCTGCATCAGTTGATTTGGGCTGGAATTACCCAACTCTGTTTGGTGATATCGAATGGTTCGCATTTATAATTTAGAAATTTTCCTCATGTTTAGCAGTGGTCGCATTTTCAAGTACCAGTACCAATAGACAAAGCCCCAATAGGGTGGTTACTTTTCTATTCTTCGAAATTACAATGGAATGTCGGTCTTGGCGGTCTAAGTCTCGAGTCATATGACTTGGTTCGAGTCATGCGCAATGACTCGAGTCATGTTGGTATATTGAGAAAATGACTCAAGTCAAGTCGAGTCGTCAGAAAATCATGACTCGAGTCATTACAATCTTGGTACATTGACACCTAATATTGTGAAAGCCAAACAGTGCCCACTCAGTTCATAATTTTGTGGAATATGGACCGAAAAGCAGTTATCCACAGAAGCGAAAACGCCAATGCGGAACCGTTGCAAGGTGGTTACATGCAGAAAATATAGTTTAAAATATCTGTGATCGCACTGCTGTATAACTTCTGACTCAAAAGTGTGCCCTGCTCCCAGAAAAACACGAATCACGATTTATTAATAATAATAAACCTAATTCCAATGTTTACAGTCAAATCTCTTGTATTCTCCACAACACATATCCAGGGCCAACGCCAGATTACGACAACTAAATACGAGAGCATAAAAATGCCAACTTATTCGTCGTTAGCACCACTGTTTTAGTGCCTCATAACTGTAATCAGCAGGCCAATCATGACAATTTGTCAATTCCATCTTTCGCGGATGAAGGTGTTGCCCTGGTCCTAATATAACCCCTATGATCCATGATATAATGTAGTATACTATAATTTATATACTTGATAATAAAGTATTCAAGTGAAACGCAAGGACATGAGGTAACGTTTTGGAATCAGTTGACTGATCTGGTGCGTGACGCAATTTCAGTTTGACACCCCAGGTGTTAACTATAAGCATACCAGCACTGCTTTGTAATAAGTGTAGTCACGGCAAACGTTTCCATTCGTATTCTGGTAAATCTCAACGTACGTGATGTTCAAGACCCAACATTTAATCGGTGATCATCCAATTGAATCCAGAGGCTGTCTTGATATGCTCTATAAGCTGCAGTCCACCCTTATGGGATACCAATGTGACAAGTGACAGCATAGTTCTTCAAAGACACAAAGAAGTTAGGCGGTTGGACAGGACTAGCGTTTCAGACTGCGTTATGACAGCTGAATAATCTTTTAAGAATGTACGTACTTTTAGTCTTATTATCGTTCATTTTCACAGATACACCATGGTGAAATCTTCTGCTGTTTTATTTATCCTCATATTTGCAATAATTTTAAAATTGGAGAAGCCGGTATGAGATATTGATTGCTATGATATGTTGGCGTTGAGACAATAAATTGTTATTTATTTTGCAGCGATGGAGTTTGATTGTCATTGTGACATTGATCGCCACCGGTTTATTCCTATTCGTTTACGAATCCACTCAGTTTAATTTGGAGGGATTTATTCTGGTGCTGTCCGCTGCCTTTGTTGGTGGCATTCGCTGGACATTGAGCCAAATTTTAACTCAAAAGCAAGAATTGGGTAAGTGCGTACTTGAAGTCGGCAGTAGTTCATTCTAAATCAGTGTTTACCATAATTTTTTGCGAATTTGCAAACCAGGTGATGTAATACCTGGTGTGATGACCTTTATTTCATACAGTAACCAAGGCTTTTATTAACTGAAAACGAGCACTATACGCAACACAGCTAGGCCAGCAACTATAAGGTACCAAGAATCGACAAATTAGGAGCGAGACAATATATAGAGGAAAAGACAGGTAATCAAGTAATAATTGGTTTAACTAAATACAAAGGACGAGACAATCGCGCACAAGAATTCACCACAATCTCCCCGCCCGAAAGGAAATCGTACAATACGTGCAAAGAATTGGCAATCGGCTCAATATCGAAAACGATCGGGGGCTTTACGGATTCTGGTAGACCGGCGTAAAGGCGGACTATCATTATCTTCAGCCGTCTGCGGGCTGTCTTGGTCCAATACGACTTCTGGAGCAGTAGGCGAGTTACGCTGATCACAAGGATCGGTGTCGTCAAGTTCGACATGCTCCGCAGCGGCTCTTGACTCGATGTCATCTCGGTTCTTCGGATAGGGCGCTAAATCTTTCACCGAAACTCTCGATTCCGTACCATTGCGATAACGGACAGAGGCATACTTCGAATTTGCATCCAGCAAATCCACGGGCTCACACAAGGGTTCATCCTTACTTCTGACGTGCTTGCGCAGCAGAACAGTGTCACTTTGAAGCAACCAATCTGGTAAAGATTGCCCGAACGTAGACTTACGAGGGAATGCGAAAAACCTTTCGTGCGGAGTAACATTAGTTGCAGTGCACAGCAATGAACGCACAGAATGAAGAGCATCGGGAAGTACCATTTCCCAGTCATCTTCGCGCATATTCTGAGAGGCCAGCTGAAGCTTGACAGTTCTCCATATCGTTTGGCTCACTCTTTCGCACTGAGAGTTTCCCGTCGGGTGATAAGGCGTTGAATGACTGCTCGCAATCCCCCTTTTCGCAAGGAAGGTCTTCACCTCTCTGGAAAGAAACGACATCCCCCGGTCACTATGGATATAGTTAGGAGCGCCGACAAGTGAGAACAACTGAGACAATCGATTGATTACCGTTCTCGAAGACATATCCCTACACGGGTAGGCAAACGGAAAACGACTGAACTCGTCAATGATTATCAAAAGATACTTATTTCTGCCAGCAACGGGGCCTTTGAAATCCACACTCAGTCGCTCCATTGGTTTCGTAGCTTTAATCAACGACCACTCCTCCGCCGGCCGAAAATAACGAGGCTTGATTCTGGCACACTCCATGCACGATCGGCATTCGGCTTTAACGTCATCAATCGAAAAGGGCAGATTTTTAGCCCTGACGAAATGCATAAGCCTCCGAACTCCCGGGTGTCCTAAATTAACATGTGCCTCTCGCAATGCTGAAATTGAATGAACAGAAAATATCCTTGATATAGCATCAGCAGCAAAATTCTGTATTCCAGGACGATGTTCAATTTCATAATCGAATGCACTAAGTTCAAGTTTCCACAGTAGAAGCTTTGTGTTTTTAATTTTACTCTTATGACATTTCTTGAAAATGAAGGACAGAGCCTTTTGGTCAGTAACCAACTTGAACCTTTTACCGTGAAGCAGATATCCCCATCTGCGTAAACCTTCTATGATCGCTGCAGCTTCCTTCTCAACGGCCGGATAGTTCTGTTCCGTCTTATTGAGCGTTCTAGACGCGAACGCGACCGGCCTACCTTTCTGGCTCAAAACAGCAGCGACAGCAGAGTTTGATGCGTCGCACTCCACAACAAACGGAGAATCATCACATATGTATCCAAGACTGGCTTCCAGCAAACCATCTTTGAGCTTCCGAAAAGCGTTTGACGCCTCCTGCCCCAGTGGATACCCTCTATTTTCTGTTAGAGGTTTCAACTTTTCTGAAAAATTGACAATCCATTTAGAGTAATACGCAAACATACCAATGCATCGCTTCATTTCTGCAGCATTTCCAGGTGGTTTCATTTCCATGAGCGGTCGCAGATTTTCAGGATCGGGTCTGATATCACCGTGGGATACGCAGTGGCCTAGAAGTCTGAGCTTTTTCACTGAAAAAACGGATTTTTCTAGGTTCAGTGTTAAATTACTCAATTTTGCAGCTTCCATGAAGGCCTTCTGTCGTGCTCCTCCTGTGATCGCCCGATGATCGTGATGTCATCAAGATATGCCACCGTACCTTCCAGCTTATTGCGATCGATGAACGTGTCAATAAAACGCTGGAAAGCTGAAACACCATTAGTCACACCAAATGGAACTCTACGAAACTGATACAGCCGCCCATTCGCCTCAAACGCTGTTGGTGGCTCGTCGTCATCCGACAAGGGGATCTGATGGTAGGCGGACTTTAAATCAACAGAGCTATAAACACTACCTTTCGCTATCTCGTTGATGACCTCGTCAATTTTCGGCAGAGGATATGCGTCCAGATATGTATAACGGTTTATCGTTTGTGAATAGTCAATGACCATCCGTCTTTTATGTCTGTCGCCTTTGGTTACGACAACTTGCGCCCTCCAGGGCGAGGAAGACCTTTCTATTATCCCTTCCCCCAACATTCTCTCAATCTCGGAATTGATGAAAGATTTATCCTGGCGGGAATAATACCTCGATTTTGTTGCTATGGGTTTGCTATCCGGATCAAGAAATCGGAACAGTCTCGGAATCTCGTAGGTTTTTGCAGCGGCGAGGTTGCACTGTCCGACATAGAGTGTATCGCGAGGTCCATTAAATTTAAATATCACCTCTTTATGCTGTTCTAGAAACTCGTGTCCCAAGATAACATCGGCGCATAGATTAGAAACGACACCAAAATGAACGTTACGGTAGACGCTTCCGGAAATGTTTATGGACACCGCTACGGAGCCACGCATTTTGGTTACTGCGTCTTTTGATGCCAGCCCAACGGTGACATCGCATGGTGTAATCGACAACTTCAGCCGCAACGCCACCTGATAATCTATGTAGTTCTCGGCGGCCCCAGAATCCAATAGCGCATCCAAGTCTTGGCCTTCCAAACCAATCGTAATAATTGCACCTTTTAACGAGCTCGGAATCCCAGCCAGAAGCGACGCTACACGTCGGCGGTCCGAATCCTTGATAGGTTCGTCGGAATAAAGCGAATCGCAGTATTTCTTGAAATGCCCGATCTTCCCACATCCAAAGCATTCAGCATCCTTCGCGGGACAGAGACTCTTGCGAAAAACATGACGAGTGCCACAATAACAGCATTTCTTCTGGTATTTACGAGTCTTTGGGGTTGAAGCAGCAATGGCAGACGGATCTGGTTTGGTATCGAGTGCGTAGTCATTAGCGCTATCCGCGCATACAGATACCTTGGCGCATAGGCGCCGAACCTGGGCATGCAAGGCATGCCAGGCATGCCTAGACATTTTTTTAGGCATGCGGCATGCCTAGAATTCGGTTTGGCATGAATCGGCATAAACCCCGATTGTGTTATTTAGAACGAATCGTAATGTATTTCCGTTTACGACATTACCTGCTACCGCTTATGTGAGTGAGGTAACCCGTTGCGCGCGGCCAATTAGCTACAAGCGCGTTGCCAATTAACGAGATCTGTCTGTGCACAATGTAACGCGACGCGATCTCCCGCTGAGATGATCGCGAAATTGTGTCATTGATTGCCGTGCGCACGGCAATCATCGTTTGGGACGCTTGCCTGCTTTATCGCGTCTCCGACAAGCCTAGTTTCACTTGCTTGAGCATGAAATCACATCAGCAGTAGGCCCGGTGCCATCGCTGCCTGCACTATCGCATCTGCAACAGGCCTGGTACGAAAGATATCATCGCTGGCCAACTATCACGTCTAGAGCCGAGCATGCGTTGGCTCCCATCTCTCGAGCCTACCATGCGTTAGTTCCAATCTCTCGATGGCTTGGTGACAATGCCGTTAGGTGTTTGTTGGTTAGCGATTGTAATTAAAGAGCGACATCGCTGACCTGAATAACATCGAATGTCCGCAGACAACTCCGACATTTTGCCTTGGGCAAATCGTCGCCGGGGTTACGTAATACGCGTTGATAAGCGGCGTATTTAATTGTTCGCTAGCGATCAGGAACTCGCTAATTGACAGCACTTCTGGACTCGTTGACAAGCTTATCATACGCGCAAGTTTGTCAACACGAAGATATTGCATAATCGGCATTTATGCAGGCACTTAACTCTCATGAATTGATGCTAAATTATCCCTAATTATCAATTCCGTCGGATCATGACGTCATTCCTTTGTGACGTCATCGAACTCGCATGCCTAAGGAAAATTAGCGTTCGGCGCCTATGCCTTGGCGACTGATGCCAACGGCTGCTGGTAGTTTTCAGAGAACTTCTGTGCTTTTTCAAGAGTATCAGCAACTTGGGTGGCCTTCTGGAGGGTGAGGTCCTCATACTCTAGCAACCTTTGTCGTATACTTGAAGAGCGCAATCCGGTGATCATTGCATTCATCACGGACTCCTCCTTGTACTGTGCTGCCGAAATGTCCTTGAATTCGCATTGCTTAGCCAGAGCATGGAGACTTTGAACGTACTCAGATATGGTCTCCAATGGCTGCTGATTCCTTGTGGCTAACTCATGGCGCGCATAGACAAGATTCTTCTTTTTCACGTACAAGCTCTCAAGAAGTTTCATCGCATCCGTAAAGGTCGATTCTTCCTCAACCAGCGAAAAAGATTCAGCCGACAAGTACCCTGCCATTATACTGAACCTATCGATCTCTGGGTCACCATCTCTTCTAGCAGCATCGACGGACGTGAGATACGCGTTTATCATGCGCATCCAGTGCTTGAACTCCTGACCAGCATCATCATCCCTCGGCATAGCCTTTAACACGGGAACGCGAATGAGCGTCTGGTTCGACGCCATAGTAGATCTTTTCAGTTAATAAAATTGTGATGACCTTTATTTCATACAGTAACCAAGGCTTTTATTAACTGAAAACGAGCACTATACGCAACACAGCTAGGCCAGCAACTATAAGGTACCAAGAATCGACAAATTAGGAGCGAGACAATATATAGAGGAAAAGACAGGTAATCAAGTAATAATTGGTTTAACTAAATACAAAGGACGAGACAATCGCGCACAAGAATTCACCACACCTGGTACTCACAAACCCTAACCCCCTCAAAAAGTTGTTTTTTATTACACAGTAATCGCACAGACTACTCTGGCTCTTATGGCCTTTTCCAGTTAATCCAATTTGTAGGCAGGCCGATACATGCTGTGTCAATCACAACTCTAGCAATTTCGGGACAGACATGATCAAGGGATAAAATAAAAAGCCATTTCACTTCCAACGAAATTGTACTTCGTTGTACAGAAAATCGCACTCTAATAATTCTCATCAAATGTTGAGTGATTCGTTGGGTAAAAAATTTAATTTTACATAGCAATGAACATGTACTGAGAGCATCGGTGACGATTTCTGATTGAATGCGTCTTGTACATCCACATCATTCCTATATCTGTTCTTAGTAAAGAAATAGAGGTATTGATTTACAAGTTTTCCAAAGAGATTTCTACAGCTTCTTTGAGGTACAGAACTTCAATATACAATTGAATAGTAAAAGTTGCTGACGATTACCCCTGACGAAGGTCAGCCGAAAATATTCGGGTTCATTTCAATATGAATATACTATTCAAAGAGATTTCTGCATGCCGTGTTATACTTTCAAGGCTCCCTAGTGGCCCAATAGCCTATATAGCTATCACCCCTTCTAGGCCGCTAACGCCCCCAAAACAACTGTTATGAAATACATTTGAAATAGATCTGAGATGACATTCGAAGTCTAAAATGGTAATACTCAACACATTGCTGTTAACTTGAGTAAATGTTTTGGTATCTGAATTCAAAGAATTTTGATCGTGTTACAGTAGTAGTGATACAGTTCAGGTTCAGCCACATATATTAATGGGCCACTGAGATTCCGTATCTCTATGATGGTGGATTGGAGGTTCCCCTATAATTTCAAGTTGCAGTGAAATTTGTCAGCCACATTTGCTCAATAGATGGTGTTGCATAAATCGTCCATTGTTATCTTAGCCACTTCACATTTCTATGGCTATCCAGAATTGTGACCAATGCTATGTAAACCTTGTATATATGCCGAGTCCTCGTTGAGAATATCAATCTGAAAACGCTCTGTGTGTAACTGAGTGTGTATGTGTACCTAATAAACCGGGTCGCACAGTTATTGGTACACAATTGTGGTCCTATAATATTAGTGGAATTGCCGCTTATGCATGTTAGACACAAACGCCTTATCCACACTTATCCAACCTGGTTACTATGCTTATTGTGATGTGGACATTGAAATGTTTTTCATACCAGGCGCTAGACGTTTTAGAGTTTGTGATATATCACATTGTTAGCGGTATGCCGGTATTGGTAACTTCGAATATGTTTTTTTTTCATTCAGGTTTGGGAAATCCAATTGATTTAATGTGGCATCTGACGCCGACCATGTTTCTTGGATTATTCCCACTTGCAATCGCTCATGAAGGTGTTTAATGTGATATTTCGTAACGTGCCTCTCATCTCTATAGTTATTTTTAATATGCAGGCATCACCTTTTTCACGACGGAGCAACTATTCGCCGCGAATTCCATCACGGAACAGCTTCCGATAATCATGAAAATTCTGTTTGGAGGAATCGTGGCTTTTTTTCTCGGGTTTTCCGAATACCTCTTACTGAGCAATACGTCTTCACTGACCCTTTCCATATGCGGGATTTTCAAGGTAAGCCGTCGTGCTTTGAAGCTTCTCATGCTGCTAGCTAGGGCTGGGGAAAATCAGTAACATAGTGATTTGATTCTGTTGGGTATCCGTGCATCACGGATTAGGCTATGTCGTTGTGACTTAAAAGACTTAGAAAGCTCAAATATTGACCTTTTATTCTGCTACAAAGAAAATGGTATCGTTTCTACAACAGGTATTTTTTCAACAATGTCCATTTCATTGCACTTTGTGTCAATGCTATTAGTTGATAACGACTTCACAGATATTTCAATTGCACTCGTGTGTTGCTTCATGCCGCAGTATAGTTTTGTGCTCCCACTGTGGAAAATACTCTGAAACTATAATTTTCATTGACGAAGTGGCAGTGGGTGTATAATTTTGATGCTCAGAAACACGATCTCTCACTATACAATTCAAATCATTAGATTTAATGCTCGTTCCAGATTCAAGTACTCAAATCATTGCGACCAGCTAGGTCTTGTATCAAAATGCGTGTTGCTATGTTTTGACGGCCATGAAGTGGGTTTTCAGATCAAATACAACGCAGTCTGGCGATGTCACACTGTCACCTTTCAGTGAATTGATTCTGATTTTACAGGAAATTTGCACACTGCTATTAGCTTCTCACTACAACCACGACGAATTAACCACCATGAATTGGATCGGGTTTAGCGTTTGTATATCCGGCATAATATTGCATGTCTACCTGAAGAATCGTGATGCCAGCAAGCCAGGTTTGATTGCAGCATTATTTTAATCTGGCTAATAATAGTCGAGTTGTCCCAATGCCTATCCAAGTAATCGAGTTGAAAGGGTTGTAATGACTCGAGTTAATTTTCGTATTGACTTGACTTGTACTCAAATCGTATGACTTAAGCCTGTGAAGGCCAATACAGAGATTTCACAGTAACTCCGAAAAATAGTGAAGTTAACACATTGCTAATATTTCATCTATCAGTCCTGATACTTGGAAAATAGGGCCTGAAACTGTTAAGACTGAGGAAAATTACGATATTATGAATGCGAGCCATTCTGTATCACTCGAGCAGTGTTGAAAACTGTAGGTTGAACTGAACGGGGAACGTAATGACTCAGACTCAAGTCAAAGCACTGTGACTCGGACTCGACTTGACTCGAGTCAAAATTATAAAAGTGATCTCGATTGACTTGTGACTCGTAACCTTGAGAATTGGCATAACCCTGCGAGTTTCTTAGTTACAGTCGAGTATTCCAGCTCCACATGCTGTGACATTGTAAGAGTAAAATACTCTAAACTCTAAAAAAGCAAAGAAGTAGTTTCGGCGGCCACAAGGACAATGATACCAGTTGCACGTCATTCGAAATAGGTTGATGATTCGGGTCCATGATTGTTTCAAAACACTTGGCGACCATTGGGAAATCTGAAATCTCTGTGCAACAATTTTTTCGGTGTTAAGGTTTGGAGGCTCCAATGGTGAGAACTGGAATTGAAGCTAGTTATTATATTTTTTGTAAAACGGTACTCGGACGCTCTTCCTCTGAAGAGGTCTATTTTGTTCACTCAAAAAATTACAACAACCTCTGAGATAGATGTTACATAAGTTGAATTATCCTAATACTCCTTTCGGATAGTGTGATTGGTCTCCATCGTATCTTGTAAAGGCCTACTCGAAAATGTATTGAAAAAAGTATGAAGTCGTTAACTTGATCTATAATTTTTCATCGTCAGACGAATCGCAATCGGAAGATATCAGAATGGGACTTCTGGGCCGCAATGAACTTTCATCAAATTTCGATTCTAGCGAAGAAGACGAATTATTTTCAAGGCCAGGGTGATGACAAAATTCGCCTTCTTAATATTAATTCGCCGGGATTTAGTCGCAATCGATGTCTGTTCGCTGTCGAGGCAATACATGTTTATGATGTTCTCCTGATAGGCAAAGTGTGAAACTATTTATCCGTGCAAGCTCGTTTGTGATTATCACTCTTGACTCGAGTCCAACTTCTGATTTGGTGCATCAGACGTTGTAGTCTAGATGGGATAGATGTGACTTTGAATGATTGTCATCTGTAGCAAGAGCCACAATACATGCTAATGCACTTACGGTATTGTTCTGGGTTAAGTTTGTTTACACCACGTCCCAGCTAAGTGATGTCAACATAGGCCATCTTTTCAGTTCAGCATTCCTATAGTTTTATATTTATCAATCAGTGATGGATTTTGTCGCGTTTTAAATACCGTTGTATTTGACGGAATCTCTCCCGTGCATTGCGCACTAGACAAGTTTATCCCATTTCTTAACGTTTCAAAGTTATCCTACTACTACAGAGACTGCGTCCTCTGCTGAATCGAGACGAATTATTTTCTTGTTTTCTCATCGCAAAAATCTAGTACAGTATTGATTGTGCGTTTTCAATAGTTTGTACTGTCAAGGTGTCAACATGCGTTGTGCCTAAAGTAGGCCGATTTCTTAGTGAAATTTCGTAATGATGATGATTCTTGTTGTTACCCAACAAGAATTTGTGTTTTCCGGTACCCACCGAATCTCTAGCATCAGTGATTTTGGGTTATACGTACTGACCAATCGCGTATTGAGTTATCTTGTGTTGCTACCGTTGTTGCTTGCTATTTTTAAGTCGATGAACTCATACCGATTTTCGCGGCTATGCCGTGTAACTGTCGTGTTATACGAGCTCTTGTGAGCGCACTTTTCCAATTTTTGTTGCTAGATAAATAATGGTAGTGGTACTTCATGCTAGTACACTTGTTACTTTTCCTTTAGTGCAATTTCTGTCAGATTCAACTTGTTTTGTGCCAAATATAGATGATTTAGTGCGATCTAATTCGTTGTGCTTTACGTGAACGTGAGTTTCTTAGGGGTAAATATCTAGCATTCGTCGGCGATCCATCTTACAGTTTCAGCTCACTCGGGTCAACACCAGAGGTGGTCCGTGACGAAGTAGTCAAGTAGATTTCCTCTACTTATGGTACTTACTCAAGTATATTGAATTTTCGCTACTTCTACTTCGTGATATTTTGTGATCTACTTACTTACTTTGCGCTATTTTCAGTTTGTCAAGTAGAAGTAGTGTAACCCTCCAATTAGAAAGAGAAACTGGGGAATTCTCGGGCTCTTTTCACAGAGTTCTAACTATCAGTTTTAAGAAAATTCAAGTAAAACACAGAATTTCCGTTGCGCTTCACTCAAAGTAGATATGGAGTTACAAATATGTTTTCACGGTGTGAATATTATTTAGGTAGTAGGTGTGTGGCCCCTTTCGCACCGCATTATCACCCATGTTCAGAGGTGGTCAGTAACGAAGTACTTATAGTTTTTCGAAGTACTCAAGTACTTTTAGGATTAGAAATTTTTTTCTGAATGGATTAGGATTTGGATTGGATCATCATCATTCATCATTGGTTTATTAGCAATTTTATCAGTTCAATACACCACAAAAATGCCATACAATGAAAAGACAGGAAGATGTCGAAGCGACAAGGAGTAGTCTATGGAATCTGACACCCACCTTGGCCTAGGCGATGTAAAGAGGAGGCATGCACACTGAATGAAAGTAAAGAATATAGTAGAGAAAAAGAAAGCGACAAGAAATAGGGCGGCATGTCATGGGAAGCGAGATCGATAGGTCAGTCGTGATCCGGTAATCTTGAGGATGGACTGTATTTATTTAGTACAGTAATTGCTTGTATTTCGACTTGAATGTGGACATGCTCGTCGACTGCCGGATGGCCGGCGGGATGCTGTTCCACACATCAGGTCCGGCATATTTGATAGAGCGATGATCTTTCCGGTCGATCATATGATATTTGGATGACGTGGACGCGCGTGTGTTGTAGGCTACTTGTGCGCTTTTGATTCAGAGGTAAAGACGTCATTGAAATATTCGGGGCAACGACCGCAGTGAAACTGATACATAAACTTGGCGATTTCTAGTTTCCGGGTTGACCGATTTTCTGGGAGATTGATATGACGTGTGGCGAATGGCGACAAACCTAATTCATATTAATAATGTACTTATGGTAGGCACTACACAATGGTACACTCTGTGCCATGAACACGAGAAATGCAGCCCTATGCTAAGTTATCTTAAATCAAGAGAATTGTTAGTTGTGAAAGAAAAATTTCCAATTCCTCCCTTGCGTAACTTGAGCATTTTTACTGAATTTACGAGTGTTATGTATTTTGGTTTGATGAAAAATGAAGACTCTCTCTCTCTCTCTCTAGAATCGGATTAGGATTGGACATGGATTTGAATATACAAAAGTTCTGGATTAGGATTTGGATTAGGATTAGAGGTTTCGGATTTGGATTGGATTAGGACATAGAAATTCCAAATCCGCTCATCTCTGATACACACACAGTCACTAAAATTTGACGCAGTAAGAAAGTAGTGGGGAATCTCGGCAGACTGGGGCCGCGGGCCACATTATCATGTAAGACGGGAAACTGTCCGCGGGCCGGACAAAATCCCTTTACGGGCCGAATCCGGCGGGCCGTAGCTGGTTCATGGAAATGATAAACTTTCCATTGACAAAAAGCGTGTATAAAGGTGTAGATCGATAAAGATAAATTTTGTTCTCATTTATTGCATGGCAAAAAGCCAGAAAAATTGGGCTTAAATGTAAAATGCGGTATGCTGCTTCGAGCAAGTATTTGTGCAAGGGCTTTTCATATTTATGCTCATTATCGTATTGTAATGAATCTGACGCAACCCCTTTTCAAACATTGTTACCTGCGATAACTTTTTTATCCCTCAATGTTGCTGTATACGCTTGGCGAAAAAAAGGCCTGGTTGATACTTCGGGGAAAGTTACAGGAGCTTCCCCGGGCAGCAAAGGAAAAACAGCAGCTTCATATAGCCACTCTTTTCACAACTATCACCTCGTCCATAAGTGTAGCTTCGAGATACCACTAAAGATCGAGGTATATTGAGCCCACTTCAACCGGACGTAACTGTTTCGCTTAGAAACAATAGAGACAAAAACACCAGAGACGGTTATATTTTATAACAAAACCAAAGCAGGAGAGGTATTATTATTATTGACAAAATTATCGGGTAGTATTCTGTAAGGGCACCAGCAAGTAGATGACGGGCCGTGCATGTTTTCTTAGAATGCCCACTTGCCAAAAGGCCGATAAGGTAAAATATACAGATGAAGGATTATCGCGAGATTGCAACATATGCAACTCCTACCAGATGAGCTTTGTGATATGTCAGCAAGAACCAATAATGCTGCTGCCGTCTTCATAAAAAATGCGAAGAAGGCAAACGCAGTGAGCCATTTGCTGAAGCGCTTTTCAGTAACTGTTAATGACGATATCAGCACTCTGCGTTCGGAAAATAAACCAGAAGAAGCAATCGCAGTTCACACATTTATATTTCCATCCTGTTCTAAGAATTAGCGCAACCTATACCTTCATCCCTAATTCGAACAAATAGGTTATTGAGGATAGCCAGCTTATAAAATCTTGTTTAATGTTTCTGACGCGTGTGCGTTTTTATCATATCAATATTTGATATATTTCATATGTATAATCAGTAATCACCATGTCTCCGGTTGCAATGTAATCAAAGAAAAGATGGCGTTTTAGCTTTCAGGGATTGTGCTATAGTGAGGCCCGCGAATGGATCCCGATGTTGAATGCGGCCCTCGAGCTAAAAGGTTTGCTCATTCCTGACCTAGGGTTACCATACGTCCTGTTTTTAAAGAAGATTTGTCCTATTTTTTCAATAAATTGAAAGTGTCCTCGGAGGACGCCTAAAGTTTTTATAATTGTATATAATATTGTCTGAACCAGTGCTTTTGAAACTTTTTATCAAAAAAACTTCATCCTCACCAACCGACCGGAATATATTACACAAAAAAAAACGACGAAACTCATCAGTTTTGTATTCGAATGCCCAACAAGTAGGATAGCGGTTGTTAAAGACTTTGTCGCTGCTGAACATTTCTGGAAATTTATGACAAGTTAGGCATAATATCTTGCTCCAGAAGGCTCCCCGCAATAGGTTATTAAGTGTCTCATCAAGAAGGCAACTCCGTTTCCTCTTTTTGATGTCAACTAGCGCACTAAAGCCATGTTCGGTCTGATAAGTTGTTGGATGTTATACAAAAACTTCTGGTGATTGGATGACCATGTGTTTATAAGAACTGTCCAGAACGCTTACTCAAACTGCAGCGTGTTTTCCGCGATTAAAAATGCTTGCTGGCATTCGGAAAGATACCTCGTCGTACCAAGATATGTTAACCGACTGGATGGCACGGTGGGTACCAAGTTACATCGGTGATGCAATTTGAGATATCAACATCGACCTGTCAGTGAATAATCTTCTGGATTATGAAATCGATTTTACAAATCAAAGGTTGGTTCATTGTCATGGTTCTGGCACAACCGTCAAAGTATGAAAGAATGAAAAAAGATTTTCCCTGCCATACTTGAAAATTTCCATTCCATACCATACTTGCAAATTTCCATAATCCATACCGAAATTTCATTTCATGCCATACCATACTTCTTTTATACCATGACCTGCTAGTAAGTAGTCAGCCTGAAGTCATATCACATGTAATCAAATATCGTTCATTTGACAACCAACAATCAAGATCAAATAATAATTATTTTAAATTTTTATATTACGAATAGTAGGCTATTACTGTAACATTGGTGTATGTTTCAGTCGGCACCATAATCTCGATAATCTCGATATACAATTTATACGTTACTGAATTGAAATATATACCGGCATATATTCTCCAAGTTAATGAATGTTGGACTGTTCCATCGATGCGATCGTGCTTATCTTTTGAAGGTGCAATGAGTGCCATGCATGGGTTCTGGTAAAAAACATTTTGCCTCTGATTAAAATCGCTTTTAATCGAAGCAATATAATTCAAATCATGATTTATTTTGCTTTTTATGGCTATTAATCGTAATAAAAACAATCAAAGAACATGGGATGAATGACGACCATGTCAATCAAGATAATGCAACGTACCCATCAACTCAAAAATGTGAGGCCGGAATCACCATCCCATAGCTGAAAATGTTCTATCTCACTGGCAACAATGGATTGCTAGGATCGCCATTAATCCGTCCAACGAATCGAATCGAATCGTTTTACGGGGCCGTTCACAATTCCATTTGTGTGCATTGGAGTCGACTTTTATCAAAATACACCAACTAAAACTCTGTCAACAAAAGGAGTTCGTGTACCACCTAAAGATAGTACATTGAACGCTCTCTCTTTCATGCTGGTGAGGTCATATTTTGTGATACTATTGTTGATATACAATGTTCTTTCCAATTCTCTACTAGTTGATGACGATTACTCCTGACGAGTGTCAGCCGAAAATATTCGGGTTCATTTCAATATGAATATATTATTCAATTGTATATTGAAGTTCTGTACCTCCAAGAAGCTCTTCAAATATTAGTTATGTATATCACAGGAGGAAATGGGCTGTGTTCAAACATTTCGAAGTCACCCTGATTGACCTTCACGACTGCGACTTTTATAATTTACCACAAACCCAAACTAAATGTCCATTCTGTTGATGTGATTCCTGAAGTTTTAGCAGAGATGACGTGAAACTGCCTCGGGATTTCCCTAAATTAAAGAAATACAAATTGGGTTATTAACAATTTCGCAAATTTAGAGGCTTCGCGGACCCCCGGTTGAGAACCGCTGTTGTAACACATGTTTTAAACAAAGTGTTTTAAACAACCATTTGTTTTAAATGCAACCCTAGTTGTAACAAGGTCGCAAGATTCCGAGTCACAAGTCAATCTCTCTTTCACAGTTTTGACTCAAGTCAAATCTAGTCATTTTCAAGTCACCACAGAGTCAAGACCTAGTCCAAGTCCGGGTGTAGGACTTGCAACATATTTCTGTGGTCGCATAAAGTGTGCCCTTGTACGATTGTTCATATTCGAATTTTCCGCGTCATTTATACAGCTGTAATTTCAGTAATTTGTGACATTTGAATACTTGACTAGACGCCCAATACACGATTCAAAATCGAATTCCTCAGATTCTCAATTTGGATCATCCCTATAATGTTGAGTCACATCGGAATCATCCATAACACTAGTGTAGCGACCCTGACATGGCGTTACGTACCTAACAGGGAAGCGGTTGTGTTCCTGGGCTCGGGACCTCGTCTCTCTGCGATCGCCGCCTGCCAACGCTCGTAACACGAAACGCCTAACACACAGTAAGTAGTATAGTAGATCGCTCGTGGTGTGCCATTGTGGCTTATGGGCGCGGTCGCATGATAACGCGAAACTCGTGGTGGCATGCTAACCTTTTTGACCCCCCCCCCCTCTCGGTCGCATGCTAACGTTTTCAGGTATAGGCTCCGGTCGCATGCTAACGTTTTCGGCTATAGGCGGCATGCTAACGTGAAAACTCGTGGTGGCATGCTAATGTTTTTTGGTTTACGTGCGGCGACATGCTAACGACGATGTGTCTGTCATGTATTCTTACGGGATCTCTGGTGACCTGCCGTTGTGTCTTATGGCGGAGGTCGCATGCTAACGTTTCAGGTATAGGCGGCGGCGGCATGCTAACGTGAAAACTCGTTGCGGCGTGGTTGGTCCTTAGTTAATGTGTATATCGTAAATTATTATATATGATGTAGTTTAGTCGTGACAAATGACCGATCGTGTTCTAAGTCTTTCCTCGCTATTGATCGCTAGCTGAATAGTACTTTCAGATCGGATTATTCGCACCTTATATACCGCTGTTTCGCACCTACAGAATAGTCTGCTGTTCACAGTCGTGACTTCACCGCGATAGCGCAATTTTCGAATCAGTCGCATGGTAATGTTTTGCTATTTAGTTTACCACAGAGCCGGTGTAGACGACGATTCGAATACCAACAATAGCCGCGTTCACATACTAACACTCCAAAAAGGTGTGAAATATTTCCTACGACCACTCACAAGATAGCACATCAGAATAGTCATCTCTCGTGGTTTGATGTTACAAAGATAGGGATCACGCACAAGTAATATTTTGGTAATAAGTTTGTCACATAACCGGCGTAGACGGTGATACCAACAATAGCCGCGTTCACAAACTAACACTTCAAAAAGGTGTGAAATAGGTTGCAAACCCCGCGATCGCTGACAAGATATTGTCTCGGACATAACCATCTTTCGCGACTTGCTGTTACATACATTCCAATCACTCACAAGATACTATTTTGGTACTTAGTTTGTCACAGAACCGGATTTCACTGGTAAAATTTAATAAGTAACGAATAACAGAGCCGGCGTAGACGGTGATTCGAATACCGACAAATTTTCACTTATTTCTGCCCCAACCCTAATCCTCTGTGAAGTTGACGCTTATTCAAAAAAGGTGTGAAATAATTGTAAAATCCTACGTCGGTGACGCGATAATGCATCAGACATAGCGATCTAGTTATAGTACGGTGTCGGAATCCATTCGCGAGATATTCTATAGGTAAATTGAGATAATCCGAAACGAAATATTTTGACTTTGGCGTAGTGTGAATTGAAATAGGATTGACAAACATGACCATCAACTTTCCCACAGTCCCATATTGATATTATACGCACATTGATTTGAAACAAGTAATGGAACATTGCAACTCTATTCGCGATCCGACTTTTCGTTTGTCAAAGCGACGTTTTAACATCTTACCATACTCAAAAGAATTATTTACAACATTAACAAGTGTTCAAAATCTAGTTTTCACTTACTTGATTATATCACTGCAACTCACAAATTTGAATTAATTCATCCTGGTTGTATTCGTATGATCGGTCTTTTTTATTCAATTGTAAGGGTCGTTACTATTCTGAAGACAAAGTAAGCTATTTACTAATCGACACATAAATGACTTGACATAAACATATTATATTTTGAGTATACGAGATTTGGATGTCTGAACAATAACTGAGAAATAATTTATCACAATAAAATCCGCATATTACAGCGTAAAAGATGTTTGAATGTCAGCAACTCTGTACGGTCGTAGTTACTATCACTAATTTACCCGACCAACTCGTCATGATCATTCCTGAAATCAACACAAATATGACCACTGACTTGAGTTAACCACAAAACAGCGTCAAGTTTTAAATCCACTTGTAGCTTACGGCTTATTTGAATGCGAGTTATTTTTTGTTGCAATCGAGTGAACGGAAATAGTATTACATCTCGACATCTTACCATCTTACCATATTCAAAGAGTCAACCACGAAAACATTGTCAAGTCAATCCGTTTGTAACTTACCCAACCAACTCAAGCAGTTAGCCAAGCATACACGAGTCCATACAAACACTAAAACCTAAAATCCATAACAAGGTCGGTTGTATTCATATCCCTACACTTCATTTTTTATTCAACTTTAAAAGTCGTTACTATTCTGTAAGAAAGAGGAATTACTACGCGGTATATTCTACAAGACAAAGTAATTATTACTCGATATATTTTTGTAAGACAAAAGTAATTACTACTCGGTGTAGGTGACTTGAGATTAACATGATATGTTTGAGTATACGAGATTTGAAAGTCTGACCTTCGTAGTTTCTTACAATCGAACGCAGGTGTTATATTGAAAATTATCATGATGTAAACATAAGGATTGACACATTGATTTGACATATGGGATTTTGTAATGGTCTATCATGACTTGATTACTAATTTATTTGCGTTAATTAGACCCATCGATGTGGTGAAGGTTATTATGACAGCAACAAAATTTTCACTATCATGACTATTAACATATTGAGTTGTAAAACTATACGTGTCTGAAATGTTCTTGATTGACAAATCATTCCACCTTGGTACAAATCACTCTGCGTATCGCCGATATCAGAAAATACTTTACAAATGTAATCGTTTCAGTTACCAAGACTAAAGATCAAACAACAATTCCGTTTACTGGTTAACATCCGGTGCAATACTTTATTGTCAGAATCTGCGACAGTGAATTGAAACAAACTCAGCTTACGCAGTACGAGTAAATCACTTTGGACTCCGGGTGGTGTCATTTAATCCGTGTTAAACTCTGTTCACACTCTCTGTCGAATGCGTGAAATGTAAAACATTACGAGGTTACACTCCAAGGCTTTGATCATCACGAAAGTAAATAGAGGTATACTTGTTGGATACATCCTATTCAACAGATTTGGTTGATACAAAACTCATAACAACAATAAAATCGAAGTATGTGCTGCACTGAAATCTACAAATTGTGTTTGTATTGCTGTTCATAGTAGCGATATCAATTTGAACATCAAGAATAATTGTCATCATCTAACCAAACTACTGAAAGCCGTTGATGGCGTTCACTGATTACATACTAGAACTATTTGTGCGACGCACACGATCAGAGAAATTGGACATTTTTCCATTGCCATTCGTCAAAGTAAATGTCGTCACAATAATCAGTCACTAAAATACCTTACTTGTATGTGATTGAATCGCCGACAATTAACTCGGTAAATCAAACCCCTGAGAAATTTCACTCAGTCATTGGATAGGAAACAGCGTCGCTTAATGTATGCTTTTCTAAATACAAATCATATCTGTCCAGCCAAGAACGATTTTCACTCACTTGGGTAACGAAACCAGTATCCAATATCAATACAAGATATTTTCATCACACAAAAATAATCAACTTCACTCGATATTCTCGTACTACGAAACTGTACAAAGGTTACATGTTTTTGTATGACATGGAATTAATACCGATCGAAGTAACCGTATTGGAAATAACTTTTAAACAAACACACTCTACGTGGTTAACATTCTCGTCGATTCTATTGTGATTAATGTATACTTCATGTGATCTGGATTCATTTCGATATGCCTAAACATTCAACCTCGACGGATACGAATTGTCACACACTCAAGTAATATCATATACCAAATAGTTATTTACAAGACGCAGAAAATTTGTTTTGGTCGTTTCGATTTTATTACTGGAGATACTCATCACTTCGCTTAATACAATCTAGATTTAAACTCCATCGAACCTTTGGTGTCTATCGTTTTGCTGGATACGAATTATGTTCGTCTAAGAGTACACAATTTTCACTATCTTGGGTTATGAACTCAGTGTGTTAGCGATCATTCACTATTTTGTAGTATCAACTAGCTACTTTGTAGGATACGAATGATCATCCTCACAACTCTTACAAAAGTACGAAGGATATTTACATCACACAAAGTAATCGACTTTACTCGATATCCTCACACTACGAAACTGAATGGTTGGTTTGACTCTACAAACTGTTCTGATGTCACAAGAACTTTTTCATACGAATGGTTACGTATCTAAA
This sequence comes from Botryllus schlosseri, assembly GCF_051294905.1. Lineage (NCBI taxonomy): Eukaryota > Metazoa > Chordata > Ascidiacea > Stolidobranchia > Styelidae > Botryllus > Botryllus schlosseri. Next base: position 21,558,764 of record NC_137247.1, on the reverse strand, counting down.
TATTCAAATAATCCAACACACCTTACAGAAATATCATAGTTCTTGTAACAAAGTTGTATAAGTATAATGTTTATCGTAAGTCCTACATAGCCATAATATCCGTCCGAGTTTGACTTTTAGAAAACATTATACCGATATCGCGACATCTTTCAAAATTAAAACCACGGTGACTGCTTCAGAGACCTACCAATGATATTGCAGTAATACAGTTACTTCCACAAAAGAGTATGTATTCGACTTACTTACCACAAATCTAACACACAAAACAATTTACTTTACTAACGAGAAGCGCCGAGCCTCACATCAAAACAACTAGAAAGTGGAACTATATTAAAAAACGTCGCTAACCTTTGTGCACCAGCTGTAAATCACACAAGCAACATGTTTCAAGATTCTGGTTATTGAAAAACGTTACAGTGTTTCTCCTGCACCAAGTCGTTATGTTGACGAAAGCGTATATTGTAATACCATGATCGATTTGCATTCGTTGGTCACAAACTGTCACTACTCTAAATAATTATTTTTCACTCAAACGCATACTTGTCGCCAATCGTTTTCATCAAGCACGAGTTCAAGAAACCTGATACGACACGAATTTTTATTTTTATGTTGTGTAAATAGGTAATAATTCAAGTAACACTATATCAACATCACCGAGTTGTGCTAATAGATTTACATGTGGTCTTGTGGTTTTCGTCGGGACATACAGCACGAACTAACTGTAGACTCCTCTCTGTTGTACAGCTACTCGGTAATCGAAATGCATTAACATGTAAACAACGATCTTGTTTCGTCCCACCAAAAATATGTTCACTGTCGCGATACTCCGCACAAGACGTGCATAGCCTTTTCACACTCGTAATAGTATACCAACGTCAAGCGATAACGTTTAACAAGACCAACGACACTGAACCCACGCCGTTTACCTATGTAAAATTACCACTTTCACTTGCCAGTCCATCGTTTATCTGACTAAACATATTATTTTCCTTTGGAGATCTGATGTTTACCCAGAGTAAGAAACCTTTTTCACTTGGAAATCTATTTTTTCCTTGGCTAACAAACCTTTTTTCACTTGTAAATATGTTTTTTCCTTGGCTAACAAACCTTTTTTCACTTGGAAATCTATTTTTTCTCTGGTTAACAAACCTTTTTCCCGGGTAACAAACCTTTTTCCCTGAGCAACAAGTCATTTTCACTTGGTGGTCCGTCGTTTACCTTAGTCAAAATATCATTTTCCTTTGGGGATCTGGCGTTTACCCGGTGTAACAATACATTTTCGCTTGGAAAAATACTTTTACCTAGAGTAACTAATCATTTTCTCCTGGGTAACAATCCCTTTTCGTCTGGAAACTATCATTTAACTGAGTACCAATACCGTTTTTACTTGGAAATACATTTTTTCCCTGGGTAACAATACCATTTTCGTTTTGAAAACTGACAACCACACCGGTCAATTTGATATTTTTGTATATTGTTACAACGAACAGTGACGGAAATATACACAGACTACCGGTTTCAGAGTACACCCCATCGGTCGTATCACGTCAATATCATCGGTTAACCACATACAATATACTCTTGTACACCGAAATGCACGCTTTGGAAAATTGGACAATAGGCTGCGATAGTTCTGTGATGTCCGGGCTCGTGCTTTAGATTTTCCAGAGTCAAAATGTCTGAATAAAACACCTCCTCGACGACGGTTGGTATGTGGATAACGGTGTTCGGAAAACGGTTGGATTTATGTCGCCCATCGCGATAACAATTGCTGGTCGAGTTTTCCTCCGGCATGTTTGCTATATTGTGTCTTTATTGGTCAATGTATGTCTCGACATTCAGTTTGAAATCGGAAATGATAAAGTATGTAACCGGATCCGGATATCAACTCTGAATCGATAAACCAATGAACAATATTCAAAGTAAACATGTCACACCCTGTGTTTCCACGAAAAAATACCATCCAGACATACGTCGCGCTTGTTTGCCCACATCAGTATACGCGCAAATGGAGGTGTGTGACATTGCATGCAATGTGTTGGTATACAAACATCGATCCACAGACATTATCATAGCCGGTAGTTTTGATGTAGATCGAATGTCACCCGATAACAATACCAATAAGCCACATTGCAATGACTCTGAGTCCGTCTGAGCATGACATACAGACACACAAACATGGAACCGTAACATGGGTTATTCGCACGACGGTGAAAGTGAACTGCACAGAATATACCAATAGAGCGTTCACAGACATTCATCGTGTACAATCATATAACCAGATTTTTGCTGGATATGTACGAAACCGATAAATCGATACATTTCTGTTCCTTCGACGTCAATAATACAAGCGTCGTTCCAGTGTATCGTTCGAATGTAAGGTTCGTCGGGTGTAAATGCCATGTCAAATAACACCAAAGTGTGCCTTCTGTGTTTTATTATTTCCACCGATGCATCTTGCCTGTGTCGTAACACTATGGTGCTGGGACTTGAAAAACGACAGATTGTGAAACGGATTGACATGACCAACTGAATCGACGTCGATAGCCTTGTGGTGATGATAGTTTCAAAATGTTACCGATCTCTTGTGGCGATGACCGTTTCGAAATGGCACCGGGCGAAATGGACCCTTACGATGATGTGTTTTTTGATTGCGTGTGAAATCACGAGGTAGTGTTCTATTGTCGTGTACGATTGCAGTCTTCACAGAGACACACCTTATTGGATCACAGTATCAGTCCGAGATTTGCACGATATTTATCTGGAGTCGTTATGTGGGAGTAGTGACATCCATGCATCGTGACTGAAAGACTGATCGCAATCATTTCGAGCACCGTACTTCGATAGTTCACATTGGTCAAACGCTGCAGTCTCAGCAGAAAACTTCGGTGTCGACAACACGACGGATATCAACCGATGTATCCAATTGGTCTGGGTGATCTGTCCGGAGATAGGGTCATGACTATCTTGCAATGTAACAACACGATAACACCATCGAGTAAATCAGCGAACGGTGTCGAAATATCGATGTAATAGCGCGGACTCAGAGTCATTGCAATGTGGCTTATTGGTATTGTTATCGGGTGACATTCGATCTACATCAAAACTACCGGCTATGATAATGTCTGTGGATCGATGTTTGTATACCAACACATTGCATGCAATGTCACACACCTCCATTTGCGCGTATACTGATGTGGGCAAACAAGCGCGACGTATGTCTGGATGGTATTTTTTCGTGGAAACACAGGGTGTGACATGTTTACTTTGAATATTGTTCATTGGTTTATCGATTCAGAGTTGATATCCGGATCCGGTTACATACTTTATCATTTCCGATTTCAAACTGAATGTCGAGACATACATTGACCAATAAAGACACAATATAGCAAACATGCCGGAGGAAAACTCGACCAGCAATTGTTATCGCGATGGGCGACATAAATCCAACCGTTTTCCGAACACCGTTATCCACATACCAACCGTCGTCGAGGAGGTGTTTTATTCAGACATTTTGACTCTGGAAAATCTAAAGCACGAGCCCGGACATCACAGAACTATCGCAGCCTATTGTCCAATTTTCCAAAGCGTGCATTTCGGTGTACAAGAGTATATTGTATGTGGTTAACCGATGATATTGACGTGATACGACCGATGGGGTGTACTCTGAAACCGGTAGTCTGTGTATATTTCCGTCACTGTTCGTTGTAACAATATACAAAATATCAAATTGACCGGTGTGGTTGTCAGTTTTCAAAACGAAAATGGTATTGTTACCCAGGGAAAAAATGTATTTCCAAGTAAAAACGGTATTGGTACTCAGTTAAATGATAGTTTCCAGACGAAAAGGGATTGTTACCCAGGAGAAAATGATTAGTTACTCTAGGTAAAAGTATTTTTCCAAGCGAAAATGTATTGTTACGCCGGGTAAACGCCAGATCCCCAAAGGAAAATGATATTTTGACTAAGGTAAACGACGGACCACCAAGTGAAAATGACTTGTTGCTCAGGGAAAAAGGTTTGTTACCCGGGAAAAAGGTTTGTTAATCAGAGAAAAAATAGATTTCCAAGTGAAAAAAGGTTTGTTAGCCAAGGAAAAAACATATTTACAAGTGAAAAAAGGTTTGTTAGCCAAGGAAAAAATAGATTTCCAAGTGAAAAAGGTTTCTTACTCTGGGTAAACATCAGATCTCCAAAGGAAAATAATATGTTTAGTCAGATAAACGATGGACTGGCAAGTGAAAGTGGTAATTTTACATAGGTAAACGGCGTGGGTTCAGTGTCGTTGGTCTTGTTAAACGTTATCGCTTGACGTTGGTATACTATTACGAGTGTGAAAAGGCTATGCACGTCTTGTGCGGAGTATCGCGACAGTGAACATATTTTTGGTGGGACGAAACAAGATCGTTGTTTACATGTTAATGCATTTCGATTACCGAGTAGCTGTACAACAGAGAGGAGTCTACAGTTAGTTCGTGCTGTATGTCCCGACGAAAACCACAAGACCACATGTAAATCTATTAGCACAACTCGGTGATGTTGATATAGTGTTACTTGAATTATTACCTATTTACACAACATAAAAATAAAAATTCGTGTCGTATCAGGTTTCTTGAACTCGTGCTTGATGAAAACGATTGGCGACAAGTATGCGTTTGAGTGAAAAATAATTATTTAGAGTAGTGACAGTTTGTGACCAACGAATGCAAATCGATCATGGTATTACAATATACGCTTTCGTCAACATAACGACTTGGTGCAGGAGAAACACTGTAACGTTTTTCAATAACCAGAATCTTGAAACATGTTGCTTGTGTGATTTACAGCTGGTGCACAAAGGTTAGCGACGTTTTTTAATATAGTTCCACTTTCTAGTTGTTTTGATGTGAGGCTCGGCGCTTCTCGTTAGTAAAGTAAATTGTTTTGTGTGTTAGATTTGTGGTAAGTAAGTCGAATACATACTCTTTTGTGGAAGTAACTGTATTACTGCAATATCATTGGTAGGTCTCTGAAGCAGTCACCGTGGTTTTAATTTTGAAAGATGTCGCGATGTCGGTATAATGTTTTCTAAAAGTCAAACTCGGACGGATATTATGGCTATGTAGGACTTACGATAAACATTATACTTATACAACTTTGTTACAAGAACTATGATATTTCTGTAAGGTGTGTTGGATTATTTGAATATTTAGATACGTAACCATTCGTATGAAAAAGTTCTTGTGACATCAGAACAGTTTGTAGAGTCAAACCAACCATTCAGTTTCGTAGTGTGAGGATATCGAGTAAAGTCGATTACTTTGTGTGATGTAAATATCCTTCGTACTTTTGTAAGAGTTGTGAGGATGATCATTCGTATCCTACAAAGTAGCTAGTTGATACTACAAAATAGTGAATGATCGCTAACACACTGAGTTCATAACCCAAGATAGTGAAAATTGTGTACTCTTAGACTAACATAATTCGTATCCAGCAAAACGATAGACACCAAAGGTTCGATGGAGTTTAAATCTAGATTGTATTAAGCGAAGTGATGAGTATCTCCAGTAATAAAATCGAAACGACCAAAACAAATTTTCTGCGTCTTGTAAATAACTATTTGGTATATGATATTACTTGAGTGTGTGACAATTCGTATCCGTCGAGGTTGAATGTTTAGGCATATCGAAATGAATCCAGATCACATGAAGTATACATTAATCACAATAGAATCGACGAGAATGTTAACCACGTAGAGTGTGTTTGTTTAAAAGTTATTTCCAATACGGTTACTTCGATCGGTATTAATTCCATGTCATACAAAAACATGTAACCTTTGTACAGTTTCGTAGTACGAGAATATCGAGTGAAGTTGATTATTTTTGTGTGATGAAAATATCTTGTATTGATATTGGATACTGGTTTCGTTACCCAAGTGAGTGAAAATCGTTCTTGGCTGGACAGATATGATTTGTATTTAGAAAAGCATACATTAAGCGACGCTGTTTCCTATCCAATGACTGAGTGAAATTTCTCAGGGGTTTGATTTACCGAGTTAATTGTCGGCGATTCAATCACATACAAGTAAGGTATTTTAGTGACTGATTATTGTGACGACATTTACTTTGACGAATGGCAATGGAAAAATGTCCAATTTCTCTGATCGTGTGCGTCGCACAAATAGTTCTAGTATGTAATCAGTGAACGCCATCAACGGCTTTCAGTAGTTTGGTTAGATGATGACAATTATTCTTGATGTTCAAATTGATATCGCTACTATGAACAGCAATACAAACACAATTTGTAGATTTCAGTGCAGCACATACTTCGATTTTATTGTTGTTATGAGTTTTGTATCAACCAAATCTGTTGAATAGGATGTATCCAACAAGTATACCTCTATTTACTTTCGTGATGATCAAAGCCTTGGAGTGTAACCTCGTAATGTTTTACATTTCACGCATTCGACAGAGAGTGTGAACAGAGTTTAACACGGATTAAATGACACCACCCGGAGTCCAAAGTGATTTACTCGTACTGCGTAAGATGAGTTTGTTTCAATTCACTGTCGCAGATTCTGACAATAAAGTATTGCACCGGATGTTAACCAGTAAACGGAATTGTTGTTTGATCTTTAGTCTTGGTAACTGAAACGATTACATTTGTAAAGTATTTTCTGATATCGGCGATACGCAGAGTGATTTGTACCAAGGTGGAATGATTTGTCAATCAAGAACATTTCAGACACGTATAGTTTTACAACTCAATATGTTAATAGTCATGATAGTGAAAATTTTGTTGCTGTCATAATAACCTTCACCACATCGATGGGTCTAATTAACGCAAATAAATTAGTAATCAAGTCATGATAGACCATTACAAAATCCCATATGTCAAATCAATGTGTCAATCCTTATGTTTACATCATGATAATTTTCAATATAACACCTGCGTTCGATTGTAAGAAACTACGAAGGTCAGACTTTCAAATCTCGTATACTCAAACATATCATGTTAATCTCAAGTCACCTACACCGAGTAGTAATTACTTTTGTCTTACAAAAATATATCGAGTAATAATTACTTTGTCTTGTAGAATATACCGCGTAGTAATTCCTCTTTCTTACAGAATAGTAACGACTTTTAAAGTTGAATAAAAAATGAAGTGTAGGGATATGAATACAACCGACCTTGTTATGGATTTTAGGTTTTAGTGTTTGTATGGACTCGTGTATGCTTGGCTAACTGCTTGAGTTGGTTGGGTAAGTTACAAACGGATTGACTTGACAATGTTTTCGTGGTTGACTCTTTGAATATGGTAAGATGGTAAGATGTCGAGATGTAATACTATTTCCGTTCACTCGATTGCAACAAAAAATAACTCGCATTCAAATAAGCCGTAAGCTACAAGTGGATTTAAAACTTGACGCTGTTTTGTTGTTAACTCAAGTCAGTGGTCATATTTGTGTTGATTTCAGGAATGATCATGACGAGTTGGTCGGGTAAATTAGTGATAGTAACTACGACCGTACAGAGTTGCTGACATTCAAACATCTTTTACGCTGTAATATGCGGATTTTATTGTGATAAATTATTTCTCAGTTATTGTTCAGACATCCAAATCTCGTATACTCAAAATATAATATGTTTATGTCAAGTCATTTATGTGTCGATTAGTAAATAGCTTACTTTGTCTTCAGAATAGTAACGACCCTTACAATTGAATAAAAAAGACCGATCATACGAATACAACCAGGATGAATTAATTCAAATTTGTGAGTTGCAGTGATATAATCAAGTAAGTGAAAACTAGATTTTGAACACTTGTTAATGTTGTAAATAATTCTTTTGAGTATGGTAAGATGTTAAAACGTCGCTTTGACAAACGAAAAGTCGGATCGCGAATAGAGTTGCAATGTTCCATTACTTGTTTCAAATCAATGTGCGTATAATATCAATATGGGACTGTGGGAAAGTTGATGGTCATGTTTGTCAATCCTATTTCAATTCACACTACGCCAAAGTCAAAATATTTCGTTTCGGATTATCTCAATTTACCTATAGAATATCTCGCGAATGGATTCCGACACCGTACTATAACTAGATCGCTATGTCTGATGCATTATCGCGTCACCGACGTAGGATTTTACAATTATTTCACACCTTTTTTGAATAAGCGTCAACTTCACAGAGGATTAGGGTTGGGGCAGAAATAAGTGAAAATTTGTCGGTATTCGAATCACCGTCTACGCCGGCTCTGTTATTCGTTACTTATTAAATTTTACCAGTGAAATCCGGTTCTGTGACAAACTAAGTACCAAAATAGTATCTTGTGAGTGATTGGAATGTATGTAACAGCAAGTCGCGAAAGATGGTTATGTCCGAGACAATATCTTGTCAGCGATCGCGGGGTTTGCAACCTATTTCACACCTTTTTGAAGTGTTAGTTTGTGAACGCGGCTATTGTTGGTATCACCGTCTACGCCGGTTATGTGACAAACTTATTACCAAAATATTACTTGTGCGTGATCCCTATCTTTGTAACATCAAACCACGAGAGATGACTATTCTGATGTGCTATCTTGTGAGTGGTCGTAGGAAATATTTCACACCTTTTTGGAGTGTTAGTATGTGAACGCGGCTATTGTTGGTATTCGAATCGTCGTCTACACCGGCTCTGTGGTAAACTAAATAGCAAAACATTACCATGCGACTGATTCAAAAATTGCGCTATCGCGGTGAAGTCACGACTGTGAACAGCAGACTATTCTGTAGGTGCGAAACAGCGGTATACAAGGTGCGAATAATCCGATCTGAAAGTACTATTCAGCTAGCGATCAATAGCGAGGAAAGACTTAGAACACGATCGGTCATTTGTCACGACTAAACTACATCATATATAATAATTTACGATATACACATTAACTAAGGACCAACCACGCCGCCACGAGTTTTCACGTTAGCATGCCGCCGCCGCCTATACCTGAAACGTTAGCATGCGACCTCCGCCATAAGACACAACGGCAGGTCACCAGAGATCCCGTAAGAATACATGACAGACACATCGTCGTTAGCATGTCGCCGCACGTAAACCAAAAAACATTAGCATGCCACCACGAGTTTTCACGTTAGCATGCCGCCTATAGCCGAAAACGTTAGCATGCGACCGGAGCCTATACCTGAAAACGTTAGCATGCGACCGAGAGGGGGGGTCAAAAAGGTTAGCATGCCACCACGAGTTTCGCGTTATCATGCGACCGCGCCCATAAGCCACAATGGCACACCACGAGCGATCTACTATACTACTACAGTACACGAGTCCATACGGTTATAATGAGATTATATTCCACGACACAGTACCCAAAACGGCGTTTCACACTAGACTCATATTCTCACAATACATAGCGATACATACAAACTGATAACGGAAACACTCGACAATACCAATACGAGACACAGGCCTACACACAGCACACAAGTTCACAACAAATCGTATTACGACAGCTAGGCCTAAACCTACACCAGCATCAGCAGGCCGTGTTATTTTTGGCATTTCAGGAGCCAGATGCCAAAACTGCCAAAAATAAAAATTTGAAAATGCCAAAAATAAGCAATTTTTGGCATATGCCAAAAATAACACGGCCTGCCAAATAGTGTATTTCGTTCATGGTGTTGTGTTAACAGGACCACGTTACAAACAAGAAGACCGTTTGTGAAAGGCAGGTTTCTTAATCTGGGTCCAGCCCACCCAACCCATTAGGGGTAAAAGCATGGTGTCCTAAATGGTGTGGGCACAGCGTGATTGGACGGCTGACTGCTTTTGGTTTACGTCATACTTTCCATTTGTCCAAAGGCAATTTTACGACCATTTTGACCGGCTTGTCGAGCGCTAAATTTGATAAAACGGGTATCAATGAGAAGCTGCCGCAGTACTGATTATTAAAATATAAATTATATTCTGCTCATGGAACTGGACCCCCAAAATCAACCATGATTTTTGCATTGTGATCGAGTTGAACATTGTGACGCAACAAACTGTCTGGCTATTTATGAGCTGCATAGCCTCGTTTTGCCAGACAGTCTTGTTGCGTCAATGTTCTTATACAAGCTAACCTTCCCAGGACTCTTCCATGCGAGTTGGTAATATTAAAGTCTCCTGAAGTGACAAAAGTCCTCTGAAAGTATATCGGTAGACTGAAGGAGAAATGATAGTCGGGCTACTAAATAAAATGTGTTGAGAGACAACACAGGAAACTCCTGGAAAAGGATCAGGAAGAAAATTCTTTCCGCGATGAGATCGATGGCACTGGCGAAGTGATCTCTTTTCATGATGCATGGAAGCCGGTTCGGCCCTCCAAAGATTTTGAAGCTCTGAAAACCTTTTGTGGATGACTGGCAACATTCTTTCCCTCAACGGCTACTGTTGAAGCCGATTTCCCAGATTCGCTGGGCGAGAAATGAATTTAGGAGAAACTTAGCTGACCTGAGTCTGGAAGCACTGTTACAGTGAAAACGATTTAGGTCTATACAACTGGGGATGGTGTGAACGTGAGGTTCACGTTCGCGTTCTGTGTGTGAGTCTCGGAAATTTAGAGGTTCGTGTTCACAACAGAACCTTGGTAGGTTCTGCACTGTGAACCTTTTGGTAAATTGTAATTTTCACTCCATTATAAGATCTTTGGCTCAAATTTATTGCATTTCAACTGCGGGCCACTCCATGCATGGTGCTGGCAGCATAAAAAATCAACGCTTAACGAGCATGCACCATGCACCTCGACAACCTTAAAAGTTTTAGTTGCTTTGTTGCAAAAATTTTCTCGGAATAACCAGCTTTCCGTTTGTGAATATTTAGTGACTATCTGCCGTGAGCTTGACCCGCAATCACACAACATCACGAGCGATATACGTAGTCAGCGAATGATGCTTATTCAACCAATCAATAACATTGATATCGTCTTCTGACGTAAAAAATCGAACGGGCGTACGGGGTCAATCTTGACTTGATATCTTTACTGTATCATTAAAACCAAATCCGTGCGATTAAGGTGCTTGCTACTGCTGCATAACTTGTTGTTGTTTGTGGTATCGGTAGCGAGTATTGAAACCCGTTGTACACTCTGCTCAATATCAATGTAGCAATACTCAGTCTCCGAACACATTGTCCGGTCTAGCTAAGACCGTTAAGGCATAAGCATATATTCCTTGGTAAGTCCTCATCGAAATTGTTGGCGAAGCGACGGAATGTATTGATTTTACGCAATTATTATATACTTTGATTACCGCTGTTGATACATTTAGCGACGTTTAAAACGCCGATATGTACTTCAGCATTGGGGCATTATATGGACCGAGTCTTCACTTGGTATCGTGTACATTAATATAGGCTATCACTTCACTGGAAGATAGGGTTGGAATTAGCATTATGACGTCACGTGACGTCACGAGGTTCACGTTCGTGTTCACACAGAACCTTTCAAAAAGGTTCGCGTTCACACGAACCTGAACCTTTCAGAGGTTCACACCATCCCTATATACAACAACTGTAACAATCAGCTGTTGAGCGTGTTTGTTAGGCTTTTCCTTCTTTTCTTTTTTGCTTATTGGCACCGATTCCGATGGATACTGCACATTTTGTGGTTTCGTTTGATATTATTACCCTATGAAATCGTTAGGTTTCTTCTTCTTATTGTTTGTTGGCACTGATTATACGTGGATGCTGCACATTTGGTGGTGTCTTTTGACAAACTAGCCCAAATAAAACGTTTTTGTGACTAATTCGAGGCTGAAACGATCTATTTAGAGGTCGATGCCAAAACTGCCAAAAATAAAAATCGAAAAATGCCAAAAATAAGTTATTTTTGGCAGTTTTGGCATATGCCAAAAATAACACGGCCTGAGCATCAGCCTTGCCATCTACAGGCGAGGGACTAACTACGGGACAATATCACTCCCCAGATGCTAGCACAGCATCGTCCGTGATCTTTCCATGCCCCAGTCAATTGATCTGAACATAGATTCTGACAGGATACATCCACCTGTAGCCTACAAATACAATGCCAACTACCTGCTACTTCACACCTTAACTGCCTAATACCACAATTACTTCAGTCTGCTGCTCCTGACTACTCATCCTTCACGCTACCAAACACATACTCACTCACATTCAGCTTCAGCAAACTCCTCTCAGTCAACACGCGGTCTCCAACCATACCATGCGCTACATCAATTTCTAAACGGCAAATACAGTACATTCTGGAAACCCCAGGTTGCCACGCTATCCCGGCCCGGTCCGGTTTATGTACAATCCACATGGTTGTCCAATAATAAACCAAATTCAGGCATATCTCCAGAAAATTAAACAGTCGCAGAAAATCAATTATAACATCAGCGCGGTGAAATTAAAATCAAAAATCAAGGGTAAAAAACTGAAATATATCGCATTGATTTAAATCAGTCCGATTTAAACCAGAACCCTGCATGCTGACACGCAGTTAGGATGGGAACAAATACCACAGTAATGCCCATTGCTATCATGTAGCTTATGAACAAAGAAAAGCTGAATCCGGTTGTAGGGAGAAGTGACGACGCAACCATAGGAAGGATAAATCCACCAACACCAAACATTAGGTTGCACACGCCCGATAATGCGCTGTGCATTGAAAAATTGTCTTTGAGCTCAGCGCGTCCGTCAACGGCAACACCCAACAATTCGCCGAATGATGGAATCAGCGTTGGTCCACAGAGCAGTCCAAAAAGTGCAATGGCTGCATTCGCCCATAATTTTGGCAGGGTTGGTGTGAATAGAAAAGGTATACCGCATATTCCGAAAACGCCGAAGACCAATATTATGCATCTCGTCTTATCACCATAACTCGATACAAAACTAACTATCACCGAAGTGCTGCTGTACGTTAATGACAAAACTATGATGGCGCAGCCTACCTCAACTACATTAAATCCCAGTGGAGTCAAGCATATTATAGATAACGAGTTTACAATACCAAAACTACCGTACGTCGACAACACTACACCTAATACCAATATCGCTATGGGATTTGTGAACAATTTATTCGGATGGAAGTGCTCACAAGTATGCGATTTATTTTCATAGCTTTGCAATAAATAATTTGCGGCAGGTAACATCGGGATGATGAGCAAGCTAGATACTAAGAATGGCAGAAGAATGCCATCCCATATAGTAAACAGAACACTACCCAGAAGTGGACCGCATACGAATCCGACGGAGGCAAATGTTTCCGCGATACCAAACACAGTACCTGCCTGATCAGGAAATTCTTGACATATGGTGGTCAGGGCAGCTACCAAATAAGCTCTTTGGCCGCACCCTTGGAATATTCCGATAATACTCCCCGCGATTACGATGTTTGTCGAATATTTGACTAGTGCCCGCCCAAACTGCAAACATTGCTTGTCCGATTTCAAAACATACTAGTCCACCAAGAAATAGTGCCTTGGTCCCAAAGTGAACTTGATATTTTCCGAAAAACGCGCTGCTCAACGCCATAACGATCAGTACAAGTTGCATAACCAAAGAAGATTCTTCGGGATTTCCACCTCGGCTTACAAAAACTTCCGCCATACTATTGTATGACCAAAACTGAGCAATATCAAAATCATCTTCTGACGAGCCGTGATGTCCTTCCAAATGGACTTCTCTTTAGAACCCGCGACATTTTCATTCGAGTCTTTTACAGCAAAAAGGTTGGTTTCTTCCGAAACGACCTCGGTATCAAAATGTACCATTGTAATTTCTAAGTGCACCGCTGCAATCAGTTCGACATGGCATCGGTTCTGAAATTATGGTAACCCTAGTATAAGCTATTTATAATAGTTTGTCTTTATTTGTGCGAGCGTCGACGTATGCGTAAACCGCATGCGTATTGGCCATTGTTGCGCAATCGATTGAGCATTCACATTCTCACTCTCACTGCGCACTTGCTCAGAGCTTATTCTATAGACGGCATTGTTGCGGCACAACGATAAATCCGTCACGATTCACAATGAAAGGCTGATTTTGAGGGGTTCCAGGAACACCAGCACAATAAAATTTATATTATTTTAATCATTACCCCAGGTGGTAGCTTTCGATCGATACCACTTTTATCAAATTGTGCCTTCGGTAAGCCGGTCATAAACCACCTTCAATTTGCATTTAGCCAAATTTGCGACTGTATTCTTTGAAAAATAAAACACGAAAAGAGAGGTAAGACACAGGTAAGGTAGGTATATACGTACCAAGCCTACGCAAGCCTGTATTTTGACGGTAGCACTATACAAAGCTGAAGAACGTGGATAGTTATGGCGTTGTTTGAATGTCACTTTCACCCCACGGTAGTTCATTTCTTACCGTACACCAGGAAGACAATGTGTATTTGAAAACTGCATTGTCGTACAGGCATCGCCTTGTCCGCTATTCTCTCTGATCAATCAACGTATCGTGCAATCCAATATTTGGTAGCGGGTATACAAGTACGCGACTGATATATTTGTCGCTGGCGAGACAGCAACTTAAATTTGAGGATTTTGAAAAGGGCGCCCGAGCCCCTAACCCAGAATGCGTGTCTGTCTTGACCTCTCAAAACAATGTTGTTTAATACCTGTTATGGCCGTGAGGAAAATTTACTAACAAGTTGCAGCAATATTTATAAATTAAGTACGAAAATAAAAAATTGGAGAGAGAAATAAAAAAAAAGAGAAATATCCTGTACACAAAAAGACATATATGGCTCGCGAGTCATAGGTTCCCGACCGTTGCGGCGTCTACCGATGTCGGATATTGGTTCTCAAAACATGAAACATGTCCCGTTCGAATCTCGTATAGGTTAAAAGATTTGTACTCTGCTGTTGCCAAATTCACAGATCGCGATTCCTCCGTCTGACAAAACGCAGACACCTTGCGGATGGCTCATCTGCCCCGGAGCAGAACCATCGCTACCAAAACAAGTCACGAGCTGTCCGTGTCTCGTGAAAACCTGAACCCGATTGTTGCCGTTGTCACAGACGATAATGTTGCCGTGATAATCTGTGGCAATTCCTTGCGGACTATCGAACTGAGAATCGTTCGTTCCTTTCCTTCCAAACTGGAAAAGATGGCGGCCGTCGTACGAATCGAAAACATGAAGTTTGTGATCGACACTGTCACTGACAACGACCTGAGAAAATGTCAAAGGTCACGAGATGACATGTGGGACTGGCGTGTCAAAACCCACCTTGCCGTTTGAAGTCAATGAAAGATATTGCGGTTTATTCAAACTTTCCGAACCGAACTCTCGAACGAACTTTCCGTCTTCCGAGAAAACTTGAACTCGGCGATTGAGGTCACAAACGTAAATCAGCCCCTTGTCGTTCGCTGCGACTCCAAAAGGGCGGTCCAGTTCTCCATATCCTGAACAAAGATCGACGTCACTATCACCGACCACTCTGATGTCTCTCACACTTCACCTGATCCTATGCTACCGAACGTCCGCACGAACTTTCCTTGTTCGTCGAATATTTGAATTCGGTTGTTGTGACAGTCCGAGGCGACAATCCGACCATGTGACGTCACACACACGTCAAGCACTCGATTGAATTGACCCTCTGCTGTTCCTTCGCTCCCGAAGACTCCCTTCACTTTTCCGTATACGTCGAAGATCTGGAAACACGAATGTTGCAGCCATAGAAGAGTTGTCGAAACAAATCGACGAACCTGAACCCGATTGTTGTCTCTATCTGCGACCACGATATCGTCAGCAGCAGTTGAGCAAATGCCATGTGGACGATTCATCTGTCCTACGGCATCGCCGAATGACCCGAAATATCTGCGTATGGATTTCATTTCAATGAATTAATTTCTAGATTTACGGCGAAACTTTAAAACCATCACTTTTTCACTCGTCCCTTCATTCGATATCGACGCAAGGATTCTTCCGGGTCTCCCACAGTCATTCGTTCTGAACGGAATCATATTGAGAATGAGCCAAAACAGAAAAGCGAACAAACCTGATGTTCGCGGGCCGCCATCTACATGGTCCTGATTTATTAGGAGTCCTTCGGCCGATGAAATGAGTTCCGCATCTGCATATGATAAATATGACGCATACATAACGTATAACTCAAAATTGATGCTGTTCTAATTAGCAAGCATATGTATGTTATATGGTGGACAGCATCGTAGTATTTTCAAGGTTTCGGTTTACTACATATACTGTTTGGGTTCGCGGCTCATTTCTATAACGGCGTAGTCAATAGTCCTTTGAATGTACAATCAATTAGGTTATCTTTGAGCGTTTTGGAAAGTATCAAATAGTTTTCAGGGAATCGCATCACTATTGTGAGAGAAATCGACAATGTCTGATGTAGGCCTGCGTAGCCTATATCACAAATTATGGAATTCGGTATTTTCTCACTCAAGACCCTGAATTCCGCGCTCTAAAGACTTCTCGCAACATACAGCACCCGGGCATACACCGCAAAACGCATGTTGAGATTTTGGGTGGTCTGCAGCCGCGCAATTCGTTAAGTTTGTGCTCGCACTTCGATAAATCGAAACCCGTTGCACCTAGCTAGACAATCAGTCACTCATTTCGATATTGGTACCTCGATTTACGCTCGCAGTTACGGATGTGGACCAGAGGGGTTTGCTGGCGTGGTGACAAATGTACTTGGATGTGTTGTGTACATTGTCAAAACAGACCACGGATCTTCGATAACAAATAAAAACCAACTTCAACCACGCTTGATTTCAGCGGAAAATTATGCATCCACGCAGGGAACTGCTCAGCCTCAACAGTCGCAAGCTGATCAACCATTGATTACGAATTGGGCACAACGTTTCATAGCTAGTCTTCATCGTACGTCGGGTAGACGTTATGCGTTTCGAAATATGAAACAACTAGAGATGGTGTGAACGTGAGGTTCACATTCACGTTCTTTGTGTGAACATCGGAAATTTAGAGGTTCACCTGCACTGCGAACCTTTTTCAAATATTACAATTTTCACTTCATTATAACATCTTTGGTCGAAATTTATTGCATTTCAACTGCGGGCCACACTCTATGCATGGCGCTGGCAGCATAAAAAAATCAACACTAAACGAGCATGCAGATTTCCAATCTCCAAAATTTTACTTGCTCTGCTAAAAAAGTTTGCTCGAAATATCCAGCTTGCCGTTTGAGAATATTTAGTGACTCTCTGCTGCGAGCTTGACCCGCAATAACACAACATCAAGAACGAAATACACAGCATGCAGGTATAGTCAGTAAATGATTATTATTCAACCAATCAATGAAATTGATATCGTTGCCTGATGTAAAAAATATAGCAGGCGTACGGGATCAATCTTGATTTTATATTTTATTGTATCATAAAAACCAAATCCGGGCGATAGGGGTGTTGGGTTGGCTACTGCTGTATAACTTGTTAATGGGGCAATTCGTAATATCGGTAGCAAGTATAGAAACCCGTCTTACACTCTGCTCAATATCAACGTAACAACACTCAGACGCCGTATACATTGCCAGGTCTGGCCTAGACCGTTAAGGCGTAAGCTTAAATTCTCTACCTAGTCCTTGTCGATATTGTTGGCAAAGCCACGGACGATATTGATTTTACGGGATTGTTATATCATTTTATTGCCCCAGTTGATACATTTGGCGACGTTAACGTCAATATGTACTTCAGCATTGTGGCATTATGTGGCCCAAGTCGTCGCTAGGTATCGTGTACGTACATAAATATAGGCTATCACTTCACTGAAATGTAAGGTTGGAATTAGAAATATGACGTCACGTGACGTCATGAGGTTCACGTTCGCGTTCACGCAGAACCTTTCGAAAAGCTTCGCGTTCACACGAGCCTGAACCTTTCAGAGATTCACACCATCCCTAGAAACAACTCGATTTATATAGACCTGCGTACAGGAGAGGATTATTATGTTCGTGGATTTACCTCTTAATCGTTGACAGCAAATTTGTGTATGGAAAGGTCAGTTCTTTCTGACTTGGTCAACATAGCTGAAGTCAAAATCACCAATTCAAAATTGAGGGGGACGTTTTGCCTTCATGCTTGCTGCGTATAGATTAAAGTTAAGATCTTATCGGCATTAAAACAATCGATTCAGAATTAAACTTCTTGATATTGATCGCATGTAGGCAAATTTTCTTTGTTGAAATAGCTGGTATTGGTTTCGTTCAGAATTGATCTAGTTGCTGTCATAGGGTTACCATATTTTTGTGAAGCAAATTCCGGACGCTCGTTAGCGCCCACTAGCGGATTTTAAAATTGAGGTGTACCACTTTGACCGTAAATATGACGTCACACTAATAAAGCATTGCCCATCGACTTTATACACCAGGGGCGTCCAACCTTTTCGGCCAAAGGCCCACGTGACATTTAGGAACCACGGGCCACTTGATGTTAATAACCGTTTGTTAGATAACGGCGAAAACAATACTTATATTACTACGCGCCAAAATCGATTACAATTGTGTCATGAAAAGTCAGTGTGCAGTGCACTCAGGTCCCAACAGCTGCGAAAATTTCTAGAAGTTTATAAACGTATTCGCAGGGTTGTAACCAAGTTACAAGGTTTATAAACCTACTCCTGTATTCGGTCAATAATAATGTCAGTTGCATATATTGCGGGTCGAATCTATACACCGCTAAGCTCATTTGGCAAGGCCTGATTAATCGGTTCTTGGGCATATAAATATCGAATATTTCGGGCTTCGGCAAATATGCGTCTAGCATTTTGCGCAAAGGTTTTATAGCCAACAATCTTTCTGCCATTGCAGACTAGAACATGTTGGACAACACGTTCTCTCATAATTTCGAACATGGTCAGACTCAATTCTGTAAATTGGGCGTATTTTTAACTTTTAATCTTCAGGGGGGTACCAATACTAAAACAAAGAAATCGAGTGACCATAAATCGCGTGGTCAGGCTAATAAAATTTTTAGTTGGCCTTGCCAGTTCACAATAAATTACATGGCTAATTAATTTTTTGTGTTATAACTAATTTCGAGAATTACGTCGCGGGCCACTCAAAACCTTCTCGCGGCCAGATTTGGCCCGCCGGCCTCGGGGTGGCCGCCCCTGGTATACACTATACAGGAATGGAGTGGAACATAGGTCATGAATTGGGTCATCTGTAATGTGAGCTCTGGTGATTGCTACTTGCTAGGGTCTGCAATAGATTCGTCCACGGGCCGGATGAAATCATCTGGACGGCCGTGTCCGGCCTGGCAGGATTGTGTTCGACAGCCCTGCTATACTGTTAGGTCGGTGCGGCTATCTGTTTATGTGTTTTAATCAGGTCCAGAACAACATTTTTTCAGTCCCCTTCCGCCAAAAAAACACTGATCTTGGGCTCACCATAGGGTAGTCGATGTAAATTGTTAGGCACTTACTATATGCATTTGGCTGTTGAATTTTATGTATGAATTCTGTCAATAATATTGATTTTTCCATATATTAGGCTACTATAAAATGCACCAGCAAGTTGCACATCCGGTGATCTCCAGCCTTTCATTGTCGCGACCTCATTTCCCACTTGAAAATATCCCGTGGCAAAGCTCAAAACTTGATAAGCTGATTACTAAAATTATTCAGCTAGCCTAAACTTACTCACGGCCTAGGAAGCTGATTACGTCAACATCATCGCGATCCCCAGATAAAGGCGAACTACCCCAAGATTTGGAACCACTGTCTGTGACTGAAGCATCCAATCGGCCTTAAACAACTCTAGGAATATACCGTTTGCTGACTTATTTCAGTAAATGATGGCTATTTAAATTTATTTTGATTGCATAAGTTGGTGAGGTTGGTTCCTGGTGCCCATACTAATATCACTATACGTTGCATTAACTCGCGCGCGGCGCGAAGAACAATTTTGAATAGCATAAATCTGCTTGAAAATAATATTGTTTATATTGATTTACGAAAAACTTTTGAGCCTGCTTCAAGCCTTCAAAATTCCGGACATTTAGGCAAATTTTAGAAATTCCTCCCGGACGCAGATTTTTCAGTGAAATTCCGGACATGTCCGGGAAATTCCGGACGTATGGCAACCCTATCATAGTGGCGATTTCAAAGCCGCAGATTCCCGAGCAGTGATGTGTGTGATGCAAACTCATGCACATCGGTTGGAATCAAGGCTGTAACCAACTCATAAGGTTCCGAGTTACAAGTCAATTACAATTACAGTTCTGAATCGAGTCACGTCGAGTCAGTCACCGACTTAAGTCCTAGGGAATTTGAGCACGGGTATGGGCATTCTACCACAGAGTAGGCTAGTAGATGCATAATTGAGGTGGTCAGTATCTGGAGCGAACAGCGTGGTACTGAATAGGAGGCATCAAATACATGGACAATTGGACGTCAGTGACGTGTGGTCAGAAGAGGCAAGTGAGGCAGTGCCTCGCCTGTCGCCATGATGAGTACAGGAAAATTGTGAATATCTTCAATGATTATTGATATTTGCTGTCGATGTTCATGAATAACTAAATTTGAGCATTTTTCATCCAACATCACCAATTTCCATATTTAAAAAATACAGCCAGAAAGGCTAGGTGAGGCACGTAAGGAGTAGTATCGATCGTTGGTGAGGTGGATGGGGGTCTTATGGGCCCGCTGGTGACCCGCCCGAAACTCGTGTTGGCGACCCCACCCTTTTATACCCCCCTATCGCTGATGACCTGCCATGTATTCTTATGGGATCTCTGGTGATGCCACCCTTTCAGGTATAGGTTGTGGCAGTGTTGGGATCAAGTCACGAGTCATTTCGAGTCATTGCACATTTTTACTCGAGTCAAGTCAAGTCAATCAATTTTTGGAGGTGACTCGAGTCAAGTCGAGTCAAGTCAAGTCAAGTCACGAGTCAAGTCACAATACATGTCAAGTTGCCTTTTCGAAGTATGAGGCATGATTAAGTCATTGCATTTTGTTAGCTGTCTGAAATACAGATTGAGTGGTCATTGATTTTGAAACGATGAACGAAAGAGTTAAATATACACGCAAGAAGGCGCTGTATCGCTCATATATACGTAGAACTGTAACTGTAACTGAACGTAGTAATTACATAGCAGTTTATAGTTACCTGCTAAAATTGAGAATACAGAAACGAATTGATAATATGCAATAAGGTGCAACCCATTTACAAATTGATATGATACAATTCGAGCCTGCGCCAATGGCTGAAGACTACATAAACTATATCCGAATACGATATCAATGAAACAAAAGGTTTGGTTATGTTAAGAACAGAAATAGACATTTTGCTATTAAATTACTTTACTGTACAATTTTCCGACAACGTAAGCTGTAAGCTTCGATCACTTATAGTTTGCAGTCAATTTATTTGGGAGAGAACAATAGCGGCTCAGTAAACGCACGATCATTGAATGATTGGTCGCTCTCACGGGTTACACCAGCGTTTGGCGAACAATCCGAACATATGCAAGATACGGTGATTTTTATCGACACCGATTACATGATGACTTGAAATTGACTCGTGAATTTTGCTCTGAGTCACGAGTCAATCCACTTTTTTGATACGGCGAGTCAAGTCAAGTAAAGTCATTTTAACAAAGTGACTCGAGTCAAGTCCGAATATTAACAATCACAGATCACTGTACGACGTACGTACACCCTCAAAATTGCCAACGAATGTGAAATTCGGCTTTATTACGTATAATGGCAGCGCAGAAAAACAATACCCAGGCGATGCACAATCGAATCTGCCTCATTTACTATTCGCTAACCATTGGACAATCGCAGCACAGTGAAACGCCATATCGAATTCGGAAACCGACACTGCTGTTTGAATTGTACAACTGTACAGTAGCGACGGCATTTACGTAATGAGGACCAAGCTAATTCCCTTACTGTTGTAACTGTTATGCATTTTCCATCCATATCTACCCATGGCCTACTACAACAGTAGGCTATGACCTACCTTAAATTGACGATTATGATAGCTATAGTTACATAGCCTGCGTTGTCGCTGTTTGTGACTTTTGTGGTGTTTTCGACTGCAATAGTCATTTACACCAGGTCGATATTTCATGCCATAATACCATATCGGCCGACTTGTAGCACTGCAAACTTATAGGATTTTGTAAGGCACCGCTAATACGCGGATCAGATGGCGAGAACGGGCCCATAGATAGCCTGCGTCTGAAGATAGGTAATGTGATAAGAAACAGGTCGCCAACTCCATTAGCTAACCTTTAGGTTTTATATATTTGCGAATCTTATTCTAAAGAAATCTGCATTCCCAATCATGGATATAACCCTGATTTTCCACAGTCTGAATGATATTTTCCACCATTTTAGTTTGATGCTATAGTGAGTGACATATATAGTTTTGCTGATACAACAGTGTCCGTTTCAATCTTGTAAAAAGAAGATTGGACGAGAATAGTACAATAGAAATTAGGACCGTAAACACTATATTTTTCGGTTTTCCTTTCATCCTTTCCATTGAGCAATCTGTATTAAATCGATTATTATAACTGAATATTTCCCTAAAGGAAACATGGAATATGTATTGTGAAATGTAGAATTGTAACGGCCAACAACTAACAAGGTGCAGATAATGCTCTTGCCGACCCGCTTTCTCTTGCTGCTGCTGCTGTTGTTATTCACGCCCTCTAGTATCTTTATGAGGTACCTTATGCGCGGGCGTGTGTGTGTGTGTGTGTGTGTGTGTGTGTGTGTGTGCGCGCGTCCAAGTACAGAGCCTTGGGGTTCACTGCTGGTTAGGAGATGCGGGGAGGGGACATGGTGTCGAGAGTTGAAAAGAAATGTTGGCGCCCGTTGGGTATAACTTTCCATAAGCTCTAGTTGGGTACCCCACACCCCATAAGCCGCTAATTTCGAAAAGAGAACACACTGATCTACTCTACGTAGTCAAACGCCGTTTCAAGATCGAGAAATATACAAAAACTGTCGTGTTTTGCCTGATTCGCTATAGCGTATCACGTGAGCGCTGCCACGCCCCATGGGCGATCATAGTGCTTCCAGCGCAGTAATCATTCATTTCTGTACCTGACCTTAACTAGCAAGGGTCAATCGTTTGTTTATGGTGTCATCACTATTACTCGGTATTTTGTTAATAAAAGCCTACCATAAGTTCATTCGTCTGGTTTATCACATAAACCACACATCGTTTATATAAGATATCATAGTACTGTTGAACCATTGTTATCAGGGCATGTATGGTTTTGATGGATTTGGCGCAAGCCAAATTGGCGAAGAGAAACGATCGACTTGATGACAAGGTATGAGGATATGGGCGGGTTGGTAGTTGGTGACGTCAGCCCTATAGCTTCGTATTCTCTGGCTGCTTACAGATATCTTGAGTAAACCTGAATCTCTATCACGAAAATGAAAAATGGGCGATAAAATGATCAATGTGCACGTCAGTCGAACATTCTTTTGTAACAGCTTTCTCGCTCGTAGTCAATTCCATAAACATATTGGACAATCATTAGGTTATCCCCATAATTCATACGTTATCATGCAGTCGTGATACCTTTTTCTTCCTAGCGGCAGAAAATATTTCGAGGTAGCACACCTCAGGTGGACATCCGCCACGGCCTATAGAGTGATCAGGATACGTGATTTTGATAGAACACCAATGCTTCTTACTTGCAGGAGTCACCACGGTGTGATTTTCTCCTAAAGTGTCAGTCCATATCTCCTTATCCTTGGCGTTTCTTAGAGACCCATCCTTAGCTACGATTACATTCCGGCCGTTATACACTTGAAAGTTGGCATGGGGGATGTCTGACCCGATCTTTATTGTCACAAAGACATGTCCATCAGCACCGAACGCAGCAAATCCGAGATGGGAACCAGGCTTTATGATCGAAAAACCAGGATCATGCGTCACATAGTTTCTTTTTTGACCTGTTCAAAGGTCAAGATTTACATGTAAATGTCTGGTAAAATTGGAATAAGTTGTGTGTTGATGACTGCGTAATTGTAGATACTCACGAATATTGTGCGCTACTCCCGCTGCCACTGGAAGACCACTCGCGCCGACCTGCGCTTCGATAGCTATTTCTTCCTCATATACCTCAATGCTATTCGTTTTTACGCATGCCTGGATATCTTTACCGTAGCCATTAGCAACGTGCGTCATGGGCCTACTGTTGCACTGAATGCACTGCCCTGCAGTCAACAAAATTGAATAACTTACAGGTTTACCATCACCAATATTGAAATATATAATGTAGACTCACCCATATCAGTTTTCGCTGTTAAAACCTCATGCTTTCAAGTAGTTTTGCACGATTAAAATAGTGACAGTATTTCTAGATCTAAAGGGAAGATAAACAATCATACGAGCTGTGTGTATTTGAGGGTTTCAATGACTTTGCGCATATCTGTCTAGTCGCTGCTGAAGTAAATACGAATATAGTTAAGGATAAGTGCATCTGTGTTGAGTAGGGCTTAGTGTTGTCTATCACATCAATGTAGGGCATGGTGTCAAACATACGACTCGTTGGTCGTATCCGGCCCGCCAAGCGATTTAATCCGGCCCACGAATAAGTTTGGAGCAAATGAAAAAATGCTTGTATTATCCAGCGCACTTGTGACAAAAGTTGAGATCTTAAGTAAGAAATACTTTGACGTAAATAATCCCCCAAGACGGCAAATGTCGAACAAATGTTCATAGGCATGATTATAAGCATCGGACGACACAGCGTTGAGTTTTCACGCAACATCCTGGGAAGGAAAAAAAGTGCACACTGACTTCAGAATGTATTTTAAAAATGTAACAAAATTGTTATTCGCAAAGGCGAAAACGCCAATGCGAAACCGTATATGTATGGTACACGAATATTATAAGATACAATTCAAATATCTTTGGTCGCACCGTTGTATACCCCAGTCTGACCCAAAAGACCCCCGACCAGGCCCCATCTCCGGTTTTCATAGAAACCCGAATGATGGAATCAAATTCAATCGTCCGCGTTTATAGGTAAATCTGTTGTATTTCTCACAATGAATATGCAGGGCCAACGTCGCATCACCGAGTAACAAATGAAGGAGCATAGAGACATGCCAATGTATATTAATGTTTGAGCTCCTATTTTGGTGTTTTCTAACTGATGATCCGCCAATCATCGTATTTTTGCCAATTACGTTGTTAGCGAATATGGTCGTTGCTAACATAGAGCTATGCGATCTACTATTGGACTTTTATATATAGCTTTGATAATAAGGCATTCCAGTGAAGAAAAAAATCGTGTGGATTTGACGGTATCATCTTGAAATCTTTGATTGGCCCGGCCCGCAAGGTAAAAAATGTCTGAAGCGGGCCCGTTACCCAAGTTGAGTTCTGTGGTTCGCATTTGGCCAATGGGTTGCAGCCTTACCTTGAACACATACATACAAACGCCTATAAAACTATTGTATACTGAAGGTTAAGGTGCTTTCGGACCACAATGAAATACATGGGACATTTTCGTGTATACTATTTCGTTCATTGACCCTGACATACGATCTAGTCCTGCCAATGGGCCCAAGGATTTAATCTAGTTTTGACGATATGGATTGTTCAAAATTGCAAGAAAACTCTGTGAGGAGGTTATTCTTATCCAATCCCCGAACTGACATCAGATGTTATATCCGTTATGGCTGAAGTCTTCACGATTGATGTCAGAAATTGATATTTCACTTTGAAATTCGTTTTCAAATCACGTGTGATTCTAAATCTTCATACGTCTAGTCCGTGTCAAGTCATGTCATTTTAGTCTGTGACTCGAGTCAAGTCAAGTAATTCGGAAAACTTGAATACCGTTTTCCCGGCGTACGTTTCTCTACCACAACCGCATTCATATCGTTTTTAGGGGAAGCGAGTGGCGCAGTTGGTTAAACACTGCATGCGGTCACGACACCAACGGACGTTGGTTCTGACCAACTTCTACGTGTCGGAGGCTTCTCTGGGCTCCTCATCGCCAACCTCACAAGTACGGTAGTGCATTAAAAAGTCCAGGCTGAAAGTGAGCCGCGCTAGAAGTCGGCAGCAAAGACCACGATGGGGACGAATGGGAGCGAGAGAGACTGAACTGATTGAGAGAAAGAGTGAAATGTCGTCGCCAAGAATACAAAAAGTCAAAGAAATATGAACATTACTAAAAATTCCTGTCGTGGTGCACAAAGCCTGAAAAAGGCGAAAAGCGCCACTGTAAATGTGCCATTAATAATAATAATAATATCGTTTGTAATTTGATCGGAGTTCGTTCAGAGTTCGTTCGGAGTAGTTCCTAATGTAATTCATCCTGATAACCTTTTAATAGTATTACAGTGATAGGCGTATTATATTTTTCGAAGATTAAGACAATTAACATTTAGATTTCCAACAGATGTAGACAACAGTATACGCATGAATCTACTATTTAGACCAGTGTCTCCCAAACTTTTTTGAGCTACCGCCCCCCTGGACAACGAATAAAGTGCCACCGCCCCCCGACACCCCCCTCACCACGTCTAATCATAAAACGAATTTTTTTCTACATTTAGTACAGCTAATATTGAGACGGATGAAGATAGTGCATCAATATCATAATTCTCGTCATATTGGGTTAACGTTTTGATAGGAACACTATCAGTCTAAAATCTCCAGTATTCACTTCATGTAGGCCTACTGGCTAGTAAGTTTCTGCTGTGAGTCAGAAAATATTCACGGCGCTGAGAACGTTCTATCAAATATGCGCTGGGAAGGGTAACGACGAAAAAGTCAACCCGACTGCAGTGAGAGTTTTTATTTTTATTCAATTGTGTACCCAGAACGATTGATTGGAGAAATTGAACTTTTGGTTGAACTCGAAATTGTTCTACACTACAACTAGGGTTACGATACTTTGGGAATCTGAAAAGATGACGCTTTTTCAAAATTTCCAGACTTATAATGATGGAGTAAAGTCCGGAAAAATGGTAAATTTTTCCCGAGTTTGTGGCTAATTGACTAAAAAAGGTCATTTTTCTTGCTCAGGTCCCGAAAAAACAGCCAGACCGTCACTAGAGCGCTGATTTCCTATATCTCAGTCCAATTTCCATGAACATTTAACAAAAAAATTTAAAAAAAGAGACAAATTGTCATGAAAGAGGACGTTTAGGCGTCTTCCGAGGACACTTTCAAAAAAGTCACAAAAGAGGACAAATCCTCTTAAAAGAGGACGAATGGTAACCGTTACTACGGGCGTATGATACCCCTGGCTACAATGTACTTAGCTGCTCAAACATTTCATGCCTGGAAATTTCACAGAGTAGATTGATTATCCGGTGAAGAATTTCTAATTGGAACATATCCTGGAACCAAATCACCCATCCTCGTGTAATTTTGCGAGATGATTGATTCATGTTTGTCCATCAAAATCAGGTATTCGAGCTGAACCGGTAACTCAAAGCAAGCTTGAAAATTTGACGTGTCGCAAAATTCCGGTGAATTATCACCGACATGTCAGCGAATACGGTCAGAGTCAAGTAGGAGTGATGCCGTTTCTCGCTACCAGAACGCCGTGTCGAAGGCCGCGGTGACAGCGCTGTGGAAAATCCACGATAGTTTGAAACAGATAATAAAATCATGCAAGACAATTTCTCTCAAAAAGCCATCACATCTTGCAGTGAGCAACAACTGCTCAAATACACTTCGTAGTTCTCACAGCAGCACACAATGAACCACGCTTTTCTGGGATGCTGCCGACTGCTAAATTAGTCCATTGATGAGAAGGAATAGCATTGACAAGTAGCAATGGATTTTTCTGGTACAGCTTAATAAATAGACGAACGACCCTAAATTGCCCTGACGGACCGAATCTAGTATGCATTTTTACTGCGAATCTAGCCTCTTTATTGATGAATATTTACTGCGAATCTAACCTCTTTATTAATCAATCGTTTCAGCACTATACGCAGCAGTTGACTTCTAAACCTACACCGCCCGCATTTGCTCTCAGCGCCCCCCTACCGCCCAATTTTCAAGCCAGCGCCCCCCAATCGCCCATTTCATGGCCAGCGCCACCTTCACGCTCGCCAACGCCCCCAGGGGGGCGCTGGCGCCCACTTTGGGAACCACTGATTTAGACGCTTTTGCGTCAGTTGGTGTTGCAGGCGTATTACCGATGGCGTAGTATAGCCTGGTTGATAATTGTTGAGGTAAAGATTCATACCAAATTTGAGACTTTCGTCAGTTGTTCGAGATCGTAGGTTCGTCTTGGTGCTCTTTTTGTATGCGAGGACTCTTGATTACATGCGTAGGTGGAGCCAAACATGGTCACTACAGCATTCAGTACATACCCACTGTATGGTGTTATACGTCAGTGACGTAGGGCCCACGGAGTGACGAAAATTGTGAAACCTTCAATGATTATTATTGGTATTTTCTATCGATGTTCATGAATGACTAGATTTTGAACATTCAACTCCCAAAATCACGCACTTAACATAATAATTGTTCGAAAATAAAACGCGAAAGGAGAGCTAGGGCACAGGTGAGGCACAGTCGGGCCAAGCCTCAACCGTGACAGTACAATTCATCAAAAATAGTTTACCATTCATAATAACTGATATTATTTGAATGTAGCTGTCGCATTGATTCCGAAAATCTAAATATTGATCGCCTTTCAAATTCCAATGTATTCGGCAGTAACTCATCGTTTCGCTCTACGTCAACATTTTAACAGCTGTGCTAGAAAATCTATACTTACCGTAGGCTACGTATAAGACTCGCGACACCTTGGGGTCTTCAAAAAGGACACTTTTTTCTCAAATCGTACTGGCTACGTGATAAAATTGTTGGGTTACCTAATTAAATGCTGCACATCAAATTTGGAAATGCATAACCTGGCCACCGTAAATACTATTTTATTGAAATCTGAATTTTGGAGTATTTGGTTTTATTAAGGTCAGTCTTGAGATGTCTTGAGATCTTGACTTCCGAAAGGTTGTCCGTTTAGGGGATGGCGGCCTTTTTGCATTGTACCTCCATTGCTTCAATCACCGGAATCTAATTGTCGTGTTCAAGCCTAGTATCCGATGCATAATCACGGTGGCGATGGGATTCTTGGGGCCGCAGACTCAAGGCCCCTCAAAACCAAATTATACAGACTCAAGTCACCTATAACGAGAAAAAGAAGTAACTAGGTGCAAAACGGGTTGGGTATTCTATGTGACCACATAGATACCCAATCATCTGGGTTGGCAGACTGCTGTGTGAAAAATCACCGTGGAAAAACATCTCCATTCCCTAGTATCCCTACATGGAGAGGTGGGCTGCGGTCCTTCCAGACCCTTAAATATGAGCATCGTTTCTATATAGACAGCCTGACAATTTTATGAGGTGAGCAGAAAATTCTGAGATATTTTTATTTAATTTTACATGATAAATAAAAACAAACTTTCTTCTCTTGTAGCAATGCGCCTACTGGTTGGAATTAAACCAAATTTCGTGTGCAGCATCTACACTGTTAGAAAAATTGGTAAATTTTACATCTATTTAACTGGTAAATAAGTATACCAACTCATTAGTAACGATAATTACCAGACATTTCTGGTATACTGTTAGAGAAATTGGTAAATTTTACATCTCTTTAACTGGTAAACCAGTATACCAACTCATAATTACCAGTGATTTCTGGTAAATTTACTGTTAAAGCAGGCGGATGTTGAGAACGTCAGATGGGTGAGCAGGTCATGATGGTGGGATTACAATGTAATCGATGGTGACTTTTGGCGAATAGGCGAGATAGGCAGCGACAGCAACAGGCCTAGTGCGCACTATACTATCGCTTAGTATATGTATATTTGGATAGAGTTGTAAACTAATATGAGATTATTTGATACTTGCAGTAGATGAACACATTTATCCCGAAAAATCCGGTATAATTTAGAACAACCTTTGTTTTTCAGTGG
The DNA here is from genome assembly GCF_051294905.1 of Botryllus schlosseri. Taxonomy (NCBI): domain Eukaryota; kingdom Metazoa; phylum Chordata; class Ascidiacea; order Stolidobranchia; family Styelidae; genus Botryllus; species Botryllus schlosseri. The sequence goes on along the minus strand of NC_137247.1, from coordinate 21,528,858 downwards.
AATGCTCTAACCAAGCCTAACCTAAGGCCTATATAGTCTTTGTCAGGATTATAGGAGACATAACTGTATACGTTGACGTAAGAATTAGGTTTATCATGTTTCAACCGCCATTCGGATTTCTATGAATGCCGGGGACCTTTTGCGTCAGAAGTAATACAGCGGGATCATTGCCCCGACGCCAGCTGCGAGCATTCTCGGTAAATCACTCTCCCCGCGCAACCGCTCATTGGTCTCGTTTTGCCAGACAGCATTGTTGACGTAGACCAATCGCAGTCAGCCGTGAGAGTAGGGCACTATGATGTAATAATTGCGCTGGGCGTGCGTGTGCGTTGGTTTGATACACTCGAGTCGCTCTCAGGCATTGCGCGCGAATATGTAACATAGTCAATTCGTTTCAGTCTATTTGTTGCAGTTGCAATCTCGTATTTAGACTGGATGCTGGTGAGCAGAGATATCAAGCCATGCTTTTTTTACCTATATATAGATGGATGAAGAGCTGGAATGATTTTAATTTAGTTCATTTATATTCAAGTGACCATGTTTAGCTACCGGTATGTGAAGCATCTGTACTTACTTACAGGCACCTAGCCAGCCGGAAAATAAGGGCTTGGGATTTGAAATGAGATGAGGGGCTTCGATTCTTTTTACGAATTTACTAATATAGCATCAATTCATTACTGACTTATTGAATTGCAACTGAATATTAGCGTCAGAATTGTCATTTCTTAAGTATGGAGTTTTGCATTGATACTTGTGAAGCTACTAATTTTTGTTAGTCCACGTCTGCTTGTGGTAATTATGGTAATTCGATTTTCAGTGATTTTCGATATCGACTCAAATTTTCCTATTTTAATATGTCAAGCTTTCTATGGTATAACCCATGTACTTGGTCTTTTTACAGTCAAATTAGAAATGGAGAAGTATGTTTGTGTAATCCTAGCCGATCAAACTACTGATGTGCATGAGGAAGTCATTTCCCATCTTATTAAAGTTGAAGTTGGGAACATGAAAAAAGCTCAATTTTTAGAGCCAGTCGATTTGGACGGTGTATTGCCTCCCATACGTGTCTGTTAATGAATCAAAGTCGGAGAAAGTAAAGCACATAATGTCAAGATTTTCACTTCTATCAGAATGGGAAGATTATAAAGAATATCCTTCCTCTGTCGGGATGCACGACCTGCTCTGTGCATTCTTTGGAGAACCAACGTTCAAATTATTCAAACATATGGTAAGGACAATGCAAGGCTGCTCTTATTACTATGTACTTCGCTAGTATTCACCAGTCCTAGAAGTGAGATGCATGTCAGATGCATTAGGCACTGGCAAATAACTCATTTTGAAAACAACATTTGAAGTAATTTGAAACAAAGGATAAAATCTTTATAGTGAAAAAATGGAAGAATGAATATTAATAACATAATTCATTCACAAGTCCTATGTTTTCATTACTCATTTTACAACCCGCTGTCAGGTGCTAAAGAGTGTTCGTAATTTGGGCCACGAAAATATGGTAACCCTATATAAGACATTACTTCTACGTCTATACTTGAGTAGCAGCACCGACTACTCTATCACTTCTGTTTATTTTTAGGCACAGTCCTCTACAAGTCTAAGGAGTTTGTAATAACTGCGGAGAGAAGCCCAATATTTTCGACCAACAAATAACTGCGGAGAGAAGCGCAATATTTTCGACCAACAACTTCTGCGTCGTATTCTACGTGTTTAACATGGAGTATCCGCAAGAGCTGATAGCTACTCTGGAATTCATACAAAGGTAAGCTGAGTGAGAGTGAAACCAATGTGAGCAGCAGTACCAGCGAAGCACTATTAATTTAAAATCGTGTGCCTCTTTTAGTTTGCATTCAAGCGATTTTAATATCTTAACATAGCAGTAAGGAAGTGACAAAATAGCATCATCTAACTTAGTTATCATACCAACAGACCCACCCGAATATGTTTAATTATTATTCACGCGTCCTATATTTTCCAAGGCAACATCTCACTAAGCGATATCTGTAAATCTGATTACGTGGGCAGGGAGAAAATAAAAATTTTATAGCAATATATTAGCAATTCCAGATATTATTGACCAATTCAATCATGAATTGTAGAATATTTTCGCGCCTGGCGCAATCCGGCAATTGGAACTCACCCACTATAGTCGCTTATCAGTAGCGTTGAAAACTTATATCCTGACAGGGGGTCTGGGGGAAGAAGCCTCCCAGAAGTTAAGTTCGCATTATATTATCAACATAAAATAATTCTTCTGGGTCAGATTGAATTTATCTTAGGAAATACCATGTACATAGTTTTGTAGTTATATGTTTATTAGATATATCTTTCATTTATCACAGGATCTTTGCTGAGATATCTGACGACGGGTCGCGGTCGAGTGTGATAAAGAAAAAGAATGTGCTCATCAAGGTCAAGCAACTGATGACTGCACACCAGAAATGCAATGACTTGGGCGATTTTTTTTGACCTAAAAACAAGATTTGATATGTTTTGACTTTAAAAACCTAATTTTGACCTGACGTATCCGAACTATCTGTCCTTACGAAGTATTTTGGCCTGAAAAAGACTTTCTTATTTTTACATGAAACGAAATCTGGCCCTATGAAGAATTCCAGTTGTTACTAAAATTTGTTTTAGTTCAATGAAAGATACTTTACTACATTGTCTATAAAGTAGGCCACAACGTGAAAAATGTCAAATGATAAGTTCACCAACAGTCCAAATATCTGCAATACAAACGTAATGCAGGTTGCAAAAAATTTTTGACTTCGTAAACAATTTTGACAAAATTTTGACTTTTTTTGACATGTCAAAAATGAATCGCCCTAGTAATGACTGAAATTTCAAAATCGTGGAAATAAATGCTTCGAGCTGCAACATTTAATTAATTCACAGAAGGATGAGAAGAGCATCAGAAAACCTAAAGCCAATAAATGCATCAGGCGCTATGGGCTGTGACTTCAGTACCAGATTTACTAGTGGCGTAATTTACCAGAATCCTGGTAATCAAGAGGACCAGTACTAGATTTACTAGTAGCGTAACTTACCAGAATTCTGGTAATCAAGAGGACCAGGATTTACTAGTAGCGTAATTTACCAGAAACTTTTAGTATCAAAAGGTTACTAGAGCTGGTAAAACTGCTGCCCAGTCTGAGACTGGTAAAGTGACCTGAATTTTTCTAACAGTGTAGTTTGATAACCCAACAATTTTATCAAGTAGCCAGTACAAGTTCAGAAGAAAACTAATTTGTGAAGACCCCTAGAGTGAGTTTTCTTTTCAATTCTCTACGTTGCTGACGCATGCCCTTGACGAGTGTCAGTCGGATATATTTGGGTTTATTTCGATGTAGATCTATTACTCAAACCAAAACCTCCCAGTTACCATCGTGTTCACATTGACGGATCGAAATTTTAACACGGATACTTCGCCGACGCCTTGTGCTGAAACGTGCCTATTTGCTTCGCGTTTTATATGCTATATATTTTTCTGCTTCATTCAGCCTGCATGCCTCTTTTCAATGTATTATTTGATTGGTAGACATTTCCAAGTTGTTTCGATTTCTTCTTATTGTTTCAATGTATCGGATTCATCTGGTATTTTGTCGAGCAAAACATTCTCGCTCTCACCTATGCTATCGGCTGTAGCCTACGTCCATGACAGATCATAAATGGTTATTATGTTTCCATGATTAGATCACAAACAGGACTGATCATGAATGCCGAGTTGTCATATTATGGCCGACCATTAAATTTGGTTATGAACGGCCATGGGATATTACTTTTCATGTGGGCCACGTATTATTTAAGCCGGCCACGAGAATGCCGGAGGTGCGTCCTAATGATTTTCCGCTTAATTCGGCCTAAAGCGAGCGGAACAAGAGTATCCGAATTGAGCGTAGTCGCCTGTAATTAATGATGTCCTGAATCTCTACCGTGCTCCGCGGCTTCAGATCCACTCATGATACTTGATAGTAGCAGTTCAATTCACACAACGGAATTTCACGACGGGTTCAACGGTAGGCTGAGTGTGCTACTAGCAGCAGGGAGTCAAACAAAACATGTCGGATAAACAGCAATCGGCAAGGTCAATGCGTTTCAGCCTTCTTGTGCACCATCCGCATTTTTGGCAGAACAATTTCATTCACACAAACCAACCAAAAATTGTTATACAAAAAGAAAATCAAGAGCGGATCAGGCAATACAAAAAAGAAATCAATACCGGGTTTCGGCAATCAACTTTTTAAACTCGTTTTGATTTCAACTATAGTGCACAAAAACCTTTTTCCGTCAAATAAGCGTTAGGTTTTGGACAAGAACTTCTAGTGCTTGGCTGGCCAGGTCTTTTTAGAACCATCCAGCACTCCTATCCAAATTACATCGACTTTTCCGGCAGAAATCGTTTTTAATAGTATCACTCAAAAGTCTCTGAGGCTCCAGTTGGTGCAAAACCCATAGCTCGCTACCTCATGATAAGCGGTCTCATGAGTAAATGAGAGACGAGCAAAGAAAGTTGCGATACCGTGTGTTCGGCCCTTTAGCCCAATCGAACTTGGCATGCCATAGCAGTTCAATAAACTCAAACTAGTGGTTCTTAAACTTTTTAGAAAAAATCTCAGTCTTAGTGACGTCTCGCGACCCAAACCTCACACATAAAAATAATGCATTTTAAATAATATAATGTGTCAACGAAAGGAGTTCGTGTACTATCTAAAAAGAGTACATTGGACGCACTCTTATTCGAAATTTCATGCTGGTGACGTCATATTTAGCGATACGATTGTTGATATACAATGTTCTTTCCAATTCTATACAATAGCTGCTGACCATTACCCCTGACGAGTGTCCACCCAAAATATTCGGCTTCATTTCAATATGAATATACTATTTAATTGTATGCTGAAGTTCTGTACTTCCAAGAAACTCTTCTAATATAATACAATGCTACGATTTTACGACAACGTATGAAATAGAGAGCACGCAGACATCAATTGTACGCAACACAGCCCTACGAAACATGGGTGACGCACGTCATTTCAAATTGAGGTGAATTATTTTCCTCTGAAAGTCACCGCCGATATTTTTATGGCATCGCAGTTTCCAGTGGTTTGTAAGCAAGATTGTCACGGTTTATTGAGTCCCGACGCATGTCTCGCCTATTGGCTATACTGCCCAACGGAGTGACCTTTGGAAAAGTAAGAACCAACCAACCACAGGAAATTGCGCGAAGAATTTTTTTTGCAATAATTTAACACATATTACATACATATTGACAAATCGCTCTGGTGCCGTGGCGACCCCAAATTATACCCTATACCAGCCATACTTTAAGGACCCTTTAAGAGGGAAAAATTGCGTTACAGTAACTTGTTAATGTGAGCCTTTAATGATGTTATTTACTTCTATGTTCGTGCCTCATGCTAATGGAATCGCCATTACGAACATATGATGATTGTTCAGAAAAAAGGTAGAATGTCAATTTTGTGTCATTTTTTCTCACGTGCGTGGTGCGAGACAAAGTTATTGTTGCGTCGTAAGTCAAATAAGTTTCAACAATTGCGTCACAATGACAATTGCACTTGAATTTCCTGTTAGGTTTATTTGAAATATTCCGCGTCAGCAAATTAACAAATATTTATCAGGGTTGATAATACTAGTAAATAGTCATGATAACTATCAAATACACGGCGATCAGCGTGCTCACATAAGTGATTCTGGCTCACCTGTACCCCTTTACAATCGAGTAAGGCAAGGATTCTCAACACACGGCCCGCAGACACTTATTTTGCGGCCCGCAGCATCTTTCATCACGAAAGCGATAACTACTGATTGGTATTGTTACATATTTATTTCGCAGCTTGGCTCTTTCATCACCATCTCTGTTTTGTTTATTGGTAACTCATTCATTGAGTGTTACAATCACGAATCACCACGACTGGCTTGAACATATCGCGAAATGTAAAGGGAAATTGACGACGAAAACTGGGTTTTCAACTCTGCGCGGAACAATGAATTAGCTTTCGCATGGATTTAAAGTTGAAAATGACACAAAAGACAGTTTCATCTGTAGTTTCAAAATTAAATGTCCACCTAGTCCACCTGATCCTAGGAAATAATGTGGTTAGTGTCAAGTACAGCAGTCCATATTTCGAGGCAATAACGTTACATAGGCATTGTTGCTTGGAATATCGCGAAATTGCTTGGAATATCGCGAAAGCCAAGAATAAGTCAGCTAGAGGAGGTGGAATTTTAAGAAAGACTGTCTGAATTAGCTGTTTCTCTGGAATTTAGCAACAAGGACAACATAACCTATCAAATGTCTAAGCTACAGTTGTCTGATTCCACAGTGACCAGAAGGGGAAACAGCAATGCCAGTCGATATTTATTGCAGTTTTTGAAGCACGTTGCCGCGCAGGCTACTCTGTTCAAGCATTGGACGAGCCCACCGACTCGCACACAGATATTGCTTACTAAAAATCTGGCTGAATTTTCTCAGACTGGACACATTTGCAGATGAAATTCAGGGCAAAACGTGGGAGGGGACAGTTGTTTTTCAATGACGAGGTTTTATTGAGGACCAGCCAAAACATCAACTTAACAAAGCGGACTTGTGCCACTGGAAGCGATAACTCAGAGAACAGTAACTGCAAACTTACGAAAGCTGTTCACTAATGCTTTAGAATGCATAAAATATAATAGACGTCCCTATACGACTGGTAAATACATTGAATTTAATATAGCCTTCAAGTAGCCTACATTGTAATAATGTTCTGCGGCCCGTAGCCTGTTTTGCTGTTAGAATGCGGCCAGTTATACATGGGCAGTTGAGAACCATTTTACCACTGTACTCCGAGTCGTCTTTCTATTTACGGTTTTTCGACATCAATGATCATTTGACAATATCCCGATCTTGTTGTATATGAATCGTGGATTATACAATGACCCACTATTGTTTCAGACTTTGGTAACACAACGCTTAGCCGGATCGGATGACGATGAGAAGCCTATAGAATATAAATAAATCTCCTACACTTGGGAATAAAATGTCGGCTTGAACACGCAGCTAACGCAGTAAAACATCTACCACTACGCCATTCTCCACCCACATTGCAATCAGAATAACGTTGAACAAAAGAGTATAGCTTCAACAACACGGCATGGTCGAATATACAGATGTATGATATGTATGATTTATACAGATCAGTGAGTATAATCGTATGGAAACGAATAGTAATAGTATCAAAATAAATGCATCAATCTAAATATTCGAGTCAATAGGCCTATTCATCCAGGACTATATCCAGAGCTACAAAAATGACATTTGACTGTTCGTAGATCTAGAATGCGTATCATGATCACTGATCACTGATCAGACATGGGACGATTAAAATGGGTCCATTTATTCGTAATCAATATCATGGAAAAAGTAATCACGCTTTTAGTGAATACACCTGTTTTAACTATGACATATATTGCAAGATAATATAACCAGAATAACGATTGGGATGAGACTATTTACATCATAACGCTACCGAATTTTGAAAAGCGCGCGTCGTCGTCGTCCAAGTATCATATGGTCGACGCGAAAGATCATCGTTCTATCAACTATGCCGGACCTGAAGTGTGGATCAGTATCTCGCCGGCTATGCAACAGTCGTCGAGCATGTCCATTGTCCGCATTCAAGTCGAAATACAAGCAATTTCTTCTGAATGAATACCAGTCAAGTCAGCCCTCAATATTTACCGGACCACGATCTGACATACCGATTTCGCCTTCCGTCACAAGCCACCTGATTTTGTCGCTTATCATTTTATATTATCTTCTTGTACTTTCATTCAGTGCGCATGCCTCCTCTTTACATCGCCTAGGCCATGGTGGGTGTCTGATCTCAAAGACTACTCAAAGTCGTTTGAGCACCTTTTTATCTTTCATTTTATCGCAGTCTTGTGATGTTTTGACATGATGAAATTTTCTCAATAAACTTGAACTTGAACGGATGCTGCTACCTACCTATAGGATAAATAACCAGCTGTTATCTTGGACGCCATTCTGCAGACTGAGTCTCTAACAGATGGTGTGCTGACAAGCTAACACTTTTGATTACCTTAAACGATCCAACACACACCGGACATTCGAGAAGTTCTTCAATAATCCGCTCCATTATACAGATTATCGAGTCATAATCGTCCTCATCCTAATGCATGTTTTGAAACGATTTACGTCGTCCGATATTCGTGTCAAGTACATTTGACATCCAACTACACCAATTAAGGGTGTTCACTGTTCAGCTTTTTTGCTATTGACAACGCCGGTTCGAAAACGTCCACGATGCACGGCCGCCAGTTAGCGGACGGTGGTGAAAGCACCGCATGAAAGCTTCTCACATAATAATCAACCAGATAGCCCTATATCAAAACAACTATGACTTGCCGCGTCGGTATTTGAGGACGTTCCCCTCCTTCTCATTTTATCAGGAATTTGCTAAGAAAGTTATTATCAATATCGATATTAAGTAATTGTAATTCAGTTATCGAGGACCTTTGAATCGTGAACGCTCGTCAAAATATGCTAAAGGCTACGAAAACGGTGATACCCCGTAAACCCAAATGAAAATCGCTAAGCCTGTTCAAATCAGCTGTGTTCTCAAAACAAGAGAGAAAATTACACCAGATTGGATTCCTATGGAAGCAAACGTAAAATGAGATCGTCTTTTCGGTTTCTCCCGTGCGATTCGGTTCATCGGAACACTGTCTTCAGTGCGTGTTGATCCTCAAATTATACGTCAGGCGTCTTTCATGTCGCTACTTTTTTCCCTTTAAGGGGCCTGTTCCAGCCAACGGTCTAGTCGGCCGGCGAAGCAGGAATTGAACGTAGATTGTTATTCTCAGGAGTCTGGTTACAATTTGAAGGCTGTCGCAGGTTAAATTTTGTTATCGCTGTTCCTGTGATGATAAGAACCGCCCTGCTCAAGTTCTTTGTGACAGTAATCTCGCATTGCAAATTCTGATAAACATGATGGACGATTTCGCGTCTGATATTCGTACCAAGTGCTTTTGACATCCAGCTACACCAAGGGATTTCAATCTTTTTGCTATTCATGAATTCAGTTTGAAAACTTATACGGCATACGGGCGCCAGTTGGCGGGCAGTTGTAAAAGCACAGACTGAGAGCTTCTCAAATATCAACCAGAAGTTCCCATATCAATGATAAAACGATGACTTCTTGTGTCGGTAGTTGTGGACGTCCTCATTATTTTTATTTTTATTAGGGTTGTACTAATCGATTTAGTGGCAGATTCCGTCTATTGTCGGCTTCACGGAAAAATCACCTCTCACCAGCGTCAGAAAACAAATGTGACGGCATAAAAGGACAGGAGACAAAAAGGGGTGGCATGTGTCGGTGGGCGAGATCGATATGTTAGATCGTGGCCGGTAAACTAGAGCGCTAACTAGTATTGATTCAGTAGAAAATGTTAGTATTTCGGCTTAAATGAGGACACTGGACATGATCGATGACTGTCGGATATAGCCGCCGAGATACTGTTCCACATTGTAGGTCTCCCGGTTTCCGTGTCACTGCGCGTGGACGGCACGCTTCTTCGCGCCAAAATCCCACTTCGCGAAGCTTGTGAAAATCCCAAACAAGGCTCTTCGAATTATTTGCGGAACTATGAACATTACACCTATTTTAGGGTTGCCATGCGTCCGGAATTTCCCGGACATGTCCGGAATTTCACTGTTAAAACTGCGTCCGGGAGGAATTTCTAAAATATGCCTAAATGTCCGGAATTTTGAAGGCTTGAAGTAAGCTCATATCTTTTTTTTCGTAAATCAACCTAAACAAGACTATTTTTGGGCAGATTTTTGCTACATGAAATTTTTCTTCGCGACGCGCGCAATTTAGTATCATATATATTGGTTTTAATATGGGGACTACCGCTCTCGCAAAAACTGCGATCAAAAAATAAATAAAAAATTACATTCATTTACAAAACGAAGTCTAATTGTAATCGCAATTACAAGATATCGGTATTCATAGAGTCGTCGTTTTAGGTCGTTTGGATGCTTTATTCAAAGATGTTGGTTCTAAACCGGGGGGTAGATTCGCGACCATAAAAGGTTGGAAAACACCGGATGTGCGGTGTTTATATAGATCAGTGGTGAAGTGCACACCCGCATTAGGCTGATAAATAATCTTATCGGCGTGACATGAACCTGACTTAACGATGCACAATTACGCCCCTTGCATTTTCGAAGTCATCATTCTACATCAGCTCTCTACCGTTGACTCTGATTATGTGGACAGAGAGAGCATTAAAATTACACAGTAATATATGGAAGAGCCAATATTATTGACACAATTCATTCAAATCATTTAACGACCAGATGCATATAGTAAACCCCCAAAATTTGCATCGAATACCCTACGATGGGCCCAAGACCAGTGTTTATTTGGGTGGGATGGGGCTGCAATATGTGGCTACGGCCCAGGTTACAACATACAATACACAACCACATACTCCTGAACCGGATCGCGACCACCTCTAGTCGATAGACAAAGCGTTGCTGGTGTGACGTCATATTGATCGACAATGCGCTCACACCTCATTTTGAAATCCGCTAGTGGGCGCTGAAGAGCGTCCGGAATTTGTGAAACAAAAATATGGCAACCCTGGTCCTATTTGCACACTACAAGTGTTCTGTTGCGAAATGCCTCTGCACATTCGCCATGGGTTGTTGTTGTTTATGGTATTCATGGTGTTTGTCGACTACTATGGTCATTTACACCAGGCCGACATTATTCATTTTTATTCCGTAGCTGCCGACTTGTAGGACTGCCACTTCTAGGCCTTTATAAGAAACCGCTTACGCGGATGACATGGGGAGGAGTCTAGATAAACCTCCAACACTTAGGTACTGTGGGAATTCTGGAGTAGACCACGGTCGGACTCGACCTCGCAAGCAAACACCATATATCTTTTGAACCTGTCAGGATATCTTTTTCTTGTCCGCTCATGTTCAAATCATATCTTGTGCATACCTTGTGCTGAAGTACAACTTAAATATATCTTTTTCTTGTCCAGTCATGTTCAAATCATATCTTGTGCATACCTTGTGCTGAAGTACAACTTAAATATATCTTTTTCTTGTCCAGTCATGTTCAAATCATATTTTGTGCAAACCTTGTGCTGAAGGACAACTTAAATATATATTTTTCCTGTCCACTCATGTCCAAATCATATCTTGTGCATACCTTGTGCTAAAGCACAACTTCAATATATCTTTTTCTTGTGCATACCTTGTGCGGAAGCACAACTTTTTCTTGGCTAAATTTTGTCGAATGCTGAAAATATAGTTTTCAAATTTGAGTAATTCTAGTTGCGCTTTTTAAAAATCCGGTAGTTTGTACAAGTCTGGTACCTTGCCATCTATATTATCCAATATCCACCTGTTTTAGATGTATGGAAGAAGGCTTATAACGATTGATATGAAGGAAGTTGCGGACAATAGTAGCCTGTCCTCCTCTTCACTGTCTGAAGATGAAGAACGACAACAGTCTAAACAAGACGTCAGCCGCCCAAAAACATTTTGGATAATTCTATTTCAACTGATGATCAAGGTATAATATAATCTGGTATTCTGCCCAATATGTTGTACACAGAATATTCATATGTCAAACTTTCATACTTTGTAGATGATGCGTTTCCTTCAAAGCAGCAACGTAATCCAAGTATTCAGACACAAGGCATGCCTATACCGATTCTAAGACTGCGGCCATCTCCTGATTCTGGCAATAAAAGTGTGACGAGCAAGAGTGCTGTTTTGAATTATGCTTGCAATGCAAGTTTGCCATCATGCGGAAAGTGTTCAAGACAGCATGATATCAACATTGAATGTAGCGGCCAGTTGCAGGGAACTAACCCATGCAGTAAGCTCCTAACAATTTGATTCATTCTTGAATGTGAGTTATAGCGTCGCTCTGTTTTGCAGACGTTCCTTCATTTGTAAGCAATGTTGAACTGCAAAATTCTGGCTGTCAACAACGAGGCCTGTTACAAAATGGTAAGATTATCACATATGCATAGGCGCCGAACCTGGGTATGCAAGGCATGCCAGGCATACCTAGTCATTTTTTTAGGTATACGGCATACCTAGAATTCGGTTTGTCATGAATCGGCATAAGCCCAATTGTGTTATCATTTAGAACGAATCGCAATGTATTTCCGTTTACGACATTACCTGCTGCCGCTTGTGTGAGCGAGGTAATCCGTTGAGCGCGGCCAATGGACGATTCTCACCGCTCTAGCGCCACCTATGAAGGGATGGCGGTCGTAATTTTGCCTGCATAAGGCTACCATTGTGTGCAGAAATATTGCAGTACTTTTCCCTTTATGGCGGCTCGTTAATGCGAATGCATGAGTTGTTGGTTATTGCAACACCACTAATGCCTGATTTCATGTCATTGCTAGTGAAATCCAGACCCTACTTCTTCATCATAGCTGTTTGATAAGCCTTAGCGTGCGACTGTATTTTTGCTTTAACAGAACTGCTGCTGACTTCTCTTCTGATGCCACTAGTAACAGTAACAATTTACACAGCAATGTATGGAGCTTGTATTTTCTTAGTTGTTGACGGATCTACCAGAGTTCAGTTTTGCCGACGTAGACAGGATTGCCAGTGAATCGAGAGGTAATGGAAATAGCAAAGGCTATAAATTATTCGCTGAATCTGAGATTTTAGAGGCATGTTGCAATTTATACTAGCAGAGGTCCTTGGTAGGTTTATTCAAGCACTCGAATTATAGGCTCCTAACTGGCTTTGAGAATTAGACTTCGTGACTTTGCAAGTATCATCTGTGATCCTGATGAGTTTGAGCACGTCAGTATCAGCAGTGTTGTTTGGGTCAATGCCTGATATTGCATATTGTCAAATCAAAAAAAATTGTGCTGGCAACTAAAATCAAATAACTAGTCGACAAATTGTTTAGTAACAAACAAATACGAAGCTTTACAATACGACTAAAAATTGCTGTCATTGCAATGTTCCCAGCTGCACTGCCTGACTGCCCCAGTTCGATGATTGTGAAGTGCACCATATACTGCTGCAGTATTTTATGTTCCAGGTGCAGATGTGCCTCATCAACCAGCCACAACGACACGGACCATCGATGATCGACAAGGATATTTCGAAATCTGATGATAAAACTAGAACTGTCAAGGACACCTTGCCCATGCCCATTTGCGGGATATGAAAAGGTCATGGCCACCCGGAGATTTTTCATTTTACCTGGGTTTAGACTTTGTTCTCCACAGTGGACACCAAGCCGCTCACTCCCAGTTGTGTACCGGATAAGCTTTGTGCATAACTGGCTAGCTCCTAGCAAATGTTTGTCAATATACAATACCCAACAGAACTGTTGAACGTTACTTGTTTTGTTTATTGAGATGATAAAAAATGAAAGGATTAGCGATAAAAAGCAGACTTGACTTTATGTAGCCACCAAGATTGTGTGTATGTAGCCACTAAGGCCATGTGGCGCGATACCAATCAAGCATTATTGACATGTGTGCTGCCATAATTTCCTCATCTGAAGGATTAGGGCATATGTTCTCTTATTTTCTGACTACTCACCCAAATTGCCAATTTCCCAAGAGTATGTATGAAAAATTTGCCCAAGGTATCGATAACCCGCTAACAGATGCAGTAGACAAGTTGAATCGAACACCAAGGTCTTTCACTGCAAAGCCTTGGTGAATTCGATAAACAAATGAAAACAGTTCGTCTTGCAATGGCAGGGTTTTTTAATTTGCCTTTGCTTGAAATTCTTCAATATACCACTTCTGAGATAATTTTTAACAGCTGATAGAAGTGGAACAGTTGCAGCTGTTGATGAGACTATATCAAAAACTTCAAAACCAATCCATAACTTGAAAATCCAGAATAACACAGAAACATATATCCTCGGATGCCTTGAATCGTGCACAAAATCAGCTTCTCCAGCTCATTACTTGAATCCTGAATTATTCCCTTTGCTTTAGATGATTTTTCTTCACAATACGCGTGATCCAGCAATGGCTGTTGTAGATGTGGAATCTGATCAGTGCTACTTGGACCAGGAATTTCTTCTGCAGTATGATGTCCACTGCAAATACAGTTAGATGCATTAATAACATGCCGACAGAAATGAAAACATTTATAGTTACAGACTTACGGTATATTTACGATCAACTAACAATGGCAGTTATTCAAGTACATCTACGTTTTTCAAGTAATACAGTTCCTTTTACTACATAGTTAGTGCTGGTGGTATAACCAAGTGCAGAAAAAAATTTAAAGTAAACAATCACCCAAATAACAAATGAGCCGAATTGGATAAAATGTCTGTCAGCTTGCCACACACTAATATCACTAATAATGTTTGTCGCTGTTCAGGTGATACAGCAGCTTGGGATTGAACTCGGGATTTTGCTGCACTAATCATAATAACCAGAAATACTTTTACACGGTTCTAGAATGGCCAAGCACACCTTGGACATATTTCCTGATACTGAGTTGCAGTGTTGGGATGACTCGAGACTCGAGTCACCTTTTCCGTATGACTTGACTTGACTCGAGTCACTTTGCTAAAATGACTTGACTTGACTTGACTCGGCGTATCAGAAATGTGGATTGACTCGTGACTCAGAGCAAAATTCACGAGTCAATTTCAAGTTATCAAGTAATCGGTGTCGATAAAAATCACCGTATCTTGCTTATGTTCGGATTGTTCGCGCAACGCAGGTGTAACCCGTGAGAGCGACCAATCATTCAATTATCGTGCGTTTTACTGAGCCTCCGTTGTTCTCTCACGAATACATTGACCGCAAACGAAGTGATCGAAGCTTACAGCTTACGTTGTCGTGAACTAGTATAGTAAAGTAATTTAATAGCAAAATGTCTAATTCTGTTCTCTGTTCGTACCTTAATCAAACCTCTTGCTTTATTAAAATTGAATTCGAATATAGTTGATATTGTACGACAATAGCGTCATTGGCGCAGGCTCGAATTGTAGGCTATCATATCAATTTTAAAATGGGTAATGTATTGCATCTTATCAATTCGTTTCTCTATTCTCTATTTTGGCTGGTAACTATAAACTTAGGCTATGCAATTACTTAGGTAGTTCAGCTGTTCTACGTATATGTGAGCGATACAGCGTGTATATGAAACTGTATATTCGTTCATCGGTTCAAAATCAATGACCACTCAATCTGTATATCAGACAGCTAGCAAAATGCAATGACGTAATCATGCCTCATACTTCGAAAAGGTAACTTGACTTGAATCGTGACTTGACTCGTGATTTGCCTTGACTTGACTCGAGTCACCTCCACAAATCGAGTGACTTGACTTGACTCGAGTCACCTTCGAAAATCGATTGACTTGACTTGACTCGAGTCAAAATGTGCAATGACTCGAAATGACTCGTGACTCGAAGGTAGTGACTTGATCCCAACACTGCTGAGTTGTGCAAGTTATATTTTTGGCGGCAATGCACTCTACAGTCTACATATAGTTGGAAAGGCAGTATCATGTAGTTATTGAACTTTCCCTTTCACCCAATTGATGTGCCGAGTTCGCGAAATAGTTTAAAATAATATTGGAATGTCTCACACATGAAGAGACCTATCTACTACTATTTACCAGTCATTGTTAAGAATTGAAAGAAATTTATAGCCTCATATCATGTCAGTTTACTTTGATCTCACCTCTGATGCCTGTGCAACACCCTTCTTGATGGTGTTGTTGACTTAGTCCACTTGAATATCCCAGGAACTGCCCCAATTTTCAAATAGTGACGTCCGCAAGACTTCAGTCTATAATCCTCGTCATTGAAATGCTCCCCACAAACACGTGTATTTCCAGTTATCTCGACAAAAGTCAATAGCAACATTATCACGATAGAACAGGAGAGAGTATAATCAGATTGAAACACTTCTGGTAATTTACTCACTTCAAAATTCAACCCGACTACAGATCCAATTTTTTATATCCATTTCTTCATGTGAAAAGATAGTTTCATGGCCTTTCTTAGTCGTTGTTGCATTTCAGAACACAACAATCATAGTGTGATCTTCCTGTCACAGTCTACGATCCCGCATCTGCATTCATGTCTGTTATCTCACAGGCAATACAGTCTAATATATAGATTGTTTATCGCAAAAGTTCTTCGCAAGAAATCAACCTGTCCATATCAAACATAAAACTGTATTACAGGAATAAATTCACTAATCTAAATTACATAAATATATCCGTTATGACCAGCCATTTTACAAATATATATGCACTATTATTATCTTAGAAGTCAAGCTGATATGCCATGATGTTCTCGACTTCTCGTGAGTTGTCACAAACCAGTACCGAAAAACTTCGTAAAACGGCTGAAATCGGCTGTTTTTCGCTAACAAAAAGATTCCATGCTAATAATAAACATGCTATTTATCTTAATTTAGCATCGATACCCTGAACTGCATCGTATCGACAACCCACGAAGATAAATAGCGAAACCAACTCCAAAACTGCCATCTGCGCGCACGAAGCAAGATTCACCGACCGCCATCCCTTGGCCATAATGGCGGCGCTCGTGAGCAAAAATGAAAATCGTGCATTAGCAACAAGCGCGTTGCTAATTAGCGAGATTTGTGTGTGCACAATGTAACGCGACGCGATCTCCCGCTGAGATGATCGCGAAATTGTGTCATTAATTGCCGTGCGCTTGGCAATCATCGCTTGGGACGTTTGCCTGATTTATCGCGTCTCGGACAAGCCTAGTTTCACTCGCTTGAGCATTATGAACAATCACATCAGCAGTAGGCCCGGTGCTATCGCTGCCTGCACTATCGCATCTGCATTGGCGCACACGATATTATCGCTTGCCTACACAATCGCATCTGCAACAGGCCTGGTACGAAAGATAACATCGCTGGCCAACTATCGCGTCTAGCGCCGAGCATGCGTTGGCTCCCATCTCTCGAGCCTAGCATGCGTTGGCTCCAATCTTTCGATGGCTTGGTGACCATGCCGTTAGGTTTTTGTTAGTTAGCGATTGTAATTAAAGAGCGACATCGCTGAACTGAATGACATCGACTGTCCGCAGACATGCGTAAGTGAATGGGGCTGTTCCACTTCATTTTGAACACGCGGTGGCGACAAAGGTAACTCGACCCAAATCTGTTTTGTTGCTATATGCTTTACTATGGGAATGTACTAAACATGGACCGAATTTCGTCTCTTGGCGTACAACGAGGATGGTGAAAGTATCCATATCAATATAAATCATCCATATGGATATCAAATAACTGTTCGCCGACGAAAATGAGGCTATTTCTTGGCGTCTTGTCCTCGTGCTGGACATTGGCACCCTGGCAGGTTGCAGCTTACCGGTACATTGCTGTAAATTTTCCGAGAGTCGTTGATATGGCAAGTGTTATATGCCTCATTGTGTAAGGATGACGGTCATTTGATCGCAGAAGATGCATCAATTAGAAACAAAAAGTTATCAGGAGGATGGGTTCCGTTTACGACGAAGAATTATGGATGCCTGGTCCTCTCCTGGAAAAGTAGTCTGCAGAATATCATTTCACCAGCATGATTTATCCTGCTTCCGCTGCAGTAAATCAGTACCCCCATGAGTGTTGTGTGTTGTGGAAAATGATGCTATGTACATTGTACATTTGCTGCTGTGAGGTCCTACAACATATAAAAATTATGTGTTTGAATTACAATGAAGCTGATGAAACTTCAGTCAAGGCAGCCTCATCTATTCTGTGTTCAATGAAAGAGGTTGTAGAAGAGACGTCAGTGTCAAAAGCTGTTGCAAAAGAATGAACGTACAAGTCATCAGTCACGGCATCTTGTTCTGACAATTCAACAATTCGGAAAAGGGGATAGCTGAATCTACAGAGATTCACCCGTTATTGAAAGAAGAATACTCTATAGTTGATAGTGTAAAGCAACCATCATTCCAATTATAAATCCTGAACACTCAGCACTGTCGGATATTGAAAGCATGGCGTCATTTGTGTACTTCCAACTGAAGGACTTGGCAATCAGGCTTAGTTGTAAGACAACTATCTCATATTACTTCAACAAAACAGGACTATTGTCGGTTGCTCACTACATGGACTCTTATTATACGTATCTGATTATCTGATACCTATTATGTTGGTAGCACAACGAACTTTGCTACAACCTTCAAGATTTTCAAGTACAAACTCGATGATCAAAAATGACCAAGGCTCACAAGCTCATATTTGTGTTTTACAAGTCTTGGATATGGTAATGCTATTTGTATCAATTTGGTTTACACCATAGTATTTTGCTTTTTGTCTCAATCCCATACATGGGTTTGTCAAATAGCAGGTTGACATTCCTTCTTCCTAATAATTATGTTAATGTGTAATAATGACTAATGAGCATGCATAAATCCGTTGCTTAGAATGTTATAATCCAATGTTTATGTGCTTACCATACTATTTATTTTCGGGTCGGGCAAAAAATTATTCGAGAACCTTTGCTTTATAGACTATATACGCTTTGCGACTTCAGTTTATAACCGTTCCATTTTATTCAACAAAATAACGGCAACAATACAACTGGTACATCGTTTAATTGTCAATGATCAGAGAGGAAGAGATCTATAGTTGGTATTATTAGTATTATAACTGCTACAATACTACTGGTACACTGTTTAATTGTCAATCATCAGAAAGGATGAGAACTAGTTGGTATTATTAGTATTTTATCATTTAAAAACACCAACAGATAGCGATGAGATTGAAGAATAGGAAGGTATGGGAAGGACATTAAGTCTTTCAACCAGACAGCTATTTGGTTTAGGTAATAATGTATCTAGAAAGGGTTTGTGTTGAACCCAGTCCAACCTGGTGTAGTATTGGGCGCTAAATGGCGAAAATGATAATGATAGAACCATTGCAGTTGGTGATAAGGATAGAATCATAATTTCAGCACTTCCATCACGAGGACAAGACGCCAAGAAATAGCATCATTTCGTCATCTAACAGCTATTTGATATCCATATGGATGATTTAAGTTGATATGGATACTTTCACCATCCTCGTTGTACGTCAAGAGACGAAATTAGGTCGATGTTTAGTCCAGTCCCATAGTAAAGAATATAGCAACAAAACAGATTTGGGTCGAGTTACCTTTGTCGCCACCGCGTGTTCAAAATGAAGTGGAACAGCCCCATTCCGCTAATACCTATACATAACCATCAGAAGATGTGTGTCAACTGTCAAGGCTTGAGTTGTAAAAGACGAGAAAGGTTTGAACAACCTGAAATCGGTGCCATTATAGAACAGATTCCGTAACAACTTGGACATTTTGCCTTCCGCAAATCGTCGCCGAGGTTACGTAATACGCGTTGATAAATGGCGTATTTAATTATTCGCAGATCAGGGACTCGCTGATTGACAGCACTTCCGGACTCGTTGACAAGCTTATCATACGCGCAAGTTTGTTAACACGAAGGTATTACATAATCGGCATTTATGCATGCACTTAACCATCATGAATTGATGCTATATTATCCCTAATTATCAATTTCGTCAGATCATGACGTCATTCGTTTGTGACGTCATCGGTCTCGCAGACCTAAGGAAAATTAGGGTTCGGCGCCTATGCACATATGATTAATCCAGCTTTCTTATATTCAAATAATTTTTCAGCTGCTCCGTGCACACCATCAACTCAAACATCTGCATACAGTGACCACTCTGTTTCTTTGATGCGTTAAGACATTAAAGAATTGAAGTTAGAGATGAACCAGATGATGGATCTCAGTAAAGGTCACATCATCGCCTACTCGAAAAAACACAGTACCACAACCCCAATTTGCTGGAAGATCTTATTGAAGACCCCTGTCAAACCATATCTCATCTGGAACAACTGGAAAGGAACTTGATTAACTGCGATTGCAAGAAGTCTGAACTGGTATGATTTTGTTGATTAGAGCAAACTTAGCCGGACTATGTAACTCAGACCTAGGCTAGCCCGCGAAGCCATTCTGAGCAGCCCGTGTCCATTTCTTGAAATTCAAAGCACAAAACCTACTTCTGAATATTGCTGCGTAAAATTAAACCATAATTGTTTTTCGCCTCATTGGTGGCATTCTTTGCTTTCGTCTGTGCTTCCACTGTCATATTATATATCGGGGAACTACCAAGTCTTGGCTGAGCCCACAAGCGCCACACTATACACTATTATAAACAAAAGTACAAAAACATTCAATCACAATGAATGATTTGAGCGACCACCATCTGATGATATTATATAATAAGCTTACCATACGTCCTCTTTTAAGAGGATTTGTCCTCTTTTTTGACTTTTTTGAAAGTGTCCTCGGAGGACGTCCTTTTGTCCTCTTTTTTGAGATTTTGTCCTCTTTTTTGAAAATTTAGGCCGATTTAGAGCAAATTGCGAGTGATATACCGCATATTAGTACTGCAGTGGAGCTCCGGCGGGTATTTCGGAGTGAAAAACGGTGATTTTAGCTCTGAGCGAAAAGATGACTTTTTTTTTTTTAGTCATCCACCCGGCAAAGTGGAGTAAAAAACGTTATTTTGAGCTCTGAGCGAAAAGATGACCTTTTTTTTTAGTCATCCACCCGGCAAAGTGGAGTAAAAAACGTTATTTTGAGCTCTGAGCGGAAGTGATGACCTTTTTTTTTTTTTTTTTTTTTTTAGTTAACTGTTCACGAAGTGGGTAAAATTAACCGGTTTTTGAGAATTTGACTCCGGATTTGCCAGTTGCAAATTTCTGAAAAAGTGTCCTCTTTCTTGATTTCCAAAATATGGCAAGCCTATTATATAATCCAGTAATGTCACAATAGCTAATGATATTCTACACTTGAACCCCAAGTTCACTATACTTTGTGACATTATACCATACACCATATACCGATGTTTCATATTGAGCATATATAAATTACCATGTACAGTTCAGATTTGAGTAATCCTCTGAAGGAATAAGGTTAGTTGAGCCTCAAAGTACCACGATTAATTCCAGAACGCAACTAAATCAAACATTGAACTGTAGCTGTAAGCCGCCATTACGAGAGCGCTTTGTCTGCCAGAAATACATTTCGCGCCGAGACTTGTGTTCGCGTGGGAGAAATGGCCTCTCGTTTACACTCCGGATCAGGAGCCGGAGTCGTAGCAGGATTTCAGCGATACAGTAGGCCTACAGCCGTACTGGATGCGGATTCTGAATTTGTTTCGACAGTCGGATTCTAGCAAGATGCTTAATAATCTTAAATACTATATCATGATTTTGGCAGAAGTTTTTTGGACGCAGAACTGGAAATTCTTCAGCCGGATTTTGCGGACTTTCAAATTGCTACCTAGAGCTGGGCTTATATGATATTGAAGTTTAGCCTACAAAATCGCAAGAAACAGCGTGGCACTGGATGGAACATTCGGTAGTGACACTATAGGTGACTAAATCGCCCTATAAGAGTAAAAATTCATTATACTCTACTGTACATTTATAAACGCCACTCTACCATAATAGGAAGCAATAATCGAATTTGATATTCCTCACAAATATATTTTCAGCATTCGACAAAATTTAGCCAAGAAAAAGTGGTGCTTCAGCACAAGGTATGCACAATAAAAAGATATATTCAAGTTGTGCTTTAGCACAAGATATGCATAAGATATGATTTGGACATGACTGGACTGGACTGGACAGGAAAAAGATATATTTAAGTTGTCCTTCAGCAGAAGGTATGCACAAGATATGATTTGAACATGACTGGACACGAAAAAGATATATTTAAGTTGTGCTTCAGCACAAGGTATGCACAAGATATGATTTGAACATGAGCGGACAAGAAAAAGATATCCTGACAGGTTTAAAAGATATCTAGTGGATGCGTTTCGCGAACAATCCGAACATATGGAAGAAACAGTGATATTTATCCATTGTTCTCTCACAAATAAATTGACCGCAAACGAAATGATCGAAGCTTATGGCTTACGAAATTACGTTGTCGTAAACTAGTAGTGAAGAAATTTAGTAGCAAAATGTCTATCTTTGTTCTCTGTTCTTACCTTAACGAAACCTCTTGTTTTATTTAAATAGAATCCGAATATAGTTTATATAGTCCTCAACCATTGGCGTAGGCTCGAATTGTATCATATAAATTTGTAAATGGGAATGTATTGCATCTTATCCATTCGTTTCTCCATTCTCCATTTTGGCTGGTAACTCTAAACTAAGTAGGCTTACCATACGTCCTCTTTTAAGACGATTTGTCCTCTTTTTTGACTTTTTTTGAAAGTATCCTCGGAGGACGCCCTTTTGTCCTCTTTTTTGAGATTTTGCTCTCTTTTTTGAAAATTTAGGTCAGATTTAGAGCAAATTGCGAGCGATATGCCGCAAATTAGCACAGAAGTGACGCTCCGGCGGGTATTTCGGAGTGAAAAACGGTGATATTTTAGCTCTGAGCGAAAAGAAGACCTTTTTTTTTTTAGTCTTCCACCCGACAATGCGGGGAGAAAAACGTTATTTTGAGCTCTGAGCGAAAAGAAGACCTTTTTTTTAGTCTTCCACCTGGCTATGTGGGAAAAATTCACCGGTTTTTGGGAATTCTTCTCCGGTTTTGCAAGTCTGAAGTTTCTGAAAAAATGTCCTCTTTTCAGATTTTCAAAATATGGTAAGCCTAAAACTGAGGCTATGCAATTTATTACGTAGTTTAACAGTTCTACGAATATGTGAGCGATACCACCGCTTTTTGGGTATTCAAGTCTATATATCCGTCCATCGGTTCAGAATCAATGACCAGTGACCCCTCAATATGTATTTCAGACATCTAGCAAAATTCAATGATGTAATCATGCCTCGTACTCCAAAAAGGCAACTCGACTTGAATTGTGACTTGACTTGAATCACCTCCAAAAATCGAGTGACTTGACTTGACTCGAGTCACCTTCGAAGATCGATTGACTTGACTTGATTCGAGTCAAAATGTGCAATGACTCGAATTGACTCGTGACTCGAAGGTAGTGACTTGATCCCAACACTGTATTCTAGCAGCCCATGGCATGTGATAATCTGGAAAAGTGGGCTCTGACTTTTTTGAGCGTTTGACCTGTCTAAGCAGATCAACGTTAAAATTGTCCCGACAAAATACATGAAATACATTTTCCGCTTTTTTGAACTAGTACACTGGTCAACAAAATGAAAAAAAAATTTAGGCGGAACATCTGAGAGCCGTTTCCGGCTTTTGAGGTTGCTGATTACGAATATCACATTAATTTTGTCAGATTGGCTCTCTATCAGAAGATATTAATACCCCTAAAAAGCCCAAAATTACTGTATTTACCCTTAAATATTTCACTTGGTAGGAAGAAAATCGTATAGTTTTTTGTAATTTTATACTGCGCATAAATGGCTATAATTGACTATGAAGAACCCTCATGCCATTCTCAGTCATTCAATCAATATTAACATGGCATGATGCGAAAGATTTGTTTGTCAAAAAAGCATTTTGCCAAGTCTAAAAATTGCACTTTTGCACAACGGAAATTCATATTCTCCTGTATCAATTGGTCATTCTACAAAGATTAAAGAGGAGTATAAAACTATATAATTTGTCCTTGAAAGGCTTAACTACAATACTCATATGTGTCTGATTTCTTTTGACTGGTAAAGGATAATTTTCCACTGATTTAACAAAGTGGGTTGTGGTATACCTAGTAAGCCTATCAAACGAGAAGCTTAAATTTGGTATCTGGTATATTCTAATAGCGATGAAAGATTCCAATTTCACATTAGGAAGGAGTTTACAGCATGTACTTTCTACTAAGATATAGTAAATAAAACTTTTTAGATGATCACAAAGCACCCAACTACAAACAGTTGGTCCGAAAATTCGTATCTGCATATCGAAAACTTGGAACAAACATGACCATAAAAGCTCAGTTCCTATTCAGTGATCTTGATATATTCCCGATCATCTTGTTGATTAGCAATGTGAGAGGTTCTACCAAGACATCAGAACAACGAAAGAACGATACCAGGGCAAACGAGATGAACGATTGAACATATTATGTCAGACCATTGGCGGAACCTTTCGTGAAACTGCACTAAATAGCTTACAGGCGAAAATCGTACAAAAACAATTTCGATTTCAAATATATCAATAATACTGTATTCCAACTGATTATTTCAAATTTACAATAGGTGGTTGACGTAAAACTGATTGAATTAATGCCACGTTTTTTGAGTATCTAGGTAAATCCTTATATACATGACTGGAGTTTATTTATGTACATGATATCCGTGAAAATCTGTAACTTTGATAAATCTATTACCCCTAAATATAGTGCTGCTGCTGTATTTTGATTTAAAATAGTCTTCTGTGTAGATTGACAGGTAGATTGAATTTCCAAACTTTAGAGTACGACTAAGCCGATTTTTTATCTAGTCATTACCGCGAAAATGGGAGATTTTGGTCAAAATAGCCCCATGGGATATCTCTACAGCAAGAGCCATTTTGAAAAAAAAACAAGGTCATATTCGAAATCAGTGCCCTTTAGAACCCCCAAAACCACTCTAACTTCGTCTGCCTAAAAATATGTGTTGACCAGTGTCATCAACAGTCTATACCTGAAGGGTCACCGTGTCGCTGCGCATATAGGCCTACCTAAAAAGGTAACCATTCCACCGCGGGTTTCCACGGCACCATGCTGCCGCAGCCTATACCTGAAAAGGTAACCACTAACCATGCCACCACAGGTTTTCACGGCACCATGCCGCCGCAGCCTATACCCGAAATTCCCTCTGCGAAAAAGTTGTCTCTGACTAAAAAAAAGTGCTTTTTACCGCCCAACCATTTGTTGAGTGAGCAATTAATGACCGAACATATTCAGATATGTCCGAACTATGTCGAATACGGACCGCACTACACTTTGATAAAGTACAGCTAAATTTGACCTGTAATTTACGGGTCGGGTAGCCGCTGACGAAAAACAAATCACCAAGTCCGCTTGGAATGGCCTCGAGTTGAATCGATGAATCTGGTATGTTTTTCGCGTTAGCTCATATGTTGGCTTAATAAAGTAAACAGTTTCACCAGCGGCCTTGTGCTGAATTTTTCCTGCTTAGTAGCAATTTGGCCGAGAGGCTGTCGCGGACCCAACGAAATCGTCTCGCGAGCCTCACTTTATCAGGAGTGTAATATCTATGCGGAAGACATTTAAATATACACCGCCGAAGAAACATACAATAGTAAATTCTGAGCTAGTTTAATACATTCATACAGGCCTACTACAGTTCTGCCATAAAAACATAAAAATATAAAAACTTGGCGAGCCAAGCGCAACTTCCAAAACAACGCCAAAGCCAGATTCCCCCCTAAAAATATCAAAATTCCCCCCAAGGGGAAATCCCCTCCCCTCCGCCGGTTGGGACCCACTGCCATAGACCAAAGCATTGGCGCAACGGCCACATGCGACATTCACATGCCGTTCGCTCATAATTGCGAATACGTCTGGAGTCATTGCTAAAGTTTTATACTTCACTGCGAGTTAAACCTTGACACTCCATTAAACATTAACATTTGTATACTGGAATTAGGAGAAAACCCGTCCTTTTAGTTTTTGCCGAGCATGTCGCCGAGATTAAGGATTTTAATTTATGACAAAAACACGAAACACTCGGTCAAGGGAGGACGAATTTCAGTAAAACTGCAAACTTTGCTCAACATCAAGGCTATTTGAGCTGCACTCTGCTCAGAATGCAGCGACCAAGACAGCTTTTTACTATCCCATGTACATTTCAGTAGAGTGGTTTTACGAAGTGGGGGGAGTGAGAGAATCTGAAGTAAGGCGCGAAGCAGAAGTTGAATGAATTTTTTTACGCGCTCTGCGTGAGTTACCCCAGCTTATAGTTTAGTTATTGCTCTGTGTATTGTCCGACTTTAATATTACAGAATTCTCTCATCATCAACCATCATTAACCATACTTCTGGTACTTACTCAAGTAGATCTGATTTTCGCTACTTCTACTTCATAGAAGTAGACATACATGACATACAGCAGCGCTTCTCAACCGGGGGTCCGCGAAGCAATTTCAGGGGGTCTGCGAAACCTCTAAATTTTTAGTATTGTTGATATTCTAATTTTTATTGTATTTTTAGTTTGAGAAAGCATGAGGCAGTTTCGTACCACAACTGCTAAAACCTCATGACTCACATCATAATAATAATCGTCTGACATGAACTATCGTAGTGCGGAAATTCATTTTCATTGCCCATTTTCCATTAACCTGCTGATACAAACATATTGCTGTTTGGAGACGTTTTGTAGGGGTTTGTGGAAAAAATAAAAATATGGAGATTGTAACGTCAATCAGGGTGACTTCGTAATGTCTGCAAAACCTTTTCGATTCGAAGTTGTCAGTCTCATCAAATTAGTGTACAGTCGTTTGAAATATAAATTTCCGAAGTATATCCTTAATTTGTCCCAATGCAGGTATTGAAACCTCGCCACGAAATCCATTTTATCCTGTAATATACATAGCCACTATTTGAACAGCTTTTTGGAGTTACAGAACTTCAATATACAATTGAATAGTATATTCATATTGAAATGAACCCGAATATTTTCGGCTGACATCCGTCATAAATCGGACAATGATATACCTGCTCTTAAAGCTCGGCTATCAGATTTGGCGCATTCTTATTGCGGATGCCCTATCAACAAGGCGGGTTTTTTGAAGGAAAGGAGTGTTTCGTTGCTATCAAAGCATTACGCTTCAACCCTGAAATTCATATCACCAGTTATATTGGTATGCAGCCTTGTCTTGTTAATGTTCAATTTTTCATGGTCGAAAATGTTTTCTCGTTAATATATATGTAAACCAGAACAGAAAAAGTAGTTCCATGAAAGTCTTTCTCAGGTGGGAAAACTTGGATCCATTCTTTGGCACATAAAATTTGTCTATACTTTTAGATTAGGATTTAACTTTGACGGTAGAAACTTTCTGCTGGCCGATCAAAATGCCGTCGCGGGCCGAATCCGACCCGCGGTCTGTAAGTTGACCGTCCCTGCGCTAGATGCTGGACGTGGTATGTTCATAAAATAGATGTTTCTTCGTTTTGGTGCCATAAATGTTGCGATCACACCGAAAGTATCGTCGGAAGCGTTATGGGTTAGCATCCATCTATCTTTCCGGAAATGGTTTTCGGCACTCCTCGTTCATATCAAAACGAAGACGCGGATTTTCAAGACACGACCACGTACTTCAAGAAATACAGCAGCAAAATTAGCTTTGAAATAATAGAAGTCTACCAATTTCTACATAAATAGTATGATGATATTTTCAAGAAAAGTCATTAGTTTTCTGGTTATCACAAGCCTACAGTTCATATTTGCACAAGACAGATATGAAGGTTGCACCATAATAGAGCTAAAATTGAACTAAAACTTGAGGGGTTCCGCGAGAGTCGGTGATGGTCAAAAGGGGTCCGCGAAGCCAAAAAGGTTGAGAACCACTGACATACAGTTTCCGCTTTTATATGTAGTGTTTATTTTTCACTTTCAATTCCCAGTATCATATCCTTTGAGTTCTAATTAATATCAGTTTGTCTGGATAACATACATGTCGAAGTATAAAAGCAAGTGTAGTAATGCCTTTAATTTCCGGAAATAAAGTCACACACTATGGCATTTTTACGGTCCACCATATATTTTAATAACGTTTACTAATCGCGCGAAGTGTTTACACCGTATCCTATTCAACTTCTCCGTATTGCTCTTCAACTAAACTACGGGCCTTATAATATGGGGAGGACGCCATACCATGATATTTTCTAGAACGTGCTGTTCGAGAAAACGGGGGATTAGTATCGCATTTCCATATCAATACTATCATTTTCATTGCATGATGCGGACGAATGGTTATGATGTCGAAAATTGGATACCTCCCGGTATTATGCATCATGATAAATTAAGCTCGGCACCGTTCGCATTTAGCTCAATGTGAACGAATTAGGATCGTTTTCACAACTACTTACATACTTGAGTAGATTTAAAGTCAGTCACTTTTACTTCTACTTCAATTAGTCTTAGATTCCCTATGTAAGAAGTAATTCTACTCGTACTTGGGTAGATTATTTCCCCGCTACTTCTACTTCTACTTGGGTAGCTTTCTTGACTATTTTGACCACCTCTGTGTGTCGCACCAGTAAACAGAAGACTCTTGTTTCGTTGGCTTTTACTAACTTAAATCTCGGCGTCAAATACAACAGTAACAGTAACAGTAGCGATTTAAGTAACAGAGGAATTGGGAACTAATGATTAGAAAAGCAATGATTACATGATGCACGATGGCTTGAATATAAAAGACTATACGAATCACCACAATCTCCCCCACCAAATAAAATTGAATACAAAATTATCACATTATCACATCAAAATCACTTTACGCGGTCGCCGTACCATTCCGGACGCTTTCTAACCCTATTAGATCGGCGCGGCATTGGCGTATGCGACGAATTGTCCTTCATTAACGAAGTCTCATTCTCGGGCTCTTTATCATCCGTCGCCTCGGCACGATCATTCGATGTCGGAATGATTTCAGTCCTTGACGTATCGGCTCTCGCTTCCGGTCTCTCCACATAGATGGTGGTAGGGTTCGGAGCCAAGTCTCTCACGGACACGGTGGACTCTCTTCCATCTTCGTGGCGTATTAACGCGTACTTGGGATTCACATCAAGCAGCTCGACCGGGTCGCAAAGCGGTTCAGACTTCGAAGATCGATGGAAACGTCGCAACAGTACAGAGTCGGCGAAAAGTAACCAATCAGGAATCGAGGGTCCAATCATCGAGCGTCTAGGAAAACCAAAAAATCGTTCATGTGGTGTTGCGCTAGTAGCTGTACAAAGCAGCGATCGCACGCTATGTAGCGCATCATTCAACACCATTTCCCAGGCAGATTCCGGCAGCCGCTCCGTAGCAAGAATCAATTTTATTGTTCTCCAAATCGTTTGGTTGACGCGTTCACACTGAGAATTACCAGTAGGACGATACGGAGTAGACCTGCTAGTAGCGACACCACGTTTGGTTAAAAACGTAATCAAATCTCTGGAGATAAAAGAGCTTCCTCTATCGCTATGGATATATTCGGGAACTCCTATGAGCGAAAACAGCGTCTTCAAGTTGCGCATCACGGTTGGAGTAGACATGTCACGACACGGAAACACAAAAGGAAATCGACTGTATTCATCCACAACAATCAATAAAAACCTGTTTCTCCCAGCCACGGGGCCTTTGAAGTCCATACTGATGCGTTCCCATGGGCGAGTGGCTCTGACAAGTTTATGATGCTCGTTGTTGTTGAAAAACCTAGGCTTCAATTCGGAGCATTGTCTACAGTTACCACAAACCTTTTTGACGTCTTCCATTGAATAGGGTAGGTTTTTAGATTTAACAAAATGACTCAACCTACGGATGCCCGGATGTCCCAAAATGTTGTGAAGTTCGCGTAAATCAGTGGACAAAGCCGTTAGACTGCAAATCCGAGAGATAGTGTCAGGTGCAATATTTTCTACACCTGGTCTGTGAACAATTTCGTATTCGAAAACACGAAGTTCCAGCTTCCACAGTGTCAATTTAGTATTTTTTATTTTACTGCGATGCTTTTTCTGAAAGATGAACGACAGGGCCTTTTGGTCAGTTATCAATCGGAATTTACGACCATGTAAAAGATACCCCCACTTTCTTATAGCATGCATGATTGCGGCTGCTTCTTTCTCGACAGCAGGATAATTTAGTTCACTTTTAGAAAATGTTCGCGATGCAAATGCCACAGGTCTACCTCGTTGACTGAGAATAGCGGCAATAGCGTTGTTAGACGCATCACATTCAATTTCAAACTGTTCAGATTCGTCAATATAACAAAGGGATGATTTTATCAAGTCTTCCTTCAGAACATTGAATGAGGTCAGGGCAGGCCCACTCAGTGGAAAAAGTGAATTGCTAAGCATTGGTTTGATTTTATCAGAAAAGCTTGGAATCCACTTTGAATAATATGCGAACATACCCAAGATCCTTTTCATCTCTTTATCCGATTTAGGGGGTGGCAACTCAATCAACGGTTTCAGATGATCTGGGTCGGGTTTAATGGATCCGTGCGACACCAGATGGCCCAATAGACGCAATTCACTCACGGTATAGACGGATTTGTCCTCGTTCAACGTTAGTCGACAATCAGATGCGGCTGAGAAAAGCTTGAAGTCTCTCGTCGTGTTCCGCGGCATCTTTACCGAATATAGTGATGTTGTCCAAGTAAGCCAGAGTCCCCTTCAAACTGTTGTCGTCGATGAACGAATCGATAAAACGTTGGAAAGCAGCCACTCCATTGGTGATGCCAAAAGGCAACCTGCAAAACTGATAAAGGGAGCCGCAAGCTTCAAAGGCGGTAAACGGCTTGTCAGATGAAGATAGCGGGACTTGGTGATAAGCCGACTTTAGATCAATAGTCGAATATACTTTACCTTTCGACACTTCATTTACGATAGTCTCAATTTTTGGCAGGGGGTACGCATGAAGCGGAGTATACCTGTTTACGGTTTGCGAATAATCAATGACAAGTCTTCTCTTGTGCCTGGAATCCTTCGTAACTAATACTTGAGCACGCCAAGGAGAGCGAGAAGGCTCAATTATTCCCTCTTCGAGTAAGCGATTACCTTCGTCTTTGATGAACGATTGATCTTCGCGACTATAATTTCTTGACGGAGTGGCGATAGGCTTGCAATTGGAATCTAGGAACCGAAATAGCTGAAGAGGTTCTGCCTTAGCAGGGGACAAAGCGCACGATCGACTTTGTATTGTCAGCGGTTCTTCGTTTCCGTCAAACTCGAAGATGACTTTCCTGTGCTTCTTCATGAAATCATGACCAAGAATTACATCAGCGCACAAATCCTTAACCACCCCGAATGTGATACCCACATAGTTTCGAGATAGCATTTCGAAAGAAATAGTAAAAGTGCCGGATACTTCAGCTGTCGCTGTCTTGGATGCGAGTGATATGGTGGTGGGCTGACCTCGTGGCAAGAATCCCAGTTTAGTAGCTAGCAACTCGTCCATATAATTTTCGAAGGAGCCGGAGTCTAGAAGAACGCCCACAAGTAATTGATTAATTTTAGCTGTGCATGACGCACGCCAGAGACAATTTGGAACTCCGGCTAGAAGCATGCTGGCGGTCGCTCGGATGTCATATGAACGAGGGGATCGACATACCTTTGCAAAATGCCCCTTTCTTCCGCATTTCAGGCATTCGACATCCTTTGCAGGACAATATCGCTTGTCTGCCACATGAGATCCGCCGCAGAAAATACATTTGCGCAGTAATCTCGGTGCTCCAGGTTTTTCTACAGCGGCGCTAGAATCTGTCCCGTGTTCTTGATCGCTTTGCCGAACTGCTGCCATTTCCGTAGAAGCGACGGTATCAGACGAAGGAGTGGTGACATTGTAAGAGCTTGCGAACAACTGGGCTCTTTCCAATGTGTCCGCAGTCTGGAATGCTTTTTGCATAGTTAGTTCATCGCATTCCAGTAATCTCAGTCGAATTGCAGGGGACCTCAGCCCAGTGATGAAAGCGTCTCTTACAGCTTCCTCTTTATGCTTTTGAGCATTAACGGCCAAAAAATTACAATCTTTGGACAATGCCATCAATTTTCTAGAAAATTCTGACACGTCAACTCCGACTTCTTGCGTTGCAGTTGCTAACAGATGTCGGGCGTAGACTTCGTTTTTCTTCTTTTTGTAAAGGGACTGCAGCTCGGTGATAGCAGCATCGTAATTATCGATTTCTTCAATAAATGAGAAGACTTCAGGTGATAGATAACCTGACAATATAGCGAGCTGGTTTACATCAGTTGAAGGAGCAGTTATAGCTTCGATTAAACTCTTCAACATCCGCTCCCAATGAGAGAAGATCTTTACACTATCTGCAGAGTCCGGTAGAACGTCCAACGTTGGAACATTAATATACTTCTCTCCGGACATTACTACAGGCGATCTATCTCAAGCAGCGAGATATAATTTAAGTTAGTAAAATTGTCGTACCAGTAAACAGAAGACTCTTGTTTCGTTGGCTTTTACTAACTTAAATCTCGGCATCAAATAGAACAGTAACAGTAACAGTAGCAGTAGCGATTTAAGTAACAGAGGAATTGGAAACTAATGATTAAAAAAGCAATGATTACATGATGCGCGATGGCTTGAATACAAAAGAGTACACGAATCACCACATGTTCCATAAATCGTCCATTGTTATCTTAGCCACTTCACATTTCTATGGCTATCCAGAATTGTGACCAATGCTATGTAAACCTTGTATATATGTCGAGTCCTCGTTGAGAATGTCAGTCTGAAAACGCTCTGTGTGTAACTGAGTGTGTATGTGTACCTAATAAACCGGGTCGCACAGTTATTGGCACACACTTGTGGTCCTATAATATTAGTGGAATTGCCGCTTATGCATGTTTGACACAAACGTCTTATTCACACTTATCTGACCTGGTTACTATGCTTACTTTGATGTGGACATTGAAATGTTTTTCATACCAGGCGCTAGACGTTTTAGAGTTTGTGATATATCACATTGTTAGCGGTATGCCGGTATTCGTAACTTTGATTATGTTTTTTCTTTTCATTCAGGTTTGGGAAATCCAATTGATTTGATGTGGCATCTGACGCCTACCATGTTTCTTGGATTATTCCCACTTGCAATCGCTCATGAATGTGTTTAATGTGATATTTCGTAACATGTCTCTCATCTCTATAGTTATTTTTGATATTTAGGCATCTCCTTTTTCACGACGGAGCAGCTATTCGCCGCGAATTCAATCACGGAACAGCTTCCAATAATCATGAAAATTCTATTTGGCGGAATGGTGGCTTTTTTTCTTGGGTTTTCCGAATACCTCTTACTAAGTAATACATCTTCCCTGAACCTTTCCATATGCGGGATTTTCAAGGTAAGATTTCATGCTTTGAAGTATTTTATGGTTGCACGTGCCACTAGCTAGGGCTGAGGAAAATCAGTACCATAGTGATTTGATTCTGAACCGAGTATTATGCTTTATGTTGAGTATCCGAGTACGGTATCACTGATTATGTCATTATAACATTAAAGACTCGGAAAGCTCAAATATTGACCTTTTATTCTGTTACTTAAAGAAAATGATGTTAGCTCTACAGGTATTTTTTCAACAAGGTCTATTTCATTGCACTTTGTGTCAATGCTGTTAGTTGATAACGACTTCACAGATATTTCAATTACACTCGTGTGTTGCTTCATGGCGCAGTATAGTTTTCTGCTCCCACTGTGGAAAATACTCCGAAACTATAATTTGCATTGATAAAGTGGCAATGGGCGTATAATTTTAATGCTCAGAAACACTATCTCTCACTATACAATTCGAATCATTAGATTTAATGCTTGATCCAGATTCAAGTACTCAATCATTGCTACCAGCTAGGTCTCATATCAAAATGCATGTTGCTATGTTTTGACGGCTGTTAAGTGGGTATTCAGATCAAATACAATGCAGTCTGGCGATGTCACACTGTCGCCGTTCAGTGAATTGATTCCGATTTTACAGGAAATTTGCACACTGCTATTAGCTTAATTCTCACTACAACCACGACGAATTAACCACCATGAATTGGATCGGGTTTAGCGTTTGTATATCCGGCATAATATTGCATGTCTACCTGAAGAATCGTGATGCCAGCCAGCCAGGTTTGATTGCAGTATTATTTTAATTTGGCTAATAATAGTCAAGTTGTCCCAAAGCCTAATCAAGTAATCGAGTTGAAAGGGTTGTAATGACTCGAGTCAATTTTTGTATTGACTTCACTTGTACTCGAATCGTTTGACTCGAGACTGTGAGGGCCAATACAGACATTTCATAGTAACTCCAAAGAATAGTGAAGTTAACACATTGTTAATATTTCGTTTATCAGTCCTGATCCTTGAAAAATAGGACCTGAAACTGTTAAGACTGGGAAAATTACGATATTATGAATGCGATCCATTCTGTATCACTCGTGCAGAGTTGAAAACTGTAGGTTGAACTGAACAGTGGATGTAATGACTCGGACTCAAGTCAAAGCAGTATGACTTGGACTCGACTCGAGTCAAAATTATAAAAGTGATCTCGATTGACTTGTGACTCGTAACCTTGTCATTGGTCGCAAGTCGCAACCCGGCGAGCAGCGAGTTATTCCAGCACCACATACTGTGACATTGTAAGAGTACAATAACTCTAAAAGTGCAAAGAAGTAGTTTTGGCGGCTGCAAGGAAAATGATACCAGTTTCATGTTATCCAAAATAGTTTGATGATTCGGGACCATGATTGTTTCATAACACTTGGCGACCATTGGGAAATCGTCTTTCCATGAATATTCGTAGCTATGTGCAACATGTTTTTCGGTGTTGAGATTTCGAGGCTCCAACGGTAAGAACTGGAATTGAAGCTATTTTTTTTTGTAAAACGTTACTGTGACTCTCTTCCTCTTAAGAGGTCTATTTTGTTCACTCAAAAATTAAAACAACCTGTGAGACAGATATATCAGCTGAATTATCCTAATACTCCTTTCAGGTGGTGTGATTGGTCTCGATCGTATCTTTTTAATGCTTACTCGAAAATGTCTTGAAAAAAGTATGAATACGTTTACGTGATCTCCAATTTTTTATGTCAGACGAATCGCAATCGGAAGATATCAGAATGGGACTTCTGGGCCGCAATGAACTTTCATCAAATTTCGATTCTAGCGAAGAAGACGAATTATTTTCAAGGCCAGGGTGATAGCAAAAGCTGCCATCCATCGTAATTCGCCGGGATTTAGTCGCAATCGATATCTGTTCGTTGTCGTGGCAATAGCAGTTCATGATGTACTCCTGATAGGTTAACTATTTATCTGTGCGAGTTCGTTTGTGATATCACTCTTGACTGTCGTCCAACTTCTGAGTTGGTGCATCAGACTGTCCGACAACATAGTCAAGATGGAATAGATGACTTTGAATGATTGTCATCTGTTGCATGAGCCACAATACATGCTAATGCACTTAAGGTATTGTTCTGGGTTAAGTTTGTTTACACCACGTCCCAGCTAAGTGATGTCAACATCAGACATGGGGTGATTACTTTATGAATGTAATCGATTGCGATTACGATTACTTCGGAATCACGCGATTACGATTACGATTACGATTACAGCAAAATCAGGCAGTAGTCGATTACGATTACGATTACATTGAAAAAGTAATCACGATTACTCACGATTACATTTGTTTTGCTTAGGACTATAATCTTAAATGATATATGGGAAGACAATACAAGGATTGCGATGAAAAGGCTTGATGAGATATCAACTTTCTTTATACCGTCATGCGTCATTTGCTTATTACGTCATAATATATCAATTGCCCAACTTTATAGTGGATGATTTATCGCATCCAACGATTTGCATTATTGCCAGGTCTTTACCTGCCGCACCCCAAATTCCTTAATAGAGTGGGGAGCGTGCTCGAAAGGGACTCAAAAGTATTTCGTAAACCAACATATGTTATAGCGTATTTTCGAGAATTTAATTAATTCTTGAAAATGTTTTTCGAGCTTTGCGATTCAAATGTCTCTAGTACAGGGGTCACCAACGCGGACCAAATGAGTCGCCCGCGGTCGCTGTAGTAGTGGTGGCTTTTGGGGTGGGAGAGGTGGGCGGTCGCCGGGGGGGCTGGTCGAAGGACTCCCCTATTTAGATTATGCGCTTTTTTCAAGGATAATAACGAATAAACATGGAAATCCGTGTGAAGCAAGAATAGGATTCCGTACAGATGTGTCAATCATCATCAAATCTCTGCATTTGTTAGAAAAGTCTCGTATCCCGATAATCATCACGTCTCTGCATGCGAAAGAACTACTTAGTTTTGATGTAGTCTATTCTTGCAAACATGCAAAATAGACCTGGCCGAATCCAGCACCTGGCCAAACCTTGATAGATAGATAATAATAACAGATGCGAAAGAGGGGTCTGGGGGGCGAAGCCCCCCATAAGTTACAGATAGATACTTATAGGGGGCCCCCAGTAAGTCTCGCCCAGGCACCCCCCGTTCGTATGGCCACCACTGCGCTGTAGCAAATATCCAAATGAGATATTTGAAAGTTGAAGCTCGCTTCATATGAGCAGCAGGTGAACATGGGTCTGCCGACTCCAAGGAACATACGAACGCAGTCGCTCGGGGCATTGCTTGTCTTCGCCCATGCGGCGGCTCGACGGGAATCTATAGTTAATATTCCCGAGTCTAGACGCGGAGATTGGCGCTTCTGCGCGCACTGCAGCAACGCAACTGAGCTTGGAGGAGCTGGTGTGAGTCCCTGCGAGTGAGCGTTTTTTTTCTTGGTAAGGGGCGGAAACCCGGCCCAGTGCTCTGATTGTCTTACTCTAAGTGAAGAAATCCAACTGAACATGGATAAACGACGGGAGTATGTAGTAACCCGTCGGTCGTCGCAATAATCAGTACACTCTACATAAGAAGTAGCTTTTTGTTTCAAAACAGTTGGTGACCCCTGCTCCAGTAGATAGCTGGGTTTGAAATGCATACCTCTTCCCCTCAAGAAAAAACATATACATAGGCTATATTTTTATGGGCAGGCATTTCGGAGCCGCGGTCATTACCGCGCCACGATCCCACAACACACCAAAAGACATATGCAGTTTCGGCCAAAACGCAACTCCAAGGGATGTGATACCAAAGAAATACCTTGGCCGAAACTTAGGGTATTCGTCCATTGTCAATAGCCGCGCTGAGTGGGCGTGATTAATAACTTCTGTCCTTCCAATCTGAGCCCACAATGCAAATGTCACCCGGCGAATCCACAAAGGAATAAAGCCATGACAATGTGTGTGTGCGTCTCACAAAAGATATTCTTTTAGTCTGCTACGTTTGGGCGAGTACAATATCTTGTGATTATACAACGAACGGGAGGTCGCGAATTAACAACATACAGTAATTATAACAACATACCAGATGCTATGAATATGAATTACGTGCCCCAGCTTTACAGGTAAATCTGACACTCGGGGCTCAGAGAGGTTATAAATGAATAGTAATATAATGCAATTACCAATATTATTGACGAAATTCAGTTTTGAAAATTGACCAACGGTTGGACAGGGGGAATTGCTGTTTTGGCTGAATTGCTGATTCTAGCTACAACCCACGCTAACATGTCAGGCTATATAAGCGGATGGTTATGGCGGCAGGTCCAAATGCTAAGTAACGAACTGTGAAATAACGATTGACGCCCGTTTCAAGTAGTTATATGAGAATAAGATATAGTTAACATAAAAATTCTGCCTTCAACTTAATACATATACAGCGAGCTGCTGTTACGAGAAACGGCTAAGCACGGCTCGGTTATGATATATATCAGCAGCTGTTTATTTGTAATGCTTCGTTGTGGAAACTGCAATGTCTTATTCGACGAGTACAAAATTCCGAATCTTCGTCAGGTGCACGTGCGTGCGTAGGCCTCCTGCTCGCCAAGCATCAATGGTAAACTGCGTTTAACAGAGCACAACCAAACATTAATACATAAGTTACTATTTGAATCTATAGGCAGAGTGGTGATCAATATCCTGCTGCGAGGTAGCGGCTTCTGTAGTGTATTGATAACCTGATATACACCACGGGAGGTGTTCTTACAATCACACTACAATGCAGAGATGCCACTGAGATATTTTGGAAAAACCCAGATTTGGACGTTAAAAAAAACCAGAAAAACCCAGATCCTCTATTTCACTCAAATTTCTATGATATAGCTGTAGAACAGTGACTGAGAGTCTTTTAATGACAGTTATACGGACATAGAAGAAGTTTTAGCCCTTGCTATTGAAATCCCAACGGTTCATTTCCATCTAAAATATGCATGTTGCTCAGTTAAATGAGCAAATCCATCGAAATATGCTGTTTTCCTCTCGACACATTGCTACCAGGCATTCGGTATGGGGGTCAATACGTAGTGTATTATATATTCGTAATGTTAGTAACAATGCTAATCCCCATCTATCGTGAGGATGATTGTAGGGTAGTTCTAGTGACTGCGAGCTGACCAGATGGATTGAAAATAGCTTTCGATTCATTAAACCTGGGACAAACACTTTTATCTGGGATGTTCAGTCGAAAAAGAAACTGCCAAATCATGAAATTTAGAGTACATTTGCATTTAACAAACCCCGCTCACTCTGAATAACTTGCCCGGTTGCCCAAAATGTCTCTCTTTGAGTGTCCCTATGTTGAAAGTGAATATACTCTGATGTAAACATGGTAAATTAGTTAGATCAACAATTGGTCTTTCCATGTGCATAAATTGCATACTTTACAGCAGTTACATAGGCCTACTATTTACTGACACACAACGAATTTGGGGTCAAGTGTAGAATCCGGCCAGTGCTCCCCATGACCACCACCGATCAGTGTTGCACCTGAAACTTCAGTGTTGCACCTGAAACTGTCGGAATTCATAGTGCTTCACGTAGTTACCGACTATGCTCCCCACTAAACCCTATAAATACTGTCAAGGTTCCATATTATATCTTATCATATTATTATATCTTGAATTCACAGATACACATGCCGGTGACGAGCAAGATTACATTTTACATCGCTCGCTCGCATGCCAGATGAACGGCTTATACAAGAAATCGAAGGAAAGGGGAAAGGAAGCGACTTACTCCAATCTCTTCACCACATTATGTATTGTGTATCGCATTTTTATCGAAAATTTAAAAAATAAAACGCATGACGCCTATACTATCAAGTGTATCTAGTGTACTTTGCGGCCACTAAACTCATGTACGGACACTTGCAAGATGTGGGGAGATGGTGAAGGTTTATCTGGGCTCCTCTTCACCCGCGCCGTTGTCCAGAAAAGACCCGACGTAAGAAAGCACTCATGTATAAGAAACCCCCATAGTCGTGTATGGTATCTAGTGTACTTTTCAGCCACAATACTTATGTGAAGACACTCGCATAGTCGCGTATCATACCAAGTGTACTTTTCAGCCGCAAGACTTATGTGAAGACACTCGCATAGTAGGGTATGATACCAAGTGTACTTTTCAGCCACAAGACTTATGTGAAGACACTCGCATAGTCGCGTATCATACCAAGTGTACTTTCCAGCCACAATAGTTATGTACAGACACTCGCATAGTAGGGTATGATACCAAGTGTACTTTTCAGCCACAAGACTTATGTGAAGACACTCGCATAGTCGCGTATCATACCAAGTGTACTTTCCAGCCACAATAGTTATGTACAGACACTCGCATCGTAGGGTATGATACCAAGTGTACTTTTCAGCCACAAGACTTATGTGAAGACACTCGCATAGTCGCGTATCATACCAAGTGTACTTTTCAGCCGCAAGACTTATGTGAAGACACTCGCATCGTAGGGTATGATACCAAGTGTACTTTTCAGCCACAAGACTTATGTGAAGACACTCGCATAGTCGCGTATCATACCAAGTGTACTTTTCAGCCGCAAGACTTATGTGAAGACACTCGCATAGTCACGTATCATACCAAGTGTACTTTCCAGCCACAATAGTTATGTACAGACACTCGCATAGTAGGGTATGATACCAAGTGTACTTTTCAGCCACAAGACTTATGTGAAGACACTCGCATAGTCGCGTATCATACCAAGTGTACTTTCCAGCCACAATAGTTATGTACAGACACTCGCATAGTAGGGTATGATACCAAGTGTACTTTTCAGCCACAAGACTTATGTGAAGACACTCGCATAGTCGCGTATCATACCAAGTGTACTTTTCAGCCGCAAGACTTATGTGAAGACACTCGCATAGTCGCGTATCATACCAAGTGTACTTTTCAGCCACAAGACTTATGTGAAGACACTCGCATAGTCGCGTATCATACCAAGTGTACTTTTCAGCCGCAAGACTTATGTGA
Organism: Botryllus schlosseri; assembly: GCF_051294905.1. NCBI lineage: Eukaryota > Metazoa > Chordata > Ascidiacea > Stolidobranchia > Styelidae > Botryllus > Botryllus schlosseri. The sequence continues at coordinate 21,488,780 of NC_137247.1, read as the reverse complement.
AGACACTCGCATAGTCACGTATCATACCAAGTGTACTTTCCAGCCACAATAGTTATGTACAGACACTCGCATAGTAGGGTATGATACCAAGTAGAAGTACTGATTTCATGAGCAGCATAAAACTAATTGAAGTAGAAGTAGAATTGACTGACTTTAAAAGTACTCAAGTAAGTAAATAGTTGTGAAAACGATCCTGATTGGATGGATTATCAAAAGTTGCAAATTGAGCTATGTGATATAGGTGACGAGCTTGATTCATATTGATGCATACCAGCAGGTATCCAATTTTCGATAGCATAAGCATTCGTCCACATCATGGGGTGAAAATGATAGTATTGATAAGGAAATGCGATACTAATCCTCTGTGTTCTTAAACAACGCGTTTTGGAAAATAGCATGGTATGGTGCCTTCCCCCTATAAGGCCCGTAGTTTAGTCGAAGTGCAATATGGATAAGTTGTATAGGATACGGTGTAAACAGTTTGCGCGATTTGTAAACGTTAACAAAAAATATCGTGAACCGTAAAAATGCCATATTGTGTAGCTATATTTCCAGAATTTAAAGGCATTACTGCACTTGCTTTTATACTTCAACCTGTATGTTATTCGGACAAAAGAACTGATATTAATTATAACTCAAAGTAGGCTATATGATACTGAGAATTGAAAGTGAAATATAAATACTGTTTCTAAAAGCAGAATATATATTTCATGTTTTTAGTCCAGTAAGTTTCAAGGGTGGTATGCTAAAACACTTTTCCAGGACATGCCATGGACATATATATGCTAGATTACGATATGACAAGAAAATGCTAGATTGCGAAACATCAGTTTCAAACGTTATGATGAGCCATATACTGTGATGAATTATTTCATGGGTGATGGGCAACAATGTGGTGTGAACGGAACCACTCCAACCCTCCACTTAAATTATATTCACCGATACTTTCGTGAAATCATACTGGTCACACCGTATCCACTGCGCGCGAAGCGCGACGAAAATTCTGTGCTTTACTAAACTTTTATGAAAATTAAATGTTGATACTCCGTGAAAACAGCTCCGAAATTCCTCAGGCTATCTTCCTGATTGGAAGATTGAACTACTTCTACTTGACAAACTGAAAATAGCGAAAAGTAAGTAAGTATATCACAAAATATTAAGAAGTAGAAGTATAAGTAGCGAAAATCAGATCTACTTGAGTAAGTACCAGAAGTAGACGAAAACTACTTGAGTACTTCGAAAAAGTAGAAATACTTCGATACTGACCACCTCTGTCTGTACATAAGTATCGTGGCTGAAAAGTACACTTGATATCATACCCTAATATGCGAGTGTCTGTACACAACTATTGTGGCTGGAAAGTACACTTGGTATGATACGCGACTATGCGAGTGTCTTCACATAAGTCTTGTGGCTGAAAAGTACACTTGGTATCATACCCTACGATGCGAGTGTCTTCACATAAGTCTTGTGGCTGAAAAGTACACTTGGTATCATACCCTACGATGCGAGTGTCTGTACATAAGTCTTGTGGCTGAAAAGTACACTTGGTATGATACGCGACTATGCGAGTGTCTTCACATAAGTCTTGTGGCTGAAAAGTACACTTGGTATCATACCCTACGATGCGAGTGTCTGTACATAAGTCTTGTGGCTGAAAAGTACACTTGGTATCATACCCTACGATGCGAGTGTCTGTACATAACTATTGTGGCTGGAAAGTACACTTGGTATATGATACGCGACTATGCGAGTGTCTTCACATAAGTCTTGTGGCTGAAAAGTACACTTGGTATCATACCCTACTATGCGAGTGTCTTCACATAAGTCTTGCGGCTGAAAAGTACACTTGATATCATACCCTAATATGCGAGTGTCTGTACATAACTACTGTGGCTGGAAAGTACACTTGGTATGATACGCGACTATGCGAGTGTCTTCACATAAGTCTTGTGGCTGAAAAGTACACTTGGTATCATACCCTACGATGCGAGTGTCTGTACATAAGTCTTGTGGCTGAAAAGTACACTTGGTATCATACCCTACGATGCGAGTGTCTGTACATAACTATTGTGGCTGGAAAGTACACTTGGTATGATACGCGACTATGCGAGTGTCTTCACATAAGTCTTGTGGCTGAAAAGTACACTTGGTATCATACCCTACGATGCGAGTGTCTGTACATAACTATTGTGGCTGGAAAGTACACTTGGTATATGATACGCGACTATGCGAGTGTCTTCACATAAGTCTTGTGGCTGAAAAGTACACTTGGTATCATACCCTACTATGCGAGTGTCTTCACATAAGTCTTGCGGCTGAAAAGTACACTTGATATCATACCCTAATATGCGAGTGTCTGTACATAACTACTGTGGCTGGAAAGTACACTTGGTATGATACGCGACTATGCGAGTGTCTTCACATAAGTCTTGTGGCTGAAAAGTACACTTGGTATCATACCCTACGATGCGAGTGTCTGTACATAAGTCTTGTGGCTGAAAAGTACACTTGGTATCATACCCTACGATGCGAGTGTCTGTACATAACTATTGTGGCTGGAAAGTACACTTGGTATGATACGCGACTATGCGAGTGTCTTCACATAAGTCTTGTGGCTGAAAAGTACACTTGGTATCATACCCTACTATGCGAGTGTCTTCACATAAGTCTTGCGGCTGAAAAGTACACTTGGTATGATACGCGACTATGCGAGTGTCTTCACATAAGTCTTGTGGCTGAAAAGTACACTTGGTATCATACCCTACTATGCGAGTGTCTTCACATAAGTCTTGCGGCTGAAAAGTACACTTGATATCATACCCTAATATGCGAGTGTCTGTACATAACTACTGTGGCTGAAAAGTACACTTGGTATCATACCCTACTATGCGAGTGTCTTCACATAAGTCTTGCGGCTGAAAAGTACACTTGGTATGATACGCGACTATGCGAGTGTCTTCACATAAGTATTGTGGCTGAAAAGTACACTAGATACCATACACGACTATGGGGGTTTCTTATACATGAGTGCTTTCTTACGTCGGGTCTTTTCTGGACAACGGCGCGGGTGAAGAGGAGCCCAGATAAACCTTCACCATCTCCCCACATCTTGCAAGTGTCCGTACATGAGTTTAGTGGCCGCAAAGTACACTAGATACACTTGATAGTATAGGCGTCATGCGTTTTATTTTTTAAATTTTCGATAAAATTGCGATACACAATACATAATGTGGTGAAGAGATTGGAGTAAGTCGCTTCCTTTCCCCTTTCCTTCGATTTCTTGTATAAGCCGTTCATCTGGCATGCGAGCGAGCGATGTAAAATGTAATCTTGCTCGTCACCGGCATGTGTATCTGGGAATTCAAGATATAATAATATGATAAGATATAATATGGAACCTTGACAGTATTTATAGGGTTTAGTGGGGAGCATAGTCGGTAACTACGTGAAGCACTATGAATTCCGACAGTTTCAGGTGCAACACTGAAGTTTCAGGTGCAACACTGATCGGTGGTGGTCATGGGGAACACTGGCCGGATTCTACACTTGACCCCGAATTTGTTGCAGCACTACCGGTAGCATTCAAGTCCTAAATCAGAGTTAACGTGTCAACATGACTTTCTGCGACCTAGTAGTCAGTATTCAATGAAGCTCTATCGCATCACGCCAAGACCTCTCATTTTAATAGTAAATGGGTCTCTTTGGACTCTGCCGTTTCAATCACAGTGGAATCCGTCGACATTAGAAGATCTTACTAATGCTAATCTAATAATCAATTTTGCGCCGTAAAATTGACCTGACAAACATGATGTTGAAAAAAAAACCAGAAACCCAGGTGATGCTGGAAAAACCCAGATCTGGGTGGAAAAACCCAGGAGTGGCATCTCTGCTACAATGTCCATCGCATGTCTGTTTACTATGTGTGGATACTTGTTATGCAATGACGAGCGGAGCTAATACTTCTGACGTAATAATGAGTCCGTGGCGTTTCAAAACAGACGTTTGTGCTATCGCTAACGTGGTATATTATCTCATTCTTGTTCACGAATATTCAGTTTATATCATAGTCCTTGTACAAACAAAAAGTAATCGTTCTTTCACAAAAAAATCGATTAGATATGGGAAGTAGTCGATTACGATTACGATTACTTCGGATTTTTTTCGAATGTAATCGATTGCGATTACGATTACTTCAAAATGCTGTAATCGTTGTAATCGATTACGATTACTAATCGCGATTACCCCATGCCTGGTCAACATAGGCCATCTTTTCAGTTCAGCATTCGTATAGTTTTATATTTATCAATCAGGGATGGATTTTGTCGGGTTTTAAATACAGTTGTGTTTGACGGAATCTCTCCCGTGCATTGCGCACTAGACAAGTTTATCCTGTTTCTTAACGTTTCAAATTTATCTTACAAATACAAAGACTGCGTCCTCTGCTGAATCCAGCTGAATTTTTTTCGTTTTCTCATCGCAAAAATCTAGTACAGTATTGATTGTGCGTTTTCAGTAGTTTGTACTATCAAGGTGTGAACATGCTGTGTGCCTACAAAAGGCTGATTTCTTAGTGAAATTTCGTAGCCTAATGATGATGATTCTTTTAGCTACCCAACAAGAGGTTGTGTTTTCCAGTACCCACGGAATCTCTGGTATCCGTGGTTTTGGGTTATACATACTGACCAATCGCGTATTGAGTTATCTTGTGTCACTAGTTGCTTGCTATTTTCAAGTCGATGAACTCATTCCGATTTTCGCGACTATGCCGTGTAGGTGACGTATATACGAGCTCTTGCGAGCGCACTTTATCAAATTTTGTTGCTATATTAGTATTGGTAGTGGTGCTTCATGCTAGTACACTTGTTACTTTTCCTTTAGTGCAATTTCTGTCAGATTTAACTTGTTTTGTGCCAAATATAGATGATTTAGTGCGATCTAATTCGTTGTGATTTACTTGAGCGTGAGTTTCTTAGGGGTAAATATCTAGCATTCGTCGGCGATCCATCTTACCGTTTCAGCTCACTCGGGTTAACACCAGAGGTGGTCAGTAACGAAGTACTTCTACTTTTTCGAAGTACTCAAGTAGATTTCCTCTACTTATGATGCTTACTCAAGTATATCAAATTTTCGCTACTTCTGCCAAGTGATATTTTGTGATCTACTTACTTACTTTTCGCTATTTTCAGTTTGTCAAGTAGAAGTAGTGTAAACCTCCAATTAGAAAGAGAAACTGGGGAATTCTCGGGCTGTTTTCACAGAGTTCTAACTATCAGTTTTAAGAAAATTTAAGTCAAACACAATTTCCGTCGCGCTTCAAACAAAGTAGCTATGGAGTTACAAATATTTTTTCACGAAGTGAATATTATTTAGGTAGCAGGTGTGTGGCCCCTTTCGCACCGCATTGTCACCAATATAACATATTTAATCACAGTAAGTATGGCCCATCTTTACGTTTGAAACTAGCTTTTCGCAATCTAGCATTTACCCGTCATATCTTATTCTAGCAACCAATGCCGTGTGATAATCTGGAAAAGTTGTCTCTGAATTTTTTGAGCGTTAGACCTGTCTCAGCAGACCAACGTTAAACTTGTCCCGATGAAATACATTTCCGCTTTTCTGGTATTTTTCGTTCAATTCGCAGTATCATTACTCAGAGTTTTGATTAGTTTCAGTTCTTTTGTCTAGAAAACATACATGTTGACGTGTAAAAGCAAGTGTAGTAATGCCTTTAATTTTCGGAAATGAAGCTACACAATATGGCATTTTTACGATTGACCCTATTTTATATTAACGTTTACTAACCGCGCAAATGTTTACATTACACCGAATCCGATACAACTTCGTATTGCTCTTCGACTAAACCACGGGCCTGGGAGAGGGCGCCACACCATGATATTTTCTAAAATGGGCTGTACGAGTGAACAGAGGATTAGTATCGCATTTCCATATCAATACTATCATTTTCATCCCATGATGCGGACGAATGGTTATGCTGTCGAAAATTGGATACCTCCTGGTGGTATGCATCAATATGAATCAAGCTCTGCCACTCAATTCGCAGCTTCAGACAATCCATGCGAACGAATGACAACTACTTACTTACTTGAGTAGATTTAAAGTCAGTCAAATCAACTTCTACATCAACTAGTTTTAAGTTGCTTATGAAAGAAGTAGGCTACTTCTACCCGTACTGGAGTAGATTTTTTCGTCGCTACTCCTACTTCTACTTGAGTAGCTTTCTTGGCTACTTTGACCACCTCTGGTTAACACTACACTGTTAACGAAAATGGTGTGTTTTCGCAATTCACACCCTAGTGTAGGGTGTGTTTTGGGTCATCACACCTATTGGGTACTGAATTTGTCATTTACACCTAAGCTATTGGTGGAAATGAGCCGAACACACCCCTACACACATATACCATAAGATATACACCCAAAGCATTGGCATTTGGGGTGAATTGTTAAAGATTACACCTTTTGTCAGACAAATATGAAGTTTGTGATTCAATCCGCGCTAGCCGCTTCCACAAAACTTGACTGTTGAAGTTTTAAGTCTGTGTCGGTCAGAAGCCTGGTTAAGCAGGCAGGGGTTCGGCAAGTCTGCATTCTTGTTAAAAATTCAGTCGAATCACTGTATACTGATCATTGTATGGGCACTTGAGAACTTCTCTGCTGTGTCTAACTGTAGGTCGTGTAGGACATATTCTCTTTGGGGTTGAATTATCCACCGAAAATGCGTGTTTTCGCCCACTTTATTGTTGTCCATGTCTTTAAGGCTTCTTGGGTAGGCTTCGGCAATGTTCCATTGTTCAGTTTTTATGGATTTAACCCGGTTCGATCAAGTAAATTCGCCTACGCATATAGTTTCAGCTTCAGTGACAAATAAGAATTCGTTGTATAACATTCGTGTGCTACATTGACATGAATGAATAATAGCTAAGTCTGCAATATCATATTGTAATTCACATTTATCGTGCACTGCGGTACTCTTACTTTGGCTGAAATTTCACCCTGTCTACTATAGTGTGACCGATGTATCTCAAGTGTGTCGCAAAAATACGACACATTATGAAGTTGTCACGATACTGGTTTATAATTTCTTTCATGTCACGTCAAATGCACAATTGTACATTGTACGTAGCCTATATGTACAAAATATATCGGGCCTATTCCGCACAGCATTAGTGTATAACCACAATATAATGCAGGTTAAGGGTATTTAGAGCTGGGAATACTAGAAGGAGTTAAATTTCAGCCACAAACTTATATGAGCAGTACGCAATATGGGCGTAGCAAGAATTCAAATTAGAATGGAACACCAGGTTACGTCACGGAACAATCATTGAATTGGGCGAAAGAGGGACTAAATTGGGCAAAGTTTCCTGGTGATTTTCATATCTATATTGATGTGTTATTCACTATTTGGTAGCTTTATGAATTGCACACTAAGCCTAACCGACAATTCGCATACAGCTTTCGGATCGTATCAATGGTTCGATCTATGAAGATAAATCTAGTACTGCAAGACTTTTTGAAGCTTATTATGATGCAATCTGCAGCTTCACAGCTATCAAATCCATATTTCCGATAAATCAATTATAGTATACATACAAATATTCCGGAGATCCCTAACTTCAATATAGTTATTACATCCCTGAGTCAATTGTCACATCATAATGGAATATACAAACAGTCGTCACCAGAACAGCTGCTGCTATGTTTGGCTACAGCTATGTAAAATGTTTCGTTATATACCGTATTTCCGCGCTTAAGAGACCAGACTGGCTATCGACTGACCGTATTAGTCGTCGTGAATCTGTGAAGAAACCCTCTTTCGAGATTGAAAATATCTGGATGGTGAGTTACATTTCGTATCTGTACTATTGTAGTATAGAACATTTGTTCCGTTGCGTTTCCAGTACAGATCCGATTCCTGTTACTCAGTGTCGCAGCTGTACTGAACAGAATTATATGTAGCAAGTTGGAATTTTAAACGTACCGGTAGTGACGATACATTGAATTCACATAAATTGTTGTATCACCAGTACCGATACCAATCTCCAAGACACAGTAGCTCAATGTCTCTAAAGGAGATACTGTTGACAGGTCCAGCATTAGCTATGATTATAAACTATACGGTAATTTGGGTTTGTGCGACATCGTTTGTAAGTGCATTGAGAAAAAAATCGACTCGATTGTCGTTATATTGATTACCAAAGCACATCACGACCTGTTTAAGTGTAAAGGGTAGCCTACCACTGACTATGCAGAGCTATGTTTATAGGCCTATCACCCTGTCATTATCACTGAGCTATATACACATTATATATTATGTTATGTTATGGTAGGAAGGTAAACATATTATCTATTCTACTTCAGACTTGCATGGGCAAAGATCGCAAAGTTGGGTTCTTGAAGAATGAAATTATCGATTTCTCCTCATGAGAAAACAAGTGTAACATACAAACAGCAAAGGGCTGAAGCATATGAAGCAATGGTATCTGAGGTGAGCAATGGACATTTGATGAAAGCTTTCGATCCCCGTAAATAGGGGCCAGTAAATGTTAATGATATTATGACATGGGTGAAAATATGACGATGCTATATTGCTATCACTATGAATATGAGAGACTTGACTAGGAACAGGCTTACCTCATTGAACATATTTTGCAGTGGCCAACTCAGACTATCTGTTAAGAGTATGTGACCCATCAACCAGACTACTTCTTTTGAAACTACTTCTCTGAGTTCTGTTCATATATTTATTTTAATTTGAAGCAGCTTGACATGGATTTGACATAGCCACTTCTATATGCTTGTCATTGAGTAGAAATTGACATCTATTGCTTGAGTAGCAATGCGCACTACTGCGGTCGACTCGGTGTGCAACAATGCACGGATTAGCTGGGTCTTCAATGTTTTGACCAATATGAAGAGGCAAACATAGCCTTGCCAAAGTTTATCAAACTATCCTTTCGATCAATATAAACAAATCATAATATATGCACTTCTTGACTCATGATATGACATACACACGATCTGTGCATATGCACAAATCTGCTTTTTGTTAGAGTCAAGGACTGATTGCTATTAGTAGCAGACTCTTACTCTGTGAATGTGAAATCAAATATGTTGTTGGTGAGTAATATACTATGCGTAGGATAGTTACAAAATTGTACTTTAACTCGCTTATTTACAAGCATAAAGCAAGTCAAGGCTACAACATCAGTACACATTTCGGATGTCGTGGGCCTTTCGAATCCAATCCAAATTGTGAACTAAACGTTTACCGTATGCCTCATGGTTATTTTTTCAATTTTAGGATGCTGCTATACAAGCTAATATCATGGAATTTCAACCAAATCGTAAAGGATCGTTATCAAACAGCTTATATTCCAAGGTAATCATTATCATTCAGCTAATTTGCAAATTTCCATGTATAGGCTAAGGCAGTGGTTCCCAACGTGGGCGATATCGCCCCCCAGGGGGCGATTTGGCGGTCTAGGGGAGCGAAAATGACGAAGGGGGCGACAAGGGTGTGAAAATGGACAGAGGGGGCGACGGGGGGCGAAAATAGGAAGGGGCGATGACGCGTCAAAACGGCTGACCTTTTTGTTTTAGTCAACCCACGGAAATTTAGTTACAAAAGTGTGTCAAATTAGACATCGAGCCGAAAATTTGACCTTTTTTTTTTAGTCAACCCGCCGGTGATTACAGTTTGTATGCCCAATTTTCGGTACACAAAATTTTGGGGGCGATGATCGGTGTTGACCTTGAAAAGGGGGCGATGGGTCGAAAAAGGTTGGGAACCACTGGGCTAAGGCAAGTCAAGGTTTCCTAATCAGACCTGTATCTGCGGTCGCTTTGAATCCATTCTGAAAGTCAATATTCCCCAACTAGAAAACGTTTCGTGTTATGGATTAATACCAAGTAGTCAAATTTAAATCAAGTCCATGCATCTCTTTCTCTGATTATTTTTTAAATTTTAGGATGCTGCTTAAAGACTGCATGCTCCAAGAGCAAGATTATATCACAGGAACTAACCGAGTTTAGGAGTATGCTGCGACAACTGAAAGACTCGTTATCAAGCCAGCAGGTATGACAACTTTGTTAACGACACCTGATGTCAACTTTCGTAGTCGCATATATGAAGTAAACCAAAGCAGAGATGTTCAAAGTTACTAGCGTTGCTACTCAAGTCTATGTAGAAATACCCCGTCAATTTATACTCGATTACAAGTAGATGCAACAGTTCCCAATACAAGTCAAAACTACGTCAAGTGGAAGTAGAATACGAAATGTCGGAAAAATAGTCAAGTATGGTAAGTAGTTTTTCGGAAATTTGTACTTTGAAAATTGCAATATGAATCTTCGCAACTAATATAAAATTACTAATGGCATATGACACTACTAACAGGAACAATCTTCAAAGATATATTCAGTTATTCCTGGCACAGGTTGTGTTGCTAGACTTGGACAACTAGATATTCCAGTTGTCTAATTATACTAATTGAAGCTATTCTAATTTGTGAAATGTTTCTATGCTCTAATTCTAATTCTAATCGAATTTATGAAATCTTTCTATGGTCTACGGTAATTTTAATTCTAATCTAATGTCTGGGTTTCCTGAAAAGGCTACAGGAGAACCGTAGAATGCGAGACGAGCCAAACTTGCGGTGCAGGAGGGGTGATCAAAAATGACTTTTTATTCTCAAATTCTACTCGCTACTTGATAAAATTGTTAGGTTACCTTATTGAAGCTTGCGCACTAAGTTTGGTTTGATTCCAACCAGCAGCCGCATTGCTACTGGAGAAGAAAGTTTTTTTAATTTATTATATTAAAATGAGTCAAAATTTTCTGTTCACCCATGAAATTGTTGTCTATAAACGATGCCCACCAAATTTGCCACAATTCAAACCAGCCGGAGCGGAGTTACTGATGTCGAAAAATTTGGATTTGAATAAAATAGTATTTACGGTGGGCACAACTGTAATAACTGATTATAGAATCCGTCACCGTAAAAATACTATTATATTAAAATCCAATATTTTTCAACGGCAATAACTCCGCTTCCACTAGTTGGAATCGAGCCAAATCGGTTGAGCAATGTTTCTATAGAAAACCTAACAATTTAATGGGGTGAACAGAAAATTTCAAATCTTCTTTTATTCATTTTCATATAATAAATAAAAAACTTTCTTCTCCTGTAGCAATGCGGCTACTGGTTGGAATCGAACCAAATTTGGTGTGCAGTCTTTAATTAGGTAACCTAACAATTTTATCGAGTAGCCAGTAGATTTGAAAGAAAAAGTCATTTTTGAACACCCCTACTGTACAGTAGAAATTTGCTATTCTCATGCACATAAGATGAACTATGATTTGATGATAACGGAGTTTGATTCAACTTTTGGCGATTTCAGTAATTCTAATTCTAATCTAATTTGAAAAAAACTGTTAGGTGGAATTATAATTTTAATCTAATTTCCAACTGTGTAGCTCAAATTTTAATTCTACTCTAATTCGAAAAAAAACTTGTAGTTGTAATATAATTCCAATCCAATTTGGAAAAAGGGAACGTTTTCTAGTTGTCCAAGTCTGCCTGTTACATGCGGTTTGCATGAAAACTATCCATCAATTTCCATCTTGTCGATGCCTAATTGCCCACACATACAGTGATCGTGTGTGAACATGTTCCCTATAGCAGTAAGTTCACCCTATCGGACCACAGTCTGTGCTGCAATTCCTTAGCAAGTGTAACATCTGATTTTTTGTAAGGACTTTGTGAATATATATATACTTTGTAATGGCTTCTATTTTTGTGGTCTTTTATTAAGTTATGCATGTTAGCATATGTGCCTGTTATTTGGGTTGTGAATATGCATTTTGATTTCAGGATGATGCCACAAGTTCTTGCTGAAGATAGTGACTCAGCCTTCGCCGTACAAGAGTGTTTTTCGGAAACCTGGAGGAGGCGACTTCCCAATACTACATGGGCAATGTTCTTCGAGCAGTATTTTCAGTGAATTTTTATCTCCGTCGCTGGGATCTCTATTTTTGTTATTTCACGAAATATGTTTCCATTTTATGTTATTATGGTTCAATTGATATCGAATATATGCAATCAAAGAAAGTTTATTTGCAATAGCGTGCCATTTGGAAGAAGATGCAGGATTTCAAGTGGGGTGTATATATTGAAATTCCGCCCCAATCAATTCTAATGGCTAGGGTGAGATATCCGATATACACCGCAAGGAATGGGGTGGATTCTGGTCATTCACACCGGCAGGGTTACGTAAGTTCTGTTTTCGTGTACCACCTTTTGGGGAGTGTATAACCACTCTTTTCGCTAAGAGTGTAGGAAGTGACTTTTTGAATAGCTGGCATTCAGTCAAATCTTGCGTTGTTCGGCTGAAACTTCCTGGCAATTATTTATTTTCTGTAGACTGGCTGGCTCTACTATAAGTGGAATGGGTATGAGGTGAGGACTGAGTTCATAATGTTTAGTCAGACCCTCTAAAGTAGGGGCGGGCATCTTCTCCAGTCGGCGGGCCGAATATAAGAAAATTAAGCAGGCTACTATTGGCGGGCCGGATTGCTGAATCGATACATTATTCGCCCATTTATCCACACATGCAAGGAATAAATCAGATCCAATGAATGCATTTTAACGACAGGAATGTCACTTCAAAGGTATTTCTCGCCGACAATGACGAAGACAATGTGGATTTGAGAATAGCATTGTCATACTATAGATAACTAACCTACGGATAGATACCCAACACCCGTCGTCACGCTTGCTTGCCCGGAGGAAATTACTACTCAGCAATCTGAACGCAGCATAATTGTAATCCCATAGCTGACGACCCGCGCGCCTAAATTCAATAAAGTTGATTTTATTTCAAAGCTACTGTCGCACTAATTCCGAAAATATACATTAAAATCTGATCAGGGCCATGAAACCCCTTTGAAATACACCTCAAAGTCTGAAAATCGGCATTGTTCTGAACAATCGCAGCGACGCATCACAATGACTATAACAATGGTCCTTGCGTGGTTGCGATTGTTCAGAACAATACAGATTTTCAGACTTTGAGGTGTATTTCAAGGGGGTCTCATTGCCCTGATGAGATTTTAATGTATATTTTCGGAATCAGTATGACATTAGCTTTCAAATAAGACCAACTTTATTGAATTTAGGCGCGCGGGTCGTCAGCTATGGGATTAGCAATTATGCTGCGTTCAGATTACTGAGCAGTAATTTCCTCCGGGCAAGCAAGCGTGACGACGGGTGTTGGGTATCTATCCGTAGGTTAGTTATCTATAGTCATACAGGCGCCGCCATGTCTCCTTCTCTCTGATCAATTAACACACGGTGCAATCTTCAATTAAGATTTCAAGGCATTCAATAAGCCCGGTACCTCAAATTTACCAAGACATCAATTCATTAGGGTCGAGTAGGTGACGAGATAGCGCCGTTGTTCAACTGTGTTGCCAAATTATTCTCGATATTGAATTCATGCGGCCCTGGTCCTCTACGAAATTTGAGAAGTGGCCCGCGACCCGTTTTGAGTTTACAACCCCTGGCATAAGAGGTGTCTTACAAAAGGCTAAAAGTGTGCCGTGCTACAAGTCGGCGGTTACGGAATCAAAAATAAGAAATATCAGCCTGATGTAAATGACCATTGTAATCGACAACAGTGTTGGGATGACTCGAGTCATGACTTGACTCGAATCAGACTCGAGTCAACTTTTTCGTATGACTTGACTTGACTCGAGTCACTTTGCAAAAATGACTCGACTTGACTTGACTCGGCGCTTCAGAAATCTGGATTGACTCGTGACTCGGAGCAAAATTTACGAGTCAATTTCAAAGTCAGTAAGTAAACGGTGTCGAATAAATCACCCTATCTTATGTATGTTCGGATTGTTCGCGATACGCCGGTGTCATTTGTGAGAGCAACCAGTCATTCGCTGATTGCACCTGTGCAACTTTGCATTTATTCATAGGTTAAATACCGTAATAAATGATCAAACTGAAATACAAAATAACAGTTGCATCGACTAGCCTAATCCCTATTGCTCCAACAACTCACAAGACGTGGGTGCCAATACATGCATGCACGCACGTCGCACAATCACAACAACAAGAAGACGAGATCGCTCATGCGTTTAGGGAAACTATTAGAGAGAGAGATAGTAGTAAGAGATAATCACACATCCCCCCCAACTCCTAACAAAATCAACGAGCAGTGAGTGAGGAGTTCAAAATACAGCGAGTAGAGAACGTCCAACCAAATACTCTAATGGCGATTGAAGCGGGAATCAACATAAAATTTGTGCCCCAATAACGTAGTCCTTGTGCCATACTGGCGGAGTAACATTTCTGCCCGAGCGCTGGCGTCTATCATTAGACGGTGCGGCAACACTAGTGTCGTCGATCGGTACTTCAACTGGTAGATGATCTTCGGCACTCGATTCGGCGGATCTCAGCACGCCAGGGCCTACCTCATGTGACTGTCCACTTCGAGCGGGTGGCGAAACGACTTGAGGTGACGTAGGGGAGATGTGGTACCGATGGATCACTGGGACCGAAAATACTTTGAAAATTCTCTATGATAATTCCATGATTACACTCCGTGAACTTGTCTACAATTACATGATGGCAACATCTTTCCTCACATACCAAAAAATTCGATGTGCCCGAACTATGGGGTCTCTCACAGATGTTTTTTGTTTTGGGGGGTGTAAACTAAATTTAGATCGACATATACATTTGTCTTTGTAACCTTCAACACGAACAAACCAGCAATCATTTTTATTGTGAAGTCTAGGGCTTGTATCAGGCTATATAATGGAACCTATTATTTTTTTCAGTACTTTCCTTGAGTGGAATTTTTTTCGATTCATGTACAAAATTAGTAGGGTGGGGACCGATGATACAATAGCCAAATCAAGCAAAATAATCAAGCATACTAATCATGAAACAAATGAAACGTGCCTACGTACAGAAAATATTTATGTAATAATTGCATATGATGTTTTATCGCCATAACGAGGTATTTGGGGGTCACACTGTCGATTTTCGGGCAATATGTATGTACCCTCAAATTTATAATTTCGAGCCTAAATCGAAACGTGATTTTATGACAACATTTGAGTTAATATTTATTATATTTTTTGACGGTTGCGACCAAACATTCTTCTTTGGCTTCCTGTAGCTTAGATTATAATACTGAGCAAGAAAAGTTGTCACATCTGAGTTTTTTAGGGTATTATGTCATAGGTCCCCGGGTGGTGTGCCATTGGACCCACCGGGTGGGGACCGATGATACGTTCGAGCAACAAATTTTGAACGTCCATATATATTTTTTGATAAGACGGATATTCATGTATATGTGCGCGATAGGTAGAGCTTGTATCAAAGTGCTGAGCCAGCAAAAGATCTGCTGTTTTCGGCTGAACATTTTGGGGCCAGCGATCATTTTCCAATTTTTGATCCATCGGTACCACATCTCCCCTAGCTGTGCCGGGAGACGAGACCGTTGGCTGAAAATATGTGTGCTTTTGGTTCGTGGAGCCGAACACGCCAACGACCTGGTGACATAGGGCCATATGGGTCCGCAAGGCAGATGGCAGCCCGAGGAGAGTTGTTGACTTCCAATCGCTGAACCGCTTATGCTCTCGAGAAACACACCATGTTGTGCCTCCTTTCAAACAAGCACGCTCGATGTCGATACCTCCAAACACTTACAGGTCTGTCACAGATGCCTGGAATGGTTACCATTCCGTGCCCGTGCGTGAAGAAGATAGACACCTTCTGACATTCATCACTGAGTTCGGGAGATATCGGTATAGAGTTGCCCCGCAGGGATACCTGGCCAGTGGCGACGGGTACGCTTACCGCTACGACAGCATCATTGCCGACACACCACGCAAAACGAAGTGCGTGGACGACACGGTCCTCTGGGACGATGACCTTGCCACGCACTGGTGGAGAATGATTGACTATCTAGAACAGTGGTTCCCAACGTGGGCGATATCGCCCCCCAGGGGGCGATTTGTCGGTCCAGGGGGGCGAAAATAGCCAAGGGGGCGATAGGGGGGCGAAAATGGACGAAGGGGGCGATAGGGGGGCGAAAATGGACGAAGGGGGCGATAGGGGGGCGATTGCGCGTTGAAATGGCTATATTGGCGCTCATGACCATAACTGCCACACCCAAACCCTCAATTGGGATGGGGGCCTACAGTTTTTTCGCGAATTAACATTAATTAAATTATAAAGTATTATTTTGGAAATTAAGGCAACTTTTTCCAAAAAAATTCGCGCTGCGCGCCATTTCATCGTCACATATTTATTGCTTATTGGTTACCCTTCTTCCAAGAAATAATACGCATGAGTTATAGAAATGGGCATCTCGGCGTCAGCCATTATCGCACCAAGACATATAAAGTTTCAGGCCATGTAACATGCGACTCTGAGAAGTGTGCCAGAATGAGAAAACCTTGGCGGAAAAGGACTGCCTTTATGCTGACCGACTTTGATATATATACTATATACATATATAGATTTATTTGTCCATGGGCGCCTGAACGGCTGGCGCCAAATGTGTCTGTCCTGGCAATAAAAACCCCACAAAAAATGCCATCTCGCAGAAAAAAATTAATTGCCGGTGCAGAAATACCAATTTGAAATCGTGTGCGTCTTTTAGTTTAGTACGTATGGGCGATTTGAATATCTTTTGACATAGCAGACAGGCCACGAAATGTCATTACGTAACGAAGTCATTATACCCACGGGCCCTACATTTTCCAAGACACCTCACTCAGCTTTACCGGTAAATCTGAATACATGAGCAAAGAGAGGATAAAAAATTGACAGCAATATATATGCAATTCCCGATCATATTGACCGATTCAATCATGAATGATAGAAATTTTTCGCGCTTCGCGCGAATTAAGCTGACTAACTAAAGAGTCCAAAAATTTGTGCTGAGAAGTAGCGTTAAAGAGGTATCGGGGGAGTTGGGTCTGAGGGGTGCAGAAGTTTGCTTTATCGCCCTATGGAGGAGGGTCAAGACCAACGTATTGGGGGGGGGGGATGACGAAGTGCTGTTACGGTCCTTTTGGAATCAAGTCGGAGAAATCACCTTTTTTGTTAGTCAACTCACCAAAATATAGCTGGAAAAGTGTAATTCCGAGGTCGAGCCGAAAAGTT
Source organism: Botryllus schlosseri (assembly GCF_051294905.1). Taxonomy (NCBI): domain Eukaryota; kingdom Metazoa; phylum Chordata; class Ascidiacea; order Stolidobranchia; family Styelidae; genus Botryllus; species Botryllus schlosseri. The sequence goes on along the minus strand of NC_137247.1, from coordinate 21,471,561 downwards.
GACCCTTTTTCTAAGTCAACTCGCCGGTTATTTCATTCTGTATGCCCATTTTTCGGTTCCCAATATTTGGGGGGCGATGATCGGTCTGGAGTTTGAAAAGGGGGCGATGAGTCGAAAAAGGTTGGGAACCACTGATCTAGAATTAATGGGCCGTGAAGGTATCATCCTAAACGCCTCCAAGTTCCAGTTCTGCCGCAGACACATCGAGTTCGCCGGCTTCGAAATTACTGGCGAGGATGTTCGACCTCTGCCCAAATACTTAGAAGCAATACAGTGCTTCCCACGGCCAACAAAAATAGCAGATATACGTGCATGGTTTGGGCTGGTCAACCAGGTATCCCATTATGGCCGGCTTTCTACCATTATGGCAGCATTCAAACCGTTACTAAGCACGAAAACTCCATTTTGCTGGACTTCCGAACTTGATGATGCATTTGCGAACTCCAAGATCGCGCTCATCAACGCTATCAAAAATGGAGTACGGATCTTTGACCCCACTAGAAGAACGTGTCTGACCCCGGACTGGTCAAGGTCTGGCATTGGCTACTGGCTGCGACAGAAGTACTGCAAATGCGTTTCCTTGACCCCTGACTGTTGCGACCATGGGTGGAAAATCACTCTCGCTGACTCAAGGTTCCTCCGATCCGCCGAACAACGTTATTGTTCTTTAGAGGGCGAGGCGCTTGGAATCGCATGGGCATTGGAAGATACGAAGTTCTTCACCCTCGGATGTGACGATCTCATCATCTGCACTGACCACAAACCTTTGGTAAAAATCTTTGGGGACCGCTCCCTTGATGAAATTACTAACACAAGGATTTTTCGTCTGAAGCAGCGCACATTGTCATGGCGCTTCCGTGTCGTCCATGTTCCTGGCAAACTCATTCCTGCATCTGATGCATTCTCCAGGCACCCTGCTCCCTCGACTCCAGTGGATGACATGCCATTGGACCACTGCGACAGCATCGTGTCTGCCCATGAGGACACCAATCTTATTGAAATCAGCATCGTGGCCGCCTCCCGCGCATCATTGAATGCCATTGAAGTTGTCTCCTGGGACGATGTAAAGCGCAGTACTGCATACGATCCTGTCCTCAGTGAGTTAAAAACTCACATCATCTCAGGATTCCCAGACAAATCGGACAAACTGCCTTTTCAACTACAATCATATTGGCGGTACCGCGACAACCTTTCGATTGTAGACGATGTTGTCATGTATAATGACCGGATTGTCGTTCCCCCGCCGCTGCGAGGGGTTATCTGTGAAATCTTACACTCGGCACACCAAGGGACTGCTGCCATGTCACAGAGGGCGCAGGCCACAGTATTTTGGCCAGGGATGACTGAGTGTATAGCACGTACACGAGCACGTTGTGACAACTGCAGTAAAATGGCACCGAGTCAAGCATACATGCCTCCGGCCGAGCCATTCATACCGACCTACCCTTTCCAAGCTGTTGCCGCTGATTATTGCACCGCCGCAGGCCACCACTATTTAGTCGTTGTTGACCGCTTCAGCAACTGGCCAGAGATATTCCATGTGAAGCACGGTGGGCAATCGTCTGGAGCCCTCGGACTCCAAGATGCATTACGAAGTTACTTCGGCACGTTTGGAGTGGCCGAAGAACTTAGCAGTGATGGGGGACCCGAATTTGCTGCGCACAATCACAACAACAAGAAGTCGAGATCGCTCATGCGTTTAGGGAAACTATTAGAGAGAGAGATAGTAGTAAGAGATAATCACACAGCACCTTTCAGTGATCCTCCATTGTCAAATCACAAATAGATTGACTGCAAACGAAACGATCACAGCTTACGTTGTTGTAGTAGCAATAGATTAATCTCATATAGAAACGCATCTTTGTTTCTTAGACAGCTCAGTGTTTTCATTGCGCAGTGCTCATCTTTATCAACACTCTTGTATGATTTAAATCGAACGAATATATAGTTTATGCGTTGATATTCTCACGGATGTGTGGGTAGTGTATTGTACCACATGGATTTGTTCAACTTCTCGAGGCTTCGTATTTCATCCTTTATATTGGCTGATAATAACTAGGGCTGGGCACAATGATTCGAGTACTCGAATCTGAATCGAGTATTAATCCTATTGATTCGAGTCGAGTAGTAAGACGTGATTTTTTCGAGTACTGAAATCGTACGCTCCATGTCAATAAGAGTGAATTTATAAACGAAAATTATAATTCGATACCATTTTCCACTCAGGAAGCCTTGAAACTTCGATTGGTCGTATGGCAGCATACGTAACACGTATTGCAAAGCTACAAATTACCTATGGTGTACGACAGGCTTTATATTATTGGCGGTAGGATAAAATTCATATTTGAATTTTGTCATCTCCCATACATCTCCCAAACTGATGTGACGTCATAATAAGTGATACTCGATTACTCGACTCGACCCGAAGCAAAATACTCGATTCACAATCGAATCACTCAGATACTCGATTTTGCCCAGCCCTATTAATAACAGGCTGTAGCATGTAGCTATACAGTTACTCACGTATTTTATTAGCAATGCTTTGTGTGCGCGAGCGATACAACACCTTTTTGCATATATATTTAACTTTATATTCGTTAGTTGATTCCAGATAAAAGGCCATTTAATCTGTTTTTCACCAAAGTAAAATGTAATGACTTTGCATCATCACTCATACTTCAAAAAATTCAATTTGACTTGAATCGTGACTTGACTCGTGACTTGACTTGACTTGACTCGAGTCAAAATGTGCAATGACTCGAGATGACTCGTGACTCGAAGGTGGTGACTTGATCCCAACACTGATCGACAAACACCATGATTACCACAAACGAGATTAGGGTTCAGTACATCCTAAATGCCGATAATGCTATAGTCTTCTCACTTCGACGACCTTACGCATATGCTTCACTCTCGCACGCTGCGCATACAGAGTCACTAAAATTTGACGTAGTAAGCAAGTAGTGGGGAATCTCGGCAGACTGGGGCCGCGGGCCACATTATCATGTAAGACGGAAAACTATCCGCGGGCCGGACAAAATCCTTCACGGGCCGAATCCGGCCCGCGGGCCGTATGTTGCCCGCCTCTCTCTTGAGAAACTGGTTCATGGAAATCGTAAACTTTCCATTGACATAAAGCGTGGATAAAGGTGTAGAATCGATAAAGATAAATTTTGGTCTCATTTATGCATGGCCAAAAGCCAGAAAAATTGGGCTTAAATGTAAGATGCGGTATGCTGTTTCGAGCAAATATTTGTGCAAGGACGTTTCTTATTTATCATCATTATAGTAATGTAATGAATCTGACGCAACCCCTTTTCAAACAATGTTACCTGCGACAGCTTTTTTTATCCCTCAATGTTGCTGTATACCAGAGGTCTCAAACACGCGGCGCGCGAGAGCCTTTTGTGCGGCCCGGGACGGCATTTTGGAATTTCAAGTATTCAACAATATATTCAAGTGCCGTATATCTCTTTTAGATATAAGAACTTAAAGTTCACGCTAAAATTACTATAAAAATCACCGAAATCTCAACAAACTGCACTATCACATCACTTTTAGAAGCTACCATGCGGTAGAAGATCAGCTATATTACATCACATTTCTAGTTCCTGATGATAAAACGTGACCCGTTGATGATTCGTGACAGGAAATTACTCTTAAAATTACTCAATTTCGGATTCACTGAGTGATTAAATATAAAAATGACTCGAGTTGAGTCGGGCCAAACGTTAAAATCAGAGAAGGATTTGCGAATCAGAACGGTGACTTGTAATCCTACGGACGCAACAACCCATGAAACTGTCATTGGGAATAGTAATATATCAAAAGGTCGTTGCTAGCGTTGCGTAGGGTATATAGCTATCTAATCAGGTCAGTATATGGCAACCATTGGTATTCTGTGACTCCCGTGACGTATAGTTGGTTACATGCCGGGTGTTGTTTGTTCTCTTTATCCGTGTTATTATCGGTGGTGAGTAAGAGAGAGAGAGAGAGATATGATATTCTTTTTCGCCTGCACCATCGAGATGCTTTGACGACGGAGTTGCGATACGGCCCCATGAGGTCATCTAGTCTGCGCCCCCGTTTTTTTTTTTCTCCTCCATGCTATCCGTGATTGCTGAGCGCCTAGCAGGATAGCTGCGGATACCAATTTTCGAGTCTTTGGTATGACCCGGCCGGGGATCGAACCCACGACCTACCGCTCGAGAAGCCGGACGCATAACCATTACACTATCTCGCTCGATAGTAGTACGCTCTACAGCTGTAACACCAATAAATTATTCGCCGATTGGACATTTTCATTCCAGGGGCTCTTAACCAGGGTCCGTAGACTCCATCGGGGTACGAAGCACCACATCAGGCTATGCGAGATACATTGTGGAATTAGGCCTACATGCTGTGGAATATAATATATTCTTGGCCAATTTATTTAACTGGCAAATAGTCTTCACGCTACGCGTGATTTTATGTGAATGGGCTTTCTGATTTTTATATAGGTACTGTCACGGTGGTTTATTTTGTTATGGCTCACCCTTCGCCACCTCGAGCACTTTGCGGTGCACGTGCATTTATATGTGGAGTGACGCGATGGAGGTCGTCTGTATTGATGTTGTTGTAATACTGGTTTGCTGATATTTGTTGTTCTATTATCTTGTCAGGGTTTCGAGAGATTTTTTAACGTCATCAAATAATAGATTCATCCATTTGGAGTTCTTGTTTGGTGTCAGTTGGGAAACAGAAGAAAGCCAGCTTAATACAAACGTCGACATTTTTGGAGACGACAGGTACCATCAGGAATTGTGTTGAAAATGGACAGGGGCTACGAGAAATCTAATTGGAAGCACAAAGGCTACGATCGCTAAAAAGGTTAAGAAGCAAATCTGTTACTATGACTCAATAAAGATTATATTTAAGTTGTTATTGATATGTTCCAATAATCATTGAAGGCAAAATCTAACGCTGATTTAATTTGACTTTGTCGATGACAGTAACAATATAGCCCAGTGCTTTTCAACCTGTGTGACGGTTCGCACTGGTGCGAATGAAAAAAATTGCAGTGCGAATGACGAAGGTGGTGCGAACGGTGCGAATGAAAAATCCGGATGAGTGCGAATGAAAATAGTGGATAATTGTTCATTTTTCTGACGTGGAATAATATAAATAAAACCTAATAGAAAATGCAAGGGCCGTGCAACTGTTGTAGTTGAGACGCAATTGCAAAAAAATTGTTTAACTTGACGCACCACTAATCGTAGACCTCACAAGCCGTAGTTAATTATCGCTTTCGCATTATAATTATTACGTAACCAAAAGCTTGGTTTAGAAGCTGGTGTAGTTGCAGATATACAGTTATATTTGTTGAATTTATTGCAAAGATCCTACCATAGTTTCTACATATCCAAGGGCACTGTGTTGGATACTGTAGTCAATAAGCTAGACACGCAGAAAACATGGCTTAATGATAAGACTCAGCCGACCTTTGGTTTGAATTCATGATAAGATTTGTCCGAATGTTGTTTTTTTCCTTCTGGAAAATTTGTGCGAACACCGCTGAGATGAACTAGTGTTGGGGTGTGCAACAAGCGAGTTCAGTCCTATAAGATTCATTCATTTTGACGCGAACTCCTTCTGCGTCGGATTACATGAACGCGTGAACTTTTGGCCAACATACCGCTGATTAAATGCGGAGCCGCTGATAAAATACGGTGCCAAAAACATCAGCGGCGACAAACCCTTGGCCAAAAATCACCGTCGCTGGATGGCCAAACCTTTCGAGTTTCGATATAGATATGCTCCGTTGTCGGCACGGAATAGTCCCGTTCTTGCAATCTTCGTAGACAGTAGTACAAATGCGACACTCAGAGAAATTTACTTCACCCTAATTTAAAATCGCGTGCGTCAGACATATTTCAAGGAGCTGTGTTTGGTAGAATTGTGGTGTGCGCGTTCTGTATGTCATACATGCTCGTAAAATCGTAGTATACTACTCCAATACTAAAAATTAATTCCTTTTCATGGGTGAGGCTCGGGTTGCGAGATGCCACAAAAATTCAGATTTTGGTGGAAGTCAAAATTTGCTTCAAGTTTATTAAACTGTTATGGATATACAAGTTATATTAAAATAAAGAGTCGATCAAACAGTATCGTGACTTTGTTTGATCTTCCCATGTACTCGCGAGACAGAAAATTTGATATCGAAAAAAAACAGAACTCAAGAGGAAGCATCGTATCATAAGGTAACGAGTTCTAATATGCCTACTCTCCTTGACGGTATTGGAGATTATTTTCCAAGACATCAGGCACAAGCCTCAACACCAGCATGTGGATTTTTCACCTTTTCGACAAACTGGAGCCTCCGGGACCCTTGTGTCATCTCTCAAAAACGATTTCTGCCAGCAAGCGTTTTTCATTCGCGGAAAAAACGCTGTATTTTGGATAGGAGTGCAGAACAGTTATCGTACAAGATCTGCCGAGAAGCGTTTTAGTGAAATAGTTGAAATCAAAACGAGGGAAAAGAGTTGCCTTATTAATGAGACACTTCATGGCCTAACAGCTACGGTAGCCAATTTGTTGCACATCTGAACAGAATATTCTTATGTATCTTCACCTTCTTTTTGTATAGCAATTTTCGGTGGGCATGTGCGAATGAAATTTATTTTCCAAAAAAAGTGCGAATGAAGCTCAAAAAGGTTGAAAAGCACTGATATAGCCTATACTTATCATGACTATATCAAAACCAGAATTAGGCTACACCACTCAAATGCTCTGATATCAAATCAATCTTCAGTACATTTTAAAATATTTTACATAAAATTGTGGCACGTCAAAGGTCCACTAGCTGCAATATTATAACCCGACAGTTTTACGATGTCATGATGCATCCTGTCGCACATGATGTCTATAACTCATTAATTAAAAACATTACGCACGGCACAAAAAGAATTTTATTCAAATATTTGAAAATGTGATTTTGTCGTGTCAAGCATGAATAGTACAATAGTAAATTAGATTTCCAAGATGTTTGTGGAAAGCCTGTCTTCAATAAGGTCCCGTCAAATAAGGCCAATACTTGGAAATTATACATTGGATATCCCTATAGATGCTGCGGCCCGCGGCGTCATCAAGAACAAGGAAATTGGCCCGTGAGCTCATTTGAGTTTGAGACCTCTGCTGTATACGCTTGGCGAAGAAAAAAAGGCCTAGTTGATACTTCGCGGAAAGTTACAGGAGCTTCCCCTGGCCGCAAAGGAAAAACGGCAGCATCATGCAGCCACACTTTTCAGAACTATCACCTCGTCCATATATAGGTGTAGCTTCGAGATACTACTAGAGATCGAGGTATATTGAGCCCACTTTAACCGGGCGTAACTGTTTCGCTCAGAAACGACAGAGACAAAAAAAAAAACAGAGACACAGTTACATGTTGTAACAAAACCAAAGCAGGAGAGGTAGGCTTTTATTATTATTGACAAAATTATCGGGAAGTAGCCTATTCTATAAGGGCACAAGCAAGTCGATGACGGGCCTTGAATGTTTTCTTGCCAAAAGGCCGATAAGGTAAAATATACAGATAAAGGATTATCGCGAGATTGCAACATGCAACTCCTACCTGATGAGCTTTGTGATATGTCAGCAAGAACCAATAATGATGCTGCCGTCTTCATAAAAAATGCGAAGAAGACAAACGCAGTAAGCCATTTGCTGAAGCGCTTTTCAATGTAAGTGTTAATGACGATATCAGCACTGTGCGTTCTGAAAATAAAACAGAAGAAGCAATCGCAGTTCACACATTTATATTTCCACCCTGTTCTAAGAATTAGCACAACCTATACCTTCATCTCTAATTCGAACAAATAGGTTATTGAGGATAGCCAGCCTATAAAATCTTGTTAATGTTTCTGACGCGTGTGCGTTTTCATCATATCAATATTTGATATATTTCACATGTATCATCACCATGTCTTCGGTTGCAATATAATCAAAGGAAAGATAGCGTTTCGGCTTTCAATGAGGATTGTACTATAGTGTGGCCCGCGAATGGATCCCGATGTTGAATGCGGCCCTTGAGCTAAAAGGTTTGCCCACTCCTGACCTAGGGTTACCATGCGTCCTCTTTTTTAAGAAGATTTGTCCTCTTTTTTCAATAAATTGAAAGTGTCCTCGGAGGACGCCTAAAAGTTTTTATAATTGTAAATATAATTTTCTGAACCAGTGCTTTTGAAACTTTTTATGAAAAACAAAACTTCATCAGCACCAACCAACCGGAATATATTACACAAAAAGGAAAGGATGAAACTCATCAGTTTTGTATTCGAATGCCCAATAAGTAGGCTAGCGGTTGTTAATGACTTTGTCGCTGCTGAATATTTCTGGAAATTTATGACAAGTTAGGCATAATATCTTGCTCCTAGGCTCCCCACAATAGGTTATTAAGTGTCTCATCAAGAAGGCAACTCCTTTTCCTCGTTTTGATGTCACCTAGCGCACTAAAGCCATGTTCGGTCTGATAAGGTGTTGGATGTTATACAAGAACTTCTAGTTCTTGGATGACCATGTGCTTAGAAGAACTATCGAGAACGCTTATTCAAACTGCAGCGTGTTTTCCGCGATTAAAAATGCTTGCTAGCATTCGGAAAGACGCTTCGTCATACCAAGATATGTTAACCGATTGGATGGCACGGTGAGCACCAAGTTATATCGGCCAGTGATGCAATTTAAGATATCAACATCGACTTGTCAATGGATGATCTTCTGGATTATGAAATCGATTTTACAAATCAAAGGTTGGTTCATTGTCATGGTTCTGGCACAACTGTCAAAGTATGAAGAATGAAGAAGATTTTCGCAGCCATACTTGGAAACTTCCATTTCATACCATACTTGCAAATTTCCATAGTCCATACTGAAATTTCATTTCATACTATACCATACTTCTTTCATACTATGACCTGCTAGTAAGTAGTAAGCCTGAAGTCATATCACATGTAATCAAACATCGTTCATTTGAAAACCAACAATTAAGATCAAATACAATTTATTCTAAATTTTTATATTACGAATAGTATTACTGCAACATATGTGTATGTTTCAGTCAGCACCAGAATCTCGATCATCTCGACATACAATTTATACATTACTGAATTGAAATGTATGACGGCATATATTCTCCGAATTAATGAATGTTGGGCTGTTCCATCGATGCGATCGTGCTTATCTTTTGAAGGTGCAATGAGTGTCATGCTGGGGTTCTGGTAAAAATCATTTTGCCTCTGATTAAAATCGCTTTTAATCGAAGCAATACTTCAAATCATAATTTTTTTGCTTTTCTTTCTTATTACTCGTAATAAAAACAATCAAAGAACATGGGATGAGTGACCACCATGTCAATCAATGTAATGCAACGTACCCACCAACTCAATAATGTGCGGCCGGAATCACCATCCCGTAGCTGAAAATATTCTATCTCACTGGCAATAATGAGTTGCTAGAATCGCCATTAATCCGTCCCGAGATATGTTCAGTAGGGCCGGGGCTGGGTTGTAACTTGGGTTGCATTTAAAGCTAAGATCAATTTAAAACAAACATGTTTAGAACCAGAGGTGGTCCGTAACGAAATACTTCTACTTTTTGGAAGTACTCAAGTAGTTTTCCACTACATATGGTACTTACTCATGTTGATCTAATTTTATCTACTTCTACTTCTACTTCGTAATATTTTGTGATCTACTTACTTACTTCTTGCTATTTTCAGTTTATCTAGTAGAAGTAGTTTAATCCCCTAATACGAAAGATAGCCTGAGGAATTATGGGGCTGTTTTCACGGATTTCCAACATTTAATATTCATAAAAGTCAACTAAAGCCCAGAAATTTTGTTACGCTTCGCGCACAGTAGTTATGGAGTGCCAAATATGTTTTCACGAAAGTATCAGTGAATGTAATTTTGGTACCGGATTGTGTGGTTCCGCTCACACCGCATCGACGCCCATATCAAATATTTCATCACAGTAAATATGGCCCACCATAACGTTTGAAACTGCCGTTTCGCAATCTAGCAATTACCTATCGTTACCCAGCAGCCCATGACGTGTCCTGCTAACCTGGAAAATCCGGCCTTTCGGAAGGTTACACCTGTTTAAGCAGATCGACTTTGAAGCTTCATGGACAAAAGACATTATATATATGTTTCGCTTTCTAGAAGTGGTATTTGTATTTCACTTTCAATTCCGAGTATGATACTCAGAGTATCATACTTTGAGTTCTAATTACTTTCTATTCTTTTGTCTGCAAAACATACATGTTGAAGCATAAAAGCAAGTGTAGTAATGCCTCTATTTTCCGAAAATAAAGCTACACTAAATATAAATTTTTACGATACACAATATTTGTTATTTGTAGTGATATGAGCCATACTGAGAGACTACTCGCTACAGCGATGGCACATGCTGGATGGGGATACTTATTATTATTATGGTTGATTCGTTGAATAAAGCTGAGCTTGTGCTTTTGTTAATAAACGCCGCTGTAAATAACAAGCAGATATCTTGACATGGTGGCAGTTTGCTGTTGTATCTGCGATTGCTTCACACTTGAAAAACACAAGAAGTCAATGGGCATATCACTTATGCAGCTGATAGGTACTGTGTTTGCACTGTGGTCGAGAGTTGCAGTCTCGTCTTTTTGATTTGGTAGACGCGAGAGTGCATCAGCGAGCACCATGCCGGGTCCAGGTCTATAGGATACCACAAAGTCGTAGCCTAGTGTTTGCGATATTATTCTCTGTAAGCGAGGGGGTGCACAGTATATCGGTTTTTTGAATATCATTTCAAGCGGTTTGTGGTCGGTAATGACCTTGAAGTGGCGGCCAAACAGATAATGGTGAAATCTTTTTATGCCATACAGAATTGCTAGGCACTCTCGCTCAATATTACTGTAATTTGACTCACTTGGCGTCAGAGCTTTGCTTGCGAAAGCGACCACTCGATCACCTTGAACCAGGGAACTTCCTAATCCTTTTAGCGATGCATCCACTTCCAGAGTGACCGGTGAAGTAGGATCGTAGTATTGTAGGATGTGGCTGTCCGTGATTGCTTTCTTGATCTGCTCAAAGGCGTGTTGGTGATCTTCATTCCAGACAAATGTTATATCCTTTTTGCAGAGGTCTCTCAATGACGCACTTGTTTTCGAAAAGTTTGGAATGTGACAGGCTAGGAATTGTGCCATGCCTAAGAATGTCTGTAGGTCCTGCTTGTTTCGTGGTGTCGGCATGCCGGTGATGTCACTGACTTTTGTCGGGTCAGGTTTTACACCGTGATCAGTCAGTAGTCTTCCGAAGAACGAGATGCAGTTGGTCTTGATGCAGCATTTTTTGGAATTGAGCATGAGACCCTCATTTTTCGCAGTGTACAAGAAGTGTCTCAGTCGCCTGTCATGTTCGTCATCGTCTTTTCCGTGTATCACAATATCATCAGATATGCCAACACAACCTTTGCATTGGGCAATGATAGCATCCATTTTGGCTTGGAATATATCCTGTGATACATTGAGCCCGAATGGAAGGCGCAAGAAACAGTATTTGTCGCCAAGGGGGCTTCGAAATGTCGTCAGTTCTTGTGAGGCTGGTGATAATTTTACACTCCAGTATCCAGATTTAGCATCAAGCTTAGAAAATACTTTTGACTTGCTGAATTCTGGTAGAAGTTCTTCGACTGTAGGGATCTTGTGTGGATTTCTCTTCAGCGCTTCGTTGAGACGTCTTGGATCAAGGCAGACTCGCAGTGTTTTATCTGCCTTCATTGCCACAGTAAGCGAAGAGCACCAGTCAGTATGTTCGGTGACTTTCCGTATAATCCCCAGGATCTCCATCTTATCGAGTTCTCGCTTGATTTGATCCTTAATATGGATTGGGCATTGCCAATGCCGTCAAAGCAGTCTGGAAATGCTTTTTTCAGGTCCTCAATGGTATCCACTCTAGGCGGTGTCTGCTCTGTATGAAGAGCTTTGTCCATGACACTGCATGTGTCCAGATTTAGTGTTACAAGGTTGAGTGCCTCGCAGGTGATATGCCCATTGACTTCTTGTGTTTTTCAAGTGTGAAGCAATCGCAGATACAACAGCAAACTGCCACCATGTCAAGATATCTGCTTGTTATTTACAGCGGCGTTTATTAACAAAAGCACAAGCTCAGCTTTATTCAACGAATCAACCATAATAATAATAAGTATCCCCATCCAGCATGTGCCATCGCTGTAGCGAGTAGTCTCTCAGTATGGCTCATATCACTACATCCTCCTCTTTCAGTTTTCGTCAGCGTCGATATAGCGTTTCGGTTTGCGTACAGCTCGGCCGGATCTGGTAGTCTGTATGCTTGTGTTCAAGGCGCTTGAAGATGGTGTGGTATTGTCTTCTTGTTCTATCGGTATGGATGTGCTTGACGTATCCACAACGTTTGTCAAGGTTTGCTCCGGGGCACATGTTTCCACATTTCTCAAGTAGGCCCGATTTCTTACAAGCTGTCGTCCTGTTGACATTTGTACTGTGTATCTTCGGTCACTTTCACGCGATAGTATGGTCGCGGGCTTCCAAATTTTATCTTGTTTGTCCAGCACCCGTACATTTTGTCCATGGTGTTGTAGAGGAAGGTCTTTAGTGTGCTGATCGGCGTATTTCTTCTGGTTTTCCACTATCCGGTCGACCTTGTCCCTGTATACCTGAGGTGTTGAGATGATATCATGAGTAGGCAGCTTCGTCGTGATGCGGCGGCCAGATAGCAGTATACTAATCACGCAAAGTGTTGAAACCGTATCCGATACTTTTCCATATTACTCTTCGCCTAACCTTGGGGCCTTATAATATGGGGTAGGTCGCCATGCCATGATATTCTCTAAATCAGGGTCTTTTAGTAAACAAAGGGTTACTATCGTATTTTCATATCAATACTATAATTTGCATCCCATGATGCGAAAGAATGCTTATTCTGTCGAAAATTGATACCTCCTGGGATACATCAATACGAATCAAGCTCTCTACACCTTCCGCATAGCTCAATTTGCGGATTTTGACAGTCCATGTGAACGAACTGTTTTCAAAACTACTCACTTACTTGAGTAGATTTAAAGTCGGTCAATTCTACTTCTACTTCAAGTAGTTTTAGGTGACCTATGGAAGAAGTACTTCTACTCGTACTTGAGTAGATTTTTTTCGTCGATACTTCTACTTGAGTAGCATTCTTGACTACTTTAACCACCTCTGTTTAGAACAAGGCCCTTGTTTAAAACATGTTTTTTGAAGCCATGGGCCCAAGAGTAATCAATGGTGATGTCATAGTGGAATGAGATTGACAATTGAAAATATAGGATAAATATAGCTCCTAGGACCAAATAGGCTTCCAACCCCTGTCATATACCCATCAAAAACTACTTCAACCAGGACTATACATCACCATGCGGCATTTTTACGGTCGACGGTCATCATCATCAAAACATTCAATCAGTACCAATGATCTATATCTATGTAATATAGCTGTTGAACTGACTATTTCAAGTGTTCCAACCAGTTCATATCATATACGTCGGTTATTTCGAGTGAAAATCGTCCGTATGCTCATACTACATGTTCGTTGTAAAGTGTTTGCACAATTATGGCATAATTATACAACACTATTTTAAAAGGCCTTTGTTTAAAACACTGTGTAACAGTGGTTCTCAACCTTTTTGTCTTCGTGGACCCCATTTAAACAGTCACGGACCCCCGCGGACCCTGAAAGTTTTAAAGCTAATCTAGCTCAATTATCGTGCAACGTCGTATGTCTTGTGCGATTATTAACTGTAGGCTAGTGATAAACAGCAGCAAAATGTCTTTTCTTCAAAATAACATCATACTATTTATGTAGAAATTGGGTAGACTTTTATTCGAAAGCGATTTCTGTAGCAGTGTAGCTGAATTTATTGAAATGCGTGATTGTATCTCGGAAATCCGCGTCTTCGATTTGATATGAACGAGTGCCGAAAATCCATTTCCAGCAATGTATGTGCTGGCGAATAGAATAATATCGCGAAATATATTATTTTTTAATGAACATACAACGTCCAGCCTAGTCGTTTCTATCAAGCAGCTCATCTTTGTAAGTTATTTCAGAATATTAGTTACGTAGCCTATATCAAATGAGGAAATGGGCTGTGCAAACATTTCGAAGTCACCCTGATTGACCTGCACGACTGCGACTTTTATATTTCACCACAAACTCCAACAAAATGTCCATTCTGTTGATGTGATTCCTAAAGTTTTAGCAGCGATGACGTGAAACGGCCCCGGGATTTCCCTAATTTAAAGAAATACAAATAAGGTTATTACCAATTTCGCAAATTTAGAGGCTTCGCGGACCCCCGGCTAACACATGTTTTAAACAAAGTGTTTTAAACAACCATTTGTTTTAAATACAACCCTAGTTGTAACAAGGTCGCAAGGTCACGAGTCACAAGTCAATCTCTCTTTCACAGTTTGGACTCAAGTCAAATCGAGTCATTTTCAAGTCACTACAGAGTCAAGACCTAGTCCAAGTCCGGGTGTAGGACTTGCAACATATTTTTGTGGTCGCATAAAGTGTACACGTGTACGATTGTACAAATTCGGATTTTCCGCGTCATTTATACAGCTGTGATTTCAGTAATTTGTGACACTCGAATATTTGACTAGACGCCCAATACACGATTCAAAATCGAATTCCTCAGATACTCAATTTGGATCATCCCTATAATGTTGAGTCAAATCGGAATCATCCATATCACTAGTATAGCGACCCTGATACGGCGTTACGTACCTAACTGGGAAGCGGCTGTGTTTCTGGCTCGGGACATCGTCTCTCTGCGATCGCTGCCTGCCAACGCTCGTAACACTAAACGCCTAACACACAGTACACGAGTCCATACGGTTATAATAAGATTATATTCCACGACACAGTACTCAAAACGTTTCACACTAGACTCATATTCTCATAATACATAGCGATACATACAAACTGATAACAGAAACATACGACAATACCAATACGAGACACAGGCCTACACACAGCACACAAGTTCACACAAACCCTATTACGACAGCTAGGCCTAAACCTACACCAGCAGCAGCCTTGCCATCTACAGGCGAGGGACTAACTACGGGGCAATATCACTCCCCAGATGCTCGCACAGCATCGTCCGTGATCTTTCCTTGCCCCAGTCAATTTATCTTAACAGAGATTCTGACAGGATACATCCACCTCTAGCCTACAAATACAATGCCAACTACCTGCTACTTCACACCTTAACTGCCTATTACTAGAACTACTTCAGGCTGCTGCTCCCGACTACTCATACTTCACGCTACCAAACACAGAGGCATACTCACTCACATCCAGCTTCAGCCACGCTCTCAGCCAACTCCTCTAAGCCAACACGCGGTCTCCAGCCATACCACGCACTACATCAATTTCTGAACGGCAAATATAGAACATTCTGGAAACCCCAGGTTGCCATGCTACCCAGGCCCGGTCCGGTTTATGTACAATCCACATGGTTGTCCGAAAATCAATTATAACATCAGCGCAGTGAAATTAAAATCAAAACTAAAGGGTAAAAAACTGAAATAGATCGCATTCATTTAAATCAGTCCGATTTAAACCATAACCCTGCATGCTGCCACGCAGTTAGAATGAAAACAAATACCACAGTATTGCCCATTGCTATCATGTAGCTTAGGAACAAAGAAAAGCTGAATCCGGTTATAGGGAGAAGTGACGACGCAACCATAGGAAGGATAAATCCACCAACACCAAACATTAAATTCCACACGCCCGATAACGCGCTGTGCATCGAAAAATTGTCCTTGAGCTCAGCGCGTCCGTCAACGGCAACACTCAACAATTCGCCAAATGATGGAATCAGCGTTAGTCCACAGAGCAGTCCAAAAAGTGCAATGGCTGCATACGCCCAGAATTTTGGCAGAGTTGGTGTGAATAGAAAAGGAATACCGCACATTCCGAGAACGCCGAACACCAATATTATGCGTCTCGTCTTATCACCATAACTCGATACAAAACCAACTATAACCGAAGTAATGCTGTACGTTAATGACAAAACTATCATGGAGCATCCTACCTCAACTACATTAAATCCCAGTGGAGTCAAGTATATTACGGATAACGAGTCTACAATTCCCAAACTACCGTACGTTGACAACACTACACCTGATGCCAATATCGCTATGGGATTTGTGAACAATTTAGTCGGATGAAAGTGCTCACAAGTATACGATTTATTTTCATAGCTTTGCATTAAATAATTTGCGGCAGGTAACATCGGGATGATGAGCAAGCTAGATACTAAGAATGGCAGAAGAATGCCATTCCATATAGTAAACAGAGCACTACCCAGCAGTGGACCGCATACGAATCCGACGGAGGCAAATGTTTCCGCGATACCGAACACAGTGCCTGCCTGATCAGGAAATTCTTGACATATGGTGGTCAGGGCAGCAACCAAATAAGCTCCTTGACCGCACCCTTGGAATATTCTGATAATACTTCCGGCGATTACCATGGTTGTCGAATCTTTGGCGAGTTCTAAAACTCCAAACATTGCTTGTCCGATTCCAAAACATGCTAGTCCACCAAGAAATAGTGCCTTGGTCCCAAAGTAAACTTGATATTTTCCGAAAAACGCGCTGCTCAACGCCATAACGATCAGTACAAGTTGCATAACCAAAGAAGATTCTTCGGGATTTCCACCTCGGCTTACAAAAACTTCCGCCATGAACGGATATGGAGTGCTCACGCATATAAATACTATTGTATGACCAAAACTGATCAATATCAAAATCATCTTCTGACGAGCCGTGATGTCCTTCCAATTGGACTTCTCTTTAGAACCCGCGACATTTTCATCAGAGTCTTTTACAGCAAAAAGGTTTGTTTCTTCCGAAACGACCTCGGTATCAAAATCTACCATTGTAATTTCAAAGCGCGCCGCTGCGCTCAGTTCGACATGGCATCTGTTCTGAAATTATGGTAACCCTTAGTATAAGCTATATATAATAGTTTGTCTTTAATAGTTTGTGCGAGTGTCGATGTATGATCATTGATCACACGATTAGATGTTCGTATACATGATCGGGGTCTCGGGAGTTTCAATATGAAATATGTGTGTCACGGAATATATTCGAATACTTTTTGAAATGCGCGGCATAGAGCCTTACAGTGTTTGGATTTGCTTAAGAGGCCTAAAATGTATTGCCTTTAATTGTGAGTGTGTCGATGTATGATTAATTGATCATTGATCCCATCGCTACATGTTCGTATACATCATCGGGGATATCAATATGAAATATATTTGCTAGGAAATCTGAGATATGAAAAGTATGTAGGTCTACAGAATTAATCATAGAAATAACGACGAGAAACTTTATAACGGCCGTAACGTGCGAGCGATGGGTGAATTCACTGGACATGTCACCACGCCTAAAATCAATAAAGTGTTAATGCAAATCAATCAAAATGTAATTGTATATATACCGAAGGTGTGGGAAAATTTTCCGTCACAATAGTGAAAATATCCATATTGGTTCTATATTTTAAATTGTAATTCTAAAAGAGCCATACTACGAGGACAATCATCTGGTACGTAATGGTGACATGAAGTCAAAGCTTATTAAATGGGATTCGTCATGGAATGTACCAACACCCACACCAATCAAGTCGGCTGCTCGGCCTTTGAGCAGGCTTTAGCTTAGCTACATTTGCAAGATACCCAATTTTAATTTTATTTCGGTGAGAGCCATAATATCATAGTGTTCAATATGGTATGGACACAAGCAAATCTCACGGCTCGGTGGTCTCTCTCAATTGGTCTACGTCAAACATACGGCCCGCGGGCCTCATCCGGCCCGCCAGACCTTTTCATCGGCCCGCGAAGCCATTTTGAAAAATGGCTGTATTATCCAGTACATTTCTCACAAATGTTGAGATTTAGCATCAAATAATCCCTCAAGAGCAAATGTCGAGTATAGTCAATTGTTCGTAGGCCACATTATAACCATCCGACAGTGGTGTTGTGGTTTCACTCTAGTAATACCATCAGCAAGGAAGAGCCGTCATTTACGTCCAATTTCGAGAAGTCAAAAAATGCACACTAAACTCCGAGTTTTACGGAAAAATGGACCCAACAGTAGCTATTCAAATATCTGTGGACACACTCCCACACACAAAAAAATCTGGTAGATTTACAAAGAAATTTCTGTAAATTTTACAACGAATTACCGGTCGCAGCTAATAGCAGCGTGTAGTTTGTTATTTTACATTTTGATATGTAATATTACATTAATTTAGCTGCTAAGTCAAGTTACCAGAATTTCTTCGCAAGGTTACTGACAGTTACTCGCTACGGCATTTTACCAAGCTATTGGCAAAATTGATTAGCTTCCAAGCCCCAGCAACCAGTGGATACGTGGAAGTGCATGTCACTGTGATATCATTCTCGTTGCGATTTGACCTGACTCAACCTCGTTCGCGAGACAGGATTAGGTCACACGGAACTGATTGACCCTAGTACCAATTTCGGTATAGTGCATAGTTGGGTGCAAGAAGCAGCTGACAATGTAGTTACACCATATACATTATATTATAAGGCTATGGCTACACGGTCGGTCTCGGCGGTTAGATTTGTTGTAACAGATAGGGCTAATGAGTTACAAAAATCAGTTTAGGATATATAATCTTATTCCTGAAACTAGAAATATCAGCACATCAGCAGGCTCAGTTGACCATTTCTTAATGGCGGACACGGCGACCTATAATAGGTTACCTTATGTTGCGCGTTGCAGGTTATTCTGAGATTCGTAGTAAACAACCAACAGTCAACTGTGACATCACAAACAGCGTCCGGTTAGGTAAGTAAGTAGGGAACCACACGTGGAGCAATAAATATCAATATATACGAAATTAGATGCAAAAGAAAGGGACTATAGGTGTTGATAGATGTTTCTGTTAGAAAAACCAACCTGGATTCAACATTATAACGTGGACAGTAAATATTATTGGTGGCATATGTGAGCGGATGAATATCACTTATTTCAAAGTCGTCTGCGTGTCGAGCCGAGTAGCCGACTGGTCGGCCATTAATATTGAGCTTTGGGCATGCAAAGGCTGACGGTGCGAAGCTTGTGACTTGTGATTGAAGAAAGTAGAGACTTTCGTTGAAGATTGTCAGGACTGATGAATGGGATGCACATCGTAAAAGGTACAGTAGCCTACTGTATAGTATTAGTTACCGTGAATATCTACGACTGTGCACACCACCCGGATGACTTTGGTTTCATGATTTAAATATTTCAGTCGCCCCATTCTCAGTTCTATTTTGGGATATTAGTCGACTTGTATAATGGCCTGCGACACCACATACTCTGTCGCGGAGTAGTTGAAACTGTTAGCTTGTTATTGACATTTATCGAGTCATAGCTTAGATATGTTTTCATCCACTGCTCGATATGTTTGGCTCACATGCCGCATTAAATGAGGCACCTTTTCTTTCAACACATTGATCATTTAAGTCATGAATCTCTGCTATATCATGTTAAATGAGGAGTCGTCAACTCACAATGTACCAGTACCGGTACTTCAAAACTTGTTATATTTTTGTTAGCCTATTTTTCTTAGTCTTTATAAGTCATGTCTAGGTTAGCAACTTGGCTTAGTATAGCGACTTACGCATGAATTATTTTTAGTGGAACTGCAAGATACCAGTCACACAGAAGGAATGAAGACGAGAAAAAGAAACAATTGGAAGTTTATCCGGCGTTGGAATTAATTCACCTTTTCTTGGGACCACTCCGTGCTATATTTGCATGCCTCCTAAACAAGAATTATACCTCCAGCAGCAATACTTTTTCATCGTGAATCATGAATGAATATACAGTTGTCCTAATGTCGTCTTGAGGGCGTGAAGAAACTTTTGCGGTATTTTGGCATCGCGTTGCTTTGGGATAGGTATGGATGTAGGCTGAGACGTGAATTTACAAGCTGGCATGTAATCTGATTTACAAGGACAGCATGTAGGGTTGTAGGTAGGTAGGTAGGTAGGTAAGGCGGTAAAATTACAGTCTCGGTGGTAAATGTACACAGAAGAGAATGTAGATTGAATATACCAGAGGTGACTGTAACATTACAGTCTGGCATGTAAAGTTAGATTACCGGACGGTTGTAAGTTGAATTTACATTGAGTGACGGTAATGTTATATTACTGCCAAGTGGCTGGCCACCCTGCTTCCAGACATTTCGCGGTAAATCGAGGTAAATTTTTTTTTGTGTGCAATTTCGCTCATGACTTAACAGGACCTCTGCATACAGAGAATCCCGAATCGCCATATAATAGTAATGAACCAGCTTTAATATATCCCATACACATAGGTATATCGTCATTAAAGCTACTCTTTTAGCAGTTAATATTACGGTATTTAACCAGCCATACCCATAATTTTTCTAATCACATTATTCGCTAATAAAAGTGTTGCTTGAGTAGAACCATAGTGTCCTATATGGTGTCGACTCAAGCAAATCTCACGCCTCAGTGAAATTGATTCACGTCACAATTTCCATTTGGCTACAGGCAATTTGACGGTCATTTTTGACCGGCTTGCCGAGCATTAAATTTGGTAAAATGGGTATCAATCGAAAGCTGACTCTGCACTGATTACAAAAATATAAATTTTATTCCGTTCGTGGCCCTGGAACTCCCACAATCAGCCTCGAATTTTTCATTGTTATGGAGATTGGTATTTAGACGCAACAATGCTGTCTGGCGAAACGAGAGAGTAGCTCAAGACGCAACAATGCTGTCTGGCGAAACGAGAGAGTGGATCAAGAGGAAAGGAGCCAGACACCATATAGGACACTATGATAGAACCCTATGATGCTTTATTATGTAATATATTATTGTGTAGGCTTGATAATTGAGTATTCAAACATAAACACGGGTATGGAATTTCAATCATTTGAATGGTCCGGCCCGCGAGCGATCAGATGGTTTAAATCCAGCCCGCGGTGCAATTTGAGTTTGACACCCCTGCTATACGTCATACTATCCATTTGGCTAAAGGCAATTTGACGGTAATTTTTGACCGGCTTGCCTAGCGCGATATTTGATAAAACAGGTATCAATTGAAAGCTACCGCGGTACTGATTGCGAAAACATAAATTTTACTCTGCTCGTGGTCCTGGAAACCCCCGAAATCAGCCTCGAATGCTGAATTGTAACGAAGTTTGGTATTGTGACGCAGCCATGCCGTTTGAGTAGCTCAGGAGCAAGTGCACACGACAGTGAGAGTGTGAATGCTCAATCAATTGCGCAACAATGACCAATACGCTTGCGATTGGCGCTGCTCCTCACCTGCTCCCAGACGGCATGGTTTGGAAACACCGCGTCCAGAATTCCGGTTCCTAGTAGTCGCGCACCCCATAGGCTAGTGGTTCCCAACCTTTGTCGTCTCGTGGCCCCCTTGGCCAATATTTGAGCTAACATCCCCCCCCCCCTGCGAAAAAGTTGTCTCTGACTGAAAAAGGTGCTTTTTAACGCATAACCATTTGTTGACTGAGCAATTAATGACCGAACATATTCAGATATGTCCGAACTATGTCGAATACGGACCGCACTACACTTTGATAAAGTACAGCTAAATTTGACCTGTAATTTACGGGTCGGGTAGCCGCTGACGAACAACAAATCACCAAGTCCGCTTGGAATGACCTCGAGTTGAATCGATGAATCTGGTACGTTTTTCGCGTTAGCTCATATGTTGGCTTAAAAAAGTAAACAGTTTCATCAGAGGCCTCGTGCTGAATTTTTTCTGCTTAGTAGCAATTTGGCCGAGAGGCTGTCGCGGGCCCAACGAAATCGTCTCGCGAGCTTCACTTTATCAGGAGTGTAATATCTATGCGGAAGGCATTTAAATATACACCGCCAAAGAAACATACAATAGTAAATTCTGAGCTAGTTTAATACATTCATACTACAGTTCTACCATAAAAATATAAAAACTTGGTGAGCCAAGTGCAACTTCCAAAACAACGCCAAAGCCAGACTCCTCCCTAAAAATTTCAAAATTACCCTCCCCCAATGGGGAATCCCCCCGGTTGGGAACCACTGCCATAGACCAAAGCATCGGCGCAACGGCCACATGCGACATTCACATGCCGTTCGCTCATAATTGCCAATACGTCTGGAGTCATTGCTTAAGTTTTATACTTCACTGCGAGTTGAACCTTGACACTCCATTAAACATTATAGCATATAATCACACATATACCATATCTGAGTGATGTGATCGGATCGTGCTTCAAACTACACTGGTCTACAAATTTCGAAAAAATGTTTGCACCAAAGTTTTAATGATTGATTTAGGCTAATTTGAGGTTGCTGAATCCGATTATGTGCTCAGAATTTCTCTATAACGTCAGACTTTCTCCGTATGAATTTTTTCCATTTTCATAAATTAACCAAATTTCGGCTTTCGTTAGTGACATCACGGTAAGCATACAACGGCAACAGATCAAGTATTGTTATTGAAATCATCTGTCATGTAACCTAGGTTGTTGCAGTACAGAATGAGCGAGTTTTCGGTGAACTTGAATCCAGTGATTTTCTTTTTTCGTTCAATAAGGAGCTCTTTTCGACCCATAAAATTACACTGGTGTACAAATTTCAAAACATTTTCCTCAAAAAATTTTAACGATTGTTTGGGCTAATATTACGTTGCTGAATCCAATTCTGTGCTTTTAATTTCTCTGTCACGTCAGATATTTTCGGTATGTAATTTTTCTCATTTTCGTAACTTAATCAAATTTAGCTCTCTTTAGAGGCATTAAGGTGAGCGTACAACAGCAACAGATCAAACATTGTTATTGAAATCATCTGTAACGATGAAACCTGGGTTCTTGTAGAACAGCATAACTGAGTTTTCGGTGAACTTGAATCCAATGGTTCTCTATCTTCTTTCGATAAGGACCTCTTTTTGACCCGTAAATTTAAATGTGGATGCAACTATTTTAGTCGGTAGCATATTTTTATATACCACTCTTCGTTTAAAGATTGTGATTAGTAGCTCTGTTCCTAATTTAGTTCCCTACGTTATCTATCTTTATACATCTGTCCTGCAGACTTAATCGGTCAATGTATTTAATTATTTAATTTAATCTTTGGTAAAACGTAAAAATTTGCAAACAATAAACATTGTATTGTTGGTATATTATGTAGAAGAGAATTGTTGACTCCGGTACAGGACCCAAATATGTGGCACTTTAAGGTTGTTTTGAAACAGTAAAAGAAACCGGATGTCTGCTTTTCCGAAGAAAAAGGTGCTTATCCTGATAACTTGAAAGAATTTATCATCATTAATCTCCGCCTGTACTTATTATGCTAATTCTTCGTCTGTATAGTTTCCCTGTCACATTTCATCAAAGTCGAGGAAAGCTGTTTCTGAACTATTTTTGTTTTGGTTTATTGCCATGATATAAAGAGCTTATTTTGCATTGTCTATTATAGACAACCAGATGAACGAATACTGCTTACTAACAGCTCAACACGAAACCTGAAGTGCTTGTTACTTCACAATAGAATTAAATATGCATCGGTTCTAGGACAGTCGATCAGTCTCGACATAGGACATTCTGTGGCCTACACCAAATACCATGTGTTCTATGATGGAACAGAGCCAGAGATGCGCATTTGGTAATTTCTAGTGATGTGTTTAAATGGTTTCGAGGCTTTTTGTCAGTGTTTTGCATGATTAAATGCCGGTATTAAATAAAAAAAACTTTAAATTTTAGGCGGTTTCTTATGATTTGCCTCAATATTTTACTATGAACTAGAGTTGGTGGAAGTTATCGGCGTTGCTACGCAAGTAGCACAAGTAACGATTTACAATTCTACTCAATTACAAGTAGTAGAAATAGTAATTTCTAAGACTTGTGAAAATTGGTGGTGGTACTATATTATCCCTGAACTACTTTCTACTTTACAAAAACCAAATTAGTTCTTTCAGAATACTCTTCAGGTATATGTTCAAGTAGTTGTAAAACTTTACCACTTCAGTAAGTACTGCAAGTAGCTAAAACCTACTTGAGTACCCAAGCGCCCCCGAATTAGGTATAATTGACCGAAAGAAGTCCTGGCGTAAAAATCGTGTAAACCAGTGCTATGCAATTGAAGTCAAGTTTAGCAATACAATAAAGGCACATAGTCCGACATGTCTGGTAACCAGTGCTTGGTTCCGGCAACACACGAAGCTGATACCACTGGGACGGAGGTACAAAAATAACTTCCATGGGTGGGATACAGGAGTTACGTACATCATTGAGCGCGTCGATTTGAATTCGAGAGATTTTTTTAATCATCAATATTGATAGGGTTGCATTTAAAACAAATGGTGTTTTAAAACACTTTGTTTAAAACATGTTTTAAGCAGTGTTTTAAACAAAATCCTTTTGAAAAAAATTCTAGTTGCAAAATTATGCCATAATTGCGTAAATACTTTCCAAAAAACATGTTGTATGAGCCTACGCACAATTACCACCCAATATAGCCGACGTATATCGATATGGGATAGTTGGAACCCTCAAAATAGTCGGTTCAACAGCAATAGTACAAATAATTCGTCGAATAGAGATATATTTACCCTATATTTTCAATTGTCAACGTCAATCCCCTACGACCTCCCAATTGAATATTCGTGACATCAAGGCCTAAAAAGAAAACACAATGAAAATCATGTTTTAAACAAGGGCCTTGTTTTAGACTTGTTTGTTTTAAATTTATTTTTGGTTTAAATGCAACCCTAAGTATTGATATCATGAAGAACAAGATACTTTTGACATGACTAAAACCACTTTAGAGGAACGGATGTTAGATATCATGCCCCAGAAATTTTGAATAGTGACGTATAAAGTAATATCTATACCAGACCTGGGCAAAGTGCGGCTCGCGGGTCAAATGCGGCCAGCGAAGCACTTCTGTGCGGCCTGCGAAAGGTTGCTTGGTGTTCATAACATTAAACCTGCTTTACGCATTCCCTCGCATGCGTAATCCATATTCAAAATAAAGGCAATGTGGCAAAGTATGAGTAACAATTGAATTCACAAGAAATCACTCTTTCCATATAGTTTGCGTCAAACCTTTGTTGCCATTGTCTCATTACACATTATACGGTACGTGTTTCAAATTGTTATGCAAGGCGGTTCCAAATCCTTAATTTGTAAAACAAGTCAATCAACGCTCGCGATTACTATATGACTCATATCGATCACCCATAAAGGATGAACGGGCATGTCAAAAAGAGAAAGCCGAATGCTGAAATTCAAAGGTTTGGAGCACTAAATATCTGTATACTGGAGTTAGGAGAAAACCCGTCCTTTTAGTTTTTGCCGAGCATGTCGCCGAGATTAAGGATTTTAATTATGACAAAAACACGAAACACTCGGTCAAGGGAGGGTGAATTTCAGTAAAACTGCAAACTTTGCTCA
Source organism: Botryllus schlosseri (assembly GCF_051294905.1). Taxonomy (NCBI): domain Eukaryota; kingdom Metazoa; phylum Chordata; class Ascidiacea; order Stolidobranchia; family Styelidae; genus Botryllus; species Botryllus schlosseri. Next base: position 21,446,017 of record NC_137247.1, on the reverse strand, counting down.
ACATCAAGGCTATTTGAGCTGCACTCTGCTCGGAATGCAGCGACCAAGACAGCTTTTTACTATCCCATGTACATTTCAGTAGAGTGGTTTTACGAACTGGGGGGCGTGAGAGAATCTGAAGGGAGGCGCGAAGCCAAAGTTAAATGAATTTTTTTTCGCGCTCTGCGTGAGTTACCCCAGCTTATAGTTTAGTTATTGCCCTGTGTATTGTCCGACTTTAATATTACAGAATTCTCTCATCATCAACCATATCGTTCCATGCCACCAAACTATCCGTTAGGATTGCTGACATTCTGGTTGCTCTTCTATGCTGTGATATCATGATAGGGGAGTTAGGCGCGAAATCTGTCAGTATTATAAAGGAGGCTTGCCTAAACAGTTTGAGAACCACTGTTCTAGTGTCTTAGCAGAATTACGTGGAGAGGGGTTTAAAGAGAGTTAAAAATGCATCATGTTTAACTAGAGGTGGTCAGTAACGAAGTACTTCTACTTTTTCGAAGTACTCAAGAAGTAGTTTTTCTCTACTTCTGGTACTTACTCAAGTAGATCTGATTTTCGCTACATCTACTTCATAGAAGTAGACATACATGACATACAGTTTCCGCTTTTATAAGTAGTATTTATATTTCACTTTCAATTCCCAGTATCATATACTTTGAGTTCTAATTAATATCAGTTTGTCTGGATAACATACATGTTGAAGTATGAAAGCAAGTGTAGTAATGCCTTTAATTTCCGGACATAAAGCTACACACTATGGCATTTTTACGGTCCACCATATTTTTTAATAACGTTTACTAATCGCGCGAAGTGTTTACACCGTATCCTGTTCAACTTCTCCGTATTACTCTTCAACTAAACTACGGGCCTTATAATATGGGGGAGGGCGCCATACCATGATATTTTCTAGAACGTGCTGTTCGAGAAAACTGGGGATTAGTATCGCATTTCCATATCAATACTATCATTTTCATCGCATGATGCGGACGAATGCTTATGTTGTCGAAAATTGGATACCTCCCGGTATTATGCATCATGATGAATTAAGCTCGGCACCGTTCGCATATAGCTGAATGTGTACCTTTTTGACAATCCATGTGAACGAATTAGGATCGTTTTCACAACTACCTACATACTTGAGTAGATTTAAAGTCAGTCACTTTTACTTCAACTTCAATTAGTCTTAGATTGCCTATGTCCGAAGTACTTCTACTCGTACTTGGGTTGATTATTTACCCGCTACTTCTACTGCTACTTGGGTAGCTTTCTTGACTACTTTGACCACCTCTGTGTTTAACATTGTTTCGAATCATGGCGGCAGATATATATTTTTTTAAATAATTGCCACTTTCTCATTACCTAACATCAACACATTCACTGCACAGCATTTATTAACTATGCAATTTACATATAAAATTAAAATATGCTGATGAATATAGCTAATTTTCGTTACTGGGCCCGCCAACGTCTTTGCTACTTCTCATTTGGCCCGCGGAGGAAAATAATTGCTCACCACTGATCTATACAAAGGTAATGACCACTGACCAGTTTGCAATTGAATTGTAACTGGTACCTATTCATTGCAATACCATTGGTGTTACATTAATTGCAGTATTGGGAGTTGTTGAAATATCTGGAATTCTGTAAATTTGAGCAAGTTGTGAAAGTTCGGGTTTGCTGTGTGATGTTACTTCATGGCTGGATTTTGATAGATTAGGTTAGTGCTCTTCAACGTTCTGGAAGGACACAAAGCGCACAATCACCATACATACGCAGTAATCGAACCCTGCTCAGTTGGAAAAAACAATTATACTTCATTCAGTAAGCTTATAGCTTGCTATCCCTAAAGGTAATGAATGAAAACACCAATATCTGTCAGCTGTCACACTGATTCCAACAATGTAAATTTCAAAGACGTAAGATATACCCAATAACCGCTTGAAAATGGCGGCTAGCAAGTAACAACGGAGATGGACGTATCTCAGCTTCTTTGTAATTAAGCCGTTTTCAATCGAATCCCATATAGGAATTTAAAACTGTCTGCAAACAATCATATCAATGTGATATACCATGGACTCAATGACGCAAACGAGTTTGATTTGATATCGCGTGTACCACACAGATAGCTTGCAGTCACACTCGATTGAACCGGAAATCATTGATTGAGAGATACAAGAGAAATCATACGCCAGTTGAGTTTTAAAATGTAAACTGGAACATGATGGTGCCAGAATACCGAATTTTTACACCCACTCGTCTCTATGCCTGACTGACAGAGGGTTACTGAAGTAGTTTTGGATGTGACTTTTGAAAACAGTCCCCCTTTCTTCACCCCGGTCGAAGTATGACAATTCAACAAAGCGAGACTTTATGTCGATTAGTGTGATCTTGACCGTACGATTGAAACATATCATAAGCTGTAATCATATCAGTGTTGGGACGACTCGAGTCATGACTGGACTCGAGTCAGACTCGAGTCCCTTTGCTAAAATGACTTGACTTGACTTGACTTGGCGTCTCAGAAATGTGGATTGACTCGTTGCTCGGAGCAAAATTCACGAGTCAATTTCAAGTCATCAAGTAATCGGTGTCGATAAAAATCACTGTATCTTGCATATGATCGTAATGTTACCCAAACGCTGTTGTAACCCGTGGGAGCGACCAATCATTCAATGATCGTGCGTTTTACTGGGCCTCCATTGTTCTCTCACAAATAAATTGACCGCAAACGGAGTGATCGAAGCTTACAGCTTACGTTGTCGTAAACTAGTATAGTAAAGTAATTTAATTTGCAACATGTCTCTTTCTGTTCTCTGTTCTTACCTTAACCAAACCACTTGTTTTATTTTAATTGAATTGGAATTTAGTTTATATAGTTCTCAAACATTGGCGCAGGCTCGAATTGTATCATATCAACTTGTCAATGGGTACTGTATCGCATCTTATCAATTCATTTCTCTATTCTCAATTTTGGCTGGTAACTATAAACTGAGGCTACGCAATTACTTAGGTACTTTAGCGTGTATATTTAACTCTATATTCGTTCATTCGTTCACCTCTAGCAAAATGCAATGACGTTATCATGCCTCATACTTCGAAAAGGCAACTTGTCTTGAATTGTGACTTGACTCGTGACTTGACTTGACTTGACTTGACTCGACTTGACTCGAGTCACCTCCAAAAATGGAGTGACTTGACTTGCCTCGAGTCACCTTCGAAAATCGATTGACTTGACTTGACTCGAGTCAAAATGTGCAATGACTCGAAATGACTCGTGACTCGAAGGTAGTGACTTGATCCCAACACCGAATCATATACCCATCAATCAATCAACCCGCCATTACACACCGAGTCACGCCAGGTGAACTTTTCCGTCTCGTCGGGGTGCACACCATAGATATCCAGAAAGATTCGATTGTCATACGCGAAAAATTACAGCAAAGAATACAACAACCTTGAGAATACTCGCCGATAATAAACTTTATTCAACACAAACGAGTTTTATTTACACGCAGATAGCAGTCGTACTACATTGAACCGGAAATCATTGATCGACAAGATAGCCGAAATACTCGCCGGAGCTTCACTTCTGTGCTAATTTGCGGCATATCACTCGCAATTTGCTCTGAATCTGACCTAAATTTTCAAAAAAGAGGACAAAATCTCAAAAAAGAGAACAAAAGGGCGTCCTCCGAGGACACTTTCAAAATAGTCAAAAAAGAGGACAAATCCTCTTAAAAGAGCACGTATAGTAAGCCTATGAAACAATCGTTTTGTGCCTACATTTCATCGTCGACGATCTTTCTGCGAGCGCAAACGCGAAAAGACTTTCTCCCGAAATGGGGTAAATTAGGCGGCTTTTTTCATTTTCAGGAGGGGGTAGGCTACCAGGCAAGAAATTGTGTTACAATTGACCAACGAAGCGTGAAGAAATATTTCACTGCTATTTTAATTTATTGTATTCTACGACGATTTACTAAAACTGGGACTTGACCCTGGATCTGCCAATGCGTCGGAACTGATATTTTAGTCATCAACATCCCGAGTGTCGCAGCCAGACTTGTAATTTTTGGCTTGCCTTGCAAGTTCACAATCTGAGCAATTCGTTTCCGATAATATAACAAGATTTCGATAATATAGTAGAAAATTAATGTTCCAACACCCTTATGTCAGTTTCAGTTTCAGCGGCCTGTTCCTGGGAATTTAATGTAGGCTACGTTACCTACGTAGTCTGATAACGCGCGGTACATGTTGTTTGATACGTTCCTGCAAGCGCTGAGTTGTTCTTCCTACCGACAATCACAGTGGCACTTAAATTCGTAAACTATATTGCTTTGTTGAGAAGCGGGAAGAACGTCTTTGCGCGTTGCGGGAAGTAGTTGTTTGGAGGTGAATAGGCTACAACATTCGTTTTGACGCTGTCGTAACAACGATCTACGGCGGAGACCAACTGTTTCTCAAAACGAGAAGAGATGAGACCCAGCCACGGTAAATGTATGTATACATTATTCTCAGGGCGTTCGTTCGTGTTTTGGGAATTGCTGACATTGAGATTGTTGAGTTTTCTGTCCATATAGAGCGCTTGATGATATGTTCCGGGAACCGTTATCAATTAAAATTTTCCTGATATATTCGAGTTCCGAGTTTAATTTGACATCCGAACAGATCATCAATGCTCTATGTACCAATGCTCCAATTAAATTCAGTTTACGGCGGTTTGAGCTGAACGAATTCCAACGCAGATATTGTCCGGTAAATGTTGGTTTCCGGTACACCGAAGTAACGATGTTGATACCCCGTTTCTCTTCAAGAACGTCCAAGAACGGTAACGAGCTGTCGCACTCTTTTTCAAATGTGAATTTCAATAAGGATGTAGCGCATTCAAGTTACCCAGAAAATCGTCAAACTCTGCCTCGTTATTGCAGATGACGAGGGTGTCGCCCACATATCGACGATACATAAAAGGTTTTTTGATTCTGCGAATAATTTGTTCTCATGGAATCCCACAAGTATATTTGCTAAAATCGGGCCGAGAGGGGATCCCATGGCTAAGCCATCGGTTTGTCTGTACATAGTATCATTAAAACCAAGTTCAACAGAGCAAGTGGCCATATTCAAAAGTTCAACCAAAACTTTACGCGAGAAAGGGGGTGGTGGCAAATCACTATCGTTGTATAGCGCGCAAGCACAGATATCAATTGTCTCTTTTAACGGTACGTTCGTGAAAAGACTAATGTACGTGATATCATAAGACCCGAGGGACATGTTCGAATGCGGCAGGTTGGCGGTTTTCACCTCGCGCGCAAACTTTAATGAATCGGTGGCACAGTGCGAGCCATACAATGAACGCACTGGTTCTAAAATATTAAAATGTATATATACACATGACTGTACGCATAACTATAATCTTGCCACTAGGATGTCAGAGGCAATAAGGCTATATACGAGGTCCTTTCCCCCATTTTATCGCTTTTTCCTCCTCACACGACATAGATAAAACAGAATATTTTTCTATACACTAAAATATGTAAGTCTAACTCAACTCCGAATACGAATTGCCGGTTTGTGAAACCCAAGATCAATGAGCTGCTGGTAAAAATGTAGGCCCGCAAAATCCCTTGTACTATTCAGTGCAAACTCGTTTGAGTAAGCGCTTAAATAAATTAAGTGTTACACGCTATAAATTTAGGATATGAACAGCACGGAACAAATTTAGGAATATTGTATCGGTGTAGTCAGACGCCTGTTCGTCACCCAAGGTTGTTATATATTTTACATCGTATAGCATTTCCTACTGTCCTATGACACTCCGGCTTTACTATGTCACTTGTCCGAATTACAAGAAAATGCTGAATCATTTGTATCAAGAAATATATACATATACAATACATATATAATGCAGTTATGGCTCTTCATTCATTTCTTCTACGGCCATTTCGATTTCGGGCAAACTTTGTGTTCCAAGTTCAACGCCATCTTCCTGAACATGAAATGAAACATAAGTAGGGCAAGTTTTTGCAACGTTTGCTACTTTTTACAGCTTCCGACAGCTTCCGAAATACTCAGAAGTTATGTAGTGTGGTGTTTTAAGCTGTTTGGAGGATTGCTGTATTGCAACTTTTCTTCATTTTTTTCATGTATTTTCGATTTTTCATGAAACTTTTTGCAACTTTTCCCGATTCTTGCAAATTTTTGCGTTTTTTTCGATTTTTCATGCAACCAAGTTTTTACTAGAAATATTCGGCACTATATGTAAATAGATCGCTTGATAATTTCACTGTCGCGTAAATTTAAGGTCCTTTCTGATTTGACGTCATTCAGGCTAGACTGCCGCAATTTATATTTCCACTGCGTCAGTTTTTTGAGGCTATTGATTTTGTTGAAGTCAACAACACTCGGTTTTGCCACAGTGTCTAGTATACGAATCGTTTCTAGTATCTCATACCCTAATAATTTCAAGGAACTTGTCCATAAATGAAACATTTTAGTGTACATTTTGTGAAAATTAAATGCAACTTTCCACATATTTGACTGCAACAAAAACTTGCCCTAAACATAAGTTATACATGATCAATTCAACAATGATGTACGGGTCGACAGAATATCGGGCAGTGTGTACTATGAATTGTATTTACCCGCACTCATTTGAATACGCACCGAAGGTCGCTGGACTGTTACGAATTACTATTATGTGTACTACAGTCGACTCCGTATAAGTTGGACACGGGATAACCCGGACAACCGCTTTATAAGGCCAAAAGGACTGGGAAAGGAACAAAAGTATAAATTGCTCCTAAATAATCTCAGCTCTTATCGTATATGGCACAATAAACAGTATTGCACTCGTTTTAACATACAATACAATATGAGTGATTGTGGTGAAAAAAAGTCGATCCACCCATTAACAGTCGACAACGAACTCAAATAAAACCGTGCAAGCCTTATAGTCACTTTTACTGCGGCACAATTGCGTCCGTGTTGTATAGAAGAAAGGGGTCCAGAAAAGTTAGCTAATGGCTTTTTGCATTTCATTTCCTACTGTTTTGTAGAGTACTTCAAGTAGCCAATGTTGATACTCAAGTAGAAGTAGGTGCAATGTCGTAAATGAGTACGAGAAGCGTTTAACAATTATAAGTAGAAAGTAAGTGCTCCATGCGTTACTTTAGCGTAGAAAACGCGAAACTGCCAAGTATAAGTAGAAGCAGTCTGAGACATAACTATGCTTGAGTAAGTATTACCAGTATGCAAAATCTACTCCAAGTAGATGTAGAAGTACAAGTACGTCGTTACTGACCACCTCATATATCAGCCATACATATAGTTAGGCAGTTTTGAATCGGAAGAATCGATTTCGCTAATTCATAGCTATACTTTTAGGTGCAAATGCGCTATTTTCACAAGTGAAGTCAGGTCGTACATAATTAGCAACTGTGAGACAATAGCTTAACTTATACTTGAGTACGACTGATGTATCTATAATATACATGGGTAATTGGGCATCGTCACGGTTGAATGCACATGTACAGTTGGTAACGAAGATCACACGTAGGCTACTTTATGCGAACATGCTTTACGTTACCTGAATTTCATCTAAAGTTGTCATTTCCATGTCCCCAACGCTGAAATATAATGTAAAAATTGTTTCGCGGCTTTTTAGGGGTAGGCGTAGTTGTGGAGGGCATGAAATCACTACTTGAGGGAGTCCAGCCTTTCCGGCTTGAAGGGATTTTATTTATAAATCTTTATAAAAGGTTTGCGAACACCATTACTAGCAGCGAGATGTACATTGTATGATGTCGGACCGAAGAATACCTTGGCCAGGGCGTACGTCTTTCAAACCGGGAACCGGAACGTCGTCTTGCATAGGAACGCCGCCTTCTTGACAATAAAGCGTCAGACTTGGTAAGAACCAGTGCGACAATCAATGCCACCACGATTGCTGGGTAATTCATATTCAATATCGCTGGGTATGCAAAAATGCATTCTTTATTCATAGTTGCATTTAGGATAGTCTATGTATAGGGAAAATAAGTGTCCGAATTCAACTACGGGTTTTGAGATGAAAATCCATCCTAAATATTCCTACCGTGGCATAATAAATAGGCTACAACAGTGTTTCTTAACCTTTTTCCCTCCAGCGCCCCCTTTCAAAATTTATCGTGCTCTAGCACCCCGTATTGTAAGGACTGTAATAAAAAACAGTGCGTAAGAGGGAGAGCCGTAACAGCACTTCGTCAGCCCCGCCTAAAAACGATGGTCTTGGGCTCCCATAGCGTGATAAACCAAACTTCGGGGGGCTTCGCTCCCAAGAACCCCGTCGCGTGATTTCGATGGTCAGCAAATTTTTGTGGCCTGGTCGCCCTAGTCGCCAAAATTTTCTATAATACATGAATGAATCTGTGGTAATTGCAGATATATGTCGCCATCAACTTTTTATCCTCTCAGCCCACGTAATCAGATTTACCAGTAGCGTTGAGTGAGCTGTTGACTTGGAAAATGTAGGGTACGTAATTAATAATTACTCGGGCGGTACAATTACTTCGTTGCATTTTGTTATTTTGTTACGTCTTGTCCGCTATATAGTCAAATGATATTGAAACGCATAAACGTATTAAACTAAAGGAAGCACACGATTCAAATTGGTATTTTACACTGGCAAATAATTGTTCTCTGATGGATGTTATTCGTCCTGTGGGGTCTGATTGCGACGACATGAAAATATGGTACCAGCGGTTTAAGCACCTATGGACAATTAGGCTTTTATACAACGAAGTTTACGGTCAACATACAAAAGCCAATCCGCTTCGGCTAAGGTTTTTCCGCTAACGATCTTTTTGACACACTTTTCGGAGTCCTATATTGGCCGAAACTTCCTATATATGCCTTCGTGCATCGTGGCGTGGTAATGGCCGACACTGAAATGACTATTTCTATTCTCTTGAATTATGCGTGTTTTTTTCGTGGGGGAGTCGTCAAAACATGATGTGTAATTTATGTTCATTCACCGAAATAATTTAAGGCACCCTTCGAGCTGATGGGGGTGTTTTAGTTGCAGCAGGTTCGGTCCTGGTAAGAGGTCAAAGTCCGGACGGTCTTCTCGGGATTTAGTATTGGAAATATTTCGCGCTTTAATTGCGATCGAGGACTACTCGACTATAATAAACGATATAGTAATTGTATGTGGTATATTCAGGGTCAAATCAAGATTGTTTATAACAAAAACCGGCTACGGGCTCATACCCTGTGGTTGAAACCAGATGTACCCATCCTGAATTCACATATGCGATTGGCAATAGGGGGGAAATTGATGGTAGTGGATTTTGTTTTAGTGCTATGTGCGACTAAGTAAGTCAACTGAGAATAGGATGCATATATCTGCTCACATTGAATTTAGTACTGTACCCAGTGGAATGCATTCCAAACAAAGCAACTCATGTTATTAAACGCTCATGTGAGGCTGTGGACCACAACACTTATTAATATTATCCTTTATGATACGATGAAGAAATATTCTGACGATTTAATTTTGTAGGTCTCAAACACAAATATATTTAGTTACGCACACAGCTGCAAAGCATATTTTATGTACAAGGAACTCTCACTCTTTGTTTGATTTCTACACGCTCTGCGCTGCAGGATATAACATCTACTTCGAAACGTCTTGTTGAAAAGAACCCTAGCAAGCGTGACGGCAGTGTTTTAACGGGAATTGGCGACTAAAATTTCGCGCAATTAATATTACATGAATTATAATAACCCACTACATTTATGAAAACATATGTAGCATACATCGTCCCGTAGCACGACCAGAAATTTCCAGATTTGACATGTTTTGTGGAATGTTAATTTGCTCTGAATACTCATTAATGATATGTCCTTACTACTACTACTACTACTACTACATCATCTACTGCGAAGCCATTTCTCTTCAGCACCTTCCATATCGCCCCCTGAGCGTTTCCGCCCCCTTCAAATCCCCAGTGCTACCTGGGGGCGCTGGGCTACATGATAACGGTCTCTGATTGATATTTCTATCAACTGCAACCGATGTTTGAATACAATAGTACCGCAATCTGATTTGCTATTATAGATTACTAAATCTGCGGTGACTAGGTTAGCCTACGTTAGTAATCTAGTAAGCTATATATATACCCAGAATATGTGTTATTCTAAACGCCACAACGCTGATCTTCTCAGATCTCAAGAATCCAGATTATTATAATTGCTTCCAAATGGCAGCATTGGGCAATACACGTATTCTATCTTATCACATCTACTTCTTTGAATAACAAAATCATTATCACCCGCACGATACTGTTAAATACCAAAATGCCGGACCGCAACTTCCTGCGGTAATAATGTTTTATGTACTAGTTTCGATTACTGAATGAGAAGCCTTCATGTATAAACTAATTTGACATATCCGATACAGTGATCAACTGTGGCATATTTGACAAATATCAATTTTCGTGACTGTGATAATCCTCACGATAGTAGGGCCTAACCATGTGGCATATGGTCTAATACTATAGCGAAGCATGATCTTGGTACCAGCTATAGAGTCAGAGGCCATTGACACTGCCTGCCTGTACATAAATTAATATCACTACTTTATAAATACTAGTCGAGAACGTTTCAATACTTCTTTAGATTCACACTGATAAATAATAAGACTTGATGCGTTACTTCGTGTGGCTTTTTGTTCATATAGGTGCGTCAATATATGTTGACTCTTTTAATGTAGCGATGGTACGAACCCTTGAAAAGTTCTTGTTCGTGGTACAATACCTGAGAGAAAAGGTACAGCGACTTTCCTAACATGGCTCATATCGATATTACTGGGCCGAACGTCTTATGACAGGATGCCACAAATGTCCAGATTCTGTCATAGACCTTTTACAAAAAAAGTCATCGTTTTTTCGCCATTAGAGATGTGAAATATTCGAATACGATTACGATTACTTCGGATTTATTTCGCTTGCAATCGATTCCGTTTACGAGTACTTGAAAATGATGAAATCGTCGTAATCGATTAGGATTACTAATCACGATTACTCATGTCTGGTGTATATTCCCACCCGTATATCAGGGGTGGTACACAAATGGAAATACGCACTCTTTACGGTATAAGAGTTTAGGGTGTGAAACAAATTTATTCACGGGTCGGATGAAATCGTCTGGAGGGCCTTATCCAGTCGTATGTTTGACAGCATTGCTGTACGGTTAGGTCGCTGCAGTTATGTGGTTATGTGCTATATTCCAGGACCGAAACAACATTTTTCAGCCCTCTTCCGCCCAAAAACATATCTTGGGCCTATCTATCATCGGGTAATCGATTCAACTTCTGGGAAGCTTACTGCATGCATCTTGTTGTTAAATTTTGTGACTGAATTATGTCAATAATATTGGTTCTTCCATATGTTACTATAATGATCATCTCTCTGCCCAAGGGTTCGCAGTTAGCAGTACAGCTGGTGAATGGAGGATGATGACTTCAAAAATGCAGGGAGCGTAATTGTACATCGTTGAGTCACGTCCACATGTCACACGGATAAGGCTATTTATGAGCCGAAATGGCGGTTCGCACTAGCAGGTTCCACACGCGATGGTTTCCAACCTTTTATGGTTGCGATTCCATTTCCAATATGAAAATATGCCGTGGCCCAGCTCCAAATTTGATTAGCTGATTACTAAAAAAGGATACCACCTTTGCCCAGACTTACTCACGGCCTATTTTGGAAGCTGATTGCCTTCAACTTACCGATCCCCAGAATAAAGGCAAACGACCCCAGGCTTAGAACCAATATCATTGACTAAACCATACCAACGGCCTTAACTGACTCTAGGAATATACTTGCGAATAAAATAACATCCATTCCAAGTGAATGTTGGTTATTTTTAGTGCAGTTTTGCGAGGGCAGTGGACCGCATATTAAATAAGTATATGTGACACTAAATCGCGCGCAGTGCGAAGATATATTTCAAGTAGCGTACATCTGCTTTTTTATTTTTTTTTAAATTTTATGCGGCTCGCCGAAAGCCCAAGCCATTGTCTTTCCCTCTCTCAAATTTAGGGACGTTCGCCGGCTTGGGGGTTTTTTATTCAAGTTTTTTACTATTTTTTTTTACATGATGCTGCGGGCCGCAGAAAAATATTTACATGTATTTGTGGGCTATACTGTTAAATTTAGGCTACGGTAGCCTATTTACCAGTCGTATCCGGGCATGTGGTACATTTTTATGCGTTATAAAGCATTAATGGACTACGTTCGTAAGTCTGCAGCTGTTGCTTGTTGTGAGACTATGTATCTTCTAGCGACGCAAGTAAATCCCTTCATGGAGCGTGCATTACATTCGATGCCAAGTGGGTATATTCAACTTCAAACCTTTCCAACAGAGAACCGAACTCTCTGTTTCATTGCGTGAGAGAGCAAGTATAAAATTACGGTAACTTTTGTGTTACGGAGGCCATTATCACATTGAGCTCTGAGTGATATGAGAAGAAGTCTGGTGCTCGGGGCCATTTCTGAGAAAACCAATCAACCCTTTTCTTTTCCTTCCAAGCCTGGGCTCTGCAGCAATAGTTACAGAAGTCAGCGTTGTCAAGTTGATATTTTTCACCGATCCCCTTTCCACGTTTGCTCAGCCAGCATTTCTTCTGCATATATGTCCAATGTCCATTGTCCACTCTGATAAATTCAACCAGATAATTAGTTATGCAATATCGGTGGATTCGTCCGAGGCTGGGTTAAAGTAGTCTACGCGGCAACGTGTTTCAGAACATGCGATAAACGATTGACTGACATTAATGTTTCTCGTCTGATCACGATTGAATCAGACGACTGTATCTTCGCAATTTGTCGGGTGATGTTGTCCTTGCTGCTAAGTTCCGGAAATTGCAAATATTCTCACAGAATGTTAAAGTTTTACTGAGATAATACCTTCCATAGCAGATTTCTTGGGTTTAGCGATATTCCAATCAATTTTGAACGATGCGTCTGTAACGCCGTTGGCAATCTCAACAACCGTTCGCAGTGAGTGAAACACTCTTCAAAAGTGTAGGCCTACTACGTAGCGTAATTCTCTTGAACCAGAGTCCAGTCGAATACCGATTCAAAACAATAACAATCTGAAGTCGAGCATATATCAAGAAACGACAAAAGAGCTGTGTATCTAAATTAATTTGTAACAATACCGTGTCAGTGGTAATTTCGTTTTTATTGAAAGACGTCGCGGTCCGCATGTGGCCCGCGGGCCGCGGGTTGAGGACCCCTGAGGTAGCGGTAGGCAATGTGGATTTGCAAACTGCGTTGTCGTAGCCTACCGGCGTCGTTATTCCTTCTTTTTCCTCTGATAAATCTGATAAATCCAAGATTTTAAGACGTGATATGTCGAATACTGTGGAATTGCGAGTGATATTTGTTGCCCACGTGACAGCAATTTCGTTTTTTGCAACTATATAAACTGGAGCCCACCCGATATTAGATTTAAAGCCGATACCGATAAAACCGACAACTAGCGCCTTCTACAATAACCCCCGATATATGCAGAAAATATTTAAAAAATACGGATCTGTAGCTTAATTCGCATTTTCAAAACTGCATAACATTTATTCGAACGGCTTTGCAGCCAATGCGGTTGCTGTTGTTGTTGTTGTTGTTATTGTCTGTGGTATTCATGGTGTCTGTCCACTACTATGGTCATTGGTCATCGGTCATTTATATCAGACCAATTTTCTTTATGTTTATTCCGTAGCTGCCGACTTGTAGCACGACCAACTTCTAGGAGTTTTATAAGACACCGCTTACACAAAGGAGATGGAGAGAAAGAGAGTTAAACCTCCAACATATAGGTAGGACTTCTGAAGTTAACCTCGGTCGGGCTCGAACCTACAACCAATTGATCTTGCAGCAGTAGATTATACCACTGCACTATCTCGCCACTTAGCCATCACGGAGCTTAGACATGAATTGAACTAGAAAAGCTGCACCTGGACACTGGAGCGGGGCATGGATCGAAGCCGGGTTGGATAATCAGACCGCATTTTCTCAATTTTGGCCTGAGCCTGACTGGAGCCGGATGATCACTTTTTGTGATGCGACCGGAGTCGTATCGGCGCCGGATCAATACTTTTTCACAAAGAAATGGCATACTTGACCTTTTCCACTCTGGCATCAATAGTTACAGTGAACACTGAACAGCTCATGGAAATAAACCGCATGCTAAGTTCAAGTTGATGTAATTACTTCAGACTATGTTAGATCTTTATGATTTAAATTTCCTGTTTTTTTTTTCAATCAATATTCCATACCAACCTGTGAGTAGATGAATACTATCGGGCAATACTTAGACACCGAATACAATGTTCGATCTGGCCTAGACCGTTAAGGCGCAAGCTTATATTCCCTCGCAAGTCCTCGTCCTCGTGGAAATTGTTGGCGAAGCGACAGAAGATATTGATTTTATGGGATGATTATATCGAATTTTACTGCCCCAGTTGATAAATTTGGCGACGTTTCAAACGTCAATATATGTTCTCCAGCATTGTGGCATTATGTGGCCCGAGTCACTGCTAGGCATGGTATGTATCAATATAGGATATCACTTCACTGAAATGTAGGGTTGTAATTAGCAATATGACGTCGCACGACGTCAAGAGGCTCACGTTCGCGTTCACACAGAACCTTTCAAAAAGGTTCGCGTTCACGCGAACCTAAACCTTGCAAAGGTTCTCACCATCCCTAGAACACAAATGATATTGCAATGACTAGGTGCCACTTATCCAATTCAATTGACAACTGCCCATTAGCTATGTATAGATATTACTTTGTACGTCACCTATTCAAAATTTCTCGGGCATGAAATCTAATATCCGTTCCTCTAAGTGGTTTTATTCATTTCAAAAGTCTCTAATTCTTTATAATATTAATATTGAAGTTAAATAGAATCTCTCTAATTCAAATCGACACGCTCAATCATTTATATAACTCCAGTATCACAACAGTGGCATTTAGTTTCGTTATACCTCCGTCCTATTGGCATGGGCTATTTGTGTTACCGTAACCAAACACTGGTTTCCAGATTTTGTCGGACTATACGTGCACTTATTGTATCGGTAAGCTTGTCTTTGATTTCATAGTTGGACGCACTATATCTGATCAATATCATTCAGATATGTTATATGTGTTAGCAATTATCAGCGAGCGGCATGCGAATGTCGTGCGTGGCCATTGCGCGGATGCTTTAGTCTAGGGGTGCGCGACTATTAGGATCCGGCATTCAGGCTCTGGGTGTTTCCAAACTAGGAGACGCCAAGACAAACTACGTATCGGGCAACCAGAGACCCCGTGAAGTGCGCTGCTAAACTGATGGGCGGCTGTAAAACCTTGAATTTAATAACCGCCGCATTTCGAACTAAACGTTCGATATTGCTACGTTCAGACCAACAGAGAAAATTAATAAGACCTGCGACGCAATGCGAATTTGGAGTCGTGTTCGCCTCAAGAGCAGTTTTCATGTCAGTTGTGTCTGGTACATGTCAGCGATTCCAATATATTTTGAACAGCGACAATCTGTACCGCGAGCCTAGCAGGCAACACTATATAGTGTCAGACCAACCTTATTGTGACATCATACCGACTTGTATGGTATACGGCAGCGGTCTCAAACACACGGCCCGCGACGGCATTTTGGATTTTGAAGTATTCGTCAATATTTAACTACCATTTTCTTTAATTTGAGAACTTAAAATTCGTTCTAAAACTACTCCAGAAACCAGAAACTACTCATCAAACTTCACTATTAAATCAGTTTCCAAAGTTACAATTACAACGCATTGGAAATTCACCTATTACGTGCCATTACTTCTTTATGATGGTTAAACATGTTGATGATTCGTAATGGAAATTGTGATTTGTAGTTGGGCGCGAGTTGAATCGCGTCGAAAGATACAAACATAGAAGGACTATTGTGACGCGGACCGCCGTGACTTTGTGCAACCACGGACGCAACAAACTATCAAACTGGTATGGAAAATAGTATAATATCGAAAGGTCGTAGCACGCGTTTCGTAGCTCATTTCGATATCTAAGCCGATTGGTATGGCAACCATTGGCATGATTTTGCCCTCTTGATATATAGTTGGCTACATCCTGTGTTATCATGAGTAGACTATCTTTATCCATGTTATCATATTCAATTATTGTGACGAGTATAAAATAGTCGTAGCAGACTTCAGCCGCTTCACAGCTGTAGCACAAATGGATTTTTCAGCGATTGGACATGTCTATTGCTATTGCACGGAAATCATTATATTCAAGTTGTTATTGATCTGTTCAAATATTCGAAGGTAAAGATAACGCTGATTTGATTTGACCTTGGTAATGACATGACTAATAGCCTAGTTATCTGGAGTATACCCGAGACCCGGATTAGACTGTACTCTCCCATGTTCTGATATCAGATCAATCTTTGTAAAATTCTAAATTCCTCCCTATAATTGTGGCACGTCAAACGTTCGTTAGCTGCAAAATTATAACGCCTCAGCTTTAACGATGTCCTGAAGCCTTACTACACTGACATGATGTGTACAACTAATTATTTTGACAAACCACGCCAAGTACACCAACTATTATACTCAAATATCTTGATAAAGTTATTTTTCATGCCAGGCGTGAATTCACAATACTAAATCACATTTTTACGATGCGTGTAGAATGTCAGTCCGCAAGGTCCCGTCAAATAAGGCCTACTTGGAAATACATTGAATTCCACTATTTTGGTGCTGCGGCCCGCGGCGCCATCAAAAAGTAGGAATTGGCCCGCGAGCACATTTGAGTTTGAGACCTCTGGTATACGGGGTGGGCACATTTTTCTTGATCAAACCGTCGTAACAACTTTGGTGCGATTGTCACAAATTGGCTATGGTATACCGAACACAGCGGGGTTGGAAACAATCAAAGCAATCACAGAAGATCGACTTTCCCACAGCGGCATTGACGCAGAGACCGATGAAGCAGTCGAAAAATACCAGATTATCTTCATGTGGCGTATGATATTATTTTCTTTGCGGTTGCATAAAAGGTTCGCATCAGAACTTTCCATATGATCGATAAGCGTGTGGCGTTATAATGAGATGTATAGTCGACTCGTCTATAGAAGTCTCAATTCACGATGGAATCATTCCGGCAGTGGATTTTGGCCGAGTCGTCGTTTTTACTTCCTTCTTTATTAGAAAAAAATTTGGTGTGGTGGGGACTGAGGATCCCTGTACCTCGTCAAATGTAGGGCAAGCTAGGATGTCTCACAAGGCTCGAAAAGTTCGTAAATCATACTTCTCAACAGCTGCACGAATGAGTTTCGTATAATTTTCTGAGCCCTAAAAAGCGTTCGCGCCAAACATAACGCTATTGATTTCACCATGGTATCACCCGTTGCCATTATCCGCTTCATCGTGCAACCCCGCAGATCGTGGCCCGTAACCGCCTGTGGTAGTCGTCCTTTTGAGTTTAAAACGCCTGTTCTGGTCAAATATTACTTAGGTGGTACACGAACATGGTTCAAAAGCTTGAAATAATATATTTTTGTGAGCGTGATCGACTCGCCCTAAGTAGTTTTGAAACAGTGGGACATCATTGTTTTGATAGCAAGAGTTTTCTGGTCTCGTAGTTGTGTATTTCAGATTTTTGAATGCGAGATAATAACTTACTATCGGTGACGTGTACTAGTATTATACGGGCTAAAACACCTCAAAAATATAATTTGAAGACATCCAAAACCAAGCTATTTTTGTTATTTTTGGAGGAATCCAAAAATTATCACGCCTGATGCATAGGCGCCGAACTCGGGTATGCTAGGTATACAGTGCAAATACCTAGGATTGCTAGGAACTTTTTTGGGTATGTGGCATACCACGAATTCCATTTGACATGCCTGACTAGCTGGTGAATTGTGCGATCTAGAAATAAGCAATGCATTTCGTAATGCTGCGACTCACGTGAGCAAATCAGCAGCATATACATTGATCGAACGCCAGAGTAATTAGAAGGCGTGTGACGCAAGGCAACATGATCAAGACCTTGATAGTAATTGCCAATTTCTATATGGGCGAATGTATCGATTGTCATCTCCTGCTCTGTAGAAATATATCATATCTGGCACGCCGGCCGTAACTATCGCGTCTGCTGTGTCACACCCCCTGTATATATTACTATGTATTATAAACGATTTGCATTAGGACTTGATTGTTTTTAGGCGTGGTGACATGTCTTGTGAATTCGCACGTTGATCGTTATGAAGTTTCTCGTCGTTATTTCTATGATGAATTCTCTAGGCCTGCATGCTTTTCAGATTAATTTTGAGCCTCTTAAGCAAATCCAGACACTCTAAGTCTCCATGCCGTGCATTAAAAAAAGTATTCGAATATATTTCGTTACCCACATAGTTCATATTTATACCCCCGATGATGTATATGAACATCTAGTGGTGTGATATTACATCGACACTCGCACAATTAAAGATAAACTAATATATATAGCTTATATTAAGGTTACCATAATTTCAGAACCGATGCAATGTCGAACTGATCGCAGCCGCTCACTTTGAAGTTACAGTGGTAGATTTTGATATGGAGGCCGTTTCGGAAGAAACCAACCTTTTTGCTAAAGACTCTAATGAAAATGTCGCTGGTTCTGAAGAAAAGTCCATTTGGAAAAACATCACGGCTCGTCAGAAGATGATTTTGTTATTAATCAGTTTTGGTCATACAATAGTATTTATATGCGTGAGCACTCCATATCCATTCATGGCGGAAGTTTTTGTAAGCCGAGGTGGAAATTCCGAAGAATCTTCTTTGGTTATCCAGCTTGTACTGATCGTTATGGCGATGAGCAGCGCCTTTTTCGGAAAATATCAAGTTTACACTGTAAATTCTGAAGTGTTGCTCAACCCGGAAAATTGAACACGAAACGTGATCCAAAAATTGAACGCCTAGAAGTGTTGCGAAGTGTTCAAATTTAAGGTGTTTACCTAAAAAGTGTTCAGTCTCAAAGTGGCTGGTTGACTAGTCACCGGAACGCAGGGCTCAAAGTAAAATCAGATTTTATTGATTCATGAATAAATGACGCTTATAATACCCAACCTGGGTGATTAAATACGTGCAAACATTGAAATTTCCAATAGCTGCTGTGACAGGGTTTCATAAATTCAGATCAGCAGTTGAAACCGTTCCCGGAAGAGTCGATGAAATTACGAACATCACAAGTGATTAAGGGGGCACTTCTCTTTAGAAATAATTTTTTTGTGTTTTTTTTTTCTTCATCGATCTAGAACGGAAATTTCATGCTCTTTCCAAATATGACTTTATTTTTATGATATTCCAACTCCTTCTGATCCAAAACTAGCTTCTTTTGGGGACCATTTTATTTAAAAAAAAGAAATACAGCCCAATTTTTGCTGCAGTCGTCGAACATTCGCCTTTGCTGGTGGAAATAGCGCCACCTGGTGAAATCTATGCTGTAGAGCTTGAAATGAGTGCTTTAGTCTGTCTGCTTTATAAACCTGGCAGCTTCACAGACTCAATAAACAGGCGAAGTGAGGTTGTTTTTTTCATTTTTTTTTTATTTGTTGACTGATAACCGACAATGTTGGGTAGTATTTCTTGTATGTTTGTAGATAAGTGTTCTAGGGAGTCTGCTTTCATATACTCGGCTGCTTCACTGATTCAGTACCAAGGATATAGTCGAGATGGAGGTTGTGTGTTTTTCTATTTCATCTTTTTCTCTTCATTGACTGATGACTGACAATATTGTTTTTTGATAACTGTATTGGATTGTCTTTCATTTCTAGCTATCAGTATGCCTAGAATGAGTCGATCAAGGAAATTTACAGTTTTAGAAGAATCTCTATAATGAAAAGATGCATTGGTGGATTCACCAAAACCCAAAATGAGTCATTCGTCGCGACCATATGGCCAAGGTGCCTGAAGAAAATGTACTGATGAACTATGGCAGTGAAACGTGCTGTAGCTATGTCTCTACTGAACTGGGATATTGGATATAGTGGATTCTTGAGTGTTCTTGAAAGCCTAAACTTGCCAGTGAACACCTTCACAAAAATGGAACTGATTTGAAGGACAAAAAAAGAAAGACTGCATCTCGACGCTCTTTCGCTGTGAGAAATTGAAAGAGTTCAAGAGTCCTTAGACACATCTGACTATGTGCCTGGCGGCTGTTAATGCTCTGGTTGTGTTATATATGGTTCACTGTGTGATGCAAATCAACTAATGTGGCCATTGATGTCATGAGCAGTGTTCATATCCTTGTTTTTCAAAGTTGTTGCAGTTTTTTTCTTTTAAACGCGTTTTTCTCAAAACGTACTTTTTCTGCACAAAAACTGTATCTACTCTGCACCTGCTTGTCCGATTCATCTGAAATTTTGCACAGATGATGGTTAGGGTATTTATAATAAAATAATGGAGCGTTTTCTCAAAATTTTGTCCGTAAAAATTTTTACGTAAGAAAGAATTTTGAAAAAAATGAAAATTTAGGGTTCGCTGACAAAAATTTCATAAATTTTGTTAGAAAACTTTTTTTGAAAATCCCTCCATTAATTTGTAGATATATATCTGTACTATTACTACAGCAATATTTGAAGGAAAATCTTGAAAGACTTCTGAGTTTTTAGGATTTTTATTACACGTGTTGAATATTTTCTTGTTTTTTTAAGTAAGTGTACCGGTGGGGTACATGCTCATGGTACAACATAAAGACCATATTTGGAAAGGAAATTTCCTGCCCTTTCCAGCAATGTATGAATCATGGGGCTCGCATCTACCTTTGGAAATATATGACTACAAACGTGAACACCTAAAAAAATCACTTTTAAAGAGAAGTGCCCCCTTAAGAGCAAATTTACTACAAATATCATGCAAATCGCTCAATGATGAAAATGAATGCATAGGGAATTAGGGATAGTGATAAAAAAATATCATTTAGTATCCTGAACTTTCGTGACAGGGGCATGGAATCAAATTCATTGGTTACGCCCGTTAGCGGAAAACATGATCAACACAAATCATTACAACTTATTTAAAACTGTTCAAATTACGGTTTGTAAATTTCTAATTTTATTGTAAACAAACAAACAATGAATGTATCAGTATCACTACCACTACCACGATAAACAACCATAAGTATTTTTTCACTCTTAATGAAATTGGGCCTGCTAAAAATATCGTAGGGCTTGCATTAGTAGTATTTATATCAGCTTAATGCCAATCACTTTTGTTTAAATAACAAAGAAATCGTTTCTTTGAGTCCATACAAATTTTGCAGATTTACAGAAAAGATTTTGTTGTTATTTACCAGTCTGCTGCAAAATATGAAATATGGAAGTCATTAGGGCAGTGGTTCTTAAAAATTTTTGGACACGCTCCCATATGATAGCAAAACATTTCACACCATCCTTGTTGTCGTAAAATAAAATTTAAAAAAGCAACCAGAACGCTAGAAATCCCAACGGATAGTTGGATGGCAGTGACGGAAATGGTTGTTGATGAGAGAATATTCAAATATTAAATTCTGACCATACACTGAGAAATAACTACAAGCTGCCATGCATGCATGTGCGAAAAAGATTTTAGTTTACAGCGGCTTCACGTCGCTTCAAATGCTTTCTCCTGTTTGACAACCACTCCTTTAGGGTATGACAATCCAATGCGTGGCAGCTCAAAACGTCAAGAATGTTTCTGAATACTCCATTTTCACTGAAGCAGTTTTATATTCTTGCCATCAGCTGCAATCCAGGCTCGGTCAATCTCTGATTCGTGGCGTGCTATGGCGTTTGTTTCTTTTCTACTGGTCGACTCCAAGTTGTGCTCCTTGAAAATGTGAATAAATTCCAAAGTTTTGAATATGTCAATGAAAATTCTAAATTTTATGCAGAAATAAATATAAAGATTTCACACACGCAGGTTACACAAGCTTAGGAAAGGCGTTCGGATACATGTAAAATAGGGTAGAGTGAAAAAAAGAAAAATTTGAATTTCAAAAAGTGCCTTTGATATTTGGTCCCAAATCTCAAATGAATCACTTCTATCATAATTTCAGGTTTTTGCACCCTCTAGTGGCCGTGCAATTTCACCGAACGAGCCGAAAATAGCTGATTTTGCCATATCTCAATAACCGCTTATGCTAGAAAGCTAGTTTTGGGCTTAAAAGCTGCGGAAGCACCATGTTTCTATCTCACTGATATAGAACTTTGTCTTGAAAAAAAGTTATAAGCAAATTATTGATTTTTATAGCGCCATTAAAAATGTTGGTTAGTTTTACCAAGTTTGCAATGCCAATTTGCATGTTACAATTTGTTACATTGCTGCTTTAACAACAAAATCATGGTCGGCGGGATCTATCAATTAATTTCTATATGAACGTAGCACAATTATGATGAGGAAGAGAGAATGATTGAACTTTCATCATAGTACATCATCACAAACCTTTATGTCATGAACTTGGTGGAACGGGTATCTTCCTGTTCAATACTACATCAAACGATAGGCCTGGATTGTTTCAAAAGTGAATCAGTTACAGCAATTCAGCTATATAATTCACATAGGCTATACCTCATAACTGTATGTTTTGTTGAAGATGATGATTTTCATGTCACTTGAGACATTGTTAAACTGTTTTTATATATTATACATATTGTACAAGCTGCTGTACTCATCTTTGGAATATTCTAGAACTTTGATAGTCAACCTCGAGTCTTCCAGTAAGAGTGATGATAACTCATTTTGAAAGTGTTCCGGTTTCTGGTGTATCTTGGAGTTGATCATATAATAACTCTTGTATATTGGTTTCAAAACTGACTCCACCATGTGCAGTGGTTCAGGCCGCTGGCTGTATGAACAGGTCACGGTAATACACTCTGCTATGTCTGTGAATTGAACTGTGATTGTCTAGTAAAAGTACAGATTCAGAATTTCATCATGCTCGACTTACTGCAGATTGTGGTTTATCATATGTACAAGTTATTGAAGTAATGTTAACAAAAAAAGATCCAAGACTGTTGTTGCTTGCAAGAAGTTGCATATTGGAGAAACTTTTCAAGGTGTTGATGGTTTTCCTTCTGGAATACGCCCAACTAAAAGACAAGTCACTGAGGGTATGCTCAACTTTGATCACTTTAGTTGTGATCAAACAACTCTCTTTATCTGTCTACCAGAAGAAAAACCATCACCACCTAGAAAAGTTTCACCACTGTGCAACTTCTTGCAAGCAACAACAGTCTTGGATCTTTTTTTTGTTAACATTACTTCAATTACTTGTACATATGATAAACCACAATCTGCTGTAAGTCGAACATGATGAAATTCTGAATCTGTACTTTTACTAGGCAATGACAGTTCAATTCACAGACATAGCAGAGTGTATTACAGTGACCTGTTCATACAGCCAGCGGCCTAAGACACTGCACATGGTGGAGTCAGTTTTGAAACCAATATACAAGAGTTATTATATGATCAACTCCAAGATACACCAGAAACCGGAACACTTTCAAAATGAGTCATCATCACTCTTACTGGAAGACTCGAGGTTGACTATCAAAGTTCTAGAATATTCCAAAGATGAGTACAGCAGCTTGTACAATATGTATAATATATAAAACAGTTTAACAATGTCTCAAGTGATATGAAAATCATCGTCTTCAACAAAACACACAGTTATGAGGTATATATGAATTATATAGCTGAATTGCTGTAACTGATTCACTTTAAGAACAATCTAGGCCTATCGTTTGTTGTAGAGTTGAACAGGAAGAAGGACTAAAATTAGCATAACGACTAATAAAAACATCTTGAATCAGGTCTGCGTTTTTTTTCAATTCGGCCATTTTGACATTTACATTGACATTCAGACGCACAGGCAACAGTGAGAATGCAGAACTGTAACTCAAAATGACAGTTATAGCAGAACGTCGCAGGTCTATGTAAATTTGTATGGTCCACAAAAAAGAAAGATTATGGTACCTGTTTCGATAAGACATGCGCTTGGGTCTTGGATTATATTCGTTTGTCTCTCAATTTGGCTTTGAGATGACAGTTGACTTCATCAACCTCGTTTCGCTGAAAATGTAATTGATTGCAAACAAGATCCGACAATAAATGTAGTAGAATTGTTATCCCTATGGGTTCGGTTTTCCATTATTATAATTGACATACGGTAGGCTTTACATATAACTTTGATTCCAAGATTTTATAGGTGCTTCGAATTGAGACGAGAAAATATACCAGACAAAGGACACATTGATTGTCTTTAGTACGAAAACTTTGTGATATCTTATCGAAGGTGTTGAATACTTTTCCTTCATTGCGGTAATTGTAACTGTTCTCAATCTTTCAAAATCCTTCATTCCTGATTAAATTTAACTAACAAAATTAATTGGAATTAGCACGACATGGGAAATGATCTCCATTTGATGTTCCAAGTATAGTTCAGTAAGCGGTAGTTTAAATACAAGTTACACCAGCTCTTCACATTCAACAACACCTCTGTTCAATGTACACAGATCAAGCCTCTCTTCAGCTAATATAGCATATATAGATAGTTTTTTGAGAAAATTGGGACTGCAAAAACCGGCACATTACATAATCAATGGTGATATATGAAATGAATAAATAGACTTACATAATCACATGTTTCCATGGGTTCTTGAGGCAAAAGTATGTATCACAAAAGATGGCTGCACCGGTACAAAATCTGTTCAGATGACTGCTCACGTCACTATCAACATTGTCTGTTAGCAGAGGCACGGTGAAACCAGGGTTCTTTTCGAAGAGTCAACATCAGTTGGATGAATTTGAGGATCAATCTAAGACTGTTGAAAAGAAAATACTTGTTTTAAAAATTTGCAATACAAGGGAACTATTCAATATTCGAACAGCTTCTTCGAGGTACAAAACTTCAATATAAAATTGAATAGTATATAATATATTAATATATAGTATAATCGTCAGCAACTAGTGGAGAACTCGAAAGAACGTTGTACATCAACAATATTATCACAAAATAAGACATTACCAGCATTCAGTATTTACTTACGCAGATATCAGACTGGATGTATTGTATGTGACAAAAGGGTGTCTTTCATAGAACAATTAATTATTGTAATGGAAAGTTGCATGTGACCTTAACACCAATTTTACTCCAGCCCGAGTACCATACTTTCCTGGATTGTTAATCCTTTTAGTGAAATTTTACCAGCAAACATTCATAAAAATACCCGAATGCAGCTGAATCAAATTCATTATCTAAGGATATACCAGTTTACTTACGAAACATTGCGATGCTTACCAGTATTTCAAACAACAAATCTTTTTCAAAAAAGTGCCATTTGCAATACATACTACCTGCACTTTAAGGCATTTTTCATATTCTTTCCATCGGTCGCAACCCAGGCTTGATGAGTCTCTGATTCGTGGCATGCCATGGCGGCTCTTTTTCTGTACTGGTCAAATCCAATTGCTGCTCCTAGAAAATACAATAAATACCAAAGGAAAATTGTAAATTTTATGCACAAGTAAATATAAATATTTCACACAGGTAATAGGTTACAGAAGCGCAGGAGAGGTGCTCAACCCCCCAGGTTGAGAACCACTGACCTAGTCCATTATAGTTCAGTAAGCAATAGTTAAAGTACAAGTTACACGAGCTCATTACTTTCAACTACATCCTTTTTCAGTGTTCAGAGTATACAGTTCACTGTACACTGTACAGTGTACACAGATGAAGCCTTTTTCAGCTCATATCGAATAGTCCGTAAGCTACTCTGCGAGATAGTTCGTGAGAAAAGTAGGACTGCAAAAACCAGCAAATTACATAATCAATGGTGATATATAAATTGAATAAATAGGCTTACATAATCACATGTATCCATGGGTTCTTGAGAAGGTCTGCATCGCATAAGATGACTGTGCTGGCACAAAACCCGTTACGAACGACTCCTCACGTCACTGTCAACATTGTCTGATAGCGCAGGTACGGTAAACCCAGGGGGCTCTTTTTAAAGAGTAGACATCAGTTGGACGAATTTGAGGATCAATCCAAGACTATCGAAAAGAAAATATTTGTTGCGAAAATTCGCAATACAAATGAACTGCTCAGTAATCACTCAGATATCATACTGGATACAGTTATTTTTTTCTGCAATAAGTTGTACGTGACAGAAGGGTGTCTTTAATGGAATAGAAAGTTGCACATGACGTTACCACCAATTTTACTCTGGCACAGTTAGTATACTTCCTGAATTGTTAACAATTTCTGTGAAATTTTATCAGCAAACATTCATAAAAATCTTTATCACAAAGATAACCGATTGCAACATAATCAAATTCATTCTCTAAGGATATACCAGTTCACTTTACAAAACACCGTGATGCTTACCAGTATTCCATACAGCAAATGCATATCAAAAAGGTGCCAAGTTCAATACATACTACCTGCAAAATAGAGTTTAGTTCAGTTACCGTATCACAATAAACTCAGAAAAGTCAAATGGGGGATTGGGCAAAACAAATACTACCCCTTGTGATCCATGGTTTGTTAAAAAGATTGTTTGTTTGGCTGTGCTATTATTGGGGCGATTTATTGGACCTAAAAAGGTAAGATTTTGAGTGAAAAATTCAAATTCACACATATTTTGATGATGAAAAACTTAATTTTGACCCCATGTACTTAAATTAGGTGTTTCTCACATAGTGTTAGAATTGTATTACCGGAACTTATCTTTATTTCTGACTGGGGCTGTCTGTTCTTCCGAAGTAATTTGACCTGAAAAAAATCTTTTAGCATGAAAATTGACAAATTTTTACATGAAAAAGAACTTATTTTATCGAAATCTCGACCCATGAATAATTCTAGTATTAGTTACATCTCGTAATATGGTAGAAATAATTAAAAATTTGTTGTAGTACAACGAAAGATACTTTCCTACATTTTCGGGTAGAAAGTGTCTGTCCTAACTAAGTAGCGTGGCAAGAATTAAGAAAGAACGTTCACCAGCTGCAGTTGTTGGCCGGCAACACTGAAGTTGTGCGTCCACTGCACTCTCTCTCTCATTATGACGAAGTTGTCTACATCGCAATTTTTCATCATACGGTTTCTAATAGAAAAACCAATGCCCACGCAGTCTTGCTTCAGTTAGGATAGTGCAATAGGCTATGTTGAGTATTTGTTTCATTCGACATTTCATGATTCACAATGACCAGACGATGGTCCGTCTACAACGGTGGGACTATAAAGTGGGCTACAAGATGTAAATTGTAAAATGATAAGTTCACCGACAGTGCAATTATAGAATGTAAACGTGGAATGGCAGCGACCGATTTTGCAGCCTCGTTCCGCTTCGCTGAAGCTTAACTCAGACTTATTTTACGGCAGCTACTGTAGGATTTATGGCAATCCAAAAGTCGTCTTCCAGAGCGTAGAATTACCTGAATCTGGTATTGATCGAAAGCTACTGTCACACTGACTCAGAAAATGTAAATGAAAATATGATCAGGCACTGAGCCGCTTAGAATTCGCCCTTCAAGTCTGAATTATCGGCATTGTCCGAACAATCGAAGAGCCGCAATGGGTCATTGTTATGGTCATTGTTGTGCGTTCATCCGATTGTTCTGAACAATGCAAATTTTAGATGTTGAGGGTGATTTGTCATCTAAGTGCGGAGCCTGACCCTATTTTGATTGATATTTTCGGAATCCGTGCGACAGTAGCTTTCGATCAAGATCAGATTCAGTAAATTCTGAGCTCTGGAAGACAACTTTTGGATTGTCATAAATCCTACAGTAGCTGCCGTAAAATAAGTCTGAGTAAAGCTTCAGTGAAGCGGAATGAAGCTGCAAAATCGGTCGCTGCCATTCCACGTTTACATTCTATAGTGCAATCATCTATGATACAAACGAAATGCAAGTTGCCAACAAAATTTTGATTTTGTAAAGAATTTTGGCAATTTTTGACCTAACGGTACAATTTTGACAAAATTTTGACCTTATTTTGACATGTCAAAAAAATCGCTTTAGTTAACACCTTACCACTTAGAATAAACAGGACAGTGTAAAATGTGTTGCAGTTGAAAAACAATGAAAACCGTTGCATGACTGTCATACCGGCATTCAATTGCTGACGTTGCAGTACTTGTCCACAATAGACCACAATATCGCCTACATAGGGATATTTCAGTGTGGATAAAGAGAACACCCCTTTATCCTTATGTCAAAAAAGTTACTTCTATAGCAGCTTCCCATCAGTACCGTAGTACTGGACCTGGTCGCAGCATGATATATTATCAGATTCGAAGCTCGATCATCCAGCAATAAGATCAGACGAATCATATACTACAAAACATCTAAAGAACATTCATATGAATGAGCGATATCAGTAGCCTACTAAAACATCTAAAACAAACGACCTTACTGCAATGTCAAAACGAGTTCATTTTATGACTATTCTCACATTACATATATTCAATAACATTTACCGCATTTCCATACCTTACAGTACATGGATGTTACGATCCTTTACGCCATCAGGTAGTAGAAACTGCTTCAATATATCCATTTCGCCAAGTTTTATCGTGTACCCTACTCTCTGCCTGAAGCCTGACGAACCACTAATTCAAATCCAAACTGAAATCGAGCGCGCTCTACCGTAACGAAGGTGGTGACCCCTCTGCGTCACGGGGGAATATGTCTATTTCAATGAAATATTACCCTTAAACTTAGTGCTGGGTCAAGTGAGTAATATTATTTTACATATAACATGATTTAATGTGATCTCCAAGCGTACCGATGGTTTATCAATGCGAAATTGATGATACATTATCAAGTATAAATTTTCTTGAAAATAAGCCGCAGTGGCGAAGTGTTACAAGTAAACGGAGAAATACGCAGAAGCGTTGCGACGATAATGGCCCAATGCGTTTATATGCCCAAAAAGTGTGTCTGTACGCAGAAAAAAGTGTTATGAAGTGTTCAATACGACCTTGCGGATTTACAGTGTACTTTGGGACCAAGGCACTATTTCTTGGTGGACTAGCATGTTTTGGAATCGGACAAGCAATGTTTGGTGTTTTGGAACTGGCCAAAGATTCGACAACCATCGTAATCGCGGGGGGAAGTATTATCAGAATATTCCAAGGGTGTGGCCAAGGAGCTTATTTGGTAGCTGCCCTGACCACCATATGTCAAGAATTTCCTGATCAGGCAGGTACTGTGTTCGGTATCGCGGAAACATTTGCCTCTGTCGGATTCGTATGCGGTCCACTGCTTGGTAGTGTTCTGTTTACTATATCGAATGGTATTTTTCTGCCATTCTTAGTATCTAGCTTGCTCATCATCCTGGTGTTACCTACCGCAAATTATTTATTGGACAACTATGAAAAGAGATCGTATACTTGTGAGCAGTTCCGACCGACTAAATTGTTCGCAAATCCCATAGCGATATTGGTATTGGGTGTAGTGTTGTCAACGTACGGTAGTTTGGGTATTGTAAACTTGTTATCCGTATTATACTTGACTCAACTCGGATTTAATGTAGTTGAGGTAGGATGCGGCATGATAGTTTTGTCATCAACGTTAAGCATTGTTTCGGTGATAGTTGGTTTTGTATCGAGTAATGGTGATAAGACGAGACGCATAATATTCACCTTTGGCTTTCTTGGAATGTGCACCATTCCTTTTATATTCACACAGACCCTGCTAAAATTCTGGGCGTATATAGCCATTGCGCTTTTTGGACTGCTCTGTGGACTAACGCTGATTCCATCATTTGGTGAATTGTTGAGTGTAGCCGTTGACGGACGCGCTGAGCTCAAAGACAATTTTTCGATGCACAGCGCGTTATCGGGCGTGTGGAATTTAATGTTTGGTGTTGGTGGATTTATCCTTCCAATGATTGCGTCGTCCCTTCTCCCGATAACCGGATTCGGCTTGTCTATGTTCATAAGCTACATGATAGCAATGGGCATTACTGTGGCATTGGTTTCCATTCTAACTGCGTGGCAGCATGCAGGGTTCTGGTTTAAATCAGGCTGATTTAAGTAAATGCGATCTATTTCAGTTTTTTAGCCTTGCTTTTTTATAATAATTTCACCGTGCTGATTTTATTGATTTTCTGCGGCTGTTTAATTTTCTGTAGAGATGCGTGAATGTGGTTTATCATTAGACAACCATGTGCAATGTGCATGTGCATTGTACAAAAGCCGGGGATATAGTTTTCGCATCCCGAGACCACTCCAGATATCATGAATGATAGCCTACTCATGATACATGATAGTGTTATGGAGGATGGAGTCAACCTAGTACGAAGTGGTCGAAATTTACCACTTTTTCAGGATTTTCCACCGGCATTCTGTGTTTGAAAATTTTGAAAAAGTGTCCTCCTTACCCGATTCCAAAATATAGTAACCCTACCAGGGCTGTGGAGTCGGAGTCGGAGTCGGTGGAGTCGGAGTCGGAGTCGGGGTAATTTTCGCTTGATGGAGTCGGAGTCGGAGTCGTGAAAACTATAATAGCTGGAGTCGGAGTCGGAGTCGGAGTCGGTGGGAAAATACTGACTGGAGTCGGAGTCGGAGTTTGGGAGAATGACTACGACTTCGACTCCGACTCCGACTCCAACTTCTCTATCATGAAAACATTTGCTTTAAAATAATTTTCAATAGAATTTTTATGTACCACCAATCACTGTTATTATTAACCATACAGATCAGGTGCGGCCAGCCCGTGGCACGCAGGCCAAATTTGGCACACGAGAAGGTTAGGTGTGGCCTGCGAGGTGATTTTCGAAATTATTTATGACATCAGGTACAATTACAAGGCCAACCAAAATTTGATTAGCATGACCGCGAAATTTGATGATGACTAAAACAACAGTTCTGACGCATTGACGTATCCAGGGGTCAGCCACATTTATCCCACATCTTCGTATATGACCATGAGGTAGAATATTTCATAGCAGAGTTATTTAACTTGAAATTTTTCTCGGTACTTCGCATGATTCATTGTCACTAGATTTCTTGCATGCAATATTTGAGCCCCCTTCTGAAAATTATAAATACATATTATTCACAGAATTGAGTCTAACTATATTCGCAATTAGGAGATACGGCTTCGCTTGTGCACTCGCAGCGAGATCGTCGACAAAACATTTGCACAAAATGATAGAGGCATGTTCACTGATACCGTCAATTTTGCTATGCCTAAACGTCGAATAATCCTGTCCTTGCCAAATGAGCCCAGTGGTATACAGATACGACCCCCAATGTATGTTAACGACATATTTATTGATATAGCTATAGCCTAATTAAGTCGTTATATTGCAAAAAAATTTCGCGCTTCGCGCGACAAGGGCCTGATTGCGCACTGCACAGTTGCATGACATAATGTTATCAATTTTAGTGCGTATTAATATAAGTCTTGTTTGCAATGTTACCTGATTCGGTTCGCTCCTATCGACGACTAAAAAAAGATTATCGACATTCCAGTTGCCCGCGCAAATCTCAGGTGTCGCTTTCGCCGAAAAAGTTGCCCACTCCTCATATTGATAAAATTAGACATTACTTGCAAATTACAACTCAGTTGCAGAGGGGAAGAAAATCGCAAGATGCGTTTTCGCGATGCAGTCAACATTGATGCAAGTTTTGGAATTATACCTATGACAGAGAAAATGCATTGGCTGGTTTTGTAAGATTGTAAAAATGATGTAAATATGACCAAACGATGCTTCCCACTTGACAAAATTAAAAATATTTGTAGTGTAGCTTAGCTGCTTGGGTCGAACAAATGATTAAGAAAGACCGCAAGTCACAATCCTTGAACACTTGATTAAATACATGTAGACATGGGCTATGGTCTTTGACTACTTAACTAAATTCCATTTATGACCAATGTCTAATATGTTAGTAGTTAAGAGTGTTTGTGCTTGTAATCAGGATAGTGTGCAATGATAAAATTGCTAAGTTCAATTTCTTTATTAGTTGCTGAGTTATACACAAGAGCTAGACTTGGATTTTTTATCTACATTTTTATTATACAGGATTGGATATCTGCCATATTTGAATGATTCATACATTTCAGGATATTAGAGAGTCCATGTTATAAAAACTTGAATAAGGAAGGATATTTAGCAAATCTTTATTTCATGTTAATTGCATAGTGGATAATTTGAGCTGTGCCACAATGAAACAATTTAGCATACCGCATTTAATGATATGTTTGCATATGTTTAATGGTTGTATGATAGTCATTCAACCGACAATGTGGCATATAATTTTCGAAGTAAATTGGTAATAATGCTGGAGTCGGAGTCGGGAGTCGGAGTCGGAGTCGGTACGTTTAAAGACCCAGGAGTCGGAGTCGGTACGTTTAAAGACTCAGGAGTCGGAGTCGGAGTCGGTATATTGAAAATGTGTGGAGTCGGAGTCGGAGCCGGAGTCGGTGGTAAAATTTACCGACTCCACAGCCCTGAACCCTACAGCAGGCCTATGTTCCGTATTTTTGATTCCGCATGCCGACTTACAGCACGGCCCGCTTCTAGGCATTTTGTAAGACACCGTTTACGCCGATGAGATGTCGCGGATGAGCCCAGATTCTAGAGTCAACCTCGGTCGGACTCGAAACCCCAACTCATGGGTGTTGTAGCTGTGGATTATACCACTACGCAATCTCGCCACAAACGTGATGAGTTTCGGCATTTTTGTGTAATAAAAATTCCGGCTGGTTGGTGCGGATGAAGTTTTCTTTTCAAAAAAAGGTTTAAAATCACTGGTCCAGACAATTATATATACAATTATAATAACTGTTTGGTTTCTTGCAATATGTAATCACTGTGGGACAATTCCAATCTCCAACCCGTAATTACGACAATGCATCTGCGCGATGATCCATCGTTATTAATCACTTTGCTGCATGTATACTGTTATTTCTTGACCTCCAATCAGGATTGTCGTTTCTGTCTAAATATAGTGGAAACGCCCTATGCGCCTTTCATGTGACGTACACTGTTGCAAATTGGCATTTCTTCAGCGGGCCTCATTTCCCTCTGCGGTTTGCATTTGTACTTTAAGATTGGGACATATCGCAAGGACATGCTGCTATATTAACAGTTGTTGAAATAGCGAGAATACTGTGCAGTATTAGGAGTTGTTGAAATAGCTGGAATAGTTGAGCAAATTCGGCTTTGCTGTATGATGCTACTTCGTGGCTGGAATTTGATAGATTAGGTTAGTGGTTTTCAACGTTTTGGAAGGCAACAAAGCGCTCTATCACCATACTAATATACGCAGCAATCGAATCCTTCTCAGTTGAAAAATAACAATTATACTTCTTTTAGTAAGCTTATAGCTTGCTATCCCTAAAGGTAGCGAATGAAGCACCCATATCTGTCAGCTGTCAAACTGATTCCAACAACATAAATTGCACAGACGTAAGATAATTATAGGCAATTTGACGAGTTCAAATGTCCAAGTCTCATTATTATCCTCTTGAAAACACAATCCGCAATTTTATGAGCGTTGTGATCTCGTAGTTTTGCCGAGGTATGACTAAAATTGCTGAACTTGGCATTGCAAATCCTGCAGTTATGAAGCTGACTCCAATCCCGCCCTATATTACACATCTGTGAATTCATTTTGTACATATTCCTCTGACCACTTTCTTTGTTCGACATAGACACATGGTTAGTATCAGGGCTTTGGAGCCGGAGCCGGAGCAAGGAGCCGGAGCCCCGGAGCCGAGCATTTTCACAGGAGCTGGAGCCGGAGCCGGAGCTCTACATAAAATTCAACCGGAGCTGGAGCCCGTTATTTGAGGAGTAGCTCCGGCTCCGACGTATTTCATAAGATGCTATTATATCTGCAACAATTATATCTGTTGATTTCACATAATTTAACGGCAGGCCTGAATTTTAATGCTGTAAACAGCAATGGCATGGAGCAGGGGTGGGCAATTATTTTCCTCCACGGGCCAAATGAGAAGTAGAAAATACGCCGACGGGCCGAGTGAAAATTTTTAGCCATATTCTCCAGCATATGTTAATTTTATTTCTAAATTAAATTGTTAGTAAATGCTGCTGAGTGAATGTGTTGACTGTTGATGTTAGGCAATGAGAAAGTGGCGGTTAATTATTAAAATATCTATTTGCCGTCATGATTCGAAATATTGTTAAACATGATACATCTCAACTCTTTTGAACCCCTACCCACGGTCTTCTATTAAGACAATAAAATAGTGGTTCTCAAACTTATTTTAGGCACGCCCCGCTTCAGGATGGCGAAAATTTTCGCGCCCAAGCCCCTATCATGATATCACAAGAGCAACCACAACGCTAGCAACTCCATCGGATGGTTTGATGGCATGGAAATGATGGTTGTTGATGAGAGAATTCTGTAATATCAAAGTCGGACAATACGCAGAGCAATACCGATACTACTAGCTAGTGGTAAATCGCGCGAAGCGCGAAAAAAATCACATCACTTCGGCTTCGCGCTTCCTTTCAGATGCTTTCACGGCCACAGTTCGAGAACTACTGCACTGAAATGTACTTGGGATAGCACAAAGCTTGTCTTGGTCGCTGCATTCCGAGCAGTGTGCAGCTCAAACAGCCTTGATGCTGAGCGAAGTTTGCAGTTTTTCTGAATTTCGCCCTCCCTTGACCGAGTGTTTCGTGATTTTGTCATAATTAAAATCCTTGATCTCGGAGACATGTTCGGAAAAAACTAAAATGACGGGTTTACCCCCCGTTTACCCCTAACTCTAGTGTACAAATATGTAGTGCTCTAACTGAGCCTTCTTTGAATTTCAGCTTTCGACTTTCTCTTTTTGACAAGCGCGTTCATCCTATATGGGGGATAGATATTAGATATGATGAGTCATATAGAAATCGCGAGCACTGATTGACTGGTTTTACGAATTAGGGATTTGGAAACGCCTCACGTAACAATTTGAAAGTCGTACCGTATAATGCATAATGTGACAATGACAACAAAGAGGGTTTGACCTTGACTATGGAAGGAGTGATTTCTTGTGAATTTAATTGTTACTTTGCCAAATTGCCTTCATTTTGAATCTGGATTACGCACGCGAGGTACGTAGGCAGCGCAATCGTGGCATATTATTGAACAGGCTTCAAATTAAACGAATTTCCTGTTTAGTTGATACAGCCTGTGGTTTTAGTCCACGCGCATCTTCATTCAAAAAGCAGGTTCAATGATATGAATTCCAAGCAACGTTTCGTGGGCCGCACAGAATGGCTTCGTGGGCCGCATTTTGCCCGCGGGCCGCACTTTGCTCAGGTCTGGCATGGAGTAAAGTGCGTTTTAATGCAACTGTGATGTTATTGACAATTGACAAGTGTTCATTTTTACGTCACAAGCCGGCACGGCGGCACCTATGTCTTCGTTGCTGCATCCGATGTTGCTGACGGCTGACACACTCTAGATTACTATTGATAACTAACCTAGATTAATAATCTATATAGACCAGGGATGGCCAATCTTTTCGGCTAAAGGTGCACATGCAATTGAACAACGAGTGCGCGGTCCACTGGCAGTGCCAAGCATGTAAAACTTTCAAAGTTTTTAAATGAACTAGGTCAATAATATTATTACTTGGGTATATTGCGGGTCTACTGCATACCGCCGGCTGGGCTCAGTTTGCAAGGGCACGACTATTCGGCATCTGAACATGTTGATATCGAAGGTTTCTGCTTATATGCGACAGTCATTTTGTGCCT
This sequence comes from Botryllus schlosseri, assembly GCF_051294905.1. Classification (NCBI taxonomy): domain Eukaryota; kingdom Metazoa; phylum Chordata; class Ascidiacea; order Stolidobranchia; family Styelidae; genus Botryllus; species Botryllus schlosseri. The sequence goes on along the minus strand of NC_137247.1, from coordinate 21,410,234 downwards.
ACATTTCATCGTCGACGATCTTTCTGCGATGGCAAACGCGAAAAGACTTTCTCCCGTAATTGCGAATACAGTTAGACTCAATCGGGTAAATTATGCGTCTTTTTACGTTTTCAGGAGGGGGTAGGCTACCAAGCAAGAAATCGTGTGACAATTAAACACGCGAAGCGTGAAGAAAACTTTCACTACTAATTTAGTTTATTGTGATGTACGACGATTTACTAAACATGTGACTGGACCCTGGGTCTGCCAATGCGTCGGAACTGATATTTTAGTCATCAACATCCCAAGTGTCGCAGCCAGTCTTGTAATTTTTGGTTAGCCTTGCAAGTTCACAATCTGAGCAATTCATTTTCGATAATAGAACAGGATTTCGATAATATAACACGGGTTGGCCACCCCTGATATAGACAGACCCATTCGGTAGTTTCATAGCCGGAACCGGAGCTGGAGCCGGAGCAGTGGTCACAATGCGGCTCCGGAGCTGGAGCCGGAGCTAATGTATGATAGAAGAAAGCTCCGGAGCCGGAGCTGGAGCAGTTAAAATTTACGGCTGCTGCAAAGCCCTGGTTAGTATGTAGGGTAAAAATATTAGGGAAAAAAAATCACATGACGTATACCATTACAAGAGTCATACTTCCGCACTAGCCTACTGAGCGTGCCTAATTCCCTGCAGTCAATGATAGTCAAACAAGACGTGTCATCACGAATGATAGGTGATGGGTGCAGGGTTGCCAACTGCGTGAAGACTCTGAGAACCAAGTTTTTCGTGTAATAGTGACACGCTGACTGAAAACTGCCAAATTATCTTTAGTCTCTAAAATGACCTTTTATATAAAGATAAATGGGATTGAACTGTTCAATACAGTTTTAAGTTACGCTGCAAAAGCACGATCGTACATTGTAATCGGTCTCGACTAAATCGCTATATTTTGTATAAGTTCGGATTTAACAATACGCTGGTGTAACCTGTGAGAGCAACCCATCAATCAATGATTTTGCGTTATACCGAGCCTCGATTGTGATATCTCAAATAAATTGACCGCAAACGGAGGGATCGGGGCTTACAGCTTGCACAGTAGGGCTGTTCAAAAATAATCTTTTTCCTGAATCTTACTGGCTACGTGATTAAATTGTTAGGTTGCCTTAAAAACGACGCACACCAAATTTGAATTCATTCCAACCAACATTCGCGGGTTTCGTAGAATTTGAAAATTTTGAATTTGCCCAAAAACGGAGGAGGGTTGGTGCGATGACATGCAAAATAAGGTCAAATACATGCAAAATAAGGTCAGTCGCGACATGCAAAATAAGGTCAGTCACATGCAAAATAAGGTCAGTCGCGACATGCAAAATAAGGTCAGTCCGCGCATTAATCCAAATCTATACTTCAACTCCAAATCCAACTCTTTTTCTTATGAAAACGAAATTCAAAATATCTTTCCTGTATAGTAGCCTACTTTCAACAGTGAAATTCCTTATCTATATCCTAAGTCTTAGGATGTTTCAATCAAAAGATAACCATGATTATCTTGATTACGAAGTCAGTCGCATGTGAAATATTATTATCAGTCGGCGCGTAAATCCAAATTCATATTTCAATTTGAAGTCCAAGTCTTTCTCTTATGAAAAATAAATTTAAAATATATTTCCTATATAGTAATTTCATGATTGAGATTCCTCATCTATATCCTAAAGGTGAAGATGTTTAAAACAAAACATAATCAGACGATTATTTCGATTACGGGGTGATTAGTCGCATCTAGAATATTAACAGTCCGTGTATAAATCCAAATATTTACTTCAAATCCGACTTTTTTCTTGTGCCACTGACCTTATAGTCCGCAATCTGCATGTGGCGACTGACCGTATTTCGCATGCATCTGACCTTATTTTGCATGTGACTGACCTTATTTTGCATGTGACTGACCTTATTTTGCATGTCGCGACTGACCTTATTTTGCATGCGACTGACCTTATTTTGCATGTGACTGACCTTATTTTGCATGTCGCGACTGACCTTATTTTGCATGTGACTGACCTTATTTTGCATGTGACTGACCTTATTTTGCATGTCGCGACTGACCTTATTTTGCATGTGACTGACCTTATTTTGCATGTCGCGACTGACCTTATTTTGCATGTGACTGACCTTATTTTGCATGTCGCGACTGACCTTATTTTGCATGTGACTGACCTTATTTTGCATGTGACTGACCTTATTTTGCATGTCGCGACTGACCTTATTTTGCATGTGACTGACCTTATTTTGCATGAGACTGACCTTATTCTGCATGTCGCGACTGACCTTATTTTGCATGTGACTGACCTAATTCTGCGTGTAGCGACTTATTGCGACCTTATTTTACATATCACGAAGACCTATAAATTCAGGGACTGGTATATTATTATCATTATTACAACTCACAACACAACAGTGATGTTTATAGCCTGATTAGGGCTTTGTGCTCCACGACATCACATTTTATCACAAGTTTAATGCATTTCTTCATGAGCTGATGGGCAGTCTCTGTATCTTCAAGGCTTTCATCGGTTCGTTATTTTCGACTCATAGCTTATAGCTCGATCCACTGTCATATCTGGGCCTTTTAAGTCACCGCAATTGCAGTGAGGTCGGTGATGAGGAGCCCATGTAACCTCCGACACATATAAGTTAGTCCGAACCGGGATTCGAACCACTCCCCTTGGTGCTTAACCAACTACGCCACTCGCTAGCAAACTAGTAAAGTTATTTATATAACATGTTGCGGCGAGTCGTCAAGCTGTTTGAAATACATTTCTGCGTGGAAAAATAAACCGAGCTCTCTGCACATTCCGCATATTTTCATCATTTTAAAACTGCGATACAATGAGAAGAAAGGAATAGGTGTCGAAACGACTTGGAGTTGGCTAGTCTTTGAAATCAGGCACCCCCCTTAACCTAGCCGAAGTTGAGAAGAGGTATGCACACTAAATGAAAAGTAAAAGTAGATAATATAGAAAAAAATGGGGTGGCATGATGGCGGCTGGCGAGATCGATATGTTAGTTCATGATCCGGTAATCCTGAAGGCTGACTAATAGTAGGCCTATTCATCTAGAAGAAATTGCTTGTATTTCGACTTGAGTGCGGACATGCTCGGCGATTGTCGGATAGTCGGGAAATGCTGTTTCACCACTACAGGTCCGGCAACTTGATAGCGCTACGCTTTTTCTTGTATTCCACCCTGATCATATGGTAGTTTTTCTTCGTTCAAGCATATGTCGGTTTCCAGGTTTTGACGGGCAACGAGAGCACATTTATAAGTGCTATTTAAAACTACTCACTTGAGTAGTTTTCATAGTCACCTAATTCTACTTAAGGATGTTTTTGGCTGCTTCGAAAATAACTACTACTCGTAAAAAAACGCCTGTTTTTTGTTAGACCCAGTCTCGAGTCATTTGACTTGGTCCGAGTCATGCAAAATAAGTCGAGTACAAGTCGAGTCAATGAGTAGAGTAATTTTTAATTTTAAAGAAAATGACTCGAGTCACCAAAAAATCGCGATCCTGCATAAGACCGACTTCAATTATGCTTCTTGAACGCGGCAACCCGCTCGGCACTAACTACTAAATGACGGATTTACCCCTGACTCCAGTAAGCAAATATTTAGTTTTACAAACCTTCTTTGAACTTTGGGCTTCCTATTTATGACAGGCCAGCTCGTCCTTTATGGGTGATGATGACACATAGTATTGACGCCACTGATTGACTTCATTTATGAATATTAAGCACAGACCGTGTAATTCGGTTTCGGGATATGAGAATGGTGATAAGGAAGGTTTGGTGACTTCTGGTGACAATAATTGTCAGGCTTAATTTGCTACATTGACATTATTTTGATTCTGGATTACGCAGATCAATTGTGACTAAGAAACTTTGCAGTTACGACGCTTTTAAAGCTCGTAAGTACACGGAGGTGTCAGAAAAATGAATTGATAATAGGAACGATTGTGTTGAAGGTTTGTCGAAACACGTTACGGTCCAATTTTGTCTTTTCCTTATAACAGCCGACGATCTATATAATGCAGACTTTTTCAGAGTTCAATTGTACATTTTGTATGATCAATATCCAAAAAGTCCTCTGGAATGTGTCCTATAAGTTGCTTAGGGATATCTAAATATCCCTGGATTTGGTAATTTAATTTAAAGAAGATGTCAGTGTTGGGATCACTCTAGTCATGAATTGACCCGAGTCAGACTCGAGTCAACTTTTTCGTATGACTTGACTTGACTTCACTCGACTTGACTCCAGTCACCTCCAAAAAACGAGTGACTTGACTTGACTCGAGTCATCTTCGAAAATCGATTGACTTGACTTGACTCGAGTCAAAATGTGCCATGACTCGAAATGACTCGGGACTCGAAGGTAGTGACTTGATCCCAACACTGGAAGATATACGCATATGCTACTCGTTCAACGCAATTCACGCATAAAGATAGGCTAATTGCAAAGTTCAATTCGTACAACGTGTCGTTCCGAGAAATATCCGACTTTAATTAAACATATTATATTATAGTAGGCCTATGGATAAATTATTATAGAAGTACTTGAAGTCAATGCCATTTCGGGAATCTAGTCTGGCCATTATTGTTTATTATTGCCAATACGTTAGACCACAGCGATAACGTAATTATTAGGGCCATTCAGTTAACAGAAATATGCCTCGACTAGAACAATATTTCAAAATTTATACTCAAAATGGAAAAAAATCAAAGAGGCTCATGCCGATCTAAATACCCTTGATTTCGGAAAAGAACTGCTTGATCTCAGAAACTACACGAAGAAGCGATTCGACAAAAACGATGGGAAACAAATTATGGAGCTACAACGACAAGACATTTCGCCAGTGCTGTATGCAAAACTGCAGAAGTGTCAACCCTCATCAGTGTCTGTGAAATCATTTTACGTCCAAATCGTAACTTCAGAGACTCTAACATTCCACACTAGGATGAAACTGTACTACAACAGTGGGTTAAAATAAAAATGGATGTGTATTACTGTTATGTTGCGTATGTTTTACTCCGTAATTCCGTGAGTAAAAATACGCAATTTTCACATAAAGTCATATAAAGTCATATTTTCCAAAAATTAAAGTCATATTATTGATTTTTTAAGGTCATATAAAAATGGCCCTAGTAAAAATGAATGACTGTTTGATTTTTCAAGAGGAATATGATCTCTTATGACATTAATCGTATCTCCGTGTCATTGCCAAGGCCCCAAAAAGGTCCTGTGCAACTTGCGAATCGCTCACTCGACCTTTAAATTCGTTTGCAATGAGAGAAACGAGTTTTAAGTAGTTATTTATAGTATGTATTAGTTTATACTGAGATCGCCATCGTGTATTTTTCATTTTTATATCCTTTGATATAAATTTCTAGCCTAATAAATTTATTTTTATCCGCTCAAGACACACAATGCAGTATGCAATACATATGACACACCCGATATAATGAACGGATAGAAGATTGCTGAAACGATATGCCCTGGCCCAATGCCTGATATAAAACTGTTCGCTATATATCTTTTGACGCTTCTCCTTGCTCTCTTTATTCACTTTATATTTTGTATAACTTTGTATTCGTCATTCACCACGTCTTTTTTCAAAAGGACGCTGTATATGAATACTGACGTAACATCATGTCTGCGATGAGGAGCCTGGGCATCAATTTACATTATACAGTGACCGTCCGGCCGAAGATGACAGCGGTCTCAAACCACCTCTTCAACTTACAATCCATGCATAAGAAGCAAACAATTCAGATTTTCTGGCGCCGGCAGTAAAGACATAATGACCTGACGATATACATCCTGAATCAAGCATTTTTTTAGTAATGGCTGGAAGAGCCCACCGCTGTAACTTTGCTCCCGGTCTTCCCCTATATTTGGATATGAAATTTAAATCATAATGTAGGCATGCAATTTGCAGAGAAGCAAAATAGGATTTTGATTTTAAAATGACCAAAGGAAACAAATCGAACGTTTCAATTTTCACGAGGACATATACCTGAATTTTCATTCGAATTTTGCAATTTCAATGTTGAAAGTAGGGTAGATAGCAAAATATATATTTTGATTTCAAGTAGAAAAAGTTGGATTTGAAATTATGCTTTATGCGCGGACTGTATGCAGAATAAGGTCAGTCAAATGCAAAATAAGGTCAGTCCATGCAAAATAAGGTCAGTCGCGACATGCAAAATAAGGTCAGTCACATGCAAAATAAGGTCAGTCACATGCAAAATAAGGTCAGTCGCGACATGCAAAATAAGGTCAGTCACATGCAAAATAAGGTCAGTCGCATGCAAAATAAGGTCAGTCGCGACATGCAAAATAAGGTCAGTCACATGCAAAATAAGGTCAGTCACATGCAAAATAAGGTCAGTCGCGACATGCAAAATAAGGTCAGTCACATGCAAAATAAGGTCAGTCACATGCAAAATAAGGTCAGTCGCGACATGCAAAATAAGGTCAGTCACATGTAAAATAAGGTCAGTCGCATGCAAAATAAGGTCAGTCGCATGCGAAATACGGTCAGTCGCCACATGCAGATTGCAGACTGTAAGGTCAGTGGCACAAGAAAAAAGTCGGATTTGAAGTAAGTATTTGGATTTATACACGGACCGTTAATATTCTAGATGCGACTAATCACCCCGTAATCGTAATAATCGTCTGATCATGTTTTATTTAAACATCTTCACCTTTAGGATATAGATGAGGAATCTCAATCATGAAATTACTATATAGGAAATATATTTTAAATTTATTTTTCATAAGAGAAAGACTTGGACTTCAAATTGAAATATGAATTTGGATTTACGCGCCGACTGATAATAATATTTCACATGCGACTGACTTCGTAATCAAGATAATCATGGTTATCTTTTGATTGAAACATCCTAAGACTTAGGATATAGATAAGGAATTTCACTGTTAAAAGTAGGCTACTATACAGGAAAGATATTTTGAATTTCGTTTTCATAAGAAAAAGAGTTGGATTTGGAGTTGAAGTATAGATTTGGATTAATGCGCGGACTGACCTTATTTTGCATGTCGCGACTGACCTTATTTTGCATGTTTTTGACCTTATTTTGCATGTCATCGCACCAACCCTGTAGCAAAAACGCAAAAAATTTTTTTTTTTTCAAATTCTTCTGCCAACCCCATGAAATTGTTGGGCTGTCTTCAAAAACTATGCAAAACAAATTTGACTCAATTCCAAGCCGTAGAAGCGGAGTTATTTCAGTTTTTATTCGATAATTCTGGGATTATCCTTGATCGGACAGGGAGAGGATAGAACATTCTAGCAACTTATCTGCAATTACCAATATTATTGATCGATTCAACCGCGAATTATGAAAAATTTACGCGATTCGCGCGATTAGGCTGGATAAAGTGACCAATCGCCAAGAATAAAAAATATTGCTCAAAAGTAGAGGTTAAAGGGGCACTGCGCTCTAAAAATGATGTGGTCTCAAATTGAAGGTAAAAACGAACAAAAATTTTTGGCCGCAGCCATTTCCTTCAGAACGCCACCGTAATGGAGCTGCAATTAATTGAAATTTCTACAAGACCAGCTGCCGCGGCTGCTTCACCCGTTACATGGCACGATGTCTTCACTGTCGCACTTGCTCGACGCGATTAGGCAGTCACGCAGAGAACGAATTTTAGATAGTTGTCACCCGATGTTATGAAGGAAATGTGTCTAAGTTTCGTTCTCTGCGTGACTGCCTTATCGCGTCGAGCAAGTGCGACGATGAAGACATCGTGCCATGTAACGGGTTAAGTAGCCGCGGCAGCTGGTCTTGTAGAAATTTCAATAAATTGCAGCTCCATTACGGTGGCGTTCTGAAGGAAATGGCTGCGGCCAAAAATTTTTGTTCGTTTTTACCTTCAATTTGAGACCACATCATTTTTAGAGCGCAGTGCCCCTTTAAAACGTACTTCTCGAGGGGGGTCTGGAGTTTTGTTTATCACCCTATATGGGGGCCCATGATCAATGTTTTTTGGGGAGGCCTGACGAAGTGCTGTTTCGGCTCTGGGTATGCATAACCGCTATTCCAGAATAACTTCAAGATGGAGAGAAATGAGAGAGAAATGACGAGGTTGGGCGTTGTATGTTCATTAAAAATCTGCTTCTCAAGTTTGGTGCCATAATTGTTGCGATCATTCCCAAAGGTGTCGTTCGAAGCGCGTTCCGCGTTATTGTTACATTCGCCACCACCTATCTTTGTGGAAATGGATTTTCGGTACTTATTCATATCAAAGCAATGACGCGGATTTTCCAGACACGAAAGTGTCATTTTGTTGCTGTTTATAACAAGCCTACATTTAATATTTGCACAAGACAGATGGTGGTTAATTGAGTTAACTTTGAACTAAAACGGGAGGGGGTTCCGCGGGGTCTGCGAGGACTAAAAGGTTGAGAACCACAGGTGTACGCGGTGTCTTATAAATGCCTAAAATTGTGCCGTGCCACAAGCCGGCAGTTGCGGAATAAAAGTGCCTGGTGTAAAGAACCACAGTAATAGTCGACAAACACCATGAATACCACAAACAACAACAACATCTCAAATGTAATGGAATCTCGTCCGTTTAAAATCCAGCAATCACAGTTAAATCACATTCTCTATTTTAAAATTACCAAATAAATTAATGCAACATAAGTGTATGTTTCAGTCGATAACGGAATCTAGATAATCGTGATATACAATTATTACGTTGCCTAATTGACATACATAATGGCATGTATTCTTCAAATTCGTGATCGTTGCGCTGTTCGATCGATTCGATCGTGCTTATCTTTGGACGGTGCGTTGAGTACCATGCTGCCATGCAATTAGAATGGACACGAATACCATAGTACTGCCCATTCCTATCATGTAGCTTATGAACACAGCAAAGCTGAACCCGGTTATCGGGAGAAGTGACGACGCAATCATCGGAAAGATAAATCCACCAACACCAAACAGCAAATTCCACACGCCGGACAACGCGCTGTGCATCGCGAAATTTTCTTTGAGCTCATTTCGTCCGTCAACGGCAACATGCAACAATTCGCCGAAAGATGGAATCAGCGTTAGTCCGCAGAATAGTCCGAAAATCGCAATCCCTGTATACGCCCAGACTTTTGACAGGGTTGGTGTGAATAGAAAAGGAATAGCGCACAATCCAAGAAAGCCAAAGATCAATATTATGCGCCTCGTGTTATCACCATAACTCGATACAAAACCGACTATGACCGACACAACGCTGTACGTTGATGACAAAACTATCATGGCGCACCCTACCTCAACTACATTAAATCCCAAAGGAGTCAAGTATATCACGGATATCGAGTTTACTATACCAAAGCTACCGTACGTTGACAACACTACACCTGATACTAATATCGCTATAGGATTTGTGAACAATTTCATGGGTTGAAAGTGCTCACAAGTATGCGACTTCATTTCATAGCTTTCCAATAAATAATTTGCGGCAGGTAACATCGGGATGATGAGCAAACTAGATACTAAGAATGGCAGAAGAATTCCATTCGATATAGTAAACAAAAGACTACCTAGCAGTGGACCGCATACGAATCCGACGGAGGCAGATGTTTCCACGATACCGAACACAGTTCCTGCATGATGAGGAAATTCTTGACATATGGTGGTCAGGGCAGCAACCAAATAAGCTCCTTGGCCGCACCCTTGGAATATTCTGATAATACTTCCCGCGATCACGATGGTGGTCGAATCTTTGGCCAGCTCCAAAACACCAAACAATGCCTGTCCGATTCCAAAGCATATTAGTCCACCAAGAAATAGTATCTTGGTCCCAAAATAAATTTGATATTTTCCGAAAATGGCGCTGCTGATCGCCATAACGATCAATACAAGCTGAATAACCAAAGAAGATTCTTCGGGATTTCCACCTCGACTCACAAAAACTTTCGCCATGAACGGATATGGAATGCTGACGCATATAAATACCATTGTATGACCAAATATGATCAAAAATAAAATCATCTTCTGACGAGCCGTGGTGTCCTTCCAAATAGACTTTTCTTCCTTCGAATCCGCGGCATTTTCATGAGAGTCCTTTCTAGCAAAAAGGTTGGTTTCTTCCGAAACGGCCTCGGTTTCAAAATCTACCATTGTGATTAAAAATGTGCTGTTGCGATCAGTTCGACATTGCACCGGTTCTGAAATTATGGTAATCCTAATATATGCTAAATGTAATAGTTTGTCTTCAATTGTGCGAGTCTCGATGTATGATCACATCGCTACACGTTCGTATGCATCATTGGGGTATCAATATGAAATACGTTTTTCACGAAATATATATTCGAATACTTCTGGAAATGCGCGGCGTAGAGACTTAAAGTGTCAGGATTTGCTTAAGATGCTCAAAATTAATCTTAAAAGTATGTAGGCCTAATTCATCATAGAAATAACGACGTGAAACTTTATAACGGCCAATTCACTGGACAGGACATGTCACCACGCCTAAAACAATCAGGTCTTAATGCAAATCGTTCGAAATATATATTTATGACGATCACGGAAATACTGGAAAAAAATTGTGTGTCTTGCAAATGGTTCAGTCACCCTGTAGCTATTAAGCTAAGCAGTGGTTTCCAACGCGGGCGATATCGCTCCCCAGTGGACAACTTTGAGAAGCAAGGGGAGAAAATACCAAACGGGACGACTGGGGGCTATAGTGGGAATATATTGGAACGTCCAGTGAGATATATTTGGTTAACACGGTCAAAAATGAACCTGAACACGGTTTATTCTGCACATGATCAGAAAAGCGGTCAACTCGACGTAAAGCAGACGGGGAAACCGGTTTTCCGAGCACCCATCACCTCGGAAGGATGACATTTTTTTTTAGTATATTCACTAGCGATCAGAGTTAGGTTAATAAATGTCCCAATTATATGTCCTCCTTTCGGATCCGTAAATATCGGGGGAGGTGAAAATGTTGTGATTGATAACGGGGTGACGAGTCGAAAAAGGTTGGGAACCACTGAGCTGAAGCATGCTTAAATGTCCGGCAACCGACTTTGATTGGAACGGGTGTTCTTACATCACATGACGAATCCCATGTAATAATCTTCAACTTCGTGTCATCATTACATACAGATGATTGTCACCGTAGTATGACTCTTTTAGAATTACAATTGAAAACATTGAATCAAAATGGGTCTTTTGACGAAAAATGTTCCACCACCCCCGGTATAAGCTACTATCACACAGTGTTGGGATGACTCGAGTCATGACTTGACTCGAGTCAGACTCGAGTCACCATTTTCGTATGACTTGACTTGACTCGAGTCACTTTGCTAAAATGACTTGACTCGACTTGACTCGGCGTATCAGAAATGTGGATTGACTCGTGACTCGGAGCGAAATTCACGAGTCAATTTCAAGTCATCAAGTAATCGGTGTCGATAAAAATCACTGTATCTTGCAGATGTTCGGATCGGTCGCGAAACGCTGGTGTAACCCGTGAGAGCGACCAGTTATTCAATGATCGTGCGTTTTACGGAGCCTCCATTGTTTTCTCACAAATATATTGATCGCAAACGAAGTTATCGAAGCTTACAGCCTTGGTTGTTGTAAACTATAGTATAGTTAAGTAATTTAATTGCAAAATGTATATTTTTGTTGTGCGTTCTTAACGTAACCAAACCACTTGTTCCATTGAAATTGAATTCGAAAATAGTTTATATAGTCCTCAACCATTGGAGCAGGCTCGAAATGTATCATATCAGTTTGCAAAAGGGTAATGTATTGCATCTAATCAATTCGTTTCTCTATATTCTCTATGTTGGCTGGTAACTATAAACTGAGGCTGTGCAATTACTTGCATAGTATTATTAGTTCTACTGATATGTGAGCGATACAGCGCCTTAATCGCGTGTATATTTAACTCTATATCCCTTCATCGGTTCAAAATTAAAGACCACTCAATCTGTATTTCAAACAGCTAGCAAACTACAATAACGTAATCACGCCTCATACCTCGCAAAGACAATTTGACTTGAATTATGACTTGACTCGTGACTTGACTTGACATGACTCGACTTGACTCGAGTCACCTCCAAAAATCGACTGACTTGACTTGACTTGAGTCACCTTCGAAAATCGATTGACTTGACTTGACTCGAGTCAAAATGTGCAATGACTCGAAATGACTTGTGACTCGAAGGTAGTGACTTGATCCCAACACTGCTATCACATAGGCGCTGAACTCAAATTCTCGGTATAGGTATGCAGGATCGAGGACGTCAGAATTGTCAAATGAGCCGACTCGCAAGCGTTCAATATCACCTACGACCTACCGCTTGTATTGGGTGACAAAATTTTGATACTAATAGGCAAGTGCGTTGCTAGCTGGCTGCCTGCTGAATGATTGAATTGATTTCGAATTTACCAAGGTAGCATCAATTTATTAGTGTTGGGGGATACCATATTTTTATGGCTTAAATTCCGGTCACTCTTGAGCGCGTGCTAGCGGCTTTTAAAATTAGGCAGGAACACACTATCTGTCGGTATGACGTCACAATAGCAAAGTCTTGCCTGTCGACTGTATACAGGAGTGTAACACTGAGCTATATAAAGTGGAACAAATAGGTCATATCTAGGGCAAGTTTTTGCAACTTCTGCAACTTTTTTTTTACAGCTTCCGGCAGCTTCCTAAATACTCGTAAGATATGTAGAATGCTGTTTTAAGCTGTTTGAAGGAATCTTATTGTGCAACTTTTGTCCATTTTTTTCATGCAACTCTTTGCAAAATTTTGCAAATTTTTCGATTTTTCATGAAAGTATTTTCGATTTTGGTGAAATACACGGCCAAATTCGACTGAAACACCGTAAATCAGCACCGAAGCAACGCTTTTCCGGTATCTCAGGAGCTGAGCCGGAGAATTGACCTTTTTTTTAGTCGAACGAGCAAAATTTGGTCAAAATGCAACTTCTGCAACTTTTTTCAAAATAAATGCAACTTTCCACGAATTTAACTGCAGCAAAAACTTGCCCTAGTCATATCTAATGTAGAGCTCTGGTGATCGTTACACTCTTAGCGAAAAGCACGTTGTTTCAACATCAAAGAGCCGAAATGGGTGGCACGCGAAAACAGAACCTTACTCAGAATTATATCGCGATCATAATTCCTACGTCAAAACGTGCATACTTTACGTTCCTACGGGCATGCCTAATTTGGATTAAAATGTTGCAATCGATTTATACTGCGGTATAAGTCTTGGTTAGATTCAGGTTTCCTGTGTCATGGGTGTATATCAGACATGGGGTGATTACTTCATGAATGTAATCGATTGCGATTACGATTACTTCTGAATCAGGCGTCAGCGATTACGATTACAGCAATATCTGGAAGTAGTCGATTACGATTACGATTACGTGGAAAAGTAATCACGATTATTCACGATTACACTTATTTTGGTTCTTAGAACGTATATTTGAAGACATATTGGAATAGAACAGGGGTGGCCAACCTTTTCGGCCAAAGGGCCACATTCAATTGACGAACTATTGCGCGGGCCACTAGCCGCGCGATGCGCGAATTTTTTTCGAAGATTCAGGTCAATAATACTGTTGCTTGAGTATATTGCGGGTCTTTTGCATATCGCCGGGCTCAGTTTGCAAGGAGGGGACTATTCGGCGCCTAGACATATCCATATCGAAAGCTTCGGCCAACATTCGACAATCATTTTGTACATAGGTTTCATCGTCGACGGTCTTTCTGCGAGCGCAAACACAAGGTCGCATGTTGGACTACACTTTGTCTCGCAATTGCGAGTATATATTGACTCAATCTGGTACATTAGGCGTTCTTTTATTTTCAGAAGGGGGTTACAATATTTAAAGCAAGAAATCAAGTGACACCATATTGCGCGAAGCGTGAAGAAATTTCTTACCTTGGATAAATATATCGCAAATTATTGCTTTATTGTAATGTACGAAGGTCTACCAAAATGTGACTGGCCCATGGATCCGCCAATGTGTCAGAACTGATATTTGAGTCATTACATCTTAAGTGTTGCGGCCAGACTAATGAAAATTTTGGTTGGCCTTGCAAGTTCACAATCTGTGCAATCCATTTTTGATAATATTACTAATTTCGGAAATTACTTCACGGGCCACTCAAAACCTTCTCGCGGGCCACATGTGGCCCGCGGGCCACGGGTTGGCCGGCCCTGGAATAGAATATAACGATGGCGATGAGACAGCTTCATAAGAGAATAATTTTCATTCTTAATATGACGTCATTTGATTATTATGTCACAATGTACCTATGCCCAACATTATAGCTGACGATTACTCGCATCCGACGACTTGCATTCTGAACAAGGCCACCATCGCACGATAAGGACACCAAGAAGGCCACCATAACTGCCGCACACCAAACACGTCAATTGGGAAGTCAAAATAAATTAAAGACTAATGTTGAGAGATATGATTAACTCGAAAATTTCATTCGCGCTTCACGACTTCATGTCGCTAGATAGCTGATGTTAATAGCATACCCCTCCCCAGAAACGCAGAATTCACATAAACAGTCATTTCTGTCCCGGCCATTATAATGGCCAATAACTATAGTCGCTACTACGACACACCAAGACCTATACAGTTTCGGGCAACAAGCAAATCCACAAAGTGTGCTACCATAGAAATACCTTGGATTTGACCTTGGCTTCGACCCCTGAACGTTTGACTGATCACCAGCCCGTGTCATTTTTGGCATTTCGGAAACCAAATGCAAAAACTGCAAAAAATAAAAAGTAAAAAATGCAAAAAATACGGCTTTTTGAAAATATGGATTTTATGAAAGTTTGAGATATAAAAGTCAACAAGTATTGAAATGAGAGTCCGTGGACCCGTAGGAATGCCGTGTTCTACCGTTCAAGGAGTCTATTACTGCGTTTCCATGCACAGCCGATGGGCCCATTTTCGAGAGACTCGGCCGACGAATGAGAGAATTTTGTTGCGCAAGCACACCCACGTCGGCCGACTCGTCAGCCATCGAGTCAAACTTCGGCTTAGCCGTTCGGCCTAGCTTGCGTTGTGTCTCGATTAGTAAATTGCTGTTTGCTACTTCCAATACACTTTTCGTATCAAATTAAACATGGCTGCACTCCGGACGGATCTTGGACGCATTGAGAAACCAGGAATTTAATTATGATTGCAACGGAAATTAATAGTACCGGTACTGCTACGAAATACGCGTAGGCTACCGAAATCTACTTCGCGATCTGCTCACGTACGCTGCTGCCACAATTCGAGGGTCTGTGTTCTGGTGCATGCAGCACCGTATTTGCCGCACCCCAAACCCCCCAATTGGGGGGGCGGGCGAGCTCGAAGGGGGCCCAAAATTATATCGTGAATTAGCATAAATCATAGAGTATTTTTTAAAAATTTATACAATTTTTTCAAAATTTTTTTGCGCTGCGCGCGAATTCAAGTAGCCTTTTATCTATATTATTGGGTATTGGGCCATTACCGTGCCACCACCCACCAAGACATACAATCAAGTTTTAGGCCATATAACATGAGACTCCAAGAAGTGTGCCAGAACGATCGGCAGCGAGAAAAGCTTGGCCGAAAAGGTCTATGCCCTTGCAGTCCGAAGACTTCGTTATATATACAAAATGCATATAGGTTTAATTGTCCATAGGCTCCTAAATGACTGGCGCCGAATGTTCCTGTCTTTGCAATCTGAACCTCACAAGACAAATACCATCCTGCTGGGAAACATTTTATGCCAGTGAAGAAATACCAATTTGAAATCGTGTGAGTATCTTAGTTTAGAAGCCTACGTTTGGACGATTCTATATTTTTTGATATGGCAGACTGGAAGTCACGAAATAACATCATGTAACGAAGTCATATCAACGAGTCCGCCCGCCCGAAGATGTTTAATCATTATTTACGGGCCCTCCCGTTTTCAAGACACTTCACTCAGCTCTACCGGTAAATCTAATTACGTGAGTAGAGATAGGACAATAAATTGATACCATAATATATATGCAATCGCCGATCTGATTGACCGATTTTATCATAAATTATCGAAAATTTTCGCGCTTCGCGCTGGCTCACAATACAGTACAGCTAATTTCGTGACAAACGCGAACAACGTGATGGGGGTTCGTTTTATCGCCCTATGGTAGCCCGAGACCCACGTTTTTTGGGGCCTGACGAGGTGCCAACGGGTATACGGCCGAAGATGTTTAATTATTATTGAGTGGTCCTACCTTTTCAAACACACCTCACTCAGCTCTACCGGCAAATCTGATTACTAGAGCAGAGAGAAGATAAAAATTGATAACAATATATGCAATTCCCGATCATACTGACCGATGAAATCATGAATTCTAGAAATTTTCCGCGCTTAGGCGACAAAAGCTGATTCACTTAACAAACTCCCAATGAAAATGATGAATAGCGATAAAAGTGTAAAAGTTCGGTCTATAACCATATGGGGGGCCCAAGACCAAAGTTTTTTTTTTTGGGGGGGGGGGGCTGACGAAGTGCTGTTACGGCCCTGGGTGTATGAATACAATACAAACTACCGTTTGACCACAAACTAGGTGAACTTATTCACATACCCCTGGTAAGCAAATCATCAACAGGACACTCGAAGTTCATGTCTGAATCATGACGACGAAACAGTAGTACCGGTAGACTAATCCACAAGTTACTATTCTGCGTTCGAAATTATCGGACCAAGATATCCCATATCTATATCTCCCTCATACTAGGATATGCTACCTAATTTTCATCTTTTTTCCATCTTATTTTATCTTCTGTTGGTTTTAAGCAAGTGGTTCATCATGACCATATTTTACCTGTTGGATGGATTTAGGTCTACGTGTTCAAGGTCAAAGCGGGTTTTTTCATGTTTGATTGAATGACCGCTACAAGTCGTCTCGGCTCATTCCTGCCGAGTCATTTATCGCAATCTTGTGATTATTATGAAATTATTACTGAGTAAGTAAGCCGAAAACTTCATCGCGAACGCTTCGCCCACCTAGTTCCGCCAAGTCATGGTTGGTGGTTGGGTTACGTCTGCTCATGGAAACACGGCCGACATGTACAACGCATGCGTCATGGCCTTTCGGTCGACCGTCGGCCGAGCATGGCAACGAAGTATATGTAATATATATATATATATTTACCTATTAGGCTACTTTGGGAGACAATCGCACTTATTTTTGTAGCAGTTGGGGGACGAAAAAAATTGGGAGACAATTTTGTGTCCCCCTAATTCTTGGCGACATTTTTCCCTCGGTTGCTATCGTCTGTTAAGCAAATCCGTTTGGGACCACGCTTATTAGTCCCTCATTTGTCCCTTCCAAAAGAAATCAAGTCATGAAGTAGCAGGAATTTCGAGTTACAATGGCGACATTTTGACCCCTGTATAAACCCCGTATTTTGAAAAGTGGCATTAAGTCGACAATCAATAGGGGGGATTTTCTTCCACTTTTCGCGTGTATAAAATGACACCGCTTTGCATACATGATAGTTTTTGTTTAGGATTTACTCAGTTTAGACCATTCCAGTATATATAGGGATTTTAAGACTTTATACACTGTTTTAAAAAATGACGACATAAAAAATGCTGACTGCCATTGTGATGACTCGACATAAGTTCTAGTTGCGATCTTGGTAGACACCGCGGATCGTACGATTTTAATGACGACTCCTATTATTTGGGCCCTGATTAGCTCTTGGCAAAGGCGAAAGGGCACTATACCATCGTTAAATTTTGTTGTTTAACACTCCTGATACATATTGTGAAAAAGAATCCCTGCTTTACCTTAATACAACTCCATCAAATATATGTATTGGTTATAGCATGATAAATATTCTGTAGTATTTCCCGCACCCAATATATCGAGCTGATAGGTCGTTGATTTGCTTGTGTCAAGACAGCTTTAAGATGCTCTGTCAGTTGCGAGCGTAAGGCATATACCTTTTGTCAGTTATTCTCAACCTTTCATGTCTTTGCGGACCCCTTTTGGACCGTCGCGAGCCTCAGCGAACCCCCGACTTTTATTTCTAATTTAGCTCAAATTATTGTTTCCGCTCAAGCCAGACAATGTGCAATGCGGTACTAAAGATGCATTGCGACATATTGAACAGAGAAGAGAATGGTAAAACTACCAAGCACGGGTATTATTAATCTATAGCATCTATCTCGGCCTAATCGTGAAGGTGATTGGCTTCCATTTTTTTCTCTTCAGCTGTGTTTCAGTTGCTTGTCCTAGCAATTCAGTGTTCGCTTTCCTGGCATTCGCAAATCCATGTCTTTGTCGGAGGAGTAGCCCAGATAAACCAAGGAGGGTTGTTGCTCTAACCGTGCAAATAAGAAAGGATTCACCTTACTAATGCTCAAGAGAGAGAAAGAGAGAAAGCAAACAAACTTATTTTTATCTTAACCATCGGATACCGTGGATACCAGTTTTCGAATTTTAGGTCTGACCCGCCCGGGGATTGAACCAACGATTTACAGATCAAAAAGCCGCACGCATCACTGCTACGCTATCTCCCCCATTCCTGCCACACCCAGATATTCCTACCCCGCTTGGGGGAGGGCGAGCTCGAATGGTGCCAAAATTATTTCGTGAATGAACACTAATTATTCGCTATTTATTTGAAAATTTTCGTAACTTTTTAATTTTTCTCGCGCTGTACGCGATTTCATGTAGATAAATGTTTGTTTATTAGGCACCCTTCCTCCACAAAAAATGCGCATCATCTGTAGACGTAGGCATCTAAGCGAGCGTTGGCCATTACCACGCCACGATGTAAAAAGACATATAAAGTGTGGGTCAACATGGGTCTCAGAGAAGTGAGCCAAAAAGATCGTCAGCAAGAAAACATTAGCCGAAAAGGATTTCCCTTATGTTGACCGTAAACTTCGATATAAAAATGTCTTGATCCGGGTACCTAAATTGCTGGCGCCGAATATTCATGTCGTGTCAATCTGGACCAGATGAATATAAAATGTGACCTAATATGGCCGCGGGTGTAATCATCCCTCTCCACACCCACAATAATTTCGTTGCTAGAGAGAGGAGAACAGCAACGACTAGCATAATAACAATATATCTCGTCGTAATTTTCAAATTATGTGCAAGGTCCAACGGACCATGTGACCTCAATCAGCTTTCCATACCTTCGTAAGTTTGTAGCAATTCCTTAAATGATTGTAATCACCCTATCATCTTACCAGAAACGCATATCTGGGTTGAAAACGCGTGATATCAATCAACCGTAATTTTAACATTAAATTCAACTGACGTAGCTCATGTCATCCGCTCATACCATGCAGCAGTGTTGCTTGAAAAATCAAACTCGTTTATTCGTCATCACGTACAAGGATAAAATGACTCTGCAAAGCTAACATAAACAAATAATGATGATCAGGCTGAAATGTGGCGATATATGTTCGGAAAGCAGCCAACTGCAAAGTTGACTTGTTTTGTCATTTCATAACGTCACAATGCTGCGGCAAGAGAGTGTCCATTCAAACACCTATCACTGGCTATCAGACATATTGTGGTATCAGTTGTAAATACCCAGAGTGTCGGTTTCGCACAATGCGCTGGTTACAACGCTCGGTATAATCTAGGCTTACAACCGATAATCTTACATTATATGCGTTCCACTAACTAAAACATGGGTACAGATATTCTATTTTCCTTATATTAACACACGGTAAGAAGCAGTCAGATTCGGCTATCAATTACGGCCCCGTCCGTTCAAGCCAAGGCAACAATACATATATTGACATTGACAGTCTGATGTTTAAGTGATCAGACCGTCACGTCATCATCGTTGATCATTATGGCAGACTAGGGAGACCGCAGGCACTTTGATCAGAATTGCTTGACGGCAAATTCATTAAAGTGTCTTCCCAGCTATCTTGACGTCTCGATTGTTTGCAGTGGCTGAAAAACAAGGCAGCGATCTAATGCCAAATTGTTAGCTCCATGCACAGTACATACGTTTGAAGATTATACACAACTCCAGTAAATTTCAAAACAAAAATGCAACATGATAGGTTGCTTCATCAAGATGGAGCTTTATCATAGGCCACACACTTGATTTTGAATCAATGAAACGAAAAGGCAGATGTTATCGTAACTATGTGCTCACTCACACAGCGTATATATACGATTTATCAATATTTAGAAAGTATCTAGCTAGTTGAATTATTTGAAATTAATCGGGAAACAATATAAAGTTAACGTTACGCGATAAAAGTAGGCCTATTCCCAGATATATTGAGCGTGAAGTCAACATTTTACTAATTGAGTTCTGTGAACACCTTTTCAAGGACGATTCTAAATCCGTTGCTACTCACATAGACGTTTAATAATCTGTCAGAAAGCACGTTACGCAGTGAAAATCTACCACGGCACGAATTGAATTAGTGAGGGAAACATCACAGGACGCAGCCTCCGTTTGGCGACTGTTCTGTCCAGTACTTACCCTTCCGCGTGACGTAGTTAACGAAATATAATACTTACAACAGAAGGGAAATGCATTCTATACTGAATACTCACTTTTTGTCATGGAAAAGGAGTCAGCGTGGCGATCCAAATTTTTACGCTATTGTACGCAGAATTCAGCAGCTATGTAGAATACTCTTCAATACACAGAACGAATCGTTCGATGAAAACACTGATTGGGAAGTAACTCCATCACGCATGTTTGCGTCTTTAACTTTTCATATAAGATTCGTGTTAAGGATTCATGCTGATATACTTGTCATGAAACTTTAGGGCCATGAGGTGCTAATACATCTTCTGCATCATTCAACATCATCTGCTAGTCCATCGTCCAAAGTAACGTCCATTTACAATAACCTGCTAATACGCTGAAACTAATCTATCAATCACTCGGTGACAGCGGACATGAGACCTTACCAGTTGATGGCACGCAATTGGTCGCGCGTACGTATACAATACAAAAGTCATTGACCTAATTCAACATTGTGAATTGTGCCTATCTCTGTAAGAAAGGCGGCATGTTAAATTTTTTGTGATAAAAGTAGGCTATTCCTAAGCTACTGATCGATCTGTATATTCTGCGAATTCGGTAGCCTTTGGGAGACAAAAACCGACTTTTCAGACACCAATACCGGGCCAACCCCGTGCCCAAGCCGTTGAATCGGATATCATCGCGTTCAGTTCGACGAGAGGAAAACGGGGATAACTCTGTCGAACCCCTAAGACCAGCGGTTGTCGATCGGTATTTCGATCTATGTTCTGATACCGACCGATCGAAAAACCAACTGCGTAACCCGTATTGGCGTACCATCACGGGTTTTGGGAAGAAAACTTTTTTCTACGCGTCTCAGCCCCATTTCCCGGGTATCGTTGGAATCGTAATCGAATTACGCGTCTGCTGGTACCAAATTTATCCGGCTACGATATTCGGTTGGCGAGAAATCGGTGATTAAAAAAACTGTGAAAAAAGCGCTATACACTGTTTTTTGAAGGCCGATCCCGAGTCGGCTGAAAGTCCGATACGATCGTATCGGGTATCGGTCTACGCGGGGCCCGAAGACGAACGCAGCGGTACCTTGTATGGCCCAGTGGTGTGAACGACCGAGACGGAACCTCGAAAAGCCCGCCTATGAAAAACGTGAACTTCTCGGATGATCCACCGATCCAGGATAATCCGAGGATTATAATCGAAAAACTCACATAACTCCGCTTCTACTGGTCGGAATTGAGTCAAATTTGGTTTGCATCGTCTTTGAAGACAGCTAAACAATTTCATGGGGTTGGCAGAAAAATTTGAATTCTTTTTCAAAATTTCACCTAATAAATTAAAATTTTTAATTTGATCTGCGGAGTCCTTTACTTGTTAGAATTGAACCAACTTTGGTGTGCAGTGTTCTTAGGGTAACCTGACAATTTAATAAGTCAATGGCTGGAATCCGAAATTTTACTTTATTTTTGAACAGCCCTAGTGTACGTACGTACAGTCCATTTATGATCAGTGCGGGACTTGAAGCACAGGCCTGCAGGCATAGGCGGAGCCTGGAGCCTATTCAATCATATTACGTCGCATGCCATGCAATACCTCGTTTACAATGATGATGACCCCATTAAACGCCAATGTAATCAAGGAGGTTCGCAATTCGAAATGAAGATAGGTTGGGATTAGTTTATACAGGGTTTGGCGCTTTGGCCATGTTGATAATTGTAATTATAATTGATCGGGCAGGGTTATTACCAAAGGAAGTCATATGCGCGAATCGAAACCGTTAGTTGATTTGGCGGAGACAAATACTTTGTAAGTGGCCGGGATGGTAATATCTAGAGATATCATAATGAAATGCTATTGTCTCACGTACATTTCTACTTGTAAATGTTCAGTACGAGTGCACAAGCACATACGTACATTTATGATTAGTGCGGGATTTGAAGCACAGGCCTGCGGACATAGGTGGAGCCTGGAGTCTAATAAATCACATAATGTCGCATGCAATACCTCGTTTACAATGATGATTATCTCATCATGCGCCAAGGTAATTAAGGAGGTTCGAAACCGCAACTGGCTGGTATCGCAACTGTGGATCATATCACTACGTTTTCTCGCGACGCTCTCACTAATTGAGTGGCCTTGAATTCGAGATCTAGACGTGTCTCCGAGTACAGGCGAATGTTGGGTTAGCTTTGCTGGATTTCAGGCGGTGCGTTCTCTTCGGTATCAAGCAGAATATTCATACACGCATCTGTTTAGAATTAGGTTTGACTAGTCTGACTATATGATGGATATACTAACCGACTCTGACTGCGACAACGAAGCATTTATCCTAAGCCAATAAAGCTCGGAAGATATGTCTCTTCTGACAAAGGTACGTACCATGTAATTCCGTATGATTACATGTATTTCAATATATCAGTGGTTCCTAATTATATATTAAACAAGTGGAAATAGTCTAGAGGGTATTAAAGGACAACAGAAAGGTGGTATAACAATCTTTCGATTAAATTATAATCGCAAATTTACATTTGACAAATACATCAAGGTACGGCTCGTTCGTTGGGCTTTCTGAGACATAGGGACTACGCCATGTGTTTCGGTCATCGTAATTTATGTAAAATGTGTGTCATGTGCGTATACAATTATGCATAGTGTTGGTATGTTTCTTCCCTGTACCATCATGAATGATTCAGTTTACTGATATGATCATACAGCTTCTTATACGAGTAGCATAATATTAGTTGTTTCGCTTGAAGCAGGCCTACAGTAGGCCTATATCTATGTTGAAGTCGAAACTGGAAGTATTATCTCTACTCTTTACTCAACTATCAAATGTCTATACCACATTTCAGTTAATTTACTATTCGAACAGAGCAATGATACAAAGTTTTAAATTATTGATTCGAGCCCGAAATAATTCCAATGCTGACGCCAAGTTTTGAAAACGAACCATTCATCATTATGTCTATTATCAATTGAGTCAATTTGATGAGGAGTAATGTTTCGCAATGTTTCGATGATCGATGATATGGTATATTTCATCAAATAGCGTTGTTATCCACGTACAATGTACATTGTGCAATATGTTTACGGTTTGTTGACGAGGATATTACGTGATGTGTTCGCTCCCTTATTACTACCGTGTACCATGAGCCAGGGGTGTCAAACTCGAATTGCTTCGCCGGCCGGATTCAGACCTTCAAATCGCTCGCGGGGCGGACCAGTTACATCAATCAAAAATGTTACCTCAAAATCAACGCCTCAGTTGAGCACTTGAATACTCAATTATACAGCCCATGTATGATGCGGTTATACTCTATCAAACCCGTTATTCGCAAACAATAGAATTTTTTCAAGTCCGTAATAGAACCTAGTCCAACCTTTGACGACTTTGTTATTGTCGATCCGTCTGCAACAGTAATTAAAGGCAAAGTCGCTATTGCTCTTCGTTGATTTTAACTATGTTTCATATCGATTTGGGGAACATCATTTCGTATGGTATATTTTGATGCTGTCATCTTACCAAGTTTCAAGACTATGACTTTATGACTAGCGCAGTAATTTCGCTGTCAAAGTCGAGCATCTAGTAAATCAGCCCGCGCCAATATATGGTCGACTTTGATAACGTACTTACTACTTTAATTATTGGGCCACAGCCTTAAATCTTCATACAATTCAATAAACTTGGTTTCTCGTTTCAAGAGCGTCAAGAGCGCCATAGATGGACTCGTGAAGAAACAGCTGAAATCCTAAACAGATTCAAGGATGTAATTTATGAGGAAGGAGACAGCAACAAAGGCAGCTTGCCAGGTAGAGTGGAATGGGTTTGTTCGTTTGTGGTATTCATGGTGTTTGACGACTACTATGGTCATTCCCCCCATAATTGCCGACTTTTAGCAGGGCCCACTTCTGGGCTTTTATAAGACGCCGCTTACAGGGATGAGATGGCGAGGGGGGGATGTAAATTGATGCTGTGTGTTCGCGTAATATACATTTATTAGTTATTGATCATGGCAGTGAAGATATCGATTTCTTTGGATCCTACTTCCGAGCTAGGCCAACCTTCGATGTTATATGATTTCTTCTGACCGTCGTCGTTGAAATACCATTGAACCTTACAATAGTTATATGCAGCTAGTTGCCCAAATTATAGATTTAATGAAATATGCTCGTGTCTTTTTAGGGTACAAAGAAATTGGAGAATTTGTGGAAAGCAGTGACATCCTGAAAGGTTTACCGGACATGCAGAGGATAAAAATGGTTAAAACCAAAATCTTCAATGAGAGAAAAAGATGCCGCTCTGCACTGCATAAGGGGATGTCACAAATGCACGAATAGTCATGGACTATGACATCAGACTTTCAGCACGTAGCGTCAGTGATCTCTAGCACTGCCGACTGTAGATTACGATTGAGCAATTTCGTTTAGTACCTGGTGGCAATTTTAAATGTACAATTCGTTTCATGATTTTCGTTGCATTCTCTTCACAACATTTTGTTGCGAATGTGTTTTGATAAATTGGTTTCGATCGCATGCTTCGAACTATTTCATTTCTTGGTGTGATTTAGCAGGTTGACATTGGTAGAATCGAACGATTTTTTGGCCGCTTTCAGCATTGGCTGGAGGATGCACCCATGGCTCACCATGGGGCGTAGCCGTATTGCTCGAGGTCCGAATTACTGAACAGTGAACAAGTTGGCGTATGGCTTAAAACAAATGGAAGTTAGCAATTATCAAGTGCCCAAGATTATCACGAATCAAGATTCAATGTGATCTGCTGTAGGGTTTTTAAGAGAAACATGAATTTGGAGCGAAGTTTATACGATAACTCCTTACAATTTGACGCGGCTATAACATGGCGAGAGTCTGAGATCGGTTTAGAGACATGTTAAAGTGGTCTTTATTCGGTAATATTGGATCAAAAAGTGTACAGTGCCTTAGTGGAAAAATTGCCTCATACCTGCTAGTAGACTGTATGGTCCATGAGACGTTATACTTCCGAGGGATATTAGGGCTGCTTATATTAAACCGAATATATTTATTACCTAATTAGAACTTGGATCTGCTATCGCGACAGAGTAGCCACGGCTGGCCAACGAATGTCATAGTGATTTGGATACTAGTTGTAAAAAAACTGGTGATCTAATCTGCAGCATGGCCAACTGTAGCTTCTTATAAAGACACATGTTCCGTATTTTCACAGCAGTTTTCAAACGCAAATATGTGCGTGGTGAAATGGCATGGTCATTGGTATAATCCACAGCTGCAACACCAATGGGTTGTTGGTTCGAGTCCGGCTGAGGACGACACGAGAATTCCTACCCAAGTGTTGGAGGTTTATCTAGGCTCGTCGTCATCCTGTGATCCGCGTAAGCGGTGATTTATAAAAGCCTAGGAGTGGGCTGTGCTAAAAGTCGGTGAATACGGAATCAAAAAATGAATATAGGCATACTCTAAAACTACGAAATTAGTCAAAACACCATGAATAAAAAACAAACAAACGGCGAATTATATATCGCGATCATCGATATCGTACAAGGATGACGTCGTGGATTTCAAATAGTGACGTCAAAAGTGATTGTCATTGGTAAATGACTCTTTTGACGAAACTGGTTCCCGAACCTTGTCATATAATACGACGTCAATGTCCACCTTAGTTCAGTAACAGCAATGGTCATGGTCTGGTAATTCAAAATGGCGAATTGTCTCCCTAAGTAACAAATGTCCACTAAAGTGGTCTATTAGATATTGAAAAAGTTGGGAAAAATTAGGGCGACCGCAGTTGGAGGACATTTCGTGTATATTCTAAACGCTGCGATATAAACCGCAAATCACCAGTGACAAAGCGCGGAATCGATATTCCAAAACCAATCGAGTTATTTTCAGACGCCTAGCTTGTCTCCTTCTGTTGGCGATAACTGTCGCCCAACTGCTTCAAAACAGGACTGTCCACCAAAGTAGTCTAATAGGTAAATATATATATATATATATATATCGGCTTTCAATTAAATAAAAGGGCAAAAGAAAACAGGAAACAAATGAACATCAAGATCAGTGGTTCCCAACGTGGGCGATATCGCCCCCCAGGGGGCGATTTGGCGATCTAGGGGGGCGAAAATGACGAAGGGGGCGATAGGGGGGCGAAAATAGACAAAGGGGGCGACGGGGGGCGAAAATAGCGAAGGGGGCGATAGGGGGGCGATGACGAGTCAAAACGGCTGACCTTTTTTTTTTTTTTAGTCATCCACCTAGCAATTTGGTGAGAAAAAACGTTATTTTCAGCTCTGAGCGGAGAAAGATGACCTTTTTTTTTTTTTTTTTAGTCAACCCGCCGGTGATTACAGTCTGCATGCCCAATTATCGGTGCACAAAATTTTGGGGGGCGATGATTGGTGTTGACCTTGAAAAGGGGGCGATGGGTAGAAAAAGGTTGGGAACCACTGATCAAGATAATATGTAATGCGAAGTGAAAATCTTACGGTCGAGGCTAAAAAGTCGAGTACTGAAATCGGGATTTACGACATACTGTGAATTGATCAACCTGGGTAGTAAATGATATCTAGCAATTAGGGATGTTGCTAAATGACTAGACATTTTGCTGTTGTCACCATAGTGTCCTATATGGTGTGGACACAGCGAGACTGAACGGCTCACTGCATTAGGGTAACGTCATACTTTCCTTTTGACCAAAGGCAACTTTAGGGCCATTTTTGACCGGCTTGCCGAGCGCAAAATTCAATAAAACGGGCATCAAAGGAAAGATGCTGCTATACTGATTATGAAAATATAAATTTTATTCCGTTCATGGTCCTCGAACTTCCCAAATTCAGCCTATAAATTTGCATCGTTATCGACTTTGGCATTGTGACGAAACAATTATGTGTGGCAAAACGAGAGTGAAGCTGAGAAGAAGGAGCAGACAGTCTTGTTGCGTCACAATCACAAAACTCGATAACAATGCAAATTCTACGCTGATTTCGGGGGGTTCAAGGACCATGAACAGAATAAAATGTGTATTTTCGTAATCAGTATAGCAGCAGCTTTAAATTGATATCCGTTTTATTGAATTTGGCGATCGGGAAGTCGGTCAGAAATGGCCGTAAAGTTGCCGTTGGTCAAATGGAAAGTATGACGTAATCCAAATGCAGCGAGCCGCTCACTCTCGCTGTATCCACACCAGAGATGAGCGGATTTGAAATTTCTATGTCCTAATCCAATCTAAATCCGAACCTTCAAATCCTAATCCTAATCCATAACTTTTTCATATTCAAGTCCATGTCCTATCCTAATCCGATTCCAACTGGAAATTCGAAAAAAAAAACTAATTTATGCAATGAAGGGATACGAAAATTTTCTTTCACAACCAACGATTCACTTGATTCAAAATAACCTAGCAACCATAATTACAATAATAACTGATCTGAATAAAGTTTGTCGCCATTCGCCACACGACATTTCAATCTCCCAGAAAATAGGTAAATCCAATCCAAATCCTAATCCGTTCAGAAAAAAAATGTTTAATCCAAATCCAATCCAAAAACGACAAAATTTCACAAATCCTGTTTTTTTAAAACCTAATCCTAATCCATGCTCATCTCTGATCCACACCATATAGGACACTGTATGTTGTCACCGCTCGTGCATTTTGTTACGTCATGTAGCGGACACGCGCGACCCCGGCCATGCTGCATTTCGGTCAGCATATGTGTCAGCATGTCAGCATATGGTGCAATCTCTTAGAGATTGTGCCCGGAAAGACAATAGGGATATAGTTTGAACAGTTGAGCATGCATACTTGAACAGTGAAAAATACCTCAGTCGCCCAGAAGTAACTCCCATCAATGCCAGCCATACACAGGCCAGCAAACATTCAGTCCTTTACAGATTTTTAGTTTGTTTGTTTGCCTATTGGATATCTTCGTTGAATATGCAAGCCACTCGTGATTTATAACGGTTGGTTAGCGTGTAAAGGGCTGTGATTCAAACGTGTCAGCAAAGATTTTGAATTGTTATCAAAAGTGGTATTGTGATCTGTGTGGATACAGGTAATTTTGCATGCCTATCGAATCGATGATTCGGAATAGATATTGCAGAAGCAATCGGTAGGTTTTGTATTGGTTGAATTGGTTCTCCGACCCGTTCGCAATTCGGTTTTTCCTCTCGCTGTTTGATGCCGCAAAGTGGATACTCCACGTCTAATATGGAAGATTAAAGTAAACAGCGTTTTACAACGTTAATTCGAGTTTACAAATATGAAATCCTGTCGATGCCAAAATTACCCATAATAAAATCTAAAAAATGTCAAAAATAAGCTATTTTTGGTATTTTGGACATATGCCAAATACGACACTGCCTGTGCAAAAGGTCTCAAGATCTATACACCATACATACATATATTATATACATGCAGTCCTTTGCTAGTGAAGGCTGCTCTCCAAACGTATTAGAACATCTTTTACATCGTTAACGTAAGTATTGTGACATACATGTGAATGCTGGTAGGCTAATGCTGTAAGCACAGTGAATCGACTATTGAGAATAGATATTGCAGAAGCACTTGGTTTTGTATCGGGTAAAATTTGTCCCCAACATCGTTTTCAATTCGGATTAAATCTTGCTGTTTGATGGCGGAGTGTGGATACTGCATGTTTTGTGACTTTCGTTTCATAAGAAACACCAAACTAAATCGATTTGCATGGTTTATTCGAGTCTGTAAAAATGAATTCATGGCGATGCCAAAATTGACAAAAATAAAATCTGAAAAAGGCTAAAAATAAGCTATTTTCTGGATACGTCCGGAAATTCCGGACGAATGGCAACCATTGGCTAATTACACGTACCAAAACCAATGCCCATAATACATCGATCAGATCAGCTTCCTACCGTTAACAAACTCGCACGTATGATACATAGGCCTACTCGAAATCTCACGCTCCCACAAGATTACCAGCGAGTATGACTGTCAACTTGTGCAGTCAATTCGCGAGCTCGCAACCTCCCGTCAGTACACAACATATTCGCCGACACACGCGCCGACAATCACGAGATTTCAATCACTCTGTCTCAAGAACAAACGAATACGCATCTTCGGAGACGGCCAAGAACTAAACCAGAGGTCTCAAACACGCGGCCCGCGACGGTATTTTGGATTTTGAAGTATTTGACTATATTAAACTCCCAAGTATCTTTTTATAATTTGAGAACTAGAAATTCGCTTCAAAACTACTCCAGAAGCTTGAAACTACCTATCAAACTTCACTATTACATCACTTTCAAAAGTGTCCATGCAGTGGAAGATCAACTATTACGTCACATTAATTGTCGATGATGGTAAAACATGACCCGTTGATGATTCGTGACTGAACATTTTAATTTGGACTTGGGCGCAACCATTTGTAAAATTACTCGAACTCAGACTCACTGTGTGATGAAATGACTCGAGTTGAGTCGCATCAAACGTTACAATCAGAGAACTACTTATTGTGACTCGGAACGCCGTGATTTGGTGCAGCCACGCACGCAACAAATTATGAAACTGGTACGGGGAATGGTAATATATCAAAACGTCCTGGCTTGTGTAGCGTAATTTATTTAGATATCTAAGCAGCCCGTTATGGCAACCATTGGGATTATGTTGCCCTCTTGATGTATAGTTAGATAGGCTACATCCTCTGTCATCTTGGGTATCTTTATCCTTGTTATGATCGCCAATTAAATGTGACTAGTATTATAAAGTAGTTGTAACCTACTACGCTTCACAGCTGTAACACCAATGGATTCTTCTTGAAATTCATATTGCTATGGCACTGTAGTCGCGATATACAGTACTCATTATATTCAAGTTGTCATAGATCTGTTCCAATATTCGCAGATAAATCTAACGCTGATTTAATTTGACTTTGGTGATAACATGATCAATAGCCTGTTATCAGGAGTATGCATGCCCGAAACCAGGATTAGGCTGTACTGCTCCATATAAGATTGATCAATCTTCGTAAAATTCTAAAATATTCTACCTATAATTGTGACACGTTAAATGTCCGCTAACTGTAAAATTTTAACGCAACTGCTTTTACGATATCCTGATGCATTTGTACTGTTTATTGATGTCTATAACTAAATATACAGCTACTGTGCCAAGCACAGCAACAATTTTATTCGAATATATAATAATGTGATTTTTCTCGAGCCAGGCATGAATTGACAATATTAAATCACTTTTTCACGATGCATGTGGAATGTCAGTCTGCAAGGTCACGTTAAATAAGACCTACTTGGATATACATTGAATTCCCGTATTATTGGTGCTGCGGCCCGCGGCGCCATCAAAAAGTAGGAAATTGGCCCGCGAGCACATTTGAGTTTGAGACCTCTGAACTAAACTATAGCCACAGGAATTATTTCCACAAATGCGCGCCAAGTCTGTTCTGGACTCACTTCAGTAGTGACACTAATTTCAAAGGAGTTAAAACTTTCGCTATCAAGAGCCTGCAACGCATCTTCTGATTGTTTAGTTAGAGTATTAGCGTAAAGAAAAATCAATTACGCCGTTTGAGTCGGTACAAACACAGGAGACGTGATAGTTCCGGCCGGGTGCCAGATATCATATTTCTACAAAGCAGTAGATGACAATCGATACATTTCGCGACTGCAGAAATTGACATCTTTAGTATCGAGGTCCTGGTTTAGTTGCCTTGCGCAAAAAACCCTCAGGCATAGATATGGCAGAAATAGCAGTCCTGAATGTGGTCAATCGGTCCTCGCCATATCGTGGAAACGGCAAAGGACATCGACGACATTCGTTTGTGTAGCCAATTGTGTTAACCAGTTGAATAAGGTGCACAATGTATGATGTGAACTGTTGTATTGATGCCGTAATGGAATGCCAAATTACAGCTTGTTCATACAACATACAAACACCCCATCCCAAGTAGTCTACATCTGGAATCAACTGGTCAACAAACTGCTCTTTTGGGGAAAAATGTTGGGTAAACCTTCCCTTTATACCAGTGGTCGAGAACCTATGACTCGCGAGCCATATATAGCTCTTTTGGTTATAACATATGGCTCTTTGAGAAATTTTCAATTTTTTGCTTAATTTATCAATATTCTAGTAACTCGTAGGTAAATTTTCATGACGGCGAGAATGATTATTCTCGTGGCAGCATAAACATGTCTTTTAGAGGTCAAGACAGTGGGGTACCAGGGTTAGGGGCTCGTACCACCCTCTTTTCAAAATCCCCGATTCGATCTAACCATCATCGCGCGCTTAGAAATATTGGATTGCACGATACCTTGATTGACGAAAGAGAATAGCAGACATGGCGACACTTGTAGGACAATGAAATTTTCAAATACACATTGTCTTCCTTATAAACGCCGAGAAATAAAATGTCTTGGAAGTGACATTCACAATTAAAAATTCAAATTCAAACCAACGCCATAGCTATCTATTTTTTTGATTGGTATAGCTTTCTAGGACCGCCGTAGTGTAACGCAATATTACGTTACGCCGAATATTTTAGAAGTCGATCAATACTTGGATTTTCAGAATTAACGCGTCAATCACATTTGATTACGATCAGTGATCATAAATTCTAAGCTATTTACGACGAGTTGCGCTGTTACATACAGGTGACGCTTGGCCCGTCTGTGCATCATCTGAGCCTTGTCCTCTCTTTTGGCGCTGTATTTACGAACAATATAAATATGAAAGTTCCGTCATTTTGGGAATAAAAATGTTAAAAATCTAGTCATTCATTAACATCGATAGAAGATACCAATAACCATAGAAGGGTTCGCAATTTTCTTCGCTCATCCCTGACGACATCTGAGGCACTGCCTCACGTAACCCGACGTCGCTGAAGTATCACACGGTGGGTATGTACTGCTGTAGCGACCATGTTTGGCTCGACCTACCCATTTGGGCAGGAAAATATGGCGTACACTACGAATCCCATGTATTATTGAGTGCTAACGATACGTCACGGATGTTCAATTGTGACGTAACAGTTAATTGACACGTATGGCTCTTCGGGAGTTACAATTGAAAATATTGGGCCACATGAATTGAAATTTCTTAAAATAATAGCAAAGGAGAGTACCTAATATTAAAAAGCGTCGGAAAGCGTGCTAAATGTGAGCCCTCTAATAATCGGTGATAAGTAGGGCGATGTTTTTGACATGTGAAAAAAACTCAAAGTTAGGTCAAAATTGTAGCGTTAGGTCAAAAACTGTCAAAATTGTTTACAAAGTTACCACTTTTTTGCAACCTGCATTTCGTTTGTATCGTAGATTTTGCAATGTCGGGGAACTTATCATTTGACATTTTACAGCTTGTACCCTCCTTCATGGGCCTACCGTTGTAGACGGCCATTGTCTGCTCATTGTGAATCATAAACATTCAAATGAAACAAAGAGGTTGAGAGGGGGTTATGTTCAACGTACCGCAATATCCCAACTGAAGCAAGACTGCGTGGGCATTGCATGGTTGTTATATCAAGAAGCGCATCATTAAAGATTGTATTGTAGACACCATAGCCAGAATTAAGCAACACGGTTTGTCACCAGCAGTGTCCGCACAACTTCAGTGTTGTCCGCCAACAACTGATGCTGCTAAACATTCTTTCTCCATTCTCGGCAAGCTACTTAGTAGGACAGACACTTTCTGCCCGAGAATGTAGGAAAGTATATTTCGTTGTACTACAATTTTTCTTAAATTATTTCCACCATAATGCGTAATGTAGTTACTGGAATTTTATATTGGGCCAGATTTCGTTAAAATAAAGTTTTTTCATGTAAAAATGTGTCAGTTTTTGAGTCAAAGAAAAAGTTTTTTAAGGTCAAAAAATGTCAAAGTTTTTATCTTTTAGGTCAAGATCTTCCGTTTGTAGGTCAAAAAATACGCCCTACTTATCATTCATTCTCATGTTATTACCGTTACAAATTCTGCTTAACTGGGTTGGCTTGACTCGAGCGGTATTTTGTTATTAAATAAATGACCTCCTTGAATCATACCACATGCAATCGAATATCGTCCATTTGAAATGCAACAGTCACAATTGAATAGAAAATCTTCTAGATTTTTGAATTCCTACATTAATTAGTACAACATAGGTGTATGTTTCAGTCGACAACGGAATATAGATAATTTCGATTTACAATTGAATTGAAATACATAACAGCATGTATTATTCAAATTCATGAATGTTACGCTGTTCGATCGAATTGATCATGTTTATCTTTTGACGGTGCATTGAGTGCCGTGCTGCCATGCAGTTAGAATGGAAACGAATACCACAGTAATACCCATTGCTATCATGTAGCTTATGAACACAGGCAAACCGAATCCGGTTGTTGGGAGGAGTGACGACGCAATCATTGGAAGGATAAATCCTCCAACACCAAACATCAAATTCCACACTCCAGACAACGCACTGCGTGCATCGCAAAATCTTCTTCGAGCTCACCGCGTCCGTCAACGGTAACATGCAACAATTCGACGATGACGGAATCAGCGTTAGTCCACAGAATGGTCGAAAAAGTGCAATGGCTTTATACGCCCAGACTTTTGATAGGGCTGGTGTGAATAGAAAAGGAATAGCGCAAATTACAAGAAAGATAAAGATCAAAATTGCGCGTCTCGTCATAACCATAACGTGGCGCATCCTACCTCAACTACATTAAATCCTAATGGAGTCAAGTATATTACCAATAACGTGCTCACTATACCAAAACTACCGTACGTTGACAATATCACACCTAATACCAATATCGCTATAGGATTTTTGAACAATTTAGTCGGTTGGTAGTGCTCACAAGTATGCGATTTCTTTGCATAGCTTTGCAATAAATAATTTGCGGCAGGCAACATCGGGATGATGAGCAAGCTAGTTACTAAGAATGGCAGAAGAATGCCATTCGATATAGTAAACAGAAGACTACCCAGCAGTCGACCGCATACGAATCCGACGGAGGCAAACGTTTCCACGATACCGAACACAGTCCCTGCCCGATCAGGAAATTCTTGACATATGGTGGTCAGAGCAGCAACCAAATAAGCTCCTTGGCGGCACCCTTGGAATATTTTGATGATACTTTCCGCGATTACGAGGGTTGTCGAATCTTTGACCAGTTCCAAAACACCAAACACTGCTTCTCCGATTCCAAAACATATTAGTCCACCAAGAAATAGTGCCTTATTGGTCCCAAAGTAAATTTGATATTTTCCAAAAAAGGCGCCGCTCATCGCCATAACAATAAGTATAAGCTGGACAACAAAAGAAGACTCTTCAGGATTTCCACCTCGGTTCACAAAAATTTTCGCCATGAACGGATGTGGAGTGCTCTCGCATATAAATACTATTGTATGACCAAAACTGATCAATAACAAAATCATCTTCTGACGAGCCGTGGTGTCCTTCAAAATCGACTTTTCTGCTTCGGAACCCGCGACATTTTCATTAGAATCTTTTACAGCAAATATGGTGATGGTTTCTTTCGAAACGGCCTCGGTTTCAAAATCTAACATTTTAATTTCGAAGTCCGCTGTTGCGATCAGTTTGGCATTGCCATTACCTAATATAAGCCATATTGAGTATTCTGTCTTTTGATGGTGCGAGTGTCGATGTACGATCACATCGCTAAATTACCGAAGAGGCTACATCATCGCGGGTATCAATATGAAACATGTATATGTCACGAAATATATATTCGAATACTTTTTGAAGTGCGCGGTATAGATACTTACAGTCACTGTTCCCTCTAAGCTGCGCGTGCGCGCGGCTGCGCACTGCTTTTAAAGTTGACGCGCCCAAGAAAGCCGCAGTGATTACCTTTTTTGCCGTTACCCGCTGTTGTCCGCGCGAGTTGGTGAGTGCGCGCAGACTCGTGAAAAATTAGAGGGAATATTGCTTACAGTGTCTGGATTTGCCTAAGAGGATCAAAATTAATCTGAAAAGTATGTAGATCTATACTGAATTCATCATAGAAATATCATCACCATTGGTTTATTAGCAATTTTATCAGTTCAATACACTACAAAAAAATGCGATACAATGAAAAGAAAAGAAAGGAAGATGTCGAAGCGACCAGGAGTTGTCTATGGAATCGGACACCCACCTTGGCCTAGGCTAGGGCTGGCCAACCTTTTCAGCCCAAGGGCCACAATCGATTGACGAACTTTTGCGCGGGCCACTATCCGCGCGAAGCGCGAAAATTGTTTGCAGTTCATAGGTCAATAATATTGTCACTTGACTATATTGCTGGCCTGCTGTATATCGCTGGGTTAAGTTTGCGAGGATTGGCTTTTCGGCGCATGGACATATCGATATCGAAAGCTGCGACCAACCTGCGTCAATCATTTCGTGCCTAGGTTTCATAGTCGACGGTCTTACTGCGAGCGGAAACGCAAGGTCGCATCTGTTGAACGACACTTTGTCTCGTAATCGTGAATATAGTTAGACTCAATCTGATACATTGGGTGTTCTTCAATTTTCACAAAAGGGCAACAATATTAAAAACTAGAAATCGAGTGACAACATATTGCGCTAAGCGTGTAGAAAATTTTTACCTCTGATAAATCTATCGCAAATTATTCTGCTTTATTGTAGTGTACGAAGATATACCAATATGTGAATGTTTGATGGATCTGTCAATGAGTCGAAACTGATATTTTAGTCATCACATCTCAAGTGTTGCGGCCAGACCAATCAAATTTTGGTTGTCTTTGCAAGTTCACAATCTGTGCAGTCCAGTTTTGATGAGATTAGAAATTTCGGAAATTACCTCGCGGGCCACTCAAAACCTTCTCGCGGGCCACACACACGGGTTGGCCGGCCCTGGCCTAGGCGATGTAAAGAGGAGGCATGCACACTGAATGAAAGTAAAGAAGATAGTATAGAAAAAGGAAGCGACAA
Organism: Botryllus schlosseri; assembly: GCF_051294905.1. NCBI lineage: Eukaryota > Metazoa > Chordata > Ascidiacea > Stolidobranchia > Styelidae > Botryllus > Botryllus schlosseri. The sequence continues at coordinate 21,373,762 of NC_137247.1, read as the reverse complement.
GAAATAGGGCGGCATGTCATGGGAAGCGAGATCGATAGGTCAGTCGTGGTCCGGTAATCTTGAGGATGGACTGTATTTATTTAGTAGTAATTGCTTGTATTTCGACTTGAATGTGGACATGCTCGTCGACTGCCGGATGGCCGGCGGGATACTGTTCCACACATCAGGTCTGGCATATTTGATGGAGCGATGATCTTTTCGGTCGATCATATGATAATTGGACGACGTGGACGCGCGTGTGTTGTACCTGTGCGCTTTTGATTCAGAGGTAAAGAAGTCATTGAAGTATTCGGGGCAACGACCGCAGTGAAACTGATACATAAACTTGGCGATTTCTAGTTTCCGCATATCTTCTATGTTTAGGACGCCGAATCTCTTCAGCAGCGACTTATTGGATGGGCAGCCAGGCCCCTTTGTGGCCCTAGCTATGATATCGACGAGAAACTTTATAACGGCCAACGGGTAAATTCACTGGACATGTCACCACGCCTAAAACAATTAGGTCTTAATGCAGTTCGTTCAAAAATTTATTTATGGCTATCACGGAAATACTGGTGAAATTGTGTATCTTGCAAATGGTTCAGCCAAACCTGTAGCTATGAAGCTAAGCAGTGGTTCTCAACGTGGGCGATATCGCCCCCAGTGGACGATTTTGAAAAGCAAGAGGGGAGAATACGAAACGGGTAACGGTAAACGGGTTAATTCACTGGACATGCCACCACGCCTAGAAACGATCAAGTCTTAAAGCAAATTGTTAAAAATATATATTATACCGGGGGTGTGGGAAAATTTTTCGTCCAAAGACCCATATTGATTGTATATTTATAATTGAAGTCCTCATAGAGCCATACTGCGGTGAAAATCATCTGTTACGTAATGTTGGCACGAAGTCGAAGATTATTACATGGGATTCGTCATGTGATGTAATCCTTTAGCTTAGCTACGGGGGTGGAGGAACCATTTGCAAGCATACACAGTTTTATTAGTAGTTCCATGAGAGCTATAATAATGATATTATGTAATAGTTTCAGCGACCAAGAATATTGTTAAGAGGCACAAAATTAATTTGAAAACTATGCAGAAAAACAGAATTCATCATAGAAATAACGACGAGAATGCAAATCGATCAAAACCGGGGGTCGGGGACAATTTTCGTCAAAAGTGCCATATTGGTTCCGAGATAGTGTAATGGTTATGCGTCCGGCTTCTCGAGCGGTAGGTCGTGGGTTCGATCCCCGGCCGGGTCATATTAAAGACTCGAAAATTGGTATCCGCAGCTATCTTGCTAGGCGCTCAGCAATCACGGATAGCATGATGGAGGAGAAAAAAACAACGGGGGCGCAGACTAGATGACCTCATGGGGCCAGAGCATCTCGATGGTGCAGGCGAAAAAGAATATCATATCTCTCTCTCTCTCTCTCTTGGTTCCATTTTCAATCGTAATTCTCAAAGATCCATGGTACGTTGCAGTGTTGGGATCAAGTCAGTACTTCTACTTTTTCGAAGTAATCAAGCAGTTTTCCTCTACTTCTGGCACTTACTCGAGTAGTTTTTTTTGCTACTTCTACTTCGTAATATTTTGTGAACTACTTACTTACTTATCGCTATTTTCAGTTTGTCAAGTAGAAGTAGATTAATCCCCCGATGAGAAAGATAGCCTAAGGAATTTCGGGGTTGTTTTCACGTAGTACAAACATTTAATTTTCATAAAAGTCATGTCATACCCAGAATTTTCGTTGCGCTTCGCGCACAGTAGATATATGATGTGAGAAATATGCTTTAACGCAGTGGTTCCCAACCTTTTTCGATTCATCGCCCCCTTTTCAAACTCCACACCGATCATCGTCCCCCAAATATTGGGAATACAAAAATGGGCATACAGACTGAAATCACCGGCGAGTTGACTAAGAAAAAAAGGTCAACTTTTCGGCTCTACCTCGAAATTACACTTTTCCAGCTAAATTTTGGTGAGTTGACTAACAAAAAAGGTGATTTCTCTGACTTGATTCCCAAAAGACCGTAACAGCACTTAATCAGCCCCCCCCCCAATACGTTGGTCTTGACCGCATCCATAGTGCGATAAAGCAAACTTCTGCACCCCTCAGACCCAACTCCCCCGATAGCTCTTTACCGCTACTTCTCAGCACAAATTGTTGGACTCTTTAGTTATAGTCGGCCTAATTCGCGCCAAGCGCGAAAAATTTCTATTTTTCATGATTGAATCGGTCAATATGATCGGGAATTGCATAAATATTGCTGTCAATTTTTTTCCCTCTCTCTGCTCATGTATTCAGATTTACCGGTAAAGCTGAGTGAGGTGTCTTGGAAAATGTAGTGCCCGTAAATAATAATTGAACATATTCGGGCGGACCCGTGGGTATAATGACTTCGTTGCGTAATGACATTTTGTGGTCTCTCTGCTATGTCAAAAGATATTCAAATCGCCCATACGTACTAAACTAATAGTCGCACACGATTTCAAATTGGTATTTCTGCACTGGCAACTAATTTTTCTCTGCGAGATGGCATTTATTTGTGAGGTTCTGATTGGACAGAACAGGAACATTTATCGCCAGCCATTTAGGCGCCTATGGACAATTAAATATATATGTATATCGTATATATATCGAAGTCGGTCAGCATAAAGGCAGTCTTTTTCCGCCAAGGTTTTCTCGTTCTGGCACCACTTCTCGGAGACGCATGTTACATGGCCTGAAACTTCATATGTCTTGGTGCGTCCTGGTGTGATAATGGCTGACGCCGAGATGCCCATTTCTATACCTCATGCGTATTATTTCTTGGAGGAAGGGTATATCCAATAGGCAAGAAATACGTGACCACAAAATGGCGCGCAGCGCGAAAATTTTGAAAAAGTTGCCTAAATTTCCAAAATAATACTCTATAATTAATGTTAATTCACGAAAAAATTGTGGGCCCCCTTCGAGCTCGGGCCCCCCATCTCAATTGGGGGCTTGGGTGTGGCAGTTACGGCCATGGACGCCAATATAGCCATTTCAACGCGCCATCGCCCCCCTATCGCCCCCTTCGTCCGTTTTCGCCCCCCTATCGCCCCGTTGGCTATTTTCGCCCCCCTGGACCGAAAAATCGCCCCCTGGGGGGCGATATCGCCCACGTTGGGAACCACTGCTTTAACGAAAGTATCACTCAATATAATTTAGATGTTTCCGTTCACATCGCATTGTCGCCTATACCAAATATTTCATCACAGAAAGTATGGCCCGCCATCACATTTGAAACCATCGTTTCGTTATCTAGCAATTACCTATTATCAGTGATGAGCGGATATTGATTTCTGAGAATCCGAATCCGTCCGACAGCTTGAGTTTGCCAGGAACTATCCGTCCGCATCCGAAGAATCTCGATCAAAAATCATCGTGAATCCGACTAATGCCTTCCAGAATCCGGAAATCCGAATCGAATAGCTTTCCCGAAGAATCCTAATTGCCCGGCTGATCTGTGAGTAGTTGTTACTAAGGCTAAGGGTTAGCTGATATATATTTGCTCGGGCCTTTGGCAGAACAACTTAATAGATATAGCCTACCAGTCCTATCAGAACGGGTTTACTGTTTGTGTTTGGCTGTCTAGCCGACGATTTATTCTTTTGGCTTGAAATCACGTCACATTTGGTCAGAACTATCCAAAATTATCCGAACCAGAGGTTACAACTATCCAAAAATATCCGAAACAAATTGCGCATGAGAATATGAATCAGACCCAACTGTATCAAAATTGGGCGAAATCCAGTCCTAACCGCATCCGAGTCCGTCCGATGCTCGTCCCTGCCTATTATACCTAGTAGCCCATGTTGTGTCTTATCTGGAATAGTCGACTCTTTAACTTTTTTTTAAATGTTAGACCTGTTTTAGCAGACCACCGTTGAAACTTTCTAGACAAAAGACATGAAATATATTTTCCGCTTTTTAGAAGTAGTATTTGTATTTTTCATTCAATTACGAATATCATACGTCGAGTTCTAATCATAGTTTCAGTTCTTTTATCTGGAAAACAAACATGTTGAAGTATAAAAGCAAGTGTAGTAAGGCCTTATATTTTCCGAAAATAAAGCTATGCACTATAATGGCATTTTTACGATCTCCCATATTTTTAATTAACGTATACTAATTGCACAAGTGTTAAAGCCATATCCGACACAACTTCTCCGTATTGTTCTTCGACTGAGCCAGGGGCCTTATAATATGGGGGAGGGCGCCATGCCATGATATTCTCTAAAACGGGGTGTTAGAGTAAACATAGGATTAGTATCGCATTCTATATCAATACTATTATTTAAATCCCATGATATGGACGACTGCTTATTCTGTCAAGAATTGACACTTCCTGGGATGCATCAATATGAATCAAGCTCTCTACACCATCCGCATACCTCAATTTGCAGCTTTTGACCGTCCCTGCGAACGAATTACGATCGTTTTCGAAACTACTTACTTACTTGAGTAGATTTAAAGTCAGTCAATTCTACTTCTACTCCAAGTAGTTTTAGGTTGCTTAAGAAAGAAGTACTTCTACTCGTACTTGAGTAGATTTTTTCGTTTCTACTTCTACTTGAGTAGCTTCCTTGACTACTTTGACCACCTCTGCTCCTTTGTATTTTAAAAGATCTACTTTTATATATCCCGCATTGAAACAGTCAATTTCAATTCACCATCTAGTGAAGCCCGAGTCAGTGTTTTGACTAGAGTCCGTGTCATCATGTTCACTGTTCAGTTAAATCCAGTTCATTCAACTTTTTTCAACTCTGTTCGAGTGATTTAGACTGACTCACAATGCCTCACATTGATGATATAGTAATTTCCCTCAGTCTTAACAGTTTCTGGTTCTGTTTTCCAAGTATCATGACTGATAGACGAAATATCAATGATGTGTTAACTTTACTATTCTTCAAAGTTACAATAAAATGTCTCTTACCGCCCTAGTCTTGAGTCATGCACAATATATCGAGTACAAGTCGAGTCTAAAAATTGACAAGACTAGAGTCGTTTTAAGCATTTGAAAAAAATGTCTCCAGTCACCAAAAATCGCGAGCTAGAGTCATTACAACCCTGTTGCTAACACATTTTGCCCCAATTTTGTGCATTATGCCCACCCGTATATTTATCAAGTAGGGACATCCCCTTTTATTACTGTGAACGTTAGGAGATGACATAGGCCATGTAGACACTTGGAAATGGGCAGGCTAATATTGGGAGAAAAGACACATGAAAACTGGCTTTCTACACAAAAGAAGCGGAGGTCGATTGAAAAAAAAGGCCGACCCAAGGTAAAGCAATCTAATGACACCATATCGCGTGAACAAAAGTTTGAAAGTGAATACATGTGTTCAAAAGTACTATTTTATGTTAATTTCCACATAGTTCAAGTGAGGGGCATGGACCTTTTTCCGACCCTGGCTATGTATCAATCTAGTCATGTCTATCTGTTCAACTATTTTTTGTTACCCCGGACTCATTCCAAGTGTCTGACTAAAGACAATTTGGTCTCACTAACGCACATCTGCAATACCCTGTCCAGACATATTCTTCAAATATCAGTAAGGAATGAAACAAGTCGCATAGAAAAAAATCAGTACGATATTGTTACAATGTCAATGACACGCTGAGCTCTGGGACAAATACGATTTACATAGTCGGCTCCAAGAACAAAATTATCATGAAACACTGATCACATAAAGAAATGAACACATAAATAAGGGCCTTTGATTGCAAAAAGCACCAGCACGATTGGATACTTCTCTCATTATCCAACACTGTCCCATAAAAGATGATCATCATTGAAGAAACTGCATATACAGCGATATTAATACCTGCTTCACCTTTATGATAGTCTAACGAGAACAGTCATCTTAAGCACCAGAAATAGGGGTTGCAGAAGCAGGTCTTCAATATCATACTGTCATTATCAAAGGTAGTGATGACTAGAGCCCTAATTTGCTAATCATGATTGAAAATGATTAATTAAAAAATCCCTCCACAATCATCACTTAATCATGGGGAGCAACGTAGATTCCAACACCCTGTGAAAGAATCAGATTATATTCATCACTGTGAATGTGACAGTTGCTACAAAGCCAGATAATGGTAGAGATTTGGTTAAAACTACGTAGCTTATGATTTGAATTATTATCAAAGAAGTTAACAACATCAGGTTACATGATGCAAGCTTGGAATTTATGCTGTGACATGAATCTCTCATGTTCAACAACTTGTTTGTCTATAAAATATAGGAAGTATTAGGTTCGCATATCATAACAGTAGTGGTAGTGTAGCTCAGCCCAAGCAAGCTAGCAATGTATGAAGAGAAAAGTTCATGGCGAAATTATCACAGCATAGGAAAAGGTCTTTGTCTCTTGTCAGAGTATAAATAATATGCCAGAGGAAGTTATGTGGCAAATTTTTTTGTCCATAGTCTTGAAATACGGTCGTGTTCCTCCTTGTTATTGACAAATTGTGTTGCAATACTAGCAACCAATGGGTCTGCTGGGTTACAGTCTGAAAGCAGGGAACATATTGAGAGTAGAACCTTTGAAATGGTCAGCGCTGGACTCCAGTTGTCTTTAAGTATGTCCAAACAAATAACCCCTTGACTATTTATATTGCAGTGGTATATTCTTGTGCGGAAGATGACTTTTGGTGGCTTGAACGGGTAATCTGGCGTGAAGTGTATATCCAGGAAAAATACACCGCCTTCGTATACAGAACCAGGCGGTCCGTATATTGTGGAAACCCATTCGTAAAGATTGTCACCCTTGGGTCCTGCGCTGCAGTTGGGCGGCGGGTCGAGTGTTATTTGAGTCAATTCTTTCTGCAAACGCTTAGCGCTGGTTGACATCCCGTTTGGCGACTTGGACAGCCAAAGTTTCGATGCAGACGCCATATCACGTGCCCTGCTTTCCCTATCTGTCCTAACCTTTTTGGGAACCGCAGGAGCGACGTCCTTGACATTGTCTTCATCACCCCGCGAGCTGGTTACACTTCCATTTACAGTGGCGTCGATGGCATCTTTAGTGTCTTCCTGTGCTTCACTAGACGGATCAGATCGAGGCAGAGTCGAATTCGACATCGCGTAAAGAACGATTGGCAAGACTGGCCTATTTAGAAAGGCTTTTAAAACAGTTTACAAGATTATTAGGGATCAATATAATTCTGATCACGCGCGTCAAGCATCGTGAAAATGATAATAACCACCCACTGTAGTAGCGATCTGTACAAATTCGTTAAATCCCCCTCGGACAGAACAAACACCACTCGACAATTGAACTGACTGACATATATTTTTTCGATCAACATGCGGGCGTGAGATAAAACAAGAATGAGAACTCGGCCGGAGGAGAGAGCTGGCGACCAATCGACGGGAGAGTGGCCGGAGCAGAATGAGGCTGAGCGGAATACAACCGAGAGACAAACGGAGATCGTTCTGCTTCAGCGATGATACAGAGTCACACGTGTTTTTTTATTGTTTATAAAAACATGTTTCGATATTGGTTATTTACTCAAGTATAGCCTACTATGAGAAGACTTGACAATTAGGGTGTTAGGCATTTCACTGAACGCGTAATAAGCGTTCGTGTTCTGAGACTATTTCGGCGAATATGTCCACCTGCGACGTGTGCCATAAAGTGTTCAAGAAAAATCGACTCTTGAGACTCCATTTCAGAAGACAGCATGTTGATAAATCAGAGGTACTGATACGCCGTAATATAATTAGTATTTACTTTGTGTTCTAGATAGTGTAATTGCGCTCCTTCAGCTATGCAACTGAAATGCCAGTTATTAGACCTCAGATACTTGATTTCAGCATCTGGTTTATTGATAATTTGATCATATAAATATCAGTATCGGGTTGAAACACTGTTTGCGATAAAATATAAAATGAAGAGGTCAAAATAATTAAATAAAGTCTATCAATAAGACACCTAACACATTTATATCACCTTATTTGTGTGTTTTCATTGCATCATTACTTGTAGCAGGCCTTGTTTGACGCCATGAAATTTGGAAATTAACTGATGGCGCTAAAATAGCTATAGCTGTCATAAGAGGAAATTTAGTGCTTCTCGCTCGGAGGCGCGGAGCATTAGATTTATTACACGCCTCTCAATTCATACGATTGGTATTAATGTGTTCAATTCTCTATATACTAATTGCTGACGATTACCGTACCCCTGACGAGTGGCAGCAAGAAATATTCGGATTGATTTCATTATGAATACCGCACTATTGAATTCATAACATCCTAGTAAATTCTAAAATGAAATGGTGTGTTTAGTGGACTGATAAATGTGAGATGTGCGGAAAAGTGTATGCTGACGAAGAGATTCTTGCACGTCACTCAGCGACGCATGACAAGAAAGACGTAGAGGTAAGGCCTTCTCACAATAACTGGAGGAATCCGAGGCGTATATCATTCTTTTTCTTGTTATTGAGAATTTTTGTAGTTACATGAATAGTTAATAATTAGGCCTACAACATGTAGCTCGAAACCGCGAAGGCTGTGAAGTTGGCTAAAGAAATTATGCCTACGTTATGCTGTACGTACAACCATGAGTTACATGAGACCGTATGTTGCATTCTGTACAGTCAAAATTTGAATATTTTTCATAATTTTTGATTCATGCATAGTAGGGCTGTTCAAAAATAACTTTTTTTCCTTAATCTTGCAGGCTACTTGATTAAATCGTTAGGTTGCCTTAAAAAACGACGCACACCAAATTCGAACTCATTCCAACCAATATTCGCGGTTTACGTAGAGTTTGAAAATTTTGAATTTGCCCAGAAACGCAAAAAAAATTTTTTTTCAAATTTTTCTGCCAGCCCCATGAAATTGTTGGGCTGGCTTCAAAGACAATGCAAAACAAATTTTACTCAATTCCAAGCCGTAGAAGCGGAGTTATCCCATTTTTTCTTTGATAATTCTGGGATTATCCTTGATCGGGGGATAATCCAAGAATTTTCATCGAAAAACTGGAATAACTCCGATTCTACGGCTTGGAATTGAGTAAAATTTGTTTTGCATTGTCTTTGAAGACAGCCCAACAATTTCATGGGGCTGGCAGAAAAATTTGAAAAAAAATTTTTTTTGCGTTTCTGGGCAAATTCAAAATTTTCAAACTCTACGTAAACCGCGAATATTGGTTGGAATGAATTCAAATTTGGTGTGCGTCGTTTTTTAAGGCAACTTAACGATTTAATCAAGTAGCCCGCATGATTAAGGAAAAAAGGTTATTTTTGAACAGCCCTAATGCATAGTCTTACCTTCATTGCTCTTGTTGGTCTTTTTCCCAAATTCACACCCTTTTTCAACTATTGCTATCGACATTATTACTAGTCTCGTATTTTAGCTACTTTGCCCGGTTCGGTCATGCAAGAAATCTTTTCATCGAAAGTGTTACCTCGACAAGCATGTAGCGCATACTCATCCGGAGATTATGACTTCTGATGTCATACAAAACGTGCAAAATTCATTGTAAGTAATTTGTAGCAATGGTTTACAGAAATTTCTACGCTCGCCATCGGCATACGGTGTAAATGTATGATTGCATTATCATGGACGTGACTCGAAATTGAAAGGGGAAGGAGTCTTCTATAGTTTTAGAGCACTTGAGCAAGTTTTGCGTGTTTTTTCTCAAGTTACTTTTGTGAGTCAAACCATTTAATCCAGGGGTCTGCAACCTTGAGTGTGCAGCGTGCAAAATATGTCGATTTTAAAATATTACAAACTGATGTGCCAAACTATTTTGGTTTTGTCATATTTATCGTCTCAAGCAAAGAATTCCACCACCGCTTATCTGAAACTGACATCGGTTACGCCAGTGGTTCTCAAAGTGTAGGTTGCGACATGTATAAATTCTGGTCACTGCCGCACCAGAGCCATCATTTAATGTAAGCCTACGTAATTTTGCTTCACTTGTTTCAGAAAATTCTATTTGCGCTAAGATCGATCTTCTGCGGTTGCTTGGTAGTTTCCAAATCCACTGTGTTTGGTAGGATACCACATCCAACAAGTGACACAAGCACCAAAGTTGTTACGGCGCTATGGCTTGATCATGAAAATTGTGCCCACTCCTGTATCATGCAACTCGGTTTGATGTTGACTAGGTTTGGCGCTAGGTTTGTTTGTTTGTTTGTTTTGGGGATTCATGGTGTTTGTCGACTACTATGGTCATTTACACCAGGCCGATATTCTTCTTATTTTCCGTAACTGCCAACTTATAGCACGGCCCACCTATAGGCTTTTGTACCGCTGACACGGATGTGGCGAGGAGGAGCCTAGGTAAACCTCCAACGCTTAGGTATCGAAATTCGGAAGTAGACCTCGGTCGGACTCGAACCCGCACCCATTGGTGTTGCAGCTGCGGATTATACCACTGCACTATCTCGCCACGGCGCTAGGTTTGTCTGCAAAGCTTTTAAGTGCGCGGTAGAGATTCTCGTTCAAAATGAAGAGGAATTGTTTAAACTTACCAGACGAAGCCAAAATAAAGTCTCCTTTCGTGAGACAGTTCCAAATTCGCAGTTCGTTGCGGGCTCGTTCTTTTTCTCTGTGAGTCGCATTTGCTCCGCTCACGCTGCAGGCAAACAACTATTCGGCGCTGTTCTGGTCGATGCCTGGACATATCAACATTGAACATTTTAGCCAACTTATGGCGGTTATTACGTTTCAAGGGTTTATCTCCGCCAATCATTCTAGCGTCGCACTCCATGGAGTCACATGTCTTCCTAAACGTTATATGTTGTTGTGGCTCAAGGTGTCTCTTAGCTTGGAAATACCCAGGGCCATAATGCCGGTTTCTAATAGTCGTGCTACCACAGGCTGCGCAGCGAGCACCCCTAGACGGAAGCATCCCAAAGGCCACGTACGATATTAGAATGCTGTTCAATCAAAATTACTAGTACGTTTGGAGTCATTGTTGTAAATATATCAAGCATATTTTGTGTTTTCTCTTTCAATGAATTTTTTTAGGGGGGTATCCTCAATAAAATCAAACCTGATCCCACTAAATTGCTCAAAGCGCGGAGATCAGATCAATGGAAGATGCCTCAAATACTAGCTACTTTATGTGGTTTGTTGATTGATGTAATCATTTTTGGTCAGCTTCGAGGATTTTCCGATTTGGAAGCTTCTGTTTCTCATTTTGCAACAAACATGATTATAACATGTTGTGTGTGTCAACTCGTCTGTCTTGCCATGAAAAACCATGCCGCGTACCACAAGTATCAGTACTCAAATCATTGTGCTCGGCCTAATTATCTGTAATGAAAATTTAGTTCTAAAACCGTGTATTGTTTTTCAGCAAGAAGAAAGAATACTGCTGTAGAGAACTGGGCTGTGTGGCCTCGTTCGCAAAGCACCATCTCCTTACGCAGCATTCCTACGTCCATACCAAAATACTCCCCTTCTCGTGTCAGCATTGCGACAAGAAGTTTTTGACGCTGAACAGTAAAAAGCGTCACGAAAAAGTGCACGACGGCTATCCGTGCAAAGAGTGCTGTTCTGTCTCTTCCAGCTGGTCGGCCTATCTAACGCACGCACATCAGCACAAGAAAGTCGAGCCGAAAGAGTTTCATTGCCCAGAATGCTCGAAGGTGTTTGCGTCGAAAAGCAGGTGACTTGGATTATAGATAACTAACCCACGGATAATTGCGAGACACATGACTGCAGTTCTGGGAAACCCAGGGCTGTAATGACTCGACTCGAGTTGCGTTTTTTGACTCGACTTGACTTGAGTCAATTTGTGTATTGACTCGACTTGTACTCAAGTCATTGCGCATGACTCGAACCAAGTCATATGACTCGAGGCTAGGACGGCCAAGACAGACATTTCATTGTAACTTCAAAGAATAGTAAAGTCACCACATTATTAGTATTTTGTCGATCGGTCTTAATACTTGGAAATTAGGACCAGAAACTGTTAGGACTAAGGAAAATTGCAATGTTATGAATGCAAGCCATTCTTTATCACTTTAGCCGAGTTGAAAAAGTGGGCTGAACTGGATAGAACTCAAAACTGAACAGTGAACACAATGACTTGGACTTGGCCTTGAGTCACAACACTATGACTCGAACTCGGCCCTCTACTCAACCGCCTTGAACTCGAACTTGACTCGGTGTTGAATTGCAAATGACTTGACCTGACGTGAGTCAAAACCATGACCTTGCTACAGCCCTGAAGAAACCATAGAGGGCTAGCAATTTCTTGTAGCTTCGTGAACAAATATCGTAATTTTATAACTTGCGACCTGAACTCCGGTTGCAATCATTCGCAACGATATCTATTTGTAGCTCTGGTTGCTCCAACTGTGCAGTCATGAGTTGCGCATCCGTCCTTAGGCTCATTTTCTATTCTTGGATATGATTGAATACCAATCAGCATGTCTTCAGCATGCTTGGTGCATCTTTGCTAAAATACCTAATTCATTGGCAGTGTTTTTCAACCTTTTCAGCTTTCGGACCGTCGGTATAATTTTTGAACAAACTGTCATATATATAAGAATGTGGCCTCGAAAATTTATCGTCCTGGCGTTGCCAGGAATATGTAGAGCTTTTTTTATAGCTTCAATCATTTATTGGTGTATGTGTATCCAACCCAACCTCTTATATATTTGCTCGAATTTGGTAGACAATTGAGCATTCAAATCAACATAGAAAAAATTCAAGTCAAAACAGAGAATGGGAAGGTTGATAACCACTGTATTATACTGTCGAATGATGTGAAATTGTGCTTCCACATATTACTGGTCTTGAACAAATCCTAGGCTTCATTCTAACAGTTTGGTAGGACACTTGAAGCAATTTGAAGTAGGATAAGTCAAATTACACGATGAACTCCATATCACTCCATAAAGCATTCTAAATTTCTGATTCAGATAAATAATTACCAGTAGTGTTTTATTTGATCTACGTAATGGCGAGTCGCCAACCTCGTACATTTTGCTCGGCAACGACCATGGAAAATCAGTTGAAAACCACTGTCCTAGAGTACGATTACCGTGATTTGTATCAACCTTTTAATTTGTATTCTGTCATCATGTTTTACAGTTCTGCAGTCATAGAAATGTGTGCATATCTAGTACATTGCAAAAGCGAACCTATGTCTCTTACGAATAATGTGCTGTCACTAATTGGTAACAAACATACACAAGTTTTGTGCTGAATAAAATGTCTCCATAAACGTGTCTAGTTCTAAGCCAGGGGTGGGCAAACTATGGTCCGCGGGCCGCATGCGGCCCGCAACACCATTCTGTGCGGCCCGCGAGAGTCTAAAGAAACTTATTAAAAATATATTGATAAAAAGCGTACTAAAAATCGAATTAATGCAGGGACGTGATTAAATTTTTTCTTAGTAAATTTCACCATGATAACTCTAATGCAGTGGTTCTCAAATTGGGGTGGGCGTGGAGTGAAAACATCTGAAGGTGGTCGCGAAGCTGAGCTCAACTGAATTTTTTTCGCGCTTCGCGCGATATAAATATAATTAATGGGTATTTCTCTGTATTTAGTCTGAATTTCATATTTAGAAATCTCTCATCCTCAGTCGTAACCTTCCATGCCATCAAACTAACGGCTATGTTTGCTAGCATCCGAGTATCTCACGTTTTGTGATATGACGATAAGTGGGGCGCGAAATCTTTCACCATCATAAGGGGGGCGTGTCTTAAAAAGAACAACTGCTCTAAGTTGAATACTTACTACATTTTTTCTCATATTTAATTTCTGGCGCGACAGCCCGATTTCGAGGCCGACGAAGTTTGAAAGGTTTCAACTGCTAAAGATCACAGATATCCTAAACGACATTGATATAATTCGGATCACTACTCACGAGTGTGATTTCAGATTGGCCACTCCAGTTTTAATCATTTCAGTGATGAGCTTATAAAAAATGATTCGCGCGTGTCTTCATTAGGTAGATTCGTTCTCTGTATGCGTAGATTTAGGGTATTTATATTTTATCTACACATATAGTAAAAGCGTTTTTGAAGCTACCATGGTTATGATGCTGTCAGCATTGTGTGGCCTGGAACTGAACCTAAAGGGAATTACTAAATCTCTGAACAGATCGCTCTTCACAGATTTAAATTTCAATCTTGTTCTAAGATTCGGGATAACCGACTTTCATCTCTACTATAGTTTTGACAAATTGGTTATTGAGGTCAGCCAGCCTATGAAATCTAGCCACTGTTTCTGACGTGTGTACGATATCATCAAAGCAATCTTTGGTTTGTTTTAAATAGGCATATATATCATATTCATGTCCTCACTATATAATCAAACACCAATAATGCGTTTTCGTTTATAATCTCAATTTTATATAGTGCGGCCCGCGAATGGATTCAGATGTTGAATGCGGCCCGCGAGCTCAAAAGTTTGCCCACCCCTGTTCTAAGCTGACGTTTGATGCTTTCATTTTTATTTAAGGCTCAATCAGCATACGCTGGTGCACGCTGAAGTTCGTCCTGTGTTTCGTTGTACGCAGTGCTCGCGTACTTTCACGAAGAAATTTGCTTTGAGGAAGCACATCAGTGTAAGTACATTACCTGAGTCCCTGCACAATTGATGCACCAGTGACTATGCCGTTCATTGTAATCATAGGGGCCAGACGCAGGTATGCTGGGTATGCCACACATCTGAGTAAATATCTTGGGTATGTGGCATACCCTCAATTACGTTAGGCTTGTAACTGGAATTTGGAAATAAGCATTGTATTTCGGTTTACATCCTGCTGCTTATGTGAGCAAATTAGCAACACATTGATCGAATGCAAGTATTTGAGGACGCGACGTGAGACTGCACTCTCGTTATTAAAGACGTCGATTTCTACTCCCGCTGGAATTTCGTCTCTCGATTTGACGTAGTGCTTTCAATTTGCCAGAATCAATATTGCACTTCACTTGCGTTCTACCGCTGACAAATGTATTCATTTGTACGGCAAATGAAGCGATTGCAAGCAATTTGATAAGCATGTGGCATCTTTGCATTGCACAATTGCATCTTTGTTTCGCTTTGAATTGGTATAGTGGAGCTTGTACAAGGCATTACATATATATATATATCAAATGTGTCTGCCCATCAAAAAAAGCGGGGCGTTTCGTTAATCAATGAGCTGTTCTTCTGCAAACGATTATTTAATTTATGGCTTCCAAATGAACTGCTCACCACAGCATATCCTGAAAACTGATTTCTTGTTTATGACAAGAGTTGATTTGAAACGAACCAAAGAATTTCTCCTAGACATAGCAGCCCAATTGTGATGTGAACATTACCCTACTCATTGGTTGCTACTAAGATTGGTGTCATATGGTCTTGCGTGCTTCTCCAATATTTTGCAGTTCTTTTCCAAAATCCCAGAAAGACTCGCGGCACATGTGAGGATCTGTGGCGCCACACAGTTTGAGAATAACTGTATTAAATGCTTACAAGTCTGTATATATGTCTAAAATGGTAATTATTTGGCATTTACAACTCTGCAGCATTATGACTTCACCTGTTAGTGACGTCATCGATCCCACATACCTACAGAACATTGAGGTCAGGCCCCTATGATTGTAATTTTCTGTCCAGTAGAAGTAATATTTTCCCAGACAGACCAAGGGTTATTGCGTCCGTAGCAGTGATTGGTCTACAGATTGTATATTTCCATAGCCTTTGACACCATTCAGAACTGTAAGGAGCATCCCTTGGCTAACAGAATCTCTAATGATACACCAAATAGGCCTGTCTGGTGTTTCACGCTAAACTCTTGGATCGGGATGCGGGATTTATATCGCCTATTGATTTCACTTGTAAAACAATACAAATAGGGTCAAAATCCAGTGAGTAATAAGCTTATTTTTCTTTGACCATTGCAGAATTAGTCGGAGAAATAGCGTTCAGTCGGTACTTAAGTCTACTGTAAAATATAAAATCTGCTGTTGGTAACCGCTCCTGAATTCATCATTTTTGTAATGCTCCCATTGCAGGTTGTTCACGAAGGGGAGAAGCCGTTCAAGTGTCAGCTGCCGAATTGTGGTAAATCATACGCGTACTGTCACTCTTTGAAGAAACACATCGATACTTTTCACAATCCGAACAAGATTAATTCAAAGGTACGGACTTGTGCCTTGTAGATCCACGATCGTTGACTTGTAATGATGAGGGATGAGCAAAATTGAATCACAGCAAATTTGAAGCGGGTTTTAGAATATTTACTCGAATCCAATCAGTACTGTTCAATATGTAATTTTGAGAACTGAAATCACATCGATACAGTAATTAATCAAAACCAAATCGTAAGATTAACCTGGTTCTATGCATTCTTGGTGTCCAGTCTTGGTGAGCAGTGCACAGTACAATAAGTCACAACTGTGTTTTAGAATTGACGATTACGAAGTCTGTGATGCCGTTCAGTTCCATGTGTTATATTGCTAGACGATTTGACCGCGAAGCCTAAACTATATCTGGCCGTGATATCTATTTTCGCTGCCAAGCATGGGAAAATATTTTCAAGTTTTAAAAATTTGGCTGTGATAAGTCTGTCTCTCGTCGATGGGTCACCTCCCTTTAACATCGTTGCCAACATTTTTTTCGACGACTGTTGATCAAAGATGCATTGGCCAACGACATGATGCGAAGTACACACAATTTGATTATTCTCGTTCCCAAACCTCTGATTTGTGATTCGAATAGAGCGACGTGTTAGTGATTCTAATCGACTTGGAAATGGCGATGGCTTATGCGCATCGCCAGTAATAATTCATGAGGAACAATTTGTTGGGGTCTGTAGCACGACCATTTTAAGGGTTTATTGACATTAAATTCACGAACGTCACAAAACTCGTTTGAGCTTCATGCATATTCTAAACTTACCTCTATCCTTGTCTGACTTTATTGGAGATTTTTTTGGAATTTCTGTAATGTGTAGCTTCAAATATGATCTCTCGATAGGGTCAGGTAAAATTATATCAAAACCAAAGTTTCCTACTATTCCACGAAAAAAAAACATCAATGCCTATGCGTATGGTGTCACAACTCCTGTGTTGTAAAAAAATAATTAGGGTCACCATATTCTGAGATGCAAAAAAGAGAACACTTTTCAAAAACTTTTAAAGCTATAATTCCGAAGGAGAAAATGTGTGGTTTGTAAATTTTTTCGACTAACAATATTGGGTCCACTCTCACAATACCCATCTGTAACTTGTGTTAGCGAGTTGACTAAAAAAAATGGTCATTTCTTCCATTTCGCTCCCGAAATACCTGTCGTTTATTTTATAGCCAGCCCTGTCGTTCGGTGTGTCGAAGTCCAATTTTTGCTCGCATTTTAACACTTTTTTGTAGAAAAGGACGACAAATTCAGAAAAAAGATTTGGGCATCCTCTGAGACACTTTCGATTTCTTGAAAAAAAAGGACAAATCCTCTTGAAAGGGGACATTTGGTAACCCTAACTTAATGTCGGAGCTAATTCATGTCACAGTTGGATGTATAAATTTCCTGTTTATATATCCTCTTTCTCGAATTTGAAAAAATGCGGCGGGGCAGTAAATACAAGCTTGATTAGGGGGCGATGCATTAAACACGGCACTACTAATTCTGTGGGCGAAAGGAGCAGGAAGAATTTGACACCTCATAATAGTATATTATAGTCATTATAATATATTATATTCGTCTCGGGTCTAGTATCAGAGTTACATATGATGTCGGTCTGCCTGTAAGCGCTGTGTATTTGGCTTATGAATTTCGACGCTCTACGTTTCAAATGCCTTTTGTAGGATGCTGGCTCTGTATATTTTCGTGTTTTAGTGGAACATAGTCTTGCTCGAATGTTTCCTGAGTGTTTGTAACATGTAACGTGTGTCCTTGACAGAGAACCTATACAACGAAAAGCACTATGGAGCGTATCCTTGGACTCGATGTCAAGAAAATCAAAGTCACAGCAGCACTAGCAGAAGCTTGAATACTTTCGTTGCTATATTGATCTACCTCTAGAATGTGAATATACCAATATATCATGTGTTGAAACGATTGTGAATGAAGCTGTAGGTTGTGCTTTTGCAAACGCTGAATGGTGTCAATGCATCGACAAATATGTATTTGACACAGTCGTGTGTCGTAGTAAAGCTCTAGTTTACTACCTTCCATGATTTCGGACTGTTAGTAATGGTCCGAGATGCTTAGTAACTGAGTATTTCAACTATTACCGAGTACTCAGGATGTAGATTTTGCGTAGCTGAACTACATAACTGCACTACTAACTGAACTATATAAAGGCTTTTGGATATTCTCACATCACTTAACCGAGTGAAATTATCATGACCCACTGAAGGAGCCACCCGCATCATGGTAACTGGATATATGTTCGAAGGTTGCACCTTTTTATAGTGTATCCTTCGTGTCATTAGCTCAAAATCATACCTTCTTAGGCTATAATAGCACCACAGGGTATCGAAACTCTTAAACCAGACCAAAACTGGTTACCCTCAGCACGAGGATATCGTAGTGTTACCATACGTCCTCCTTTTTCAGATTTCTGAAAATGTCCTCTTTTTTGATAATGTTGGTTAAATATAGTGCCAAATTCGACTGAGAAGCAGTAAATGAGCACTGAAGTAACGCCCGGCGGCTATTTCGGTAGCTGAGCCAGAAAGTTGACTTTTTTGTAGTCATCCACCCCACTTATAAATTTGAAACAAAAAGTGTATTTTGGGTGCTGAGCGAGGAAGTTGACCTTTTTTAGTCAACCACCTAGTTTGAGTGCTTTTTCTTAGTCAACCGACCGCGAAGTGGGAAAAATTAATCATTTGTTCAAGATTTACCTTTAAGATTTATATTTTGAAAAAGTGTCCTTTCCGATTCCAAAATATGGTAACCCCCTATATCATCGGGGCCACACCACAGACCAGTGGTCCCAACTGAGGGAGAATTCCCCCTGGGGGTATTTTGAAATGTTTGGGGGGATCTGGCTTTAGGGTTATATGCAGGCAGTGTTATTTTTGAAATATGTCAAAACTGCCAAAAATAGCTTATTTTTGGCATTTTTCAATTTTTATTTTTGGCAGTTTTGGCATCGTCCTCTAAATAGATAGTTTCAGACTTGAATTAATCATAAAAACACCTAATTGAGGTCAGCAGTTTGTCAAAAGAAACCACAAAATGTGCAGCATCCACTTATAATCAGTGCCAACAAACAATAAGAAGGAGAAAAAACCTAGCGATTTCATATGTTAATAATATCAAACGAAACCACAAAATGTGCAGTATCCACCAGAGTTGGATCAATTGTAATTTGTAATTGAGCTGAATGTAATTAATTACATTTTTTCATGTAATTGTAATTGAAACATTTCTATTTCGTGTAATTGTAATTGTAATTTGATCAAAATTTTGCTCAATTACAATCTCAATTACATTTTCATGGAAACTTGACAATCACAACAAAAAATAATCATTCAATCAATCATTTATTCGTCGCACCAGTGAAAATCCGGTACGAACCAGGATGACGATGATGGGTCTTAAGGCCTTAGTAAACAGTCACCACATGTAATAATTAGCCTATTTGCATCGGTGTTCTATGCGTGCTGCGTTATAACTAGAGCCCGACCGATTATCGGCTCGCCGATAATATCGAGTCGATATCACGCTTGGAGAGAAATATCGGTATCGGCCATTGAAGGTAAAAAAATATCGGCCATTTCGTGACGTCACAACATGGTGGCAGAGAGTCAAGAGAAGTCGATAAAAGACGTGAGAAAGGTCAATTATAAAAATAAATGGCCAAGCTACATAGAGTGCATACTGCATAGTGCATACAGGGTAGTAGGCGTGTCTATCTGAAAAATATTATCGATAACTAACCACCGTTATGTCCCACTGACTTCGTGGGAATCCCCCGCCAGTAATCGATCACCAAAGACAGAGAGCAGCTGGATGGATAGTTGTCTGCGGAAGATTTCAGTAAGCAAGAGAAATGAGAACTTCAATCATGCTGGACTGACCCTCGTAATGATAGAGAAAAGCGTCGCGTCGAAACATTTCCCGGTTCGGTACCAACAGAGCTAATTATACCAGTAATGTATGAAGTCGTCTGACTGAGGCCTGCGGGGCGGCACTTCTTCGATGGCAGTCAGACATCGAAAAGTGTTCACCATGCTCACCGATGAATGTTTTCCATGAACACGAAAAAAAAATTATAAACGTCAAAATATATTTTTTTTTTGTGCCTTTCGAAAGACGAATGTTAGGGTTGGGGTGGGGGGTATTAGGGTGGGGGGAAAGGGGGATATTAGAATTGTCGGAGGCGATATTAGTGTTAGGATTGGTGGATGGGGATATTAGGGTTGGCGGAGGGGATATTAGTGTTAGGATTGGTGGATATTAGTGTTAGGATTGGTGGATGGGGATATTAGGGTTGGCGGAGGGGATATTAGTGTTAGGATTGGTGGATGGGGATATTAGGGTTGGCGGAGGGGACATTAGTGTTAGGATTGGTGGATGGGGATATTAGGGTTGGCGGAGGGGACATTAGTGTTAGGATTGGTGGATAGTAATATTAGGGTTGGGGGAGGGGGAGATAGCGTAGTCGTAACGATAAGCGCCCACCAATCTGGCGGACCCGGTTCGATTCCCGTCGGAGGTTTATGTGGGCTCCTCTTCCCTCGCCGTTGCCGCTCTTACGGAGACAAAAAAGACCAACGAAAGAAAGCACTCACAAGGAATGGAAAGAACTAGTAGAAAGGACCGCGGCTTCAATAAGATCAACATCGAAATGAACTGCGACATCGGGCACGGCTTCGATAAGATCAACATAGAAAAGAACTGCGACATCGGGCACTCTAGACCGAGGTGGATATTAGATTAAAAGGATCGCAACTGCATGCGTGTCGTTCGACATCCTCCTATCTGCTCATTACATCGCATTTTGTCTTATCGCATGTACATTGTGTGTGACTTGTTCAGATGAAACATATAACCCAACGATTAATAATATGATATCTCCCACGCAACGACAAATCACGTTGAATCAATGTGGGCCCGAGCGAAACAGAGAAATAAGCGGGAGTGCGGGACTCATCGTACTCTCCTGGATACGTACTTATTTGAATTCATGTGGCGCCTCAAATTCGGCGACGATCCATTTCAGAATTTGATAAATCAGATTCGCACTCGCTATCCTGTTTGAATTTATACTTATTTACATCCATGATTTACACTGTATTTTTTCGTTGGCTTTGCTACATTTATTATATTTCATTCGTTAACAAAACAATGCGTGAATTGTACCGTCTCCAGTGCTCCTCAGACAGACATGTGCATTGTGCATGGTGCAATGTGCATGCAGTGACATATAGTGGTATATTGATATCAGAGCAGGGGCTACCATGATTCCATGATGACATTGGCCAATTCTGACAAAAGAGTGTATAATATTGATCAATTGATTGTTGAAATGCTGGTCAAGGCCCATGGGGGATGGGTGGAGCAGTTGCAGACGTGGACAATTTGAGTTGTTTTGCACATTCTTCAGCTATTTGTTAATGATGTGCTGAAGGCTCCAGGTGCATTGTCAGAAGAATATCAATATCAATATTTGGTTAAACCATTGAAGGAAAGATCCCCTGCTAGGGAGCGGTGGAACCGAAATGAAGAAAGATTTCCTGCTGTGCCACTAACTATGCTACCTAGTGAAAGACTGCTCACTGTGTTTAGTACTATACACATCATCTATGGAAGACCACAGAAGTTCACTCCTTGGAGAAAGGGCCGAGAAATTGTGCTTCGTGAACTGTAATCTGCAACTGCTGGATTGGTGCTTTTGATACATTTTGATAGTTCCTTGATTATTTATTTCATGTTCAAGCATATCAATGGCTGTAAAGTTGTTGAAAGAAATGCTCTTGAGGTGTTAAATATGGGCCTTGAGCTAGATTCCATATATTTTGAATATCGGCTGAATATATCGGGGTTATCGGTGGAGGTACTGGATATCGGTCTTATCGGTATCGGCTCAGAAATCCAATATCGGTCGGGCTCTAGTTATAACTATATAATTCAGTCACGCTAAACTGTTTCCCATATTTCAGTAGCAACAGAAAACTTCGGGAATTACAATATAAGCCCAACCAGTGGTTCTCAAACTGGGGGCGTGCCTCCTTGGGCGGCGTGAAAGTATCTGAACGGGGCGCGACGCTCCAGTGAACTGAAATCTTTTCCGCGCTTGGCCCGATTCACCCCCGTTTTATGGTTGTTGCTCGGTGTATAGTCTGAATTTCGTATTGGAGAATTCTCTCATCAACATTCATAACCTTCCATACCATCAAACTATATGTAGCCTAAGGAATTGCTAACTTTTTGGTTTGATTGTGTGCTATGACGATAAGGGGGGCACGAAATATTCACTGTCATAAAGGGGGCGTGTCTAAAAAAGTTAGAGAACCAGCGGGCCAAATTAAATATTAATATATCAAAAATGGATGAACAGCAAATAAACTCTTCTGAAACCTGTGCTGAACCATTTCCTACACCTCGGTCAAAGTTTTTTAAATCTCTGACCAGTACCGAGGCTTGTTGCAACAATAGCAAAAAAAATTCAAGTTTCCAACCAAGGCTTCATCAAACTTGATCACGCATTTGTAGAGATGTTATCCCAATCTTACCTCCAATCTTGGCCAAATTTATGTGGGCCAGAAACTTTTCGCACCCTTATCAAATGCAATCGAACAGTTTCCGAGCAAGTGAAAATGTAAATGCGAACCAAGATATTTTAATTCTTAGTTATCAGGGGGTTCTTTCCTTTTGCATTCATTTTAATTTTACGCACCTTATCGGTATCATCCTTATATCTGACGCCTTAC
Organism: Botryllus schlosseri; assembly: GCF_051294905.1. NCBI lineage: Eukaryota > Metazoa > Chordata > Ascidiacea > Stolidobranchia > Styelidae > Botryllus > Botryllus schlosseri. The sequence continues at coordinate 21,350,902 of NC_137247.1, read as the reverse complement.
CAATTACATTTCATTATCCTGACTCAGCTCTGAGTAGCGTAATCATTTGATTGCATTTCATTGACTGTCCTGTAGCCTATTCGTTGTTAGTCGCTCAAACCTTTGGTTCTTAACAGTCGCTTGAAACATTTTTCTGTGCTTGTAGTTTTCAGTACTTAGGATTAAGAATAGTTCGAATACGTTCGAGTTTTTTTAAATTAAATGGTATTCTACATATCAGGAATGAAACATGAATAGCTTGAGATTGTTGCTAATTACGTCGCTACGGTTGTCAAAGAACACCTCTTTACAGAATCAATCATCTGTCTAAAAGTAATAGTAATTGAAATTATAATTGTAATTAATTACATGTTAAACAGTAATTGTAATTGTAATTGTAATTTGATATTTTTAGCATTGAATAATTGTAATTGTAATTGTAATTGAATTAAAATATTGTGATTGATCCAACTCTGGTATCCACTCGGAATCGGTGCCAATATAAGCAAAAAGAAAGAAAAGTCTAACAGACACGCTCAACACCTGCTTGTTATAGTTGTTGAATAGACTAAAATTGTTCGCACTGTGACAGTGCTTCCAAAATCAGGTCAGCTACGTTTCTCCTGAATTCATTTTTCGCCCAACGAATCTGGGAAATATCGGCTTCAACAGTAGCCGTTGAGGGAAAGAATGTTGCCAGTCCTCCACAAAAGGTTTTCAGAGCTTCAAAATTTTCGGAGGGCCGAACCGGCTTCCAAGTATCATGAAAAGAGATCACTTCGCTATAGTGCCATCGATCTCATTGCGGAAAGAATTTTCTTCCCGATACTTTTCCAGAAGTTTCCTGTGTTGTCTCTCAACACATTCCATTATGTAGCCCGAACATCCCATCTCCTTCAGTCTACCGTTATATTTTCGGGGGACTTCAGATGGCTTTAATATTACTAACTCACATGGAAGAGTCCTTGGAAGGTTAGCATGTTTAAGAACAAGGCTATCTGGCAAAACGAGACTGCAGCCCGGAAATAGCCGGACAGTTTGCTGCCTCACAATGTTCTACTCGATCACAATGCAAAAATCGTGCTTGATTTTGGGGGTTCCAGATCCATGAGCAGAATACAGTCTATCTTTTAGTAATCAGTACAGCAGCAGCTTTCCATTGATACCCGTTTTATCAAATTTAGCGCTCGGCAAGTCGGTCAAAAATGGTCGTAAAATTGCCTTCGGACAAATGGAAAGTATGACGTAAACCAAATAAAGTCATCCGCCGATCAATCTCGCTGTGTCCACACCATTTAGGACACCATGCTTTCACCCCGAATGGGTGGGTTGGACCCAGATTAAGAAACCTGCCCTTCACACACGTTCTTCTCGCTTGTAACGCGGTCCTGGTAACACAACACCATAAATGAAATACACTATTGGTACAGGCCGTGTTATTTTTGACATATGCCAAAAATTGCTCATTTTTGGCATTTTCAAATTTTTATTTTAGGCAGTTTTGGCATCTGGCTCCCGAAATGCCAAAAATAACACGGCCTGGTTATATGGGAAGAGACACTGGATTCATAAGGTTTTTAGATTTTTATGGTAGCAGTGTTGTGTATGAATCTACTTCTTTACAATTGTAGGCTTCTTTGGCGGATTTTAAGCTAGCTGTAAATATTACATCCCCTGATAAAGTGAGGCTCGCGAAACGATTTCATAATCATCATGATTGCTTTATTAACCGTTTTTATCAGTTTAATACCCCACAAAAATGCGATACAATGAAGAGATAAGAAGGTGTCGAACCTTGGCCCCCTATAGGCGATCTAAAGAGGAGGCATGCACAGTATGCACAGTGCACACTGAATGAAAATTGAATATAGTAAAGAAAATAGCAAGCGACAAAGGCCCGTGACACCCACTCGACCAAATTGCTACAGAGCTGAAAAAAAGCCAAACCTAATTCAGCGTCGCTGGTTAAAATATTTACATTTTTACGCCAACATATGAGCTAACGTGAATACCAAATGAATCGATTCAACTCAAGGCCACAGCAAGCGGACTCGATGATTTATTTTTCGTCAGCGGCTACCCGACCGGTAAAAACAGGTCACATTTAGCTGTACTTTACTGAAGTGTAGTGCGCTCCGCATTCGATATAGTTCGGACATATCCGAATATGTTTGACCATATTGCTCAGTCAACAAATGGTTGTGCCTTAAAAGCACCATTTTTAGTCACAGGCAACTTTTTCATAGGGGGAATTTCAGCTCAAATATCGGCCAAGAGGTCCACGAGACGAAAAAGGTGGTGAACCACTGCCATAGACCGATGCAGTTACGCCGATCTGACCGCTGGCCTGAATTTGATTTTCGTTCTGTTGCCTTCCTACTGCGCTTGCGATAGAGAGTTTATTGTCATGGAGATATCGGTGCTTACAGCACTGGGAATGGATGCCAAGTGTGAGTTTTTCTGGAACGCTTTGGGTCAAGTTTGCAGACCTAGGGGTCTGGGGTGCGTTACATGACTTAATTATTTTATAGTAGGAGGGGTTATCGCTATGCTGTTTGCCTTTTGGGAGGAAATTATTCCCGCATTGTGTAATTTTCTTGCTGTTTACCGAGAAAAAATGTGATATTTAGGCGGTCCCACCAGAATTTCCGTGGAATGGCAAAGTGACAAATATGACAGCTCTGCAGAAACTAGGTTATAAACAACGCATACCTTCGGGTATCCCATACCCTGCTAATTGAACAAAAATTATAAATGCAACTTTATACTGCAATTTTTCTCAAAATGAAATGCAACTTTCTCGCATTTTTAGTGCAACAAAAACTTGCCCTAGTAATAATTGAATAATTAATTGAGTATCAGTAACGTTGGCCTATGCCCGAAACTTCCGAAGACACCACCTTCCTTAGCTCTACCGGTGGCGGGTATAAAATTGGATCGCCACAGCAGCAGAGCAATATTTTAAAATGTAGGCCTACATGTAATATTTTATGAATTTTTCGCGCGTTACGTTATCTCCTGTGTTTAGGTTGAACATATCCCAGGTCATACTGTTGGGTACCAGAGCCAATAAGCGAGTCACGTAAAAGAGGAGTTGCGACAAACTGGCTTGATCACGCAAACCTTTGTATTTGCCTACGGTTGCGGACTGGACTGTTGAAGTTTCCGCAAGATGGCGCGCACCAAGTCCTTAGACCACCAACTTGTATGGTATTGATAAGATACGACAGTGGTGTTTATAACCTTGTGAGGCTTTGTGCTCCACGACAATGGCACAGTGGCAATTTCAACGGTGCAATGCATTTTTTGGCGACTTTTATTGCTCTCTCTCTTCCATAAGCTATACGCATTAATTCATCGGATCTTTGCTGCCGACTTTCAAGCTCGGCTAACTATACTTTCTGGGTTTTGTAAGTCATTGCAACCGCAGAGAGGTCGGCGATGAGGAGCGCAGATACATCACCGACACATAGAAACTTAGTAGAGCCGAGACTCGAACCAACAACCATTGGTATCGTGACGGTGTCGCTTGGCACACTGCGCCCCTCGCTTCCCGTCACACCACCAACTTGATTTTGATCGTTGGGTATCCTCCTTTGAGGGAAATGCGACTTTGCTGTTTGCTGTCAAGTGTCGCCTAATTGCACTATCGAAATTTAACGATATTTTTTTTAAAAGTCCCCGCAGCTCTCACATTCAACCTGCCCGAAACAAGTTGTAGACTACTTTTAAACTGGTTTGTATAACACTTGCACTATTGAGACGTACGCCCAACTTAGACTTTGAACTCTCTATTACACGACACCAGAGTTGGATCAATTACATTATTTCAGTTCAATTACAATTACAATTACAATTACTTTCATGCATGTTTCAATTACATTACAATTACTCCATGCTAAAAATATCAAATTATAATTACAATTACAATTACTCCTTGCATGCTTCAATTACATTACCATTACAATTACAATTGCTACTGTTGAACATGTAATTGAATAATTATAAATTCAACCGTGCTCCTTGACAACCGTAGCGTCGTAATTAACAACAATTCAAGTATTCATGTTTCATTCATATTACGCAAATACCCGTTAATTAACAAAAAGAAAAAAACGTTTTCGAACTATTCCAGTATGCAGTATGTCGTTGAAAAAAGTATTATAATATATGCACGTGTTGGATTTGCGTACCGCTATATAGTATATAAGTAAAGAAATAATTATTTTTATCGAGGGACGAAGGAATTAGGACGAGGAGTAAAAACAAAACCGTGCATTGTCAGATAAGACGTTATATAATTTCCAGTGGTCTGGTTAGTTAGCCAGACGAAGTAACGATGCAGCATCGTGATCTGAAATCGTATTGTAGATTGCCAACCCACGGATATAGGCGCAAGATGCGAGTCACGGATGAATGCACCGACAAACGTACTACAGAGCCGGCTAAAAGCAGCAAACTTTGTAGTCCTAGAGCTGGCACTAATTCCGAAAATACAAATTAAAATCTCGTCAGAGCAATGTAACTGCTCCAAAATAGCCGTTTAAGGCCGGCTGTTCTGAAAAGTGAGAGCGCTGCAGCAGCATGACCACAACAATGACCAATTACGCCCAGCGATTGTTCAGAACAATGCTGATTCCCAGACTTTCACGACTATTTTGGGATGGTACCATTGCCTGGAAATATACTTTTATTGCGGAATCAGTGCGACACTAGCTTTCGATTAGGACCATACATATCAAATTTCGACGCTTGGATCGCCAGCTATGGGACTATCAATTCTGCTGCTTTTAGCGGGCTCAACAGTTCGCTTCTCGGCGAATTTAATCGTGAGTCACGTGTTGCGAATCCATCCGTTGGTTAGTAATCTAACAATTGTATACAATGGCAGCCGAGGCCAGTATAGCGGTAAAAATAAAAAAACTTCGCCCGCAAGGGCGCGGTCAAGGGCTTCCGCGAATGGATCCACCAAATTTCTTGTCGATATTTAAAGAGAATGCATTATAAGTCAATTATTTTATGTTGTGCTTGTCAGGTCTCAATAGCAATTTAATGTAATTGAAATTGTAATTAGGCAAAATTTTTGTCAAATTACAATTACAATTACAATTACACAAAGTAAAAATGCTTCAATTACAATTACATTACAATTACATTGAAATATGTAATTAATTACATTCAGCTCAATTACAAATTACAATTGATCCAACTCTGCATGACACCATGCAGAAAAATACGTTTCAAACTTCTAAATCAAATAAAAGCTATATGCATTATCACTCTAATTAATGGACGAACTTCCAACGTCTTGCATTTTGGAATTATTATATAAGATTCAAATATATTATACATTTAGCGGACCGGTAGAAAAACTTGCCATGCACCAGCACCGGCCCGCGGACCGCAGCTTGAAAACTACTGGCGAAGACAGTGCGCGTGTGACTCATGTCAGGACCACTTTGAGCTTATGCTTGTTGGAGAGTTATTTGGACATCTCCATGATGATCACGAACACATCAGAATTATTGTTTCACTACGGATTTCCAGACAAGTTGGACTATAAATACTTCACTCCAAATGTGTAATATTTATTACAATCACTCATTTCGCGACGGAATTGGCCGATAATCCTAAGTCGGCTATTTCATCAAGTAATAGGAAGCTTATCGACATGTTGCCACCAAGTCATCGAGATTAGAATACGTAGCATAAAGTTGCAACGTCTGAAAAATTCTCAGTTAGAACTTTTATACGTCAATCGGAATCGCGTCATAAGAGTCATGATCGTCTTACGCCACACATCGTCCGCCGGAGTCATGTTACTTGTATTGGTTGTATTTCATCGTGTAATAATACGTGAGCGTATTTGGTCTAAACAAATTGATAGTTCTCGCATTCAGCATCTTGTAAGCGCACTTTGAGTTATGGCGTCGAATTTTGCATCGTAAGCTCAATTAGTCAGATCCTGTGTACTTTATAATACCTTCTGGAATCTAGATTCTAGAATGTAGCGTCTCTCATAATTTCGAAAGTGCCATGCAATTCATGAAAGGTCAATTTTTTAGGCAAGCAGTCTTGGCGAAAAGAGCGTGTATTTCCACCCGGGTATACCACCCCTGATATACGAGTGTGAATATTCACCCATATCACACGAAGCCATCAGAACCTAACTATGACTTATACCGCGGTTTAAATCGAGTGCTAGATTTTAATCCAACTTATGCATGCACAATGCACATAGGAACATAACATTTACGACCGCGATATAATTCTGAGTTGCGCTCTGTTTTCGTGTACTACCCTCTTCTGCCCTTTGGGTGCTTTTCATCCCATTTATATGGCATATCTATGATTTGGTATATCTCTCTTCAATATTTATATATAGGCATATATATATTCCTAGTATGCGTGACTTGAAGAGTCTCACTGTACCATTGCAGCACAGAACAATATGACATGAGGTGGATGTAGTAGAAATATATTGACACGGGCGCGCCCACTGTTAGAATCTATAATTGCAGATTGTTACCGAACTCTGTTACATTTGTGAGATCCCCGGTGTCAGTTGCTACGTCACGTCGTATCATTGTCGCAAACTCCTGAGATTACGTTTTGATCTCTAGCTGATATTTGTCACGTGGATATACATGTAGGCACCCTATTGGATAGTAATAGCAGCTGATATATGGTCAAATTGCAGATGTTGCAAGGAGGGAATAGCTACTACAACAGCGGTTCTCAACCGGGGGTCCGCGAAACATTTTCAGGGGATCCGCGAAACCTCTAAAGTAGTAAAATAATTAAAAAATCTAATTTGTATTTTGTTGTCATTAGAGAACGCATTAGACAGTTTCGCGCCATAATTGCTAAACCTTTGGGACTCACATCAGTGAAAAAGTCGTCTCAGATGAAATATCCGACTGGGCAAACTCATTGTAATTTTGTTATTGCCAATAGCCTGTCAATGCAAACATATTTCTCTTTGGCGATGTTTTGTTAAGGTTTGCTGAAAATGAAATGTTGGAGATAGCAAGGTCTAACAGGCTGACTTTGCAAAAATTTGGGATTTGGAGTTGTCAGTCTCAGCAAATTAGTTTGTTTGTGGTGTTCATGGTGTTTGTCGACTGTTATGGTCATTTACATCAGCCCGGTATTCTTATTTTTGATTCCGTATCTGCCGAATTGTAGCACGGCCCACTTCTGGGATTTTTGTCAGACACCGCTTACGCGGATGAGATGACGAGGAGGAGCCCCCAACACTTAGCTAGGAATTGTGGAGTCGACCGCAGTCGGGCTCGAAACCACACCCATTGGTGATGCAGCCGTGGATTATACCAATACTCTATCTCGCCTCCGCAGATAGTAAATAGTCGTTTGAAATAGAAATTTCTGAATTTTATTCCTAATCAGTCTTAATGAAGGAATTGAAAAATTGCTCTAAGAAATCCATTTTCTCCTGTTATATAACCACTGAATATCTTCAAGATGAGTGAAATGACTAAGCCGGACATGATATATGTTTATTGAAAACCCATTTCAAAAGCTGTCGTCGGAAGCGTTACGCCTTAATATTACATTCGCCACCACCTATCTTTGGGGAAATGGATTTTCGGCACTCGTTCATATCAAATCGAGGGCGCGAAGACGCTGCAAAATTCGCTTCGAAATAAAAAAAACGTCAACCCAATTTCTACATAAAGTGTGATGTTATTTTCAAGAAAAGTCACTCCGTGACTTTTTATCAGTAGCCTCCAATTAATATTTGCACAAGACAGATGTCGGTTGCACGATAATTGATCTAATTTCGAACGAAAACTCCATGGGGTCCGCGGGGTCCGTGTCGGTTCAAAAGGGGTCCGCGAAGACAAAAAGGTTGGGAACCACTGCACTACAATAAATAATGCATCGCAGATATTCCCTATGACTAGCAGTGTTTATCTCGCCAATTCCTTAGTATTCAAGATGCCGACTTATACGACAATATTTGAACACAAACGAATGATTGGCGATGTTTGGTTCTACTTTTGTTCTAAAGATTTTAAACTTCCGATGAAATCCAGCCGCCATCGCAGCGGGCATTAAGAAGATTACATGATTTTAGTAGTATCGACCATCTGCTGTCGTGAGAGTATCAGCGAAGAAGTAGCGTGACCTCGGGTAATCCCGAACACTATATAAACCAAATCTCCCATGTTAGACAAATAGTACGTGTATTAAACGGGGTCGGGTCATGGTACGATTAGCTATATTGATTTTGTGTGTCCTATTGGCTCGCGGTGTAACATCGCAATTACACGGAAGGACGGATTGCTCGCAGCTACAGAATGAATATGATTCATTCTGTCGAGCCAGTGTTCAATCCGCGCAAGGAGCCCCAGGCAAACGAGGGGCTACTGGAAATAAAGGAGAGAAGGGTGAGAGAGGAGTGGAAGGCGAAAAGGGAGATGATGGACTGGTCGATTACCGAAGGGTGAACGATATTGTGGCTGCTAGAACGGAAGGTACGGCTGTCGTAAAAGCAGATATATATATCCATTCGTTGAAGGTACACTTCCAGCCATATTCATGTCTGGTTAAGACTATTCAGGAGGCGCTCACGAGTAGCCTATAGCTTCGGGCCCTACCATTTACCTGCTACATTTATGTCCACTTGTCCAGTCGTCAAAGGTTGGTTACAGAATCGATATCTCAGTCATTTGTGGCGAATAGGGCTGTGCACATACAATTTCTTTATTCAAGTATCGTGGATGGGGTATTGTTAAAAGGTCACCGTTAAAATATACCTTTGATAGTGCTACTGCAGTGGTCGGGAACCTATGGCTGCGCGAGTCATATATCGCTCTTTTGGCTATAAGATATGGCTCTTTGACAATTTTGTATTTATTTTGCACCTAATTTAGCAATATTGCAGCAACTTGTTAGTAAACTTTCATGATGGCGAGAATGATTATTCTCGTGACAGCATGAACAATCAAACAGGTCTTTGAGAGGTCAAAGCAGCGGGTATAGGGTTAGGAGCAGGACCGCCCTCTTTTTAAAATCCCCAATTTCAGTTGCTGTCGCACCGGCTCCATTATCGTGCGCCAAGAAATCATGGACGATACCTTGATTGACGAAAGAGAATAGCAGACATGGCGACACTTGTAGGACAATGCCTTGGAACTGACATGTACAATTACAAATTCAAATTTAAAACAACGCTATATCCATTTTCTTGATTGTCAGTAGCTTTCTAGCACCGCCGTAAAAATGTAGGTGTGTGGCGCAACGTTACGTTACGCCATATATTTTAGAAGGCGATCTATACTTGGATTTTCAGAATCAGCGCGACAATTATATCTGATTAATATCTGTGATTATAAATTCTAAGCTATTAACTATGAGTTGCGTTGTCACAGGTGAGGCTTGGCCCGTCTGTGCCTAATCTGAGCCTTACCTCTCATTGCGCGCTTTATTTTCGGACAATATATATGAAAATTCCGTGATTTTGGGAATAAAAATATTTAACATCTAGTCGTTCATAAACCTCGATAGAAGATAACAATAACCATTGCAGTTGCAGGGTCACAATTTTCCTTCATTCATCTTCGACGACATCCGAGGCCCTGCCTCACTCGCCTCCCCTAACCCACGTCACTGACCTACCATATCATACCCAATGGGTATGTAGGCCTACTGCTGTAGTGACCATGTTTGGCTCCACCTACGCATGTGGGCAGAAAAATATGGCGCTCACTACGAATCCCATATATTAAGTGCTACTATACTATAAAAGCGCCACGGATGTCCAATTATGACGTAACATGTAATTGACATGTATGGCTCTTTCGGACTTACAATTGAAAATATTGGGCCAATATGGCTCTTTGGTTGAAAAAGGTTCCCGGCCACCGTGCTAGTACATACAAACAGAAAAACGAATTTGGTAGAGGATTTGATATGTCTTTCTAAATCCTATTCCATGATCTTTGCAAAAGCAGTCAAATTTACACTGGCATTTGCATCTTCATGGCTACAGGAACGTCGACATATGAGCATGGGACATAATATCATGCGACACTTGAGCTGTTGAGCATGTGGGTAAAATGTGGGTTTGCGGCCGGGAATTGGTTTCAGTGGAGTTCAACCGCCAGTCCGCGACGACTATTCTACCGTTTCGCCAGATATTTTGTAATTTTAAACATCAATTGCAAAATACAAGATGTTGAAGGCTTCTTAATTGTTGAAAGAAGTAAAACATCACGTTTAAAACTGATTTTAAACATCGCCAGTTCCGTAATATACAGAAATGTGACGTAACATTAGACCTAACAACATATTCTATTGACCCTGAGTAGTGAGTACATACCGTCTCCCGTGTCAAAATGCGATCGACAACTTGGAGCTGACTCGCTGAATCGCTCAGCTTACTTGATAATTCGTTAAATCTGTTTGTGGCTCACCACTGTCTTCAGGAGTTTTCGTGCGGTGCATTGCATTTGTTCTACGCATTTCGCAGTACGTCTGTTGGAAGTGGGAAATGAGCAAAGATGTTTGATCCTAGTTTGAAACGCTTTTCTTCTCAATATTATGGAACAGTACATAAAGTAGGCTATTATTCGAGTTTGTATTTCAGGGGCTCGTCGCTTGCCTATTCGCTGGATTCGCGAGGACCGAAATAAAAAAATAGAAAAAAAAACGAAATAGAAATAGAAAAAAAACGGCCTATCCGAACCCGAAAAACATGGTATCAGATCAGCCGAAGCGTCATTTTATAACGCTATTCAAAGTAAGGTTGATGTCTGGCCACCATTGTGAAGATTTAAGTGTCGGGATCAGGGTTGCATTTAAAACAAATGGTTGCTTAAAACATTTTGTTTAAACCACGCTGTGCTGTATGCATTACATGCGATATAGAATTTCCCTATATTACATCGATTCGATATAGATAGAAATCGCACCAAAACAACAATATAGTCTTGATTGTCAGAGGCTGAGGCATTCATAATTGCTATTACTGCGCACTTATCAGTCGCCAGCTTTTCATATAGGCCGTGAGTTGGTTTGGGAGAGATCCTCACCAATATTTTGTAATCAGGACGCCAAATTGAGAAGTGGGGCACGGAACATTTTAAAATCGGAATTAGATGTTTGGAATCCCTGGTGTAATCGGTTAATCCACGGTATATGGCGCGTTCGTCTGAGCAGAGCAATATTACCTCGACTCTGCAAACATATTACCGCAAAATTTCATGAAGCCGTCATCAACACAAATGAAACCCTCAACAAGTCAATCCCTAGTAGAATTCGTGCAAAACATGGTTGCATACTTTTATCGTGATTGCATTTCTGGTTTATTGAATTTTTGAAGATCCACCGGTCCGCGAGCTAAAAAAATGTTCAAAACCGCTGGTACGCTAGATTAGGGATTGCGTTAGGGTTAGGTTTGGGGTTAGGATATATTGGGGATATCATATTTCGGGAATCTGAAAAGAAGACGCTTTTTCGACTTTCAGACTTACAAATTGGTCAATTGTTCCGAGTTTGTAGTTGGTTGGCTAAAACAAGGTCGTCTTTCTGTCTCAACTCATATATTTAACCTAGTATATTGAACCAAAATTTTCAATAAAGAGGACAAATTCTCAAAGAAGTAAAAAAAGACAAACTCTCTTAAAAGACAACTTATGGTAACCCTAGGATATGTGTAAGTGTTGAATTCGGGATACGGTGCGGGATTGGATAAGATTCGGGGTTGTCAAACCACATACAAAACTGACGCATGCTAAAGTGTCCCATGCGGATCTGTCGTTTTTCATTTGGTCGCATGGTCATGTGTCGGGCAACCGAAAACAACATTTTTTTGGCTGAACGAGAGAGACTGCCCGGAGTTGACGAATAAATGCGGGTATTTGTAAACCAAGCTGTTACGCTTCACTCGCAAATGATGATTGGGTGTCGGGTCTAGCAGAGCCATCAAACCGATGACGTTCCCATTTCACTGATGAATATTTCTATATTATTCTAATTCCTGGTGCTAGTGCCAAGGAAGCTATTTTTATTGTAACACGGGTCAATATCATATTCTTAAAATCAGTATCAGGATGTGTTGTCATTTCCAGGACCAGCATGCTCTATGAACGTGAAGCACGATAAGGATCATTATACGCTTTCTTCGTCTGGAATGTACGATTCTAGGAGTAAACCGGAGTTTGCAAAACTTGATGGGCAATCTTCCAGCGGTTCATCTGGCGCCTGGTGTGGGCGAACCGGTGAGCAAGGGCTGTTGATACACGAGATGAGCAATGTTCATTGGGAATGGGCCGGGAATGCTCCCGGGTAATTACTGCATCAATGTGATCCGATCAGAGAATGCACAGCCACTCCACTCCAAATTTGGTGATCACTAAATTAGCTGAATGCGGAAAAAATGCCAACGCCTTCGCCTATTACTACTCGCACTCTATAAGCGTAGTTGATTAAATAAAAGGTCAGTACCATCGTGACCCTCACCAAAAGGCAGACGACTCCGGGGATCGCAACCTACATGTTGAGAACCACTGCCTTTCAATGCGATTTGGTTTATTCAAATACAGGAGAGAACGATTGGATTGTAATCACATTTGACGGACCACGACTGGTCGCTGGCATTGTCACTCAGGGAAGTCCTTCCAGTAACCATTGGACCATTACATATCATGTATCATGCTTTGACCATGGAGTGTACTCCGAATATGCCGAAAATGGAAAAACTAAGGTATATGTTTCGCTATAACGAACAGTGTGGGGAAAAAGTCGAGTGATTTCGAGTCATTACACATTTTTAAGCGAGTCAAGCAGGGATATCTAGAACTCTCCCTACATATGGATGAGTTTAAGTCGAGTCGAGTCGAGTCGAGTCGAGTCGAGTCGAGTCGAGTCGAGTCGAGTCGAGTCGAGTCGAGTCGAGTCGAGTCGAGTCGAGTCGAGTCGAGTCGAGTCAAGTCAAGCCAAGCCAAGTCAAGTCAAGCTGCCTTTTCGAAGGATGATGCATGATTATGTCATTGCCCTTTGCTAGCTTTTTAAACGCTGATTGAGTCGCCATTTATTTTGAATTGAGGAACACATATAAAGCTAAATATACATGGAAAATTCGATGTATCGCTCACGCATACGTAGAAGTGCTAAAGTACGTAAGTATACGGATAGCGTCAGTCTATAAATATTAGCCAAAATAGAGAACAGAATACGAAACCACAGGAAGTCGAAATGAATTGACATTATGCAATACACAATCCTTTTCATGTCGATAATATACAATTAGGCCTTCGCCAATTGTTGCAGAGTAATATAAAATTGTTACCAATATTCGAATTTAATTTATATCATAGAAAATGTTTCGTTAAGGTGAGAACTGAGAACTATGAGCAGTCTATATAAAATCACGACAGACGCTTTGCTATATGACAGTGGTCTGGAACCTTTTTTATCCGAAGAGCCATGTTGGACCTATTTTTTCCATTTTAACTTCCAAATAGCCATACATGCAAATCAGCTGTTAAGTCAGAATTGAAAATTCGTGACGTCATAGCAGCATTAATTCGAACTCACTACATGGGATTCGTCGAGTGCGCCACATTTTCTCAGAAAAAACGGGTATTGCTCGGAACGAGAGGTGAGGCACAGACGGGCCAAGCCTCACTATTGATAACGCAATTCATCGTAAATAGCTTGGAATTTTTTATAACAAAATTATTCAAATGTAACTGTCGCACTGATTCCCAAAATCTAAATACTGATCGACTGCTTAATTCTCATATTATTCGGCAGTAACTTATAACGTTGCGCCGCACGCATGCATTTTATCGCCGGTAGCCTACTACAGGAGATACTTACCAATCAAGAACGTGGATAGCTATGTTTGTAATTCGAGTTTGTAATTGTGAATGTCACGTCCACAGCAGTTCATTTCGCGTCGTTGATCGGGAACACAATGTGTATTTGAAAACAGCGCTGTAATATGAGCAATTGGGCATTGCCATGTCTGCTATGCTCTTTGATTAATCAACGTATCGCAAAATCCAGGATTTCGAGTCGAGTACATCGAATTTGCAACTGATATTGGTCGCCCGCGCGATAGTAACGTAAATTTGAGGGCTTTCGAAAGTGGAGTTGTTTTTACCTCTCAAGGACTTGTTTAATGGTTTATACTGCCACGAAAATAAGAGCTATATCTTATACCCAAAAGAGCCATATTTGGCTCGCGAGCCATAGGTTCCCGACCACTGCTATATGATTTCTTTACAAATTGATTACGATAACGTAATCTGTAAGCTCTGATTACGGGGTCTGCGGTCAATTTATTTCTGATATAACAATGGAGGATCAGTAAAACGAACAGTCATAGAATGACTCTCGCCAGTTGCACCAGCGCACCGCGAATAGTCCAAAAATATGCAAGATCAGGGCCGTAACAGCACATCGTCAGCCCTCTCAAAACGTTGGTCTTGGGCCCCCCGTATGGTGATCAAATGGACTTCTAAGAGGCTTGGCCCTCCAGATCCCTCTCAGGCTATACCCTGTTTACCGTTACTTATCATCTACATTGGATCTCCATTTAGTGAATCAGCCTTTCTCGCCTAAACGCGCGAAGCGCGTGAAATTTCTATAATTCATGACTGAATCAGTCAATATGATCGGGAATTGCATATATATTGCTATCAATTTTTATGCTCTCTCTGCACACGTATTCTGATTTACCGGTAGAGCTGAGTGAGGTGTGTTTGAAAAGGTAGGACCCCTCAATAATAATTAAACATCTTCGCGCGTATACCCTTTAACAGGAACGAAGCAGCACTTGACACGAAATTATAGCTGTACTGTTTAGTGAGCCAGCGCGATGCGCCAAAAATCTTCGATAATTCATGATAAAATCGGTCAATAAGATCGGTAATTGCATATATATTGCTACCAATTTCGTGTCCTCTCTACTCAGATTTACCGGTAGAGCTGAGTGAGATGTCTTTGAAACTGTAGAGCCCGTAAATAATAATTAAACAACTTCGGGTGGGCGGACCCGTTGGTATGACTTCGTTACATGATGCTATTTCGTGATCTCCTGTCTGCTATATCAAAAAATACAGAATCACCAAAACGCACCAAACTAAAAGATCCCACGATTTCAAATTGATATTTCTTCACTGCCATATAATTTTTCACTGCGGGATCGTAATTTCCTTGTTAGGTGCAGATTGCCGAGACAGGAACATTTGGCACCAGTCATTTAGGCGCCAATGGACAATTAAACCTATAGTTATTTAGCATATATAACAGTGGTCCCCAACCTTTTTATCCTAATTCCCCACTTCCGATGTATTCCGTGCCTTCATTCCCCACCTAAAATCTCTATATCCATACCCCCCCTTTAAAGTGCTACCTCCAATAAAATTTTGCAAGACTTTGCTTAGTAAATTAGTACGTGCTATTGGGGATCGTTAAGATCCCCTGAATTGATCAGTACACAATCAAATTAACGTAGCGGTGAACTGGTGGCCGTAAACGCAGCACCGTAACTGCCGCACCCCAAACCCCCCAATTGGGGGGGGGGCCCGAGCTCAAAGGGGGCCCAAAATTATTTTGTGAATTAGCATAAATCATAGAGTATTTTTTGAAAATTTATGCAATATTTTCAAAATTCAAGTAGCCATTTATCTTTAATATTGGGTATTGGGACCTTATCGCGCCACGACCCACCAAGACATAGAATCAAGTTTTAGGCCATATAACATGTGACTCCAAGAAATGTGCCAGAACGATCGGCAGCGAGAAAACCTTGGCCGAAAAGGTCTATGCTCTTATGCTGACCGAAGACTTCGTTATATATACAAAATACATAAAGGTTTAATTGTCCATAGGTGCCTAAATGACTGGCGCCGTATGTTCCTGTCTTTGCAATCTGAACCTCACAAGACAAATGCCATCCCGCTGGGAAAAATTTTATGAGAGTGAAGAAATACCAATTTGAAATCGTGTGCGTCTCTTAGCTTAGAAACCTACGTTTGGGCGATTCTACATTTTTTGATATAGCAGACTGGAAGTCACGAAATAACATTATGTAAGAAGTCATATCGACGGGTCTGCCCGCCCGAAGATGTTTAATTATTATTTACGAGCCCTCCCGTTTTCCAAGACACTTCACTCAGCTCTACCAGTGAATCTAATTACGTGAGTAGAGAGGACAATATATTGATAGCATAATATATATGCAATCGCCGATCTGATTGACCGATTTTATCATAAATTATAAAAAATTTTCGCGCCTCGCGCTGGCTCACAATACAGTACAGATGATTTCGTGACAAACGCGAACAACATGATGGAGGGGTCGTTTCATCACCCTATGGGAGCACAAGACCCACGTTTTTTGGGCCTGATGAGGTGCTGCTTCGTTCCTGCCAACGGGTATACGCTTGAAGATGTTTAATTATTATTGAGTGGTCCTACCTTTTCCAACACACCTCACTCAGCTCTATCGGCAAATCTGATTACGTGAGCAGAGAGTATAGATAAAAATTGATAACAATATATATGCAATTCCCGATCATACTAACCGATTCAGTCAAGAATTCTAGAAATTTCCCGCGCTCCGCGCGCTTAGGCGACAAAAGCTGATTCAGTAAACAAACTCTCAACGAATATTATAAATAGCGGTAAACAGGCTATCGTCGGAGGGGGGTCTGGGGTGAAAGCCCCCCAGAAGTTCGGTCTATAACCCTATGGGGGGGCCCAAGACCAAAGTTTTGAGGAGGGGCTGACGAAGTGCTGTTACGGCCCTGGTAAACGGACCTCCATAAATGTATGTATCTACCCCGGCGCGCAGCCAACAGAAAAATAGGAGGGGTTTGAAAATTTCCCAGATGTTGCGGAGTATCATCAATTTAAATACGTAAATGCCGAATAATACATGGGTCAGGTAAACTTCCTGATGTTGACGAACTCATGCGTGCGATATATATATAAGCCGCCGTAAACTACACTTTCTCACAGCACTAAAAGAACTGGAAATAACATAAATATGTACCGTAATTTTCCGAATATAGTGCGCCCCCATGTATAATACGCACCCTTACAATGGCGTGCAAATTCCGGGAAAAAGCCTGTACCCATGCATAGTACGCACCCTGCATTCGCATTACATGAATAGCTGTGTTTCAGTACACGATGTTGTTCTGTTTTGCGAAGTCACTGTCGAACAATCATGACATAACCATGCGATTGTTAAGGCCTGTCGTTGACGCGATGAATCGGCAAGGATTGCCGCGGACGCTTGTAGCAATCAAGCGACCTGATTTCGCTCGCGTACAAACGGCTAACTAACTCAGCAGGCGCTGTGCAGACGACTCTCGTTAATTAGAAACACGCTTTTCGTTAATTGGTAACACCCTTCTCTATTTGGCTGCGTTGTTACACTCTATAATACGGATTACGAGGGCCCAATGGCTAGAGGTGATGCGCGATTTAAACAAACATGAAGAAAGGTGTGATTTCAAGTTTTTGATCGAGGTTTTTTTTTCAAGGCTTGCTGTACCCAT
Organism: Botryllus schlosseri; assembly: GCF_051294905.1. Lineage (NCBI taxonomy): Eukaryota > Metazoa > Chordata > Ascidiacea > Stolidobranchia > Styelidae > Botryllus > Botryllus schlosseri. The sequence continues at coordinate 21,333,377 of NC_137247.1, read as the reverse complement.
GTATAATACGCACCCCCTATTTTAGGGCAAAAATCGGTAAAATTTTAGGCATTATACATGGAAAATTACGGTAATTTCATTTGTAACGGGGCCGGATGTGCTATCAATTATCGAATCTACGATATCCTTTGAATATATATTCAGCAATATGAGCTTTTATAACAACGAATCAGAATTTTTCTATCACTAGGTTTCGTGACCGATGATGGTGTACAAATGAATAAAAACATTTCTGGATATCGCGTGTCGCTATGCAGGCGATTCTCGCTAATTATGGAGGCACTGATAATATAAATCGCAGAATTGCTAATGAGCTATGAAATATTGGGTCGGCATTTCAACACGACATTTAATAAAGGAGAATATTACTGTAAAGAATTTTTCAAAAGGGAGTCTATTCCCCACCAGAAATCCTGAAATTCCCCACCTGTGGGGAATTCCCCACCGTTTGGGAACCACTGATATATAACGAAGTTTTCGGTCACCATGAGGGCAGTCCTTTTCTGCCAAGGTTATCTCGCTGCCGATCGTTCTGGCAGACTTCTTGGAGTCGCATGTTACATGGCCTAAAACTTTATATGTCTCGGTGCGTCGTGGCGAGGTGATGGCCAACGCCGATATGCCCATTTCAATAAATCCAGCGTATTTTTTCTTGAGGAAAGAGTACCCAATAATCAAGATATTAGGCAACTTGAAATCGCGTGCAGCGCGAAAAAACTTTGAAAAGTTGCATAAATTTAAAAAAATACTATATAATTTATGCTAATTCACGAAATAATTTTGGGCCCCCTTCGAGCTCGTCCCTTCCCCCAATAGGGGGTTTGGGGTGCGGCAGTTACGGCCCTGTGCAAGATACAGTTATTTTACACGACGCCGATACTTTGATGACTTGAAATTGACTCGTAGAGGTTGCTCCGAGTCACGAGTCAATCCACATTCTGAAACGCAGCGTCAATTCAAGTCATTTTTGCAAAGTGACTCCAGTCACGTCCTGTCATACGACAAAATTGACTGGAGTCATCCCGACACAGCCAACGTGCGCTGGATTTCGATATGTGCTTCGATATTTACAAGATACGCGGCTTGAATTGATACAGTAATTTCGAAATTGATGAATGGTTCCTGTTTTAACCTTGCAATTCGTCACTGCTTTCAATTTATAATTAAAATTAAATCGCCACAAAAGAGAACTTGAACTTTTGGCACGGCCTGCCAACATATATACCTTACTTCTACTTTGGTCAGTAGGGGCTAATAAATGCTCGCCCCTTTGCTATAGAGTAGGTATTGACATATAACTTGTAGAAATGCCCCGTGCATACATGTCTTTTCGGAACTGGGTTTCAGCAGGTGCTATGACACAGCACTTTAACTTGCCATCATGTCCAACGTGCGTCGGTGATGTTAATCAGTCAGTCAGTCAGTCAGTATGATCTTATTGCGAAACGACGGGGGAACCGAAGTTCTTAAATTCAGTCGCCACCCTGCGGAGTTATAGACGAGTAAATATGGCAAGATGCTGGTCTATCAAGACGAACAGCCTCGCAGACGGCCTATTTATGCTTTCGCGCATGACGCAATCGCCTCCCACAGTCGACGCTACAGTTCCTGTTGTACACACTAGCCGTAGCCGACTGACTAATGACTGCTATGAGTTCTCTTGCAATCCTGATCACACACGCAGATCCAAGGAGCTTTCCTTAATAACACAGAACAGCCAAATAGTAGTAAGTAGTGGTCAGAAGCTTGTAGATTTACCAGCATCAAATCATACTGCAATATATCACCAAATATTGAAAGAACAAAGTGAAATGTATCCAATTGTCTATACACGATTCTGCGACTGAAGCGCGAGCACGCCCTCTGCACTTGGCGATCTCTAAAAGCATGTGCTTCGCAGACTACTTTGTCAATGAGATTAGGGTCAGGGGAAATGAGGTGGGGTGCAGGGGTGCGTGAGAAGATTATTGGCACCCGCTGTGACAGCTGTTACATGGCTCTCTTAAGGACATTTTTGTGCAACATAAAGTGTCCGTAAATAACCCAAACGTCCTATTAGCACGGGATAAGCAATGTGGCTCCACGTCGGCGGAATCGGACTTCAACTAACAACTGCAAACCAATGCGTCATACAGCAATAATACAGAACATACAGATCTTTGTTCTTCTGAAAGGTTATTCCTGATAGCCGTGGCACCAGGATGTAACCAAGTCACAAGGCTCCGAGTCACATATCAATCTCGCTTATATAGTTTTGACATGAGTCAAGTCGTGTCATTTTCTATTCACCACCGAGTCAAGTCCGAGTCCAAGTCAGCGAGCGGAGAGTCGAGTCCGAGTCATAGTATTATGACTCGAGTCCAAGTCATTGTGTTGACTGCTCACTTTCCAGTTAAAGTGTTGTTAAAACCACTTTTTAACTCTATTTGGTGATGATTCGCATTTATGATATAATAATTTTCCCCATTTTTAGCAGTTTCTGGTCGCATTTTCAAGTACCAATCCACCAAGAGACGAACTCCCAATAGTGTGTCAACTTTACTGGATTCTTCGGAATTACAATGAAATGTCGGTCTTGGCAGTCTGAATATCGAGTCATATGACTTGATTCGAGTGATACGCGGGTACTCGAGTCCACGTTGAGTCAATACACAGATTGACTCGAATCGAGTCGACTCATTTCCATATTTTGAAGAAATAACTCGAGTCAAGTCGAGTCATCAGAAAATCGTGACTCGAGTCATTACAACCCTGCTTGGCACCCCGTGAAGCTGAAACTGTTTTGCGACAGTTTCTAAGAAAATAATGGTAATGTTATTGTGCCTTAAGATCTGGATCTAGTATCATATGACCGAAGAAAATGTATGGAAATAGTTATTGACAAATCTTCCATTTGAATAATATATTTAATGCATCATTTGGCTAGCTCATAGTGATGAAGATCATTCAGCTATAGAATACTATGAATCTTATAGCCTACACATAGAGGGGCCAGAGACATGGCATAATAGACACAAACCTCCAAACTAAACAGTAATCATACATTTAAACCAATTTTAAGTATTATGTCCCACGTCTACAGCTGAAGTTATAGTAAAGTTGGGCTGGAATCCAACTTCTGGGGAAATAATTTACCAGAATATTTGATATGCCAATTCAAAAGTAGGATTGTGGGATTTGGTATGTTTGCCGGAATCGTGACATGTTTATCCCGTATTAGGACTGTCAACAGGTGTTCTAACGATAGTACATTCATATTTCAGACATTCTCAGGAAACACTAATCGCAATAGTAAAGTATTCAACATCTTTTCCGAGGCGATGTCCTGTCGGTCAATACGGATCATGCCACTGACATGGAGAACCAGACCCTGTCTGCGCATAGAGCTACTGCATGAAGGTTGTTACGGTAAGATGACAATAAAATGTTGAAAGTGAAAGTGGTGTTATTTACTTTTATAGTAACACCCGAAGAATTATAAATTAGTTGCTGATCGCTGTACCTTTTCTAAACGAGGCTCTTATGCACTTAATTTACGAAATACTCCCAATTGTGGAGAGCATAGCGAGGGTTATAGCGTTTGTCATGTGTTCTATTTTAGGCAAAGTATTCTATTAAGCTGTTTCTGCGTTGACAAAAATAGCAATCGCTCATGTGACTGTGAGCAAAAATAACTACTGTGTCAGTTAAAATCGCATGAATTATCTTTCAGCTCCTGCCTATCACAAGTTTGTTGTGACATCTCGGGGGGCCGACGACGGAGCGGTTTGCAATATAACAGTGAACGGGATTGAGAAATCGAAAGCACAGAGAGGTTTTTGTGTCGTGGGTTTCGATCCGAATTCTCTCTCATTCAGCATCGGCAATTTCGATACATACCGGGACAAGCTCGGAGAAGTATGCTCATTGCTTATTCTAGGGTTGCCACATGTCCGAAATTTCCTGGACATGTCCGGAAATTCACTGTAAAGACTGCATCCGGGAAGAAATTCTAAAATACTCAAAAATATCCGGAATTTTGAAGGCTTGAAGTAGGCTTAAAATATTTTCGGAAATCAACATGAAGAATATTTGAATCATTTTGTGCGCTGCGCGCGATATAGTACAGGTATATTTTTGAAATATGAGGACCACACACCGCCCTCGCAAAAAATGTAATCAAAAATAACTGAAATAAGTCTAATTGTAATCGTAATTATAAGAAAACAATATATATTCATAGAGTTCGTTAAGGCCGTTTGGATGCTTTAGTCCAGTGGTTCCCAACGTGGGCGATATCGCCCCCCAGGGGGCGATTTGTCGGTCCAGGGGGGCGAAAATAGCTAAGGGGACGATAGGGGGGCGAAAACGGACGAAGGGGGCGATAAGGGGGCGATAGCGAGTTGAAATGGCTATATTGGCGTCCATGACCGTGACTGCCACACCCAAACCCCCAATTGGGATGGGGGGCCCGAGCTCGAAGGGGGCCCACAATTTTTTCGTGAATGAACATTAATTATAGAGTATTATTTTGGAAATTTAGGCAACTTTTTCGAAAAATTTTCGCGCTGCGCGTCATTTCGGGGTCACGTATTTCTTGCTTATTGGATACCCTTCCTCCAAGAAATAATACGCACGAGTTATAGAAATGGGCATCTCGGCGTCAGCCATTATCACACCATGACGCACCAAGACATATGAAATTTCAGGCCATGTAACATGGGACTCCGAGAAGTGTGCCAGAACGAGAAAACCTTGGCGGAAATGGACTGCCTTTATACTGAACGACTTCGATATATATACGATATACATATATATATATGTAATTGTCCATAGGCGCCTAAATGGCTGGCGCCAAATGTTCCTGTCCTGGCAATCAGAACCCCACAAAAAATGCCATCTCGCAGAGAAAAAATAATTATTGCCAGTGCAGAAATACCAATTTCAAATCGTGTGCGTCTTTTCGTTTAGTACGTATGGGCGATTTGAATATCTTTTGACATAGCAGACAGGCCACGAAATATCATCACGTAACAAAGTCATTATACCCACGGGTCCGCCCGAATATGTTCAATTATTATTTACGGGCCTTACACTTTTCAAAACACCTCACGCAGCTTTACCGGTAAATCTGAATACATGAGCAGAGAGAGGATAAAAAATTGACAGCAATATGCAATTCCCGATCATATTTACCGATTCAACCATGAATGAAAATTTTTTTTCGCGCTTCGCGCGAATTAAGCCGACTAACTAAAGAGTCCAACAATTTGTGCTGAGAAGTAGCGGTAAAGAGGTATCGGGGAAGTTGGGTCTGAGGGGTGCAGAAGTTTGCTTTATCGCCCTATGGAGGGGGGCAAGACCAACATATTGGGGGGAATGACGAAGTGCTGTTGCGGTCCTTTTGAAATCAAGTCGGACGAATCACCTTTTTTATTAGTCAACTCACCAAAGTTTAACTGAAAAAGTGTAATTTCGAGGTCCAGCCGAAAAGTTGACCCTTTTTCTTAGTCTACTCGCCGGTGATTTCAGACTATATGCCCATTTTTCGGTTACCAATATTTGGGGGGCGATGATCGGTGTGGAGTTTGAAAAGGGGGCGATGAGTCCAAAAAGGTTGGGAACCACTGCTTTAGTCAAAGAGAGTTTTTCTAAACCTGGGGGCTGTTTGCCTTTGTTCTGGGAATCCCGAAGATATTGGACGTTATCAGCTTCCAAAATAGGCCATGAGTAAGTCTTCGGCAAGCTGACCTTTTTTAGTAATCAGAAATCAGCCTATCAATTTTTGAGCTGGACCCATGCAGGAACATTTTCAAATTGGAAATGAGGTTGCGACCATGAAAGGTGTGAAACCTGCTGGTGCATTTTATAGTAGTATATGGAAGAGCCAATATTATTGACAGATAATTCAGTCACAAAATTTAACAATCATTTGCATATAGTAAGCCCTATAGAAGTTGCATCGATTATGGGGGGGGGGGCAAGATCAGTGGTTTTGGGGGTAGGAAGGGGTGAAAAATGTTGTTTCAGACCTGATTACAACACACAACTGGATAACCGCACCGACCTAACAGCATAGCAGAGTACAGTAAAGTCCATTCTTGGTAATGACCATTCTCGGTGATGTCAATTCTTGGTAATGTCCATTCTCGCTGGTGTCCATTCTCGGTAATGGGTTTCTCGGTATTGACCGGACACCGTTTAAAACAAGACCCCCATTTAAAACATGATTTTCATTGTTTTTATTAGCCATGACGTCACGAATATTTAATTGTGACGCCACAGTGGATTGACATTGACAATTGAAAATGTAGGGTAAATATGGCTCCTTCGACAAAAAGGGCATCCGATCACTGTCATAAACAGACCAAGAAGGGTCTACATTGTTATGCAGCATTTTTACGGTCGGCGGTCATCAACATCCTAACACCCATTCCGTACCAATGATCTATATCAGGGGTGGGCAATTATTTTCCTCCGCGGGCCAAATGAGAAATAGAAAATACGTTGGCGGGCCAAGTAAGAAATTTTAGCCATATTCTCCAGCGTATTTTAATTTTATTTCTAAATGACATTGTTAATAATTGCTGCCCAGTGAATGTTTTCATTTCAGGTAATGAGAAAGTCACGGTTAATTTAGAAGATATCTATTTGCCGTCATGATTGGAAACAAATGTTAAAATGACACATTTCTAAGTCTCGTTAAACCCATATCCACGTTGTTTTATTAAGACTGTGAAACAGCGGTTATCCTACTTTTTTAGGCACGCCCCCCTTTATGATATTGAAAATTTATGCTCCCCCTTATCGCGACATCAGAAAATATTAAAAAGGGCAACCAGAATGCTAGCAATCCCTAGTGATAGTTTGATGGTATGGTAGTTCATAGCTGTTGATGATTGAATTCTGAAATATCGAAGTCGGAAAATACAAAAATTGTAAGTCGGGGTAAATTGCGCCGAGCGCGAAAAATTTTTTCAATAAACTTCGGCTTCGCGCCCCACCCTTCTGATGCTTTGTCGCCCCCCTCAGTTCGAGAACCACTGCACTGAAATGTATATGCAATAGCACAAGGCTTATTTTCTTGGTCGCTGCCTTCCGAGCCTTTGCAGCCTAAACGGACTTGATGTTGAGTGAAGCTTGCAGTGTTTTGAACTTCTCCCGCCGTTGACTGAGTGTGTCGTGTTTTTGTCATAAGACCGATCTTAATTAAAATCCCTAAGCTTGGGGACATGGCCCGCAAACACTAAAAGGACGGGTTTACCCCTGACTTCAATATACAAATATTTAGTGCTCCAAAGTTTAAAACTTCTTTGAACTGAAGCTTTCGGCTTTCTTTTTTGGCATGCCCGTTAAATCCTTTATGGGTGATAGATATGATTAGTCATATAGTCATCGCGAGCACTGATTGACTTGTTTTACGAATTGGGGATTTGGAAACGTAATATGTAACAATTTGAAACACATACCGTATAATGCTTAATGTGACAATGGCAAAAAATAAGGTTTGAACTATAAACTATATGGAAAGAGCGATTTCTTGTGACTTCAATTGCTACTCATACTTTGCCACAATGCCTTCATTTGGAATCTGGATTACGCATGTGAGATACGTAGGCACCGTAATCGTGGCATATTAATGAACAAGCGTTCAAGTAAAATAATTTCCTGTTGAGTTGATACAGCCTATGGTTTCAGTCATTCAAAAAGCAAGTTTTATGTTTTGTATTCTAAGTAACCTTTCGCGGGCCGCACAGAATAGCTACGCGGGCCGCACTTTGCCCAGGTCTGATCTATATCTACGTGCAAAAACTGTGTAGCTAACGACGATTTCGGGGGTTACAACCACCCCACATCGTATACGTCGACTACTTTGGGTACAAATCGTCCAGAGGCGGTCAAAGTAGTCAAGCAAGCTACTCAAATAGAAGTAGAAGTAGCGACGAAAACATCTACTCAAGTACGAGTAAAAGTACTTCTTTCATAAGCAACCTAAAGCTACTTCGAGTAGAAGTAGAATTGATTGACTTTGAATCTACTCAAGTAAGTAAGTAGTTGTGAAAACGATCGTGATTCGTTCGTATGGATTGTCAAAAGCTGCAAATTGAGCTATGCCAACGGTGCAGAGCTTGATACATATTGATGCATACCACGAGGTATTCAATTTTCGACAGCATAAACGTTCGTCCGCATCATGGGTTGAAAATGATAGTATTGATATGGAAATGCGTTACTTAGCCCATGTTTATTCGAACGGCACGTTTGAGAAAATATCATGGTATGGCGCGCTCCCCCATATTATAAGACCCGTCGTTTAGTCGAAGAGAAATACGGAGAAGTTGTATAGGATACGGTGTAAACACTTTGCGCTATTAGTAAACGCATAACGATTAGTAAAATATGGTGGATCGTAAAAATGCCATATTGTGTAGCTTTATTTCCGGAAATCAAAGGCATTACTACACTTGCTTTTATACTTCAACATGTATGTTATCCAGACGACAGAACTGATACTAATTAGAACTCAAAGTATGATACTCGGAATTGGAAGTGAAATATAAATACTACTTCTAAAAGCGGAAAATGTACTTCATGTCTTTAGTCCAGAAAGTTTCAAAGTTGGTATGCTAAAACAGGTTTAAACTAAAAAAAAGTCAGAGTCCACTTCTCCAGATTAGGGCACACCATGGACTGCTAGATTACGATATGATAAGTAAATGTTAGATTGCGAAACTTCAGTTTCAAACGTTATGATGAGCCATACATACTGTGATGGAATATTTCATATGGGCGACAATGCGGTGTGAACGGAACCACGCAACCCGCTACATAAATTATATTCACCGATACTTTCTTGAAATCATACTGGTCAGTTCATATCCACTGTGCACGAAGCGCGACGAATATTATGGACTTTACTCAACTTTTATGAAAATTAAATGGTGATACTCCGTGAAAACAGCCACGGAATTCCTCCGGCTATCTTCCTGGTTGGAGGATTAAGCTACTTCTACTTCACAACCTGAAAATAGCGAAAAGTAAGTAGATCACAAAATATTACGAAGTAAAAGTAGAAGTAGGTAAAATCAAATCTACTTGGGTAAGTACCAGAAGTAGAGGAAAACTACTTGAGTACTTCGAAAAAGTAGAAGTACTTCGCTACTTGCCACTTTTGAAATCGTTCATAGGCTCGTGCTACATGGTTTGTCGGACGTATTTACACATTTATGGCATAATTTGACAACGTTCGAAAAAAACACGATTTTCTTAGTCAAAAAGGCATTTCTTTGAAACACTGTTTAAAACATGTTTTAAGCAAAGTGTTTCATAACACCGTTTGTTTTAAATGCAACCCTACCTATACTTAACAGGGAACGCGGGCGTGTTCCTGGGCTCGGGAATTCGTCTCTCGGCGATTAACGCCTGCTCGCACTCGTAACGAAACGCACAACGACACATAATTCCATACGGCTATAATAAGATTATATTCCATGACGCAGTACTTAAAACGTCGATTCAGACTAAACTCATATTGTCACAATAGCGATGCATACAAATTGATAACAGAAACAGACGACCCACCAATACGAGACATAGGCCTACACACAACGACCGAACTTAATACAAATCCTATTCCAACAGCTAGGCCTAATCTTACAGCAGCAGCAGCCTTGACATCCACAGACGAGTACCGAATGCCTATGGGCTAACCTCAGTCCCTAGCTAGATTCTCGCGTAACATTGTTAGTGGTGACCATTCCGTGCCCCAGTCAGTCTATCCGCGCATGGTGTCTGACCGGATACATCCACCTCCAGCCTTCAAATACAAAGCAGCCCACTACTTTACTCCCTAACTACATAATACTACAACTACGTCATGCTACTGCTCCCGACCAGGGCCGTAACAGCACTTCGTCAGCCCACCCCCCCAAAAAAACGTTGGTATGGGGCCCCCTTATTGTGATAAACCGAACTTACCTGCTACATTGGGTGTCCGTTGGGCGAATCAGCTTTTCTCGCCAAAACGCGCGAAACGCGAGAAATTTATATATAATTCATGACTGATTCGGTCAATATGATCGGGAATATATATATTGCTAACAATTTTTATCCTCTCTCTGATCACGTAATCTGATTTACCGGTAGAGCTGAGTGAGGTGTGTTTGAAAAGGTAGGACTCCTCAATAATAATTAACACATCTCCGGGTGCATACACGTTGTTACGAACGAAACAGCACTTCGTCCGGCCTCCAACAAAACTTCAGTCTTCAGCTCCCATAAGGTGAGAAACTGACCCCCACATCACGTTGTTCGCTTTTGCCACCAAATTACAGTGGTACCGTTTAGTGACGCAGCGCGAAGCGCGGAAATTTTCGATAATTCATGACGAAATCGGTCAATAAGGGAATTGCATATATATTGCTATCAATTTCTTGTCTTGTCTGCTCACGGAATCGCATTTACCGATAGAGCTGAGTGAGGTGCCTTTGAAACTGTAGAGCCCGTAAATAATTATTGAACATCTTCGCGCGGGCGGGCCCGTTGGTATGACTTCGTTTCATGATGTTATTTCGTGACCTCCTGACCTCCTGTCTGCTATATCAAAGAATATAGAATCGCCCAAACGTACTAAATTGAAAGATGACTCGATTTCCGATTGGTATCTCTTTACTTGCATGTAATTTGTTCTTGAGGGTATGATATTTGTTTTGTGAGGTTCAGATTGCCGAGACAGGAACATTCGGCGCCAGTCGTTTAGGCGCCTATATGGACATTGGAAAATTAAGCCTTTATTTATGTTGTATATATAACGAAGTTTTCGGTCAGCATAAGGGCAGTTCTTTACGGGTTACGTCCAAGGTTTCCTCGCTGCCGATCGTTCTGGCAAATGCACTTCTTGGAGTCGCATGTTACATGGCCTAAAACTTTATATGTCTTGGTGCGTCGTGGCGCGGTAATGGCCAATGCCGATATGCCCATTTCTATAAATGTTGTGTATTTTTTCTTGGGGGAAGAGTACCCAATAATTAAGATATTTGGTGACTTGAAATCGCGCGCAGCGCGAAAATTTGTTGAAAATATTGCTTAAATTTTCAAAAAATACTCTGCAATTTATGTAAATTCACGAAATAATTTTGAGCCTCCTTCGAGCTCAGCCCCTCAATTGGGGGTTTGAGATGTGGCAGTTACGGCCCTGCTCCCGACTACTAATACTTTACGCTACCAAAAATTTGGGTTACCATATTTTGGAATCGGGAAAAAAGAACACTTTTTCAAAATTTTCAGACTTAGAATTGTGGAGTAAAATTAGGAACAAATGATCAATTTTTCACGACTTTGTGGTTGGTTGACTAATGAAAAGTTCGTCACTTTCATTCGAACCATGAATTTCCTATTTAGCGTCATTTATACCCATTTCACTCGAATATATCCGCTATCTTAGCTCTAAAAGCTGTAGAGGTCGAATGGTAACCCTACCAAACATGGAGACATACTCATTCGCGTCCATCCTGAGTCGCACTCTCAGCCAACTCTCTTCTCAACAATCAACACGCGGCCTCCAACCATACTACGCGCAACATCTATTTCTAACGGCCAATGCTGAACAGTATAGGAGCCTCAGGTTGCCACATTTGATAGCAATTCCTTAGATAGTGTCAGGCTGTAGGGAAACGCACCGATCGTTTTGGTAGAATTCCCGTGCGTGATTTTCCAATATATCATTTATGTATTCCGTATACCCGTATACTATAAATGCCTAATTTAAGATGACAGTCCGCTGCTGTTTCGCGCAAGTCGTAATGCCGATCGATATAATCCAGTGCTTCCAAACACGTTTTTGAGCATGGTGGGGAATAAGCATAACCGAGCTAGTGAGACGATTCTGGACCACCTTCACACAATTTCGGATCATTATTTTCATCTTGGTTGGTTTTGTGCCACAATAAATAATATGACCTACCTCTAACATATACGTCTAATGCACTTTTATCCGACTTCACTGGATACCCCCTCAACCGGCATATGATACTGCTGGAACACTTAGTTAATCTAGCAGCGCTTGCAGTTATTACATAATCGCAATAAAAAGCGTGGTTTGTCATCATACGCCAGCAGTTCCTAAACTTTTAGGGCGCGACCCAAATTTGAGTTTATTGACATCTCATGACCCAAAAGCTATATTAGTATGCTACACGTTTTGCGGGCTTGTATGATGTAGCGAACTCGCAGACGACAGTTGTATGCAACGCTGCACTAAAACATTTTAATCTCACGCGTTGTCAAATTGGGGTGAATTATTGTGAGGGCGGAATTGTTCCGACTGCCACCCATTTCGACGACCGGACATATAAATATGGAAGATTTCAGCCAACCAGCGACGATCACTTTTGGCCAATTTGGCCAAGGTTTTATCACCGCAGATCTTGTTGACACCGCATGTTTGCCGTCCGTATGTTGACCAAAACTTCACATCGTCAAGTGTTCCAGTGCGGAAAGCGGGTTTCTATCGAAATACCTGTGCGTCATAGTACTGCCTGTGTAATACCTGGGTCTCCTAGTACTACTGATCGTGGCACACCCCTACACTAACGCATCCCAACAACCTACGGGCCCCCATCAAGCTCGTCCCTTCTCCCATTAAGGGGTTTATGTCCCGCAGTCACGGTCCTGTACAAAATGAATGAATCGAAAACGAATGATCGCTCAACCTGAGCGGTTTAGAGAGTCAGCTCGTACTTGTCGCTCGCATGTCGTCAAATGTCGGATGTCGCATGTCGTCTTGAACTTCAAGTCAAATCGAACATGTTTTCAGACCTAATGTCACCTCACGAAGTTTTGAATAAGTTCAAAATTTGATATTTTATCAATGGACAAGCCTTCAAAATATTGTATATTTAAATTGAGGTATAAAATTGTAATATAACTGGCATAGCGGCAGTTGGGGACCACTGTTCTAGAGAATCCAATGTCGGAAAATCTTTTATGAATTAAAACCAATTAGCGTAATGCAAAGGGGTCGACGTATTTTCGCGACTCAGCCATATTGCAGTAACGACTAATATTCTGCAAATTTCACTTATTGGCTATAGTACCCAAGACAGTGACCTCGGAAATATACAAACTGTCCACAGGAAATCGCGCGAAGATTTTTTTTGTTGCAATAACTTAAACAAATATTACAGACATACATTACATCTCTCTGGTGTTGTTGCGATTAAAAATTACACCCATACTTCAACAACCCCTGTCCTATAGGCGATTAGGCGTGACCACGGGGAAAACACGCCTTCGTATTCCCTATTTCCGACTTGCACACACTGTGACACCATACGTGTCGCTGCGGATCATTATCAGAGTTAACTGAAAAGTTTGATGTTGCCTACGTATAATTGAACAAATGAATATCTATCATGAGGTAATAATATCAAAAATATGATCTAATCTTTCGCAAACACCACAATTCTCCAAATATCTCTCCGGCCCCCAAAATCCTCCTGTGACCCACCGGTTGAAAAACCCTGAACTAGACCTATTAAAGACTGGTGCTTCACGATCTGTAATTACCATTAGTTACAAAATACATATAGGACACCGATTACATAGTTATATCAATCTGTGGCATGAGATCACAGAGTGAAAATAGCGGAAGTTCATTCGAATAAGTAATTATTCAATCACAGGAATTTAAGTGCTCACACGACTCTAGTTCCATTCCCAAATAAATGTGTGAATTGAAGTAGCCTACTTGTCCTGAAACTAAATGTGGCTGTTAGAGTGGATAATGACGATGTCCATAATGACTTATATACATATCTATATATCTTCAACAGTGACGGCTAGTCCAATGCGACATCTGTGACAATATCCCACCTATAATTATGTAATGTTAGAACATATATATAATTTATTATTTGTAGACGAGAAGCAATAAGAACAATGAGTGTGCGGTGAAAATCGTGGTATTTTCTTGTTTTTTTTTCCTTCTTGTAATTGCCCAGCCGGGGCAAACCTTTCATTTCCCTGGTAGCGCCCAAATACAGTTGCACTTATTTATTCTCCAAAGAATTATAAAGAAATACGATCCAGATTCTTTCTTTGTCTTACTCGGTGAAATTAGTGATCAGGCAGGCAACTTTTCATTAGCCCTCCACCTATGATGTAACAAGAGTATATGTATATGTATCTGAACTCAATATTGTATTACCCTACCTACGCATTGTTCATATGTCGATGTTGAAGGTGATGGTGAATTTTGAAACAATGCATGGTATATGTTTTGATAATGATATCTGACCCTTTGCCAAGTGGAACTCCATGATTATTCGTTTTAGTATCGTCCTGTATGAGCTGATCAGTCAGGTCAATTCGAATTTCAAAGGCTAAAATAATGTACTCGACTCGATATATTTTACCTATTTCAGTATTTGTTTTCCGAGATACGTAGATGATCTGATCTTAAAACGTATATGTTATACCCAGGACCGTAACTGCCTCACCCCAAACCGGGGGCGAGCTCGAAGGGGCCGAAAATTATTTCGTGAATGGACATAAATTATAGATTCTTTTTTCAAACATTCATACAACTTTTATCAATTTTGACTGATGAAACACTGACGAAGTGCTGAATCGGCCACGGTTATATACAAGGGGCTTGTAAGCATTGGCTTAGGAAAGGTCAAACCGTAACGAATCGTAGGACTGAATCTTATTGGTTAGGTTGAGCGGGGATACTATAGGTTATAAATATTCTTGATCAAGAGTAGGAACCTCAACATGGTGGCGATACGCTCATTCATCAAACGGAGCCTCAATCTTTTTATTTCTAGTTCGATGACCTGCAATACGCGCAGTTGTCTTTCTGTATGCAACAAAGTAATCTTGTCTATAAATATAGACGGGAACATATCTGCGATTGGCTATCTTCTGTGACGATTCACCTAAAAGTAACGATAATATATAATTGTTTTGTGCTAATTCTCATTTCCGTTTACACTAATAACGGTCTTATTATGGACTCGTACATCATAGTCGGATCTAATTTAGATTTATTTATTTTCCTTGGAAACTCTCAATGCATTCAATGTTTAGTCACCGCGACTGTCATCATTCCTGGACAGCTTACAGATGAATTCCATCGTAGCGATCGCTGCTCAAGACACGGCTAAGCGTAGTAACATCGATCAGTCTGTGGATACTGGTGTGATTTCCCGCGTGAAAAGTTTAGGAGCTGTTGGTGTGTCCTGCGATCTCGGCGATTACGGTAATTTCAAAGATATGATAATATTTGCGTGACCCCCGGTCAAGTGATCAGTGATCCCCCATTCAGTTTTTGCATCCAAGAATCATACCTTATCGGCAACGTAACTTCTACTGATTGGCATCATTAAGTCGCAATATCTTTAGTGGTGAATTAGTTGATTTTGGACTTCCACATTTCCCTATGAAATCTACTTGGGAAAAGCCCAGGATTTGTGATGACACCAACCCCCATCAACGGCAGAATTATTCAGAAAGGCTTCTTTACAGACAATGTCGATTATCAGGGATGGCGTGAACGTCAGGTTCACGTTCGCGTTCTGTGTGTGAACCTCCGAGATATTGAGGCTCACGTTCTCAAACGAACATTGGTAGGTTCTGCAGTGTGTAATTTTTCACGTGCCACGTACCACGTGCCAGCATGGCGCTGGCAGCATAAAAAATAAATACTGAACGAGCATGCACCTTGCCAATTTCACAAATTTCACTTGCTTTGTCACAAAAGTTTACTCGAAATATCCGGCTTTTCGTTTGTGAATATTAAGTGACTCTCTGTCGTGAGCTTGACCAGCAATCACACAATAGCAAGAGCGAAACACGCTGCATGTAGTTGTAGTTATTCAGCCAATGATGCTTATTCAATTAATCGATGAACTTGATGCAAAGAATACATCGAATTGTCTAATGTAAAAAATATAGCAGGCGTGCGGGATCAATCTTGTTGTTGTATGTTTATTGTATCTTAAAAACAATTCCGCGCGATAGGGGTGTTGGCTACTGTATAACTTGTTAATGGCGTAATATCGGAAGCAAGTATAGAAGCCCTTTTGCACTCTGCTCAATATCGATATAACAATAGTCAGACGCCGAATGCATTGCCCGGTCTGGCTAGACCGTAAAGGCGTAAGCTTTTACTCCCTTGCAAGTCCTCGTCGAAATTATCGCCAAAGCGATGGAAGATGTTGATCTTATGGGATTAATATATCATTTGGATGCTCTAGTTATACATTTGGTGACGTTGAAAAAGTCAGTATGTACTTCTGCCTGAGTCATCGCTAGGTATATCATGTACGAATATCATCACTTCATTGAAATGTAGGTTTGTAATTAGCAATATGAAGTCACGCGACGTCATAGGTTCACGCTCGCGTTCACACAGAACCTTTCAACAAGGTTCGACTTCACACAAACCTGAAACTTTTAGAGGTTCACACCATCCCTATCGATTATACATTAATCCGCGACCACAATCGGAGAAAACGTTATCTTGTAGACTCCATAGTGTATGTTGTTATAATGAGCCTCAAAACCAAGTCATTTCGCTCGGGATAAAGTTATGATATACTGCAGGTGATTGAGATTTTAGAACAAAGTACTAGTCACCAACTTCCTGCCATCGATCAAGATTCATGAGCGTAACTATTCAACTATGGCACACTTATCCCCCAAGTACTGTAACTACATTAAAAAATTCCAGAGTTTCGGGACGCGTTCGCATTTATCGGTCAAAAGCTACCAAACGACATCGAAAGACCAGAGTGGACTAGCTGTCAACACGTCAGACGATACAAAGGTTACGCAGTTGTCCATGCCACGATCAGGACCACCCGTAAGTGTGTTGAACTTCAGTAATTGAAGACCGTCTTTTACTTTAAAGCGAATTATATTAGGTTGAAGGCGACATGAACGAAAATTATACTTGCGTAGATATTGTGTTTATTTACGTTATGTCTATATGTTGTATTCAATCTATTTGTTTGTTCATTTTTGGTATTTGTCGACTACTATGGTCATTTACACCAGAACAATTTTCTTCATTCTTTTATTCCGTAGCTGTCGACTTGCAGCACGGCACACTTCTAGACTTTTGCAAGACACCGCTTACACGAGAAGGGGCGGCCAACCCGTGACCCGCGGGGTAATTCTCGAAATTAGGTATATTATGAGAAAATAAATACCAAAAACCAAATAACCGAAATTTGATTAGCCTGACCATGAAATTGGGGATTTTTATGACTGAAATATCGGTTCGGACGCAGTCGCGTCGCCAGGGGCAGCTACATTTTTCGCAGATCGTCGTATATGACTATAAGTCCGATATTTCGCATATTAGCCGAAATCTTCGATATTTATAAGTCCAAGTGACGAATAATCCTGCCTTGTCAAATGAGCCCAGTGGTATGCAGAGGCGACCCGTAATTTACGCAAGTAACATTATTATTGACTGAGTTCAATCATTGGCTCTGAAAAAATTTCACTCAGCGCGCCGCTACGTCTTGGATGAAAACTGAGTCTTCATGCCAGAATTGTTATTGATTTGATGCATGTTATTATAAGTATTCTTTTACCGTTACCTAATTCGGTTCGCTCCTTTCGGAACAGTGAAAAAGGTCATCAACATTCAAGTGGCCCGCGAAATAGGTCGTAAATCGCACGTGGCCCGTTAGCCGAAAAGGTTGGCCACCCCTGGCTTACACTGATTAGATGGCGAGGATGATCCAAGATGAACCTCCAACACTTAGGTAGGAATTCTGGAGTCGACCTCACTCGGACTCGAACCCGCAATCCATTGGTGTTGCAGCAGTGGCTTATACCACTATACGCTAACACGCCCCTGTAGTTTCTTGCTATTTTGTAAAAATACTTAGGCTATACTTGTTATTTTTACAGGGAGATTCGTCGTCCATTGAATAACGATGTATCAAAAAATCAAGGAACATCCATCGCAGTCTGGCGCATACTTTGATTGCGAACAGTTTTCTATACTTCACAGTTTATTATGTTTATTGAATGTAATAGTGTAGGCGTATGTAGCATACAAGCAGCGAAACGTTTTTTTTTCGCATCTTTCATGCTCTTGTAGAAGTCTTTTGACTAATGATAACTATACAAGATTTCGAATCGCGTGTTCAAATGGTCGTTGATACCGTAGTGCTTTGCAATACATCTGACATCCCCACTGATCTAACACGCTGACATTTTGAGTGACTCTTTGAATGTATTGCTGTCCCGAACATATCATTTTGGTATAATACCGATATAACTAGCCGCTGACCGACTCACGAAAGAGGCAGCAACTCATGAATTTGCCGATCAAAGTGCAGAACGTACGTCTAACGAAGTAAACTCCTTGATTTTAGGACACTTGTGATAAAACTGTAATTAATGTTACCAAAATATTAACTGTCGTTTGAGCCCATCTCAAACTGTTCTGTCCAGAGATATTTACAAAACTATCAACTATAACTACAGCCCGCGTCATGCGGAAACCACGGGCACTGTTGTCAGAATACCCACCTCCGAGACACCTCTCTCTGTCTAATGTAAGATGTAACGTTACAGAAACCGCGGAATGCGTGCTAAATATGGACTTGCGATATAGCCTATATCATATAGGCTATACGCTGACGAAAGCTGTAATTTGAGAGCGGCGGTAAGGGACTTCGGAATGTCCATCACCATGCATAATATTTCAAGTTATGATGGTATTTTATCTTTGCTGTGGGAATTCAAAACGAAAACAAAAAGACAGTGGTAAACGGTTTAAAGTTGATTTGAATATCTCCAATTTCTGACCAGCTCTTGTACGCTAGGGTTGCCATACTTTCGGAATTTCCCGAACATGCCCTGAATTTTACTGTTAATCAACGACAGTGGTTCTGAACCTGGTGGTCGTTGGCCTTTATTCTGAGGAACGGGAAGATGTGAAACGTAATCAGCTTTCGAAATTGACCTTGAGTAAGTTTGTGCAAAGGTGCTAAGTCAGCTTAAAAAAATTTGAGCTGGGTCACGGAACATTTTCAATTTCAGAGAGAGATAGAGATATTTAGTTGGTCAACCGATGACTCTAAAATAAATAGAACTCATATAAATATGCAATATTTAGCAAACACAAACAGTGGTTTATCGGTATCGACTGGTACCGGCGCTATATGATCATAACAATCTTCGTGTCAATCGGAACCAGGGTAAATGGTTATTTAAATGAGATAACCTCATAACGTAATAACGAACCAGGGTAAGCTAATACGTAACAGACTTGGACAACTAGATAATTCTAGTTGTCTAATTTCACTAAATTAGAGCGAAATGCCAGTAATCTAATTCTAATCTAATTTGTGAAATGCTTCCATGCTCTAATTCTAATTCTAATCTAATTTGCGAAATGCTTCCATGCTCTAATTCTAATCTAATTTGCGAAATGTTATTATGCTGTAATTCTAATTCTAATTTAATTTGTGAAATGCTTCCATGCTCTAATTCTAATTCTAATCTAATTTGCGAAATGGTATTATGCTCTAATTCTAATTCTAATCTAATTTGTGAAATGACCCTATATGCTCTAATTTTAGTTCTAATCTACTTTATTGTTTTCCTGAAAATGCCTCTTTATCCGCGGCATTCTGCAGCGAGTTAACAAAAATACCCCTCTCGCGTAGGGAAATCCAGCGACAAGCCGCCATCGCCTTACTCAGACCGTGCAAGTTCAGTCATAGAAGTTATTGTGACGAATAACAGCCTGCTAACATAGTAGCTTGTAATCTGCGAACAACATTCTAGCTTTTAAAACTTACGTTAGTACAACGTCGTTCTGACTGACATGGGCGGTGCTCATGGTTACCACAGAAGAAGTAATATTTTATTAAAGCAGTACAATACAATAAGAAATATCATGATCATAAACGACATTTTATTTTGAACTATATGAGCTGTGCACGATCCCCGACCACGCTTTCGATGTTGGGGCTATCCTAGCGAGACATCTTACTGGCTGAAAGACTATCTCATTCATAAAGATTGATCTTGTGGGGAAGTCCTATACCGTTTTCTAATCGTCTCTGTCTTGGCAGTGTCTGGGCCAGCCATTGCACGTCAGGGCAATATGCTCAGTGATACAGCTGACTCTCCACCGATGGAATGCTGTTGCCATCGCAGAAGCCGTTTGAGCTAGTGTGGAACAGTGTTGTTGTGCACAGGCGAATAGCTTATTTTGAAACAACAACAATAATTTATAACTGAAATCAATTTTAGCATTTCAAAATGCTTTATTTCGCGTTTTTCCAAAATATCAAATCAGATCGCCGGCCGCGATTGCGGTGACCCCTGGTATAGTAAAAACGAGCCAAGATTAGTGTACACTGTACAGACGGTAACCATTTTTGTGGTTATGGGAATGCACTGTGATTTAATATGAACTGATTGTTGCTGTATTCATTTCGCATTCACAATTTCATTCAATTTCCAAGTTTTTGCGAATTTAGTAATTCTAATTCTAATGTAATTTGAAAAAATGTTTAGGTCAAATTCTAATTCTAATCTAATTTGGAAAAGCTGTGTAGCTCTAATTCTAATTCTAATCTAATTTGGAAAAAACTGTGTAGCTCTAATTCTAATTCTAATCTAATTTGAAAAAAAATGTGTAACTCTAGTTCTAATTCTAATCTAATTCAAAAAAGCTGAAAATTTTCTAGTTGTCCAAGTCTAATACGTAATGTATCGTACAAAAAGAAATAGCAGCAGTAACAAAGAATATATGAAACACATAACAGTTACACAGTCACAATCAATGTGCAAAAAAACAAGCAGGTTGAGGATTTACAATTGAGAAGGGACAGTGTACATTGTACAAGCATTGAATAGTATTTACTCAAAAGATAGTCCAGCATGCCTGTCCTAAATTATTGATAATTGAAGCTTTTTAGGTGTGGTGGAATCTGCTTGTTCCATACATCAATCCCTTGTCGTTTAAGTGGAGGGAATGCTCTTATGAGAGTGGGACATAAATAAGTTGGCGTTTGCGGCAGACGGCGTTTCATGACTATGGACATCTCCAAAGTATTGAAAGTAGTTCTGTAGAGATACAGGGGCTGGCAGCTGCTTAATTTTATACATTACTTTGGCCAAGTCATAGATATGGATATATCTAATTTTAGGAATACGCAACTTTTTGTAATACGGAGGTATTCGAGCAATAGCTAGTAATGCTTTGATCTGAACGACCCGCAGCTGGTTCAATAGGGTTTTGGTAGCCGATCCCCAAATTATAATACAAGACTATAGGTGGGAATGTATGATTGAAAAATATAGAGTACGGAGGAATGATTTTGGAACTATTCGGTGAAGCTTACACAATACACCAATGTACCGTGAAACTTGTGCGCATACATTGGTGATATGATCATGGCATGTCAGACCTGCATCAATATGAATTTGGAAATGCAGTCGATACCATAAAAGAATGGAAACCACCGGATGTGCAACCTGCAGGAGCGAACCGTTATTTCAGCTCATAAATAGTCTTATTCGTGCGACATTGAAATGATTTACAGATCCCTGGATTCTTGAAGTCATCATCTACAACCAGCGGGCCAGAGACGGCCCATCAGATGATTTAATTTGGCCTGTGAAGAAATCTGTTGCAGACCGAATGAGAATACGATACTGTACAGCAGTGACCTTTTTGGATG
The DNA here is from genome assembly GCF_051294905.1 of Botryllus schlosseri. Taxonomy (NCBI): domain Eukaryota; kingdom Metazoa; phylum Chordata; class Ascidiacea; order Stolidobranchia; family Styelidae; genus Botryllus; species Botryllus schlosseri. Next base: position 21,311,673 of record NC_137247.1, on the reverse strand, counting down.
TCGGAGCCGCATTTCAAACTTCAGCGTTCGTACGGAACCGCACGAAAATTCTCGAGTACTTTTAACAAGGGCTGGGCAAGATCGAGTATCGGAGTGATTCGATTATGAATCACATATTATGCTTTGAGTCGAGTAATCGAGTATCACTCATTATGACGCCATAAAATAATGTAATATGTCAAAGTTCAAATATGTACCTTTTATGCCACTACAAAATGACTGTTATTCATCACATTAAGCATGCTTTGGTATATTTCCGACCCTACCCTCGATAAAAACAAAGCAGTTACGCTAAACCCGTTTCCTTCAAAATAATGAATTAATTATGGTGCAACCGTCATCTGTCTTGTGAAAATATGAACTGTAGGCTTGTGATAAACAGCAACAAAATGACCTTTCTTGAAAATAACACTATACTTTTTATGTAGAAATTGGTGAGACTTTTAATATTTCAAAGCTAATTTTTCAGTTGTTTGCCTTGAAGTACGTGGTCGTGTCTAGAAAATCCGCATATTCGATTTGATATGAACGACTGCCGAAAATTCGTTTCCACACAAATAGATGGGGATAATGTAGTATTAACGCGTAACGCTTCCAACGAGACTTTTGGTGTGCTCGCAAAATTTATGGCACCAAAATGAAGAAACATATTTTCATCTAACATCTCATCTTGAAGTTATTCTGGAATAGTGGTTATGTACACAGGATAAAATGAATTTTGTGGCGATGTTCCAATCCCTTCATTGGGACAAATTAGGGAAAATACCTTCATAATTTTTATTTCAAACGACTTGTCACTAATTTGATGAGAGTGACAGCTTCAAATCGAAAAGGTTTCACCAGGGATATCTAGAACTAGAACTAGAAGTTCTAGATATACCTGGGTTTCACAAACATTTTGAAGTCACCCCGATTGACCTTACCATCTTCATGTTTTTATTTTTTTCAACAAACCCCCGAAAAAGTCCCTTGACAGCAATATGTTTGTATCAGTAGGTTATTGTCAATTTGGCAATCAAATGAATTGCACAGTGTGGTATTTCATATCAGACGATTATTCTGATGATAAGAGTCATGAGGTTTTAGCAGTTGTGGAGCGAGACTGCCCCATGTTTTCCCCAAATTAAAAAATAGGTTTCCAATCATATTGGAAATTTAGAGGTCTCGCAGACCCCCTGAAATTGTTTCGCGGACCCCTAGGGGTCCGCAGACCCTCGGTTGAGAACCTCTGCTTTAGAATGAGATACTAACACGGATAATTTTTAAGATCTTCCAAATTTTGGACAACTCCAGTATTCACGTAGGCAAATACGATTTATTAACCACGATATACCTCTGAGTTTAGTTCTGTTTCGAATACCACCTTTTGAGTCTGATTAGACACTCTTTTTGCTTGAGTGCACTGCATGATTATAACTAAAACGTACACAACGACGACACGTTGCAGTATTTTATTTTAATATAGAAACATTGAACAGACATGCATCATGGATGGATACTCAAGTTTGGAAATCATGATCTTGTAGTTCCAGTTGAACCTGTAAATGCAAACAATTACCAAAAGCGCCGTTGTGGTGTTCTTAATGTCAATTCTAATCTACTGAAATATTTTATGGGCGGACGGTGTAATGCTACCTTTTCACCAAATGCGAGGTCCGTCTCCAGGTCTTCGTTCAAGATGTCCCGTAATATTTCGGATCCATCTTCATATGGGACGCTCAGTTCTGAAAAAGCAAATCAATTTTCATCGCAGATTTCTGGTGATCTAGCACGTAAAATTACTCCGTGAGATACGGTGGCAATACACATTGAGTTGTATTTAGGAATAAAGATGCGACGGATGCTAGGTACCGAATTTTCGAATAATAGATTCAAGAGCAACAGTAGTCATACGGATGAAATGACGTTACAGTTCCAGAATATTTGCATCCTCAACAAAATAGATAGATCTGAATCTAAATCATAAAATATACAAACGATAGGCTTCGAGCGCTCGTAATGGACAGGTGGAACGGTTAATAGAGTTTTATTGGGGAAGCTGGAGTAGATGGTAAATCCATCACCATGGGCTCTCGTAATGTTAAGTTCTCGGCAGTAGCATCTTCGGAAACACCTGAGTTCAATGTGGGCTTCTCATCAAAGATACGTTGCGTTTTTAGGGATTCTTGGCCCTAAGTTTTGGAGGTTTATCTCGGTTCCTCCTAGCCATATCATCCGTGTAAGCGGTGTCTTATAACAAAACCTAGAAGTGGGTCGTGCTACCATTCGGCAGCTACGGAATAGAAATCAAGAAAATTGGACTGGTATAAATCATCATAGTAGTAGACAAACACCATCAATACCACAAATAAACAAACAAAATCGACCGCTTTTATATAGGGCATTAGGCTGACGGGGATGGTAGATTGCGAGGCCGGACTTAGTCGTATCGACATCACCCGTATCTGTTGATTACATTGCATTGTGCATATGTATGTATCGCATTGTATATTGCAGTGGTCGGGAACCTATGGCTCGCAAGCCATATATGGCTCTTTTGGGTATAAGATATGGCTCTTTGCCAAATGTTTATTTTTGCGCTGAATTGATCAATATTGCAGCGACTTGTTGGTAAATTTTCATCACGGTCAGAATAATTTTTCTCGTGGCAGTATAAACATGTCTTTGAGAGGTAAAGACAAAGCCGTTTTCAGGTTTAGGGGCTCGAGCCCCCTCTGTTCAAAATCATCAAATTCAAGTTATACCGTCACGCTGGTGGCCAACATCACTCGCGAATTCTATGTGCCCGACTCGAAATCTGGCATTGTGCGATACGTTGATTAATCGAATGGCATAGCAGTCATGGCGACGCCCATTTCAAAACGCAGTTTTCAAATACACATTGTCTTCCTGAACTACGGCGCGAAATTAACTGTTGTGAATGTGACCTTCGCAATTACAAACTCGAATTACACACAACGCCACAGCTATCCACATTCTTGATTGGTAAGTATAGCTCTCTGTGGTACCGTCGGCAAAATATATGCGTGTAGCGCGACGTTATATTACCGACCGCCGAATACTTTGGAATCAGTGTTACAGTCACATTCGACTAATATCAGTTATATTAAATTCTAAGCTACTTACAATGAATTGCGTTAGCAATGGTGAGGCTTGCATGGCCTGTCTGTGCTTTTACCTCGCGTTTCGACTTTTATTTTCGAACAATAAATACCAGTTTTTACTGAGAAAATATGGCGCACACGAGCAATCCCATGTCGTGAGTTCGAATTAGTGCTACCATAACGTCACGAATTTTCAATTGTGACGTAACAGTTGATTGGCATATATGGCTCTACGGGAGTTGAGATGGAAAACAATAGGGCCAATATGGCTCTTCGGACAAAAAAGGTTCCCGACCACTGGTATATTGTGTGTATTAGGCGGAGCACAGTAGTAGAACAGCAGATGTTGTCATGTAAGGAGAAAAGATTCGTGAATTGAGAGCGACGGTCATCTCACCTTCATCTCCGCGGTAACGGCGGTGTCTACGAGGTCTTCGGATACGGATAATACGGACACGGAAGGGCCGGCGACCCCATCCACCGTAATGATAGGTACGTACAATGCGGATTCGTCTTGCCGAGCACTCGGTCAAAACCAAACCAAGGACGAGAATGACAGCGAGCAGTTTGGCGTTCATCTGAACACATGAGTGCAAATCATTACAGCTGTTCTCACATATGCTCTCTACTAAGCGTCTAGTGCAGCCAGAAGAGATCAATCTGGGCTACAGTGGAGAATCACAACTATTCAGATATAAACAGTTTCCTCACCTTATCGAGATTGTCGCGAAAGCGTTCGATGAAATGTTGGCGACGTTCCGTTCCTACTTCTTAAATATATTCAACGATGGCAGAAGTTGTTTATACTTTTCTCGAGAACAGGATATACTGAATGTGTCGCCAGCTGGCAGTCATGTTGTCGCTTGAGGATCATTATTACATCATTCCAGATTCACGCCATGCTCGATGCAGCGCTTCTTAGACACCTATCACGCAGGTAACTGACACATCTATTTACAGCAGTGTTACCCAAACCTTTTTTTACACAACGCCTTGACCATCAATCCAGGTAGCAAACGCTCTAACCCCTACCATCGACACAAACTGTTTTGTCTATTGCTAAGACAAACGAGCTCTTATGACCTTTTTAGGTTGAAATATAATTCAAAGGCAGCACGCCCCACGTTATTTCAAAATCACAACTCGGTAGAAATGTCAGGACACACGCTATCAAGGAATAAAATCGTTCAAGCTAATTTCTCTTCAAATGTCATTGTGGCCTACTTCATCATACGCGTTTTAAGGCGTTTATATATGGGTGTACAGTAAGCATCACTTGTGAAGAATCCTGTTTTTTTTAATGAGTGATTGGTTAGAAAACTCAATATTGCGTGCTAGTTAATATCTAAGTTAGAAGTGGACAACCTGTGGCCGTAGCAGGAAGGTTGTGCTGCCGTCGACAATTGATTCAATTAGTATGTTGTGACGGCCATCGACATGAAAACTGAATTTACGAAACGACTCCCGAATTTTTAAGGAATAATAATTGGTCTTCATTTTTTCTTCGCTGCGTGAACGATGCAATGCGATTTCTTTTTCCAATTTTAGTATAGGGACCTTGATAATCTGAGCCCACGGTAGAGATGTCAACAACAGAGGAAAATAATACCAACTTGGAATCGTGTGCTCCTCACGAAATAAATTTCATCTGGCGCGTTTGGGCGATTCCTATATTTCTCCACTATACCAGGGGTGTCCAACTCAACTTGCGTCGCGGGCCGGATTCAAAAGTTTTGATACTGGCCGGACCAAATAAAATGATTTTAAAATGTTACCTCCCTATTCATACCTTTGACTTTCATTGTAATGTTTCATTATCGACGCTATGCATAGTAGTATTACAATTATATATTTTATTACAGATCGTATGGGCGCGAACAATGAATTTGGCAAAACGAAGATGATCGGCCGATTGAATACAGTTATAAACCGCTGAAACGGTGGCTCTAACGACGATGCAAGCTGGAATATTTTATGCTCCCTCTTCGGTTTAGTCGTGATGCGTTGTTGGTCCCGTGTATTAGTGGTGAGGAATACATGAGATTGTAAACGCGGACGTTCGAATTTTGTGCAGATGTTTGCCTTTTTAGATTGTATTACTGTCAATGTCACCGACTTGTTCCTAATGGTTACTTGACTGAAAATTCAACACAACCGACAGATGGTTGTAGTGTGGCTTAGGAAAATGTTCGACGTTTTCCGTCTTGAGGGATTATGTACGTGGAATTATTTGTTACTAAAAATGTCAACTTTAAAATTTTTTTGAATATCTTCAATTCACATAGAATTGCCTCGTGGGCCGGATCAAATCGTCTGGTGGGCCGGATGAGGCCCGTGGGCCGCATGTTCTTGCCATCCCTGCACCATACCGACAATCCCGATCAGAGGTCAAAAATAACTCTACCGGTGAATTTGATTACACGGACTGGAAACGGACCAATATTCGATAGTAATATGTAAAACTACTAATATTAGTCGAAATTCATTCGTGAATCCGAAATTTCCCAGTAACTATTCATAAATCCGTGAATCCGAAATTTCCCAGTAACTATTCATAACATGATCAATCGCGATTTCGGCGCGTATAGTAAGTAGGGATGGTGTGAACTTCTGAAAGGTTCAGGTTCATGTGAACGCGAACCTTTTTGAAAAGTTCTGTGTGAACGCGAACGTGAACGTCATGACGTCACGTGACGTCATTTTGCTAATTCCAACCGTACATTTCAGGGAAGTGATAGCCTATATTGATGTACACGATACCTAGCGACGACTCGGGCCACACAACTCCACAATGCTGCAGTACATATGGACATTTTAAACGCCGCCAAATGTATGAACTGGGCCAATCAAATGATATATTTATATTATAAAATCACTCTCTTACGTCGCTTTGTCAACGATTTCGACGAGTACTTGCAAGGGAATATAGGCTTACGCCAAAGCGGTCTAAGCCAGAACGGGCAATGTATTCGGCGTCTGAGCTGATTATTACTACGTTGATATTGAGCAGAGTGTAAAACAGGTTTCTATACTTGCTACCGATATTATCGCATTAACAATTTATACAGCAGTAGTCAACAGCCCAATCGCACGGATTTGGTTTCTATGATACAATAAACATATAAAGTCAAGATTGACACCTAATTTTGCCAGGTTTTTTACATCAGACTAGACAACGATATCAATTTCATTGATTGGTTGAATAACCATCATTCGCTGACTACCTACAAATGTGGTGTATGTCGCTCTTGGTGTTGTGCGATTGGGGGTGAAGCTCACAGCAGAGAGTAACTAAATAAATATTCACAAACGGAAAGCTGGATATTTCGAGCAAACTTTTGAAACAAAGCAAGTAAAATTTTTGAGAATGTCAAGGTGCATGCTCGTTTAGTGTTGATTTTTTATGCTGCCAGTGCCATGCATAGAGTGACCTGCAGTTGAAATGCAATAAATTTCAACCAAAAGATGTTATAATGAATTGAAAATTGCAATATATGAAATAGGTTCACAGTCCAGAACCTACCAAGTTTCGTTTGTGAACGTGAACCTCTAAATTTCCGAGGTTCACACACAGAACGCGAACGTGAACCTCGCGTTCACACCATCCCTAATAGTAAGCTGATATGAAAAAAGTAGATTAGTCTGGAGTTCACCTGAAATGGACATGAACAGTTAACATGGGATTTGGCATTTAGTTAGTTCATTATGACTATGCCCGGGAATGCGGTAGTAGGCTACATAAGTAAACGAAATGGGGCCGTGAATAGCAAAAAGGTTGGCCACCCTTGATCTAGGCTAAGTCTTCCCGTGACAATACTTCTGTTCACGTTCCGGTATCACCACTGATTCTGACAAGCAGTGTTATTCTTTCTGGAAGCATTAGTTCCAAAACAGATCAGACACTATAGGTTGGTCATTGCACTCTAAAACATAACAGTGCTCCTAGGCTACTTGCTATATTCTTGGATGTAATAAATGAGCGCAACTTAATTAGGGACTATACGGGTACAACATTCAATAGTACCGTTGTATTTGGCTGCTCGGCCATTTTTTTATGTCTGGCTCATCGCCGTATCGAGTCAAGGCCCATTCCTTTCCAGTTCGGCACCGAGAACTCGCTGTTGTAACCGAAAAACCATATTAATTAGTGCAGACATATGAAGACGAGCGTATTAGGTGATATTACTGTAATATTGTTCACCGTTGCTAAATTGAAATCAATCTCATAATTTAAATTTACGTCACATCGTTTTTGCGAGCTCTCAGTGCAGCCTCAGGCCGCAGAGTATGACCTGGCGTGCAACATGGTGACCTGTGGTCTACTTTCGACTTTTGCTATATGTCATGATGTTGCAGGTGTTGTAGGCCTACATAACTGTTGAAAACTAACATACAACTAGTTTCAGATCAGTATATGTTAAAGCTAAGAATACCTTTGAAACAAAATGGGATGAGATTCGAAAGTACCATGTATTAGCATGTGACAAATAGAATCTTGCAAACGGCAAAGACGCGCTTCTTTCAAATTAAACCCAGCAGTGAAAATGGAGCAGGTATGGTTTCAACACAACTTGGTCTCGTAGAAGCACCAACAGAGCCACTTATAAAACGAAAACTTCGATATATGTTTCACAGATGCCGACATCGAGCCTATCTGCGGAACAAGATCGTGATCATTTCGGTTTTGCCTCTCGATTTCTCACTAGTTCTTATGTAACCTTCTGTTGTCTACACGTTATAGAAACAGTAGATCGGTTTTAATAATTATTACTTCCTTTCGCTACTTAGTAATATTTATTGCTGGGAAACATGGCGTTCATTGCATTGTCCTTGCGTTTTGAGAGGATGTCACGATATTAAGCACTGACTGAACCGCATATGGAGCATTGTTTTGATGAACAGCCGGTTTTCGAATCAAAATCTTGAGCAATGTGACTGTTTAGAAAATTCAATGTAGACGCGGGAACAATGTTTGCACACAGTAGGCTACATGTAGAATGCCACAAATATTGTCATATGTTGGGAGCAGATATCAACAATAAGTAGTTGGGCCCAACACATGATTAACCCTGCTGCAGGCTGAACTCCAACCATTAGACTTCCACCCCATGTTACTTTCCAGCCATTACAATTGCTTGACTTATTATATTTAATTGGTGGATGCATGCATTGGCAACCTCGAGGGCTCTGTCCTACCGCACGCAGTCCTCGATTCTGAGTAGTCCTATGGTATTTGCAAACTTGAACCTCAAAAGTGGCTTCATATAGTTCACAAACGGATATTTCCCGGAGCTCCGAGCTATTCCACTTCCTTAGGTCGAAGTAATCGAATAAATGCATCGTTCTTGTATGCTTGTCTATATTATTTTTTAAAGAACAAATAGGAAATACTGCTGGCTGATCAATTACCAACCTCAACATGCAAGGCGACTGCGTATGGCTCTACCTGCGTAGTACTTTGTCAAGTAAATCTAATTTCCGCTACTCCTACTTGTAACCTACTTCATAGGCGCCGAGTTACGGGGTGGCGGGGTGGCGCAGCCACCCCATGACACATTTATGGGGTGGCGGCCACCTCACACGATAAGATTAAACGCCTTCCGTCTGCGATTTCAAATCATCAACGCTGTCAATTAGCGAGTCCGTGATAGCGCGTAAATGCCAACTATTTACCATTAAACGATACGCGCGCGAATAATTGAATACACAGCTTCGTTGGCGACGACGAACTAGTGCTTAACACGCCCCAATAAATTGTAATCCGTGATTAGTAATCAGACAATCAAAGCCACCTCGATTTCGACACGCTTGCGCTGAGAAACACCCTCTCTCGACCAGACGAGCGAATTCGCGTTCTCCTTCTTTTAATTAAATTATATTTGCGCCCATATTCGTTTACAAAGTAATTCTTGAGTTAATTCCGTGATAGTCTCTTAAACTGGAGGCTTGGAGCGCGAAATGGGACAGTGTCCTTGTGCAATGCACAATGTGCTTGCCTGCGAATTGAAAGTCATTCCTGCGCAAAGTGCGCAGATTCATTTCTTTGACATGGCTTTGCCAACTTTTGTCAGGAAATGCAACAATGCAGCTCAAACAATTGTCGCGATGTCAGACTTGGAACCCCATTGTGCAGTACGCAAGTCTAGGAATTACTGATTACACGCGCGCTTTCTCGTTTGCTATCATCTGTAGGCTACTAATTCCTGTCTGCTTTATACACTCCTATTCCCTCGGTGTCACTTGACAGTGTTTGATTTGTTATTAATACTGCGCATTGTGCAGTGCACGGCGTTAAATTGCAATGTCAAAAATTGATGCAACACGAGATTCTCGCTGGCGCAAATTCAGAATTTATTCGATTTAGTTTGAACGGGCACATTCTGTGTTCCAATAAACTTCATGGCTGGACGGACTCTATCGAGCGCAACCATATCGCGGATCAAATTTCAATCCTTTTGGATTTCTATTCATAAGGTCGCGGCACGCGCCCATATTGCTCTTACTGCAATAACACATGGGTAATTAAAAGCGCACCTTCGTACGATCAAATTCGACTGGCTGATGGGGCCTACGTAGGCCCCGAGCTGATATTAACCAGCGCGTTGTCGGCATAAAAACCCCAGGTGCGTAGCAAGGGAGTTTATCATTTATAACTTGACATCCCGTCCTTTTGAAATGCCAATTCACTAATTCGTATTATCGATGCTGCGTATTGCAAATTAGCGAGAATCATTTGTATGCGAAATGGGTCATCGATATCTCATGTGCACTATCGTCGCTGGTTTGATTTAACGCGTCCGCATGCAGGCCTGCTACCGTTCGCAGAAACACTTTCGTCAAACAGTAACAATCTCCGAGTGTAATATTGTTTGTGTTCATGTATCTTTTTGATTAAAACTTATGCCCACTTCTGAACAAATTGCGCTCGTTGCCATTACCGAACACGGGTATTTAGGTATGACTAGCGCATCCTGTAATAGTAATTATTCCAGGTTTGCGGCATGTCTGTTATGGCGATTGAACAGTCCGATAAAATTGATCACTACTATGTATTTCGCACAGCGTAGTGATGCTGATTTCAGCAAACTAACGATTCTTTATGAGATGTTCAAATTTGACATCATCGTTAGAAACGTAGATTTCATCGCGCGCTATGAGAAACACCATCTCCTATCACGATTTGACGCAAATTAAATGGGCGCAAGCCGCATTTAAAATATTTTGTAAACCATTTTTGAGATAAATATTCTCGTAGCTCAATGTTGAACAGTGTTTTATTGTGTGTGTCTGCTAGTTGAAATTTATTTCAGTGCCCATAATATCAATCCAATTATGATTTGCGAACGTAAATCGGGAAATGCAGCAATGTAGTCAAAATCGATGTTAACCAACAACCAATTGTCTCGATGCGAGCTACTCAATACTAAGTAAAACCCATTGTGTTGGTGGATAAGGGATAATTACTGATTGGCCGCGCGCATTTATAATCATAAATCTTGTCTGGCTTTCGTGTTCCAGAATTGTCGCGCTGTGTTACTGCTCAGTCCAGCGACGAATGCCGAGCGCGCGGTAATCAAGGACCTAATTTACTCTCGTGTTTTATACACAAGTGAATCGCAGTGAAATTATAGTAAATAACGCACATCTTGATACACATAAAACTGTTAAATATCTTGGCATCATCATTGATGATAAACTCGGATGGTCTGATCATATCAACAATATGAAAACTAAAATCTCGCGTGGTGTCGCGGCTCTCTGTCGCCTTTAAAATTTAATTCCTCATCAAACTCTCAGATCAGTCTACTATGCCTTAATTCACTGCTATCTCATTTATGGGATCCTAGTTTGGGGACCTGCTGCGAAAAAACATCTGCAGAAATTGCAAGTCTTGCAAAACCGATCCATACGAATTCTCTGTCGGAAATCTAGATATGAAAATTGTAATAGCATGTATAGAAGCGTTAGAATATTGAAAGTGGAAGACATTTTCAAATTTGAGGAAATGAAATTTATGCATAGCTATCATCAGGGTGAACTGCCACTATATTTTGATAATCTGTTTAAGATACCTTCAGATACCCACCAACATCATACCAGATTTTCTTCTAACTTGTCTCTGTCTGTGCAACACCACTCTACCAGTCTAGTACAAAATTCAATCAGTTTTATTGGTTTCAATGTTTGGAATAAGCTTTCCACCTAATCTCCGCAATTTAGACTCCAGTGCTTCTAAAAAACAATGTTTTCATTCTTTTGTCTGTACCTACCGCTAAATTGTATTTGCATTGTATTTCAAATTGGTCCATGATACTGTGGCATATTTTGCCTTTCGTTCGTTAGTTTATTTTAAATTCATTTTTTATTATTAGTTATCGACTGTGAAAATTGCTCCTGTCCCGGGTGGCTCGGCTCTTAAGACAATGACATATCGAGCCTCCCGTCTACCTTGCATGTCGCATTTCACTGTTATATTTTTGTAGTGTTATGTTGATATGTATTGTATACGAATAAAGACTCTCTCTCTCTCAGCGCGGTATCGGGTCGCGGTGCATTGTGCTATGCGATATGCGTGCATAGTCGCATCTCGCTAATTGTTCGCGGCCTCCCGTAACACTGATAATACGACTTTGTTGAATTGCGACTGAATATTAGCGTCAGAATGGTCATTTCAAAAGGACGGCGTTTTGCGTTTGAAAAGGAGGGGGTTTCGACACCCCCCTGGCTACGCGCCTGCCGCCACCCCATGCAAAAATGAAAGTCGGCGCCTATGGCCTACTTCGTCATATCTTGTGTCAGTAGAAGTATGACGAGAGACAGACAGAGAGACCAAGACGGATCAATTCATGTGCTATTTTCGCGGAGAATTTCGAATTCTCGTCATGCTTTGGGATGAATAGATACGGGGTGACCAATATTTTTCCACGATGGTGTCGATCAAAATTATTTATGTAGCGGTTGCGTGGTCCATGTGCCAAATTTCAGATCGCCTGGCGGCCCATATGTCTGTTTCATCTAAAGAGGCCCAGCAAATGTTTTAAATTATACGATTACCATGTTTTCAGTTACCTTCCCAATCGCATAAAGCGTTTATGTACAGTATCCGGTATATCTTATCCGTATCGCCAATCGTGTTATTAAATATACTGGCCTAGTATTACGGAGGAGGGCACCATACCGTGGCATTTTCTGAAGGGACCACTAGCGTAAAAAGGTTAAGGAGCAATTACTGTAGTAATAGTAGTAGTCATTAACCTTGACTCCAGCGCCCGCAGCGGGCAATTTGGATTTTGAAGGGCTGGAAACCCTCATGGTGGTGATATGATGGTGACGAAGAAAAATAGAGCAAAAGTATAGATGGTGTATGTGTACTAGTTATGATGAGGATATACAGTTTCATAGCAGAGTTATAGTTCTATATATCTCTGTATTATCGTTGCAAATTAATTTTAACAAAGTTTATCAAATCTCCGAAATATTCGTCGTGCTTCGCGGGACATATAACTACGTATATGCACTATGCTTGCGAACTCGTAGAGGTTATTCTAAATAAATAAAATGTGTTTACCTACTACTGGTGCGTGCCTTTAAATTGTCAAGTTTTCCTTAAAATAGTTCCATCGCAGTAAATACTAACTGTTCCGAATTAGCTAGTGTACCTTGCAGAACGCGGCGTTTCGAAATTGGTCCTAAGCGACTATTGAGAGTAACATTTAGATCTTGGATGCTTCCCCACATTGTTCAACGTATTCGCAGAGGTGAAATCAGGGTGCGTACATTGGCCTCAAGCCCATACGGTTGTTAATATAGTAACTTTGGTTTTTATCAGTGCAGTTATCAAATAGTTAATCAGTCCAGTGGTCATCGGTTGCGACTCCGCGTGAAATACTTCCAAGAGCCAAGAAAAAAACCAAAAAGACCGACCGGACTTCGACCTCTTCCCTATCGTTTTCAGCACAACCCTTAAAATATGAGGCGGCAGACCATGAAAATGTCGGAAAGATGGCGCTGGAGGAAAAAAGCTGAGGTACCACCGTTCTACAGCAAAGATAGCATTCGTATCATACGATGCGGTAGAATCCTTGCGCTGTTGAAATGTATATCTCATGGGATATATCAACACAAACCCAGTTATCTACACCGTCCACATATGCCAGTTTCCTGGTTTTCGCGGTCCACGAGAGCGTAAATATGGCTCCCTTTCAAAACTACTGACTTACTTCTGTATAGTTTCCAAATACAATAATTTCTACTTCAACTTGAATTAGTTTTTGGCTGCTTCGAAAAAAACTATTCTTGCTACTCGTAAAGGATTAGAATACTGCTTCGCAACTTCTACTTCTAGGAAAGTAGATTTCTTGAGTACTGTGGCCATTTCTGGTCGACGGGCGATCAGATAGAAATTTTATACCTGTGCACGGATAGAATTGTACGGGGAATATTCGTGAACGTATACTGAAGAAGTCCAGGTAATCATATGAAGTCAGTGGTTCTTCACCGGGGTTCCCTGAACGCACTTTCATTACGCTAGATAGATTTCTCAACAAAATGTTTGTAACTAGGTATTTTATCACACAGCACACAACTTGTCGAAATCAGAGAAAGAGCTATTGTACCGTTTTTGAGAGTGTAAGCAAGTGGTTCTCAACCACTTTGTCTTCGCGGACCCCTTTTGTACCGTGACGGACCCCGCGGACCCCCTCAAGCTTTACTAAAAATTCAGCTCAATTATCGTGCAACCGTCATCTTTCTTGTGCGAATATCAACTCAAGCCTAGTGATAAACAGCAATATCATACTATGTGTAGAAATATTGATAGCTACTTTTAATATTTCGAAGGGATTTCTGCAGCTGTACTTCTTATTTCTTAAAATATGTAGTCGTGTCTTGAAAATTCACGCCTTCGATTTGATATGAACGAGTGCCGAACGTCTATTTCCCCAAAGGTAGCTGGAGGCGAATGTAATATTAGCGCCTGACGCTTCCGACGACCCCTTGGAGCATGCATATAGCACCAAAATTGAGAAACGGATTTTTCAATGAAGCTATCACTTCCACAATAGTCATTTCTACATAGCAGCTCATCTTCAAGATATTCTGGAATAGGGGTTATGTATATCACAGCAAAAAATGCATTCTGTGATGAGGTTTTAATCCCTTTTTGAGAAAGACTAGAATAAACTATTTTCAACAAACCTCAACAAAGCATCTTCAAACAGCAATATGTTTGTATCAGTAGGCTATTGACAATCTGGAAATTAAAATGAGTTTACACCGGTGGTGTCAAACATACGGCCGACAGACGATTTTATCCGGCCCGCGAAGCCATTCCGAGAAGTTCGAAAAATGTTTGTTAAATCCAGCACATTTCTCACAAATGTTGATTTGTTTGGAAGAAAATACTTTCGTTAAATATTCGCGTAAGACATCAAATGTCGAGTCTGTTCGTAGGCCACATTAATCACCAGACCACGGTGCTTCGGTTCCACACTTGTTACCACTATAGGAACAAATCAGGGCAGTGACGTGCGGTCCAATGAGGTAGGTGAGACAGTGCCTCACTTGTCGTCAGAGTGAGTAAGTGAAAATTGTGAAAACCCTCGATGAGTCCATGATTATTGATATTTTACGTCAATGTTCATAAATAACTAAATTTGAACATTTTTCATCCAACATCATCAATTTGCATAATTATTATTCAAAAGTACAGCGCGAAAGGAGAGGTGAGGCACGGGCGGGTTGTGCCTCACCTGAGACAATGCAATTCATCATAAATAGCTCGGAATTCATAATGACTGGTATCAATCAAATGCTATCGTCACACTGATTCCGAAAATCCAATTATGAACAGTATCAGAGCACCAGAACCCCCCTAAAATCGCCAAGGAAGGTGACATTCGGATTTATGACAGACAATGCCATCGCAGGGGAACAATAGCCAGGTGAGGCACAAACGAATCTGCCTCATGTACTCTTCGCTAACAATTAGACAATCGCAGCACAGTGAAACGCGCTATCGATTTCGGAATCCAACAGTCCTGTAGGAATTATATAGTATGGACGGCCAATTCGTAATGCGGAGCAAATACATTCCGTTACTTATGTAGCTGTTATGTCTTTTCCATCCGCTACCATCCGCCATCCGCCATCCATAGCTACGTTAAATTGTGGTATGTGATAGCTACTTGCATAGGCTGCATTGTCGTTGCTTGTGGCCTTTATGCTGTGTTCGACTGCAATACCTATAATAACCCTTAATTGTGGTGTGTGATAGCTATTATTACGTAGCCTGAGTTGTCCTTGTTTGTGGTCAGCTGTGCCACTCCTAGTGTTTTTACACTAGATCTAGTGTATTTTGACTTGACCTAGTGTTCTAGTGTGTTTTCCTTCGAAATTTGGCAAATCTAAGGTGTTTTTTTCTGAACAAAATATTTGTAAATAAGGATGGTATTTTCGTGTGCTTCGAATAATTTACACCGGTACTTGGAGAGATAGTAATTATTATCCGTCTAAATAACTTGCCCATTTAGCACAATAACGACCAGTCTTACGTGTATTGTAGAATGTGGAATTGTAACGGCTATCAGTATGCAAAGAAAATGCTCTCTATGTCCGCTGCTGTTGTTATTCACATTTTGGGTCTCTTTATCAGGTACTTTACGTGCGTGTTTGTGTGTGTGTGTGGGGGGAGGGGGTCTGTGCCTCACCAGCCATGAACCTCACCGCACGTCACTGAATCAGGGACATTGACACCCAATTTAGGAAGTCAAAAACGTGCAGTTTTATGGAATAATGTGCCAAAAAGTAGTTATTCACACAAGCGAAAACGGCAATGCCGGACCAATATATGAACTTTACATGGATAATATATTTTTACAGAAAAACTATAATTCAAATATCAGTGCATGGTCGCGCTGCTATATCTTTTCTGACTCAAAAGGTCTCCGGAATCTATAGAAACCTGAATCGTTTTTGAATAAGAATACAACAAATTCAAAATTCCGCGTTTACAGTTAAACCTCTTGTATTCCTCCTATCTTACGCATTTTTCTAAGTACAATCCTTAAAATATGGGTGGGCCAGACCATTGATATCTCTGAAAAGGGGTAAGTAAGAGTAAGGTCAAGGTTGAGAACCACTGCTGGTCTAAATGTTCATGTGTAAAGTCAGAACATGTGCAAACCGATACGTCACTATCCTCCTGACGGACTCACACAATCACAGATTCTCAGGGCAAAATCCCTGAAAAACACGCAATGTGGAAAAAGAAAGCAGCTGAATGGGGAAATTTTGAAAAGCCCCTGGACCGGGATCACAATAGACTTTATCCATTATGAGCGTCAGCTAGGATTAGATATTTTCGATACCGACGCACCGAACGCCAGTGTTGGCAAGACAATCAACAAAAAATACGGCTCGGTCGGTGTTTCGGGAGTAGAGATGGGATAGATGAGCTTTTTGTTGGTGAACATAGTACTATTGGTCGAAAAAATTTCTAAGAATGTTTTAAAAGTGTCCATTTTCGGATCTCATCGTAATTGATAACATGACATGTCAACTGTATAACATGTTTTTTCGTTGAATTCTCCAAACAGTCACCCTACGAGGCATCTTATACTTTTTGAAAATGTTGCTCAATATTTGGATTCTATGGCTCGTGGTAAGCGCCATATGCAGTTAAATCGGTACTTACTATCGTGACTTCCTCTCAAAGGAAAGGGGATGCAAGGAGCTTCATGCTTCCTAACAATAAATATTACTAAGTATATCCGAAGGAAGTAATAATAGCTGTGTTGTTTTCTTGAACGAAACTGATGGAGCTGTTATTGAGAACAAAAGTTACATAAGTTGTAGTAAAAGACGGGAGGAGCAAAACAAGTAACATGCGCTTATTCAACTAACAGGCAATATGTTTGAATAAAAATAATATGTATGATGTCGACTCTCGTCATATGTGATGTAGATCCTAGGTGGTTTTCAATATTCTACACTGCCAGAGTCGATATCCTTCTATAATGTGTTTATGACAAAAGTATACAACATAATGCTCTGCTGATATTTAGATACAACACCCTACCAATACATTCTGTATTTACAGTAAAACAGGTAAATGCACACACTAATCGACGATAAAACTGCCACTTGAGGAAGATGTTGACATTGAAATAAACTTAGAATTTCAGTAATATTGCTAAATTAATATTCCTATGCATTACCTGAAGCAGATCGATGACAGAATTGCGTTAAATGAAGAATTGACGAAGGTTCTTGAGGTACTGATGATTGATAATAATAATATTATCATTATTAATATTGTTGTTGCGAACGAAACATTGTGGCACTTATCAACTAATCGATCCGGTGCGTTACGGCCAAAATATAGTATCACATTTCACAAGTCAGTTGGCTATAAATGGGGTAAATTATCGCATTGCTGGCTAGCACGAATTCAGGAAGAAGGGAGAGAAGTTCAGACACGCTCTAGATCAGGAGTCGGCAACCTTCAGCATAAAAAGGGCTATTTGAACATGTTTCCAAGCACATAAAACGAACCGAGATCCGCACACTTTGTTTTACTTCTAAATAGCAATCACGACTCAGCTGCTTCTGACCCACTTACGAGATCACAGATAGAACAGTGATCCGCCCTCAACATCTCGCAGGTAAGAGACATCATGATAGGGTTGTAACCAAGTCAAAAGGTTTCGAGTCACAAGTCAATCTCCCTTTCATAGTTTTGACTCGAGTCAAGTCAATTCGTTTTCAATTCACTTCCGAGTCGAGTCCGAGTCTAAGCCAGCTCGTAGAGGGTCGAGTCCAAGTCATAGTGTTTTGACACTAGAGTAGTAAGGGAAAGCAATTTTGTTACCGCCCCTCAGGCTATTTAGAATGTAAACACTCTCATAATATAATTTGCGTCGGAGTATGCCCGGTTTATGATGTCATCACAGAGGAATTAGGCGACTGCAATGTTTTGTGAATTTCAATACCGATTTTCCATGTGTATTTAGCAATATGTATTAAATACCTATGCGATTTTGAGCGCTGCGACTTGATAATATCAATCCCTACGCTTCTGATGTATGATTTTTTGTGATGAGGGCCTTGATAACATTCAGAGTCTGCAACGATTGTTTGGATATACATTATAGCAATTCCCCCACTAAACTATAGGCGGTTATATTACTCTATTGGTCAGAGATAACTCATCCGTCCATATTTTTAAACTTGATTTTATGTATACAAGTTACGGTCTCTACAGGCTCCACATTTTACGACTTATTTTCATTAGACGCAGGCAAGCGATTCTCAAGTTCGGAGCTACGGAAACAAATCACTCGCATGTGCGCGTTCCGAAGTCGTAACAGCTGAGTAGCATATACGCGAATCCCAAGGCGAAAATAATCGAACTAACAATAGCCGCAGGCGTGCGATTCGCAGGGCTTTATTTATACAAACACTTTCGATACCTGTACGCGAACCCCCAGCGTCATAACGATAAGGTCTAATTAGCGCGTTCTGAAACCGTAAATTTAGTCAACATCATTGAGATAGCCCTGATTTAAAGATGATCATCGAGTGTGACGATAGCACTCGCCAAGGTTATACTATCTTAACCTTAAACTACTCTCTACTTCACAAAATATAAAGTTATAAAAGTAAATAATCCAGTGATCTATTTTCAATCACTATATTTTTCATTAATCAAAACTAAGAACTGTTAGTAGGCAAACCCTAGGAAAGTATCCTCTGATAAAAGCAGGAGTAATTTGTTATCCGTGAAATAAATAGATGGTGCGCAATATGAGCGGTGCTGCGATTACTGACAAATACTTTGAATTAACGTATAGAAGTAGCGATTTCGAACTACGTAAAAAGTTAGTCCAGCTCACGCATCTTCCATTTTCAAAAGTCAAAACACGACGTTTTTTGTAAAATGAATACTAATTTTATTAAAAAATAGGAAAAAAAGAGCAAAAAATTACATTTTATCCCCGAACGCAACAAGAAAAATCGTATGAATTTGTAAACGACTTATTCATGACATAATATTAATTCTACTTGTACACTTTTTCACATTTTATAACACTTTTAGTAGTACTTAACAGTTTCAGTTTTAAATAAAATTCAGAATATAAACTAATCGAAAAATTCGGTAACCAATTTCGCGTAGGCTATGCATACAAATGAGGAACGTTACATCAACGCGTGTTAACTAGTTGTATTATGTAGCTTGTAATTCATGCAAGTAAGTCGGACAAATTCGTCGCATGAACACGACTCTACACTGTAAATTCGAGACAACACAACCGCCGTATTTTCCGTTGGTGGCAACGGCCAATGGTGTAAACAACGCCGCGATCGAGAGAAATTTGATGTCTTCCCTTTTTTCGCGTTCACTTTTTCTCAATACTGACAACGTCATCACCTGTCGCACACAAACATGTGGTTCTTTTGCGATACGACGTCATGACAGGTGGAGTATGCGGCTGTGCGGTGTGCGTCGATTTGAGGACTTTCTTAGCCATTACCGGTATCGCATCTCGCATCTCGCATCTCGATAAATTGGAAGGTAAAAGCTAAAGTATTCGCCTTCCTTAGTATGTTAGCTACAATATTAGTGCAATCAGGGCTTAGTTAGGCCGGTGTAGTGACATTTTGAAAGTTTGAGGAAATTTACAACATGGTCCTGGTCAGGCATTGCACCATTTGCTTGCTTAATTATGAAGCACTGAAGGCTCGAAGGAGATGTGGTATAGGTGGTTGATGTCGTTTTAAGGGCCTGGCCAACTTATAGACATTGAATGGTTTTTACATGACCATCACCTATTCGTGTTCCCCGTGAACATGCCGTGTACACGAAGTGTTAATTGGCAAACAACATATCCTATGGAGACTCTATTTCTGCAAAGTCTGTGTAGTCTACATGATAATTCAGTCGACAGTGATGATTTTATTCCTATGCTCTGATAACTCTCTCTGCTAGAAGAGTTTATATCCACTTGTAAATTCTATGTTATTCGTGGTTTGATCCATTGTAAACATTGATACGAGCTCACTTGATCACCATGAATCAGTGTTCCCTATGAACATGTTTTGTGCAAATTGTTGCGCAAAATATTAATTATTTAATCCTCATAATTGTTGCTTCGCCTTAACCTGTGTACATCATGATGTATAGTTGGCAGTGATGATGTATTCATGTACTTTCTTGGATTCAATGAATCGAACAATGTAGTTGATTCGATTTATTCATGTGCTTTGATAACTCTCCTCCTGATTGGCCGTGTGAAACCTTTCCACACTGCTTTATTATTCAGTGCATCTTGGATGGGGTTGAAAGGTTTTACCAAATGTAATCATGAATATTAATTTGACAGATATATGCTATTAATGCAGAAATAATGCTTCGTCGATAATAAGTTCATCAAATAATGTCCCGTCTACAATCCTGTTGGCTGTGCTAATTTTTTGATAGCCCGAATAAGCTTTAAAAACGGTTGCCGGAGAACCCGTCCCTACAAACTCGGCCCTCGGACAACCCGAACTTGCTGAAGTGCCACAAGAATCGCCACCTGTACGGACAATCGGACATCGACGTTCTAAGATAATGCAAAAAGACAATCCTCTGTTGGGAATACTTGATCGGTTTCCTTCCTAGACTGATATCAAACTGGTGAGTGTGGGTATTACATCATGGAACCATTTTATAATCACTTTATAGTTCATCGTACTCGTGTGGTAGACGGTAAGGCAAGGCAGACTTGGACAAAAAGAAAATGTTCAGCTTTTTCAAATTAGATTACAAGTCTAGCTGCACATTTTTCCGGAATTATACAAATTAGAAATACGGTTGTACTACATTTTCCCAAATTATATTCCAATTGTGGCTAAAGGTATTTTTTAAATTAAATTATAAATAGATTTACTGAATTTTTTAAAACCGGATATTCAATCAATTCGAGTTCATATCAGATCAGAGTTCAATCTCATAAGGATGGGAATAGAAAATGTTTGTTCAGCAAGATTGCCTTGGTCCGTACTATACAGTTCTTCTGTAGCTTTTTCCGGAAAACCATGAATAAGATTGAAACTAGAACAATTGCAAACTCATTCATGGATTTTAGTCTTTTATGCAGGGTTGTAACCAAGTCACAAGGCTCCGAGTCACAAGTCAATCTCACTTTTGTAGATTGACTTGAGTCAAGTCGAGTCATTTTCAATTCACCATCGAGTCAAGTCGAAGTCAGCGAGCAGATGATAGAGTCCGAGCCATGGTAATATGACTCGAGTCCTAGTCCAAGTCATTGTATTGACTGCTCAGTTTGCAGTTAAAGTCTTGTTAATCCACTTTTTATAGTTCTGCTTGGCGATATCGAATGGTTCGCATTTATGATAAACTGATTTTCCTCACTTTTAGCAGTTTCTGGTCACATTTATAATACTGATACCAATAGACGTAATCCCAATAGTGTGATTACTTATTATTCCTCGAAAGTACAATGAAGTGTAGGCCTGAGTCTCAAGTCATTTGACTTGGTTCGAGTTGTGCGCAATGACCCGACTCCAAGTGGAGTCAATATACAAATTGACTCGAGTCGAGTCATTTCCGTATTTTGAGAAAATGACTCGGGTCAAGTCGCGTCATCAGAAAATCGTGACTCGAGTCATTACAACCCTGCTTTTATGTGAGCACAAAATATCCCTAACATTCTCAGCGTCACATTTTTCTAGGCCTCAACATTTGTTGCGTAAAAGATTGTGGCAGCCTTAGATACGGCCTACCTTATCTGCTTGCATATTTGATAGTAATATGGGAAACTACAACATTAACTTCACGACTACTCGCGATTTCGGTCTGTCGAGTAAGACGTCATGACGACATGGTTAGTCCATGACTCACTGTAAATATACCATGGAAAGTTCAACGTGGGTATTTGGTGTCAAGATAGTTCATTATAACTATGCACTAAAATGCAGCCGTGGGCTACATAGGAAATCGAAACGAGGTCGTGAATAACAAAAAAGGATGTCCGGTCCTGGCCTAATGTTATCCGCCATTTCTATGAGTGTTTTGTGATGATTTTACTGTTCACCTCAGATAAGAGAACAGTTCAAGAACATAATCGCGCCAACAACCATTGAAGACATGAAAAACCGTTATCAAAATATGATAGTTATTGGATGTAATATTCCAGCTAAATTTGGATGTGCATGTTGAGTGTGCTTTGGCATTAGTAATAAGTATTTTATCATTCCATTTCATCAGGCCACTGAAAGGTGACAAGGATGAACTCTCCAAACTGCTGTAACTACAAATCGGAACTCGCAGACGCCAGAATTAACTGCCGACAAAAATCGGTTTGACTGCTTTGCTAGTCCAACAGGTACATAACAAATACATAATTGCTTCTTCCATTAATATGTAATTGGAATATGTTTAGGTAGGAAAGGCTAACCTGTAAATAGATGTATTTCATGGATATCCTAACATGACTTTGAATTTTTTCGAAGCGATTACTAAAATTCGTTTGTAAGCACATGCTTCACCAGTATGTCTTGTGTTTCAGGCTCACGACATAGAGACCAAGAGTCGGAAGCATTATCCCCGCATCTAGTTGTCGCAAGACATCAGGATGGGTCAATTCAAGGCTGGATCATAGCTGTTGGGAAATCCGTCCCGCGAGGTAACGGCGGTGCAATGGTGTTCGATATTCTATTCGATATGACGGCATGTTATTATGCCTGGGATGTGTCATACCCGAAGGAATTTCAATTCATGGCATTTATTCAGAGGGTTGTTGTCGGCGATAAAAACACCCAATATATCTCTAAAAAATTTAATAATTTTTTTGGGAATTTTGAACATGTATTGTAAGGGCATAATAGGCCTCTTTCTTTGACTTGTGGTTATTATTGTGCAAGTTGTTAAACAGTACCTCATCCTTTGCTTGTATCTCGGCTCACGGTCTTGTTTATTTTGCAGTATTTCGTTAGTATACACATCCCATTAGCTTCGTCGACACTGGACATAGCATGCGACTTGATAGTGCATGACACATATGGGTTTAATTTATTGTCAGTGAAAAATTGAATAATTTCTTCAACAACAATTTTGAGCACATACTGCAAGGTCCTGATAGGCCCACTAATTTGACTTGGTTATTGCTGTGCAAGTTGTTGAACAGTAGTTCATACTCTACTTTTATCTTGGGACACTGTCTTGCTTTCTTTTGCAATATTTCGTTTATATATTTCAGTCCAGTAGATCCGTGGGCATGAGCGTGTGACTGGATAGCTTGGTACTCTTCAGCATTCTTGTTGAATCCACTTTTTTAACTCTGGTTGGTGACATCGAATGATTCGCATTCATGTTATACCAATTTTCCTCACTTTAGCAGTTTCTGGTCACATTTTCAAGTACCAGTACCAATAGACGAAATATCAATAGTGTGGTCACTTTACTATTCTTCGAAATTACAATGAAATGTTGGTCTTGGCCGCCTGAGTCTCGAGTCATATGGCTTGGTACGAGTCATGCGCAATGACTCGAGTCCAAGTCGAGTCGATATACATAGATTGATTTGAGTCGAGTCATTTCCGTGTTTTGAGAAAATGACTCGAGTCATCAGAAAATCCTGAATCGAGTCATTAGAACCCTGGCGATTCGGGTGCGTTGAGTAAGATGACATGAATAGAGAAATTAGTCCATAGCCCACTGAAAATAGACCATGGACATTTTAACAGGGGTATTTGGCGCCTAGTTAGTTCCTTGCAACTATGCACTGGAATGCAGCCGTAGGCTACATAGATAATCAAAATGCTGACGTGAATAGCATTGACGTGAATAGCAAAAAGGCCCACTTATTTTATCAGCCACCTCTATCTGTGTTTCGTGTCGGTATTACTTTTTGTCTCAGGTCAGAGAAGATTTCAAGAGCATAATTGCGCCAACAATCATTGACGACATGAGAAGCAATAATCAACAAATATTGAATATATTGGATAAGATTTTTCAGGTAAATTGGAACCTAAAATTCATCTTGATTCAGCATTAGTAGTAACCGTTATATCATTCAATTTCATCAGTCCAGTGGAGGTGACAGGGATGAGCTGACCAAACTGCTGGAATTACAGTCGTAACTTTCGGATGCCTAAATTAACTGCAGACAAAAGAGGGGGTTAACTGCGCTGGTGGTTCAACAGGTGCATAATGAATACCGAATTGCTACTTCAATTAATATATGATGAGAAAACATTACTGTATAGCAGTGGTTCTCAACCTTTTTTAGACACGCCCCCCTATTTGATAGTGACAAATTTCGCGCCCCCCCCTTATCGTCATATCACAAAATCCAACTGGGATGCTAGCAACCCCAACAGATTGTTTGGTGGTATGGACGATTATGAAGGTTGATGAGAGAATAAATATATATGATATTGGGCCTATATGTAGAGAAACACGCGTGCATTGTAGGTCAATCGTGCGCAGCGCGAAAAATTTTTTCAGGTGACCGCTTCTTCGCGCCCCCCAGGTTGAGAACCCCTGCTGTATAGGATGGGAAAGCATAACGGAATAGAAAGAAACCTATTAATGGGTCTATTTCATGGATGTCCTTAGCTGATGATTTCAGATTTTTTTCAAAGCGATTTCCAAAATTCGCATGTAGGTGTACACTTGAACATGTGTCTGTGTTTCAGGCCCTCGACATAGAGACCAAGAGTCAGAAGCATGATACTTCACATTTAGTCGTCGCAAGACATCAGGATGGTTCGATCCAAGGCTGGATTCTAGCTGTGGGGGAATTGATTCCTTGCGGTGATAAAGACGCAACGGTTTTGGATGTTTTAATTGATATGATGGCATGTTATTATGCCTGGGATGTGTCATGCCCCAAGGAATTTCAAATCCTGGCATTTGTTAAGAGGCTTGTTGTTGGCGACAAAAACACCCAATTTATCTCCGAAAAATTGAGTAATTTCTTTAGGAAATTTGAACACATGTGAACACATGCAGTAAGGGCATAATAAGCCCCTTTCTTTGGTTGGTTAGTACTGTCCAAGATATTTACAGTAGCTCATACTGAACTTTTATCTTGTCACACTGTCTTGTTTTATTTTGCAGTATTTCGCTAATGTAATACATCATTCCAGTAGATCAGTGGAGATATAAGCATGTCCCGTGATATCCTTTGACACTTCAGCATTTGGGTTGAATTCTGCCCTATGCTGGGTAATCGTTACATTTAGGGGTAGATAAGGGTCAGTGTGATTATATGTAATGGTTAATTTAAGGGTTGGGTTAAGTTCGGGGGTTATTAAGTCATATGCGGCAGTTCTTTATGCTTAGTTACCGCATGCTCTAAAATGGCTTCAATCTAATTATTTCATGCTGTGCCACAATTCTTTATTTGTACTAGCAACAGTACTGTTTCATTGTGCATAACTTGCATTTAGCATTGCTTAATGCTTATTACTGTCGTTGATTTTGTGCATAACTTGCATTTAGCATTACTTAATGCTTATTACTGTCGTTGATTTTTAATATGATGGTTTCATTGCAAACTATGGAATGATTTTTATGCTGCGTTACAAGCGGCGGGGTGTGTGCCTAGTATGCCAGAACATTTAGTAATTCATTTTAATCACTGCGGGGAGAGGTCGTGCACGCCAGATTGTTTAGTAATCAATTTGAACAGCTACAGAGGGTGATTTAGGCCTGATTATTGGGGTTCATGCACGGTGTAGAAAACTCCTATATGAGACAACACATCTTTTGACACCGGGTATATGGCACAACACAGTATTTGACAACGCCAAACCAAAACGCGAAACATCTTTTCAGGTGTTTAGTTTTTTTACACAAAACGCGTTCTTTTTGGTGTCGTCACCAACGGTAAAAAATTTACAGTGTAATGGACATAAAGAAATGAAAATTTTGTAAAGTAGATATTTTTCGGTATGCTAAATCCGGCTACGCGGTGCTAGTCTTCTTGTCCGCATGAAATAGGATGTTTTAGCTTCAACCTCAACGCATTAGCACACCGAATTTAAATATAGGCGATAAATAATATACAGTAGCTCCAAATTTGATGAAAAAATAAAAATGCGCGAAAAATTGCATTTATCCTGGAACGCACCAAGAAAAACCGTATGAATTTGTAAAGTAGTTAGAAAACACGCAAAAAGTCGGTATTGCTTTGTGATGGTTTTGATGTTGTTCCATACCGATTTGGAAGATAGTACACTTAATTACGTAACTAACTACTTCTATTAAACTTCTATACTGAATCTTGTAAAGTATAATGAAAAGTGAAACTAATCGAAAAATTCACCTCGCTTCAATTTCGATGTACAAAAAAACCACAAACTAAGTTTGCTTTCAGAGTCGGAAATTAAATGCATAAAAAAAATTTAAGTAGGTTTTCCTCACACGCAACAAATATACTCAAGTGTTTAATTGAATCCCAACTCGAAACTTGATACGTAGTTGTAGGACATTATGGCAATGCACCATGCTAAATTTCATCACACATCTAATTATGGAACACCTTTAAAACTAACGCAGTCGAATGCCGACTTTACGCATATCTGTTTTGCATAAACATAGCATATACCTATACATAGTCAATTTTAATAACAGAATTAGCATGCTAAACTTACGCAGTTGTAAGACATTATGACAATGTACTATGTCAAATTTTGTTACGCATTTCATGATTGAACAACTTGAAAACTCGCGGTTGTAGGACATTATGAAAATACACCATACCAAACTTCGTCAGACATTTCCTGATGTAAAACCTTTAAAACTAACGCAGTTCGCTACAGACTTTTGCGTAAATCTGTTTTTCGGTAGCGCAGCACGTACCTATGCATAGTCAACATTAAAACGGAATTACCATGTTAATAATCGACTCCCCACCTTGAAACTCGGTACACAGTTGTAAGACATTACGGCAATGTACCATGTCAAATTTTGTTACGCATTTCATGATTGAACAACTAACGCAGTTCTATACCGACATCCGCGTGAATCTGTTTTGCGGGAGCGTAGCACATACTTATGCGTAGTCAACTTTAATGATGGAATTACAGATGAAATTAAGTTTCAACACTTTTACAACGATTCTTCTTGCTTCCTATAACATTCCACTCGAAGCCCTCGTTATTAGGCTATGATCTCAGCCTGAGCTATGTCTTGAAGCCTACGGGACTCTGTTATTCGTAAATAGCTACTTCTACCTTAATTTAATGGATATATCTGAGATCATTGCTTTACTTAATCCCTCCAAAATGTGCATTATACCAGTACGTCACCATCGAAGGACCTCTGGCTATAACTATCTAGCAGTATAATTGCAGCAAATACTCGGGTACTAATTTTAAAGTAGCTTAGATATCTAAATGAGCTCTGAGTCGCTGTTATCTCGCATCTGACCATGGAGTTAACACCGCTATTGCCTTTGCTCACTGATGAAAAAGATGAAAGTTATTAAAGAAAGCAGATTTGTATGAAAACTCGTTAAATAGAAGTAAAAGTAGCCTAGAAACATAACTACTTACTGAAAAATCGTTACGTAGAAGTGGGGTTAGTCTACGAACATAACCACTTACTTACTTTGAAATCTCAACTTGTACTTGTATTCGTACTTTACCTTTACACGTCGTTTTTGTATAATGGATACTAATTTTATTAAAAATAAACAAAAAGCGCGAAAAATTACATTTTATCCCGGAACGTAGCAAGAAAAAGCGTATAAATTTTGTAAAGTAGATAGAAAACTACACTATTCCGATGCACTGAAGACTCTTACACTCTGGATTTTGTGCAGTATATACTAATTTTACATTGCGGAGTATTCCATAAACGTTAATCTAGTGATCCTTCTTCTATTTTCAATCACGATCCGCTTATTATTCTAGGCTTCGAAGCCCACACCCAGTACGTTTTATGAGGATTAATATTTTTAGATTAAATATAGCGTATCGAGACTTCGTGAAAGTTACTTGGAAATAGTTATTTCTACCCTAATTTAATAGATTTCTCACATATCGTAGCAACGGAACTGGGTTGAGGGGGCGGTTAAGGCGTTGGACTTAAGTTTCAATGAACAAGTGTTCTAAATTACTCATGTTTTCAACATAAACTAAACGCAAAGTGCACGAATTTCCATATTGATCAAATACCACAAACTTTGCTTGCTTTCAGAGTTAGTAACTAAGCGCGTAACAGAATTTACCTAAAAAATGTCAGTACTCCGAAAATTTTGTAAAGTATAGCTTTTTGGCGTTGGACTTAAGTTCCAATGAACAAGTGTTCGCGTAGGTTCGAATCCCACACCCACTACGTTTTACGAGAATTAATATTTTTAGATTCAAATTTAGCGTATTGAGTACTTTTTCTGCCTTTTTCAGCGCATTAGAGACGTTTACACTATGGATTTCGTGAGCTTTACTTGAGTTTTATAAATTAACGTAAAAGTAGTCATTTCAGAGTAAGTAAAACGTTCGTATTGTAGGTTCATTTCTGCTTAATACTATAATTATCATGGAGTTGAAGCAGCCCAATATCAAAAACACTCGAAAGTATTTGTTGCATATAGCTAAAAACCTAATTGAGTACTCTGAAGAAGTACAAGTAGCACAGTTTGTGGTATTTGTATGACATCGAAATTTAGCTAACCAGAACTTATACTTGAGTACTCCGAAATGTACAAGTACTTTACCTTTACACGACGTTTCCGTAAAATGAATACTAATTTTATTAAAAAATAAAAAAGCACGAAAAATTACATTTTATCCCAAACCATCAGAATACTAAAGTATAGCTTCTCGCGTATATGTACCTAATACTAAAGTGTTTAAGATTTCAGTTCGCTTCAACTTCATGACATTTTCAGTATTAAACAGAAGTATAGACCTAGAATGCTAACTTTCTTCGTAAATAGCTACTCCTGCCCTAATTTAACGGATTTATCTGAGATCATTGCTTTACTTAATCTCTCCAAAATGTGCATTATGCAAGTACGTCACCATCGAATCCCTCTGGCTATAACTATCTGGTAGTATAATTGTGGCAAATACTCGAGTACTAATTTTAAAGTAGCTTAGGAATCTAAATGAGCTCCGAGTCGCTGTTATCTCGCATCGAGCCATGGAGTTAACACCGGTATCACCTTCGCTCACTGATGAAAAAGATGAAATTATACTCAAGTATAGGTTTTGCTTTGGTATCACAGAATACTAAAGTAGCTTATTGCGTATATGTACCTAATACTAAAGTGTTTATCATTTCAGATCGCTTCAACTTCATGACATTTTCAGTATTACACAGAAGTATAGACCTAGAATGCTAACTTTCTTCGTAAATAGCTACTTCTAGCTTAATTTATTGGATTTTATCTTAGATCATTGCTTTACTTAATCTCTCCAAAATATGCATTATACAAGTACGTCACCATCGAATCCCTCAGGCTATAACTATCTGGCAGTATAATTGCTGCAAATACTCGAGTACTAATTTTAAAGTAGCTTAGGTATCTAAATGAGCTCTAGGACATTGTGATTATGCAGCATACAAAATTTCATCACACATTTCATGATGGAACACCTTTAAAACTAACGCAGTCGATTACCGACTTTTACGCATATCTGTTTTGCCTGAACATAGCATATACCTATATACATAGTCAATTTTAATAGCAGAATTACCGTGTTAAACATTGAATTCCCACCTTGAAAGTTGGTTCGCGGTTATAGGACATTATAACAATGCACCATACCAAATCCCATCACACATTTCATGATGGAACAACTTTAAAGCTAACGCGGCTCTACATCGACTTTTTGCGTACGTCTGTTTTGCGGGAGCGTATAGCACGTACCCATACATAGCCAACTTTAATAACGGAATTACCATGCTTAACATTGAATCCCAACTCGAAACTTGATACGTAGTTGTAGTACATTATGGCAATGCACCATGCTAAATTTCATCACATATCTAATGGTGGAACACCTTTGAAACTATCGCAGTCGAATACCGACTTTTACGCATATCTGTTTTTCGTTAACATAGCATATACCCATACATAGTCAATTTTAATAACAGAATTAGCATGCTAAACATTAAATTCTCACCTTGAACGTTGGTACGCAGTTGTAGGACATAATAACAATGCACCATACCAAATGTCGTCAGACATTTCATGATGTAACACCTTTAAAACCAACGCAGTTCTATACAGACTTTTGGCTAAATCTGTTTTTCCGTAGCGTAGCACGTACCTATACATAGTCAACTTTAATAACGGAATTACCATGTTAATAATCGACTCCCCATTTTGAAACTCGGTACGCAGTTGTAAGACATTATGACAATGCACCATGTCAAATTTTGTTACGCATTCCATGATTCAACAACTTTAAAACTAACGCAGTTCCATACCGACTTTTGCGGGAGCGTAGCACGTACCTATGCATACTCAACTTTAATAATGGAATTACCGAGCTAAACATTGAATGCGCAACTTGAAGATTGGTTCACAGGTATAGGACATTATGACAATGGAACATATCAAATTTTATCACACATTTCATGATGGAACACCTTTAAAACTAACGCAGTTCTATACCAACTTCGCGTGAATCTGTTTGCGGGTGCGTAGCACGTACCTATGCGTGATCAACTTTAGTGATGGAATTACAGATGTAATTAAGTTTCAACACTTTTACAATGATTCGTCTTGCTTCCTATAACATCCCACTCGATGCCCTCGTTATTAGGCTGTAATCTCAGCCTGAGCTATGTCTTGAAGCCTACGGGACTCTGCAAATTGTTTCGATTTATTCTGTCCGTTTCAATTTAAGATAAGGAAGCCCATTTCACTCAATGTATCGATGCCTACGGTACGCTACAAAATTTTCTGATTAATTCTCCTTATGCTTATTTATCACAAGAAAGATGATTTGACACCTAAAGTACGAAATACTTTTTCGCTTGAGCTAAGCCGCAGCGCCTGGAGTGGAATTTTACGGGGTATGTGGACTCATTTCGTAGGGCTCTATGCCATAGGAGCATACTTTACGCTCCAATTCGATTCCCACACATTCCGTATAATTACTAACAGAACCATTGAGTACCAGCCTTGACATTTTCCGTAGTACTAGATGGCATGTATACAATTTCATGAAATCCGACAGTACGACGAAGACTATCAAAATATCGAAAGAAGCCCTCTATTCTTTTCTGAAATAATCAAGGTTTTATCAGGACTTCCCTTCATATAAACTCCAGCAGAATCACTAATAACCTCTCAAGTGTACTCAATTTACTCTAATTTGATACTCGTGTACCAAATCCCTATTTTCCGCGAGTATGATAGAGGCTATCGCTCGATACTCAACGAATCGAAATTTTGCTGGGATACAAGTACAATTAGTTTAAAGTAGTTTGAGGTTACGTTTGTATCACCTTGACAAGTGCTATTATCAAAAAATGCTTTTGCTAAACTCTTACACTTTCACTAAACTTCTACACTGAATCCTGTAAAGTAGATAGAAAAGGAAAAACTATTAACATAAGGTAAGTGAGAAGCACGCAAATTTCGATTGCATACCAATGCCACAAACTGCGCTAACTTCCAGAGTTGTTAAGTATAGAAGTACTCGTACTTCTTGAGAATACCCAAGTAGGTTTTTTTGCCTACATGTACCAAATACTCTCAAGTCCTTATGATATTGGAGTACATCAACTTCATGATAGCTACAGTATTAAACAGAAATAGACCTAGAGTACTAACGTTTTTGCGCAGTGAGAGTTCGCAAATTATCGAAGTATTTTTGTTATTTTTATTGCGATAAGTCATTCTGCAGCGCAAAATGCGTCGTAGGATATAGATGAAACTAGCACCACTCATCAAGACCGCTGATAACAGTACATTTCAACATTTAGTTGCAGTAAATTTCTAGTAAAGTACAAGAAGTGATGATTTCCGAGTGAGTTAAAAAGTAAGTATTGCAGGTATAGTTTACCTGAAAACCGAATACTCTGAAATAGAAGTAGATGCAGTGTAAATAGTTAATCACTTGATTAAGTATAGTGCAAGCAGATAAAACCTATATTTGAGTACTACAAAATGCACGAGTACTTCGCTATCGACTCCCTCCACGTAATAAGTGACTACGGTTTAAGACTGCTTTTACCGATACTCGTCAGTTTCAGTTTTAGATAGAATTCGGAAACCAAATAATTTCATAAACATAAGCTAATTAAATGAATTTACTCGAATGTACTATGCCGCGCTGATAAGATTAATTATAATATACTTATCATGTTACAAGTATATTCTTGTATACACGATAGTGGAGAGAATCTTTAAAATGTAGTAAGCAGGCCGATGGGTATTCATTGAGTTGTATAAGCATAAAAAACATTCCCGCGCGCTCCTAAACCTAACACTTCCTACCCTACCACCTAATACTAAGACGCGCGCGGGAATGTTTTTTATGCTTATACAACTCAATGAATACCCATCGGCCTGCTTACTACATTTTAAAGATTCTCTCCACTATCGTGTATACAAGAATATACTTGTAACATGATAAGTATATCATAATTAATCTTATCAGCGCGGCATAGTACATTCGAGTAAATTCATTTAATTAGCTTATGTTTATGAAATTATTTGGTTTCCGAATTCTGTCTAAAACTGAAACTGACGAGTATCGGTAAAAGCAGTCTTAAACCGTAGTCACTTATTACGTGGAGGGAGTCGATAGCGAAGTACTCGTGCATTTTGTAGTACTCAAATATAGGTTTTATCTGCTTGCACTATACTTAATCAAGTGATTAACTATTTACACTGCATCTACTTCTATTTCAGAGTATTCGGTTTTCAGGTAAACTATACCTGCAATACTTACTTTTTAACTCACTCGGAAATCATCACTTCTTGTACTTTACTAGAAATTTACTGCAACTAAATGTTGAAATGTACTGTTATCAGCGGTCTTGATGAGTGGTGCTAGTTTCATCTATATCCTACGACGCATTTTGCGCTGCAGAATGACTTATCGCAATAAAAATAACAAAAATACTTCGATAATTTGCGAACTCTCACTGCGCAAAAACGTTAGTACTCTAGGTCTATTTCTGTTTAATACTGTAGCTATCATGAAGTTGATGTACTCCAATATCATAAGGACTTGAGAGTATTTGGTACATGTAGGCAAAAAAACCTACTTGGGTATTCTCAAGAAGTACGAGTACTTCTATACTTAACAACTCTGGAAGTTAGCGCAGTTTGTGGCATTGGTATGCAATCGAAATTTGCGTGCTTCTCACTTACCTTATGTTAATAGTTTTTCCTTTTCTATCTACTTTACAGGATTCAGTGTAGAAGTTTAGTGAAAGTGTAAGAGTTTAGCAAAAGCATTTTTTGATAATAGCACTTGTCAAGATGATACAAACGTAACCTCAAACTACTTCAAACTAATTGTACTTGTATCCCAGCAAAATTTCGATTCGTTGAGTATCGAGCGATAGCCTCTATCATACTCGCGGAAAATAGGGATTTGGTACACGAGTATCAAATTAGAGTAAATTGAGTACACTTGAGAGGTTATTAGTGATTCTGCTGGAGTTTATATGAAGGGAAGTCCTGATAAAACCTTGATTATTTCAGAAAAGAATAGAGGGCTTCTTTCGATATTTTGATAGTCTTCGTCGTACTGTCGGATTTCATGAAATTGTATACATGCCATCTAGTACTACGGAAAATGTCAAGGCTGGTACTCAATGGTTCTGTTAGTAATTATACGGAATGTGTGGGAATCGAATTGGAGCGTAAAGTATGCTAGTAGTATATACGATCGGTCAACCGGTGCCTGGGGTTCTTATGGGCGGGGTGGCGATTCGCCTGGAAAACCGGGGGTGGCGATTCGCCTTTTTAGACCCCCCTCTGGGCCGCGATTCGCCATGTGTTCTTACGGGCGCGGTCGTGATTCGCCTTTTTTGCTATAGGCCGCGGTCGTGATTCGCCGTGAAAACCCGGGGTGGTGACTCGCCTTTTTTGCTATAGGCGGTGGCGGCGATTCGCCTGTCGTGTATTCTTACGGGTTCTGTGGTGATTCACCGTGTGTTCTTATGGGCGCGGTCGTGATTCGCACTTTCGGCCATCTCTCGCGTGGTGTTGAATATGTACGAGTCACCAACAATAACCGCACAAACGGAAACGTGGCTTGTTGTGAGGATTAAGCAGTGCGACCTATATTTCGAATGACCTGCGCGCTGAATTGTTGCCCGTGCAGCTGTTTTGTGCTACTATCGTATCGATTATTACACTAATCCAGTCAGTGCGAAATAGTTTGCTAAATCTAGGAATCACTTCCAAGGTAATATTTTGGTAATTAGTTTACCGCAGAGCCGGCGTAGTCGGCGATTCGAATATCAACAATAACCGCGTTCACAAACTAACACTTCAAAAATGTGTGAAATAGTTTGCAAAACCCCGCGATCTCTGACAAGATAATGACTCGGGTGACATGATAACGTTACAGGTATAGGCTGAGGTGGTGATTCGCCATGTGTTCTTATGGGTGCGCTCGCACGTCGTACTTTCAAGTATAGGTATCTCTCGCATGTCGTATTGGAAACTCGTGTTGGCTCGCTCACGCGGTGAAATTTTAGTAATCAGTTTGTCGCAGAACTTGATTTCACTCATAAGATTTAATAAGTAACGAATAACAGACCGCCAGTGTCGGTAACTTGAATAGCGACAAATTGTCACTTATTTCCGCTCTAAGCCTAATCCTTTGTGAAGTGAACGCTTATTCAAAAGGTTGTGATATAATTTTAAAATCCAACGACCACTCACCGGATAATGCTGCAGACATAGCACTCTCTCATGCCCGCTCACAAGGTAATATTTCGGTAATTAGTTTGTCACAGAACCGTCGCAGACGGTGATTCAAAACCAGCAATTTGTCACTTGCCCGCGATCGCTATATGTTTTGACACTTCAGAAGAGTGGTTGACTTTAGTTGCGTGATCCAAATCATGAGAATATTCAATCAATGCGTCAATTTGTCAACTCGAAATGAAACTCACTACACAGTTCAAGTTGATTCGTATCTGAATGTGTTAATTCGGTACAATTCTAATTATTTTGAAAAATCTTTTCGTGATCTTTTGATTCGACTGCAACCTGAATATTACTGACACCGACTTTCAGCCACATCGAATTATTCGCACACTCCGCACCGTCGTTTTCATAGCTATAGAATCAATACCAACTATAACTCTACAAAAATCAAGAATCACAAGTATGTGCATTATACAGTTATTGTCTTTATCAACACGAAATCAAACTCTTAACAAAAACACGCAACTAATCACTTGGCAACTCTAGCATTACCAAAAAATTCCAGTATTGTTGATTGAAAATCCTTGAGTCATTATTATCAAAAATGTTATAGTACCGCATCGGAATCCATTCGCGGGATGTACTAAAGGTAAATCCAGATAATCCAAAATGAAATATTTGGACTTTGACAAACATGACTACCAACTTTGATCCAGTCACATTTCAAGATCATACTTTGAAACAATCCTTGAAACTTACAACTCTATTCACGACTGAGTTTTCCGTTTATCAGTTTCAGTAAATACTATCGCGATATTTTAATGTGTTACTACACACAATAGAATCAATCAATGAAATAGCACCTGTTGTAAATATTTCTAACTTGACAACCACTTGTGCATACCGCGATCGACTTGCGACGCGATGAGTTAAATCGGAATATTTCAATCTATTTGTCGAAACCTTGAACAAAATATCAGGTTATTTTTTTTTTGTTGTAATCGAGTGAACGGAAATAGTATTACGTCTCAACATTTTAACATCTTCCCATAAACAAAAGAGTAAAATACAAAAAACCTTGTCAAGTCAACCCGTTTGTAACTTACCCAACCAAAGCAAAAAGTATCCTTATGAAAAGTAGACAAGACTACTACGCGAGTAATCACCAAAATCCAAAATCCATAGCAAGTTCGGTTGTATTCATAGTCCACCAACTCGTATTTTTATTCAACTGTAAAAGTCGTTACTACTCTGCAAGACAAAAAAAATTACTATGTGGTATATTTTGTAAGACAAAAGTAATTACTTCTCGGTGTCGGCGACTTGAGATTAACATATGTTTTGAGTATATGATATTTGAATGTCTGACCAACGTAGTTAAGAATTCATTTCTTACAATCGAACGCAGGTGTTATTTCGAAAATTATCGTGATGTAAACATAAGGATTGTCACATCGATTTAACATATGAGATTTTGTAATGGTCTATCATGACTTGATTATTAAATTATTCGCGTTAATTAGACCCGGCGTTGTTGTAAAGGTTATTATGACAGCAACAAACTTTTCAGTACCGTTGTTATTAACATATTAAGCTGTAAAACTATGTGTGTCTGAAATGTTCTTGATAGGAAAATTACTCCACCATGGTAAAAATCTCTCTGCGTATCGCGGATATCAGAAAATATTTCCAGTAACCAAGACTAAAGATGAAACGACAATATCGGTATTATTACATTCAACAATCAGTACAAATATTAAAATCTATCGTTTGCGATAAACAGCACTAAAGATGTAATAATTCCAGTATTCATACATTGAACATCCGATACAAAATGCTTTATTATCCCGATTCCCAACGGGTAATTGAAACGACTAAGTGTAGAATCAGTATATCAAAATATCGTTACTATTGAATCCAACGATTTATTGTCGGAATTTGTGACAGAGAATTGAAACATATGCACTTTTCAGAGTGTGAAAATATCACTTTGAGTATCGAGTACCGTTCGAAGCTAGCGATCAATTCTTAATCATTTCTGTAACTCCCCATTGTGCGTGCTAAATGTAAAATATCGCGAGGTTATACACTCTAAGACTTTGATTATTGTAAAAGTAAATTGTGATATGTTTGTTAGATGCATCCAATTCAACTAGAAGTGTCTAGTGCCCAACACTCGTAATATCAAAAAGTACTTGCTACACTGTTATTTGCTAAACGTGTTTTGCATTGTTGTTCATTTCTAGTATTGATTGAAATTGTTCTTGAACCCTCAAATAATAATTCCTGACATGAAACTAAGCCGCCGAAAGTCGTTACCATCACAAAGAAACAATTTGCACGATGTTTACTAAATGTGTCCTATAGTTAGGTGTACTGGAGTTATTTGTAAAACACACACACACACACACACACACGATCAGAGAAATTGGAAATTTTTCCGTTGTCATTCGCTAAAGTAAATGTCATCACAATACTCTGTCACTAAAAGACGTTACTTGGACGTGCTTGAATTCTAGACATAGTTCTGATTTACCCAACACAAGACCCAAGGACAACCCTAGTTTCACCCAAACACAGATATCCAAAATATCACACACTTCGCTATTCCTAAAGCACAAACACCCGATACAAAATAATACTTATTGTGTTGTTGCGGCATCATCACTCAACAATATCACCCTCAATACAAATGATGTTTATGTGTAACATGCTATTGATTTGAACCACACCCACCTGACGGAAGAGGATTTACTCAATCTTTACAAAATGGATATTGACCAACATCACATCACCGGATTGTATCTGTTTCGCTGGATACGAGTTATGTTAGTTTAACAGTAAACAAATTTCACCCTCTTGGATTACGAACTCAATGCGTTAGCAGTCATTCAATATTTTGTTTGTGTCAACTAGTTACTCGGTATGTTACTCCACAACTCTTACAAAAGTACGAAGGATATTAACATCACACTAAGTAATTAACTTTACTAGATATTCTCGCATTACGAAACTAAAGAATGGTTGGTTAGACTCTACAAACTGTTTCGATATCACAAGACCTTTATTGTCTGAATGGGTGTTCATGTGTCTTAAGAACCAAATAGTTCAATACAGCACTAGTACCAACAGAAACATCAGAGTTGTTTACACAAAAGTTTGTATGCGCGCAGTATGCGAATACCATGTGTAAGTCCAGCACAATTGCAGTATCCATCCGAGTTTAGTCAACACAAATTTATTACAACGGAGCCACGTAAACTTTCGTGAAAGAAAAGCATACTCACTTCCAGAGGGTTATGTCAACACCATAGCAGTAAATCAGCTACTCCAACAACAAAGTACATATGTTTCTAGCCACGATCCTTACATCTTTCACATAGATCAATCTACTTTGCTAACGAAAAGTGCTGAGTCATCACATAATCGCCCTCACAACAAAACAGCTAGTAGATATTATCACTCAAAATATTCCTAACCCTTTACACACCAGTGACAAATCATACAACGAATATGTTTTGTGGGTCGAATTGTTGTTCAGTGTCAAGTCTACCTGTTGAAACGTACATTAAAACAACACAGTCACAATTCAATTAAAACCACGAATCTATTTTCATTTCCTCGCAAACTGTCACATACAGAAAAATAAATTTTATTCCGCCAAAACATACTTGTAACCAATCGCTTTCATTAAACACACAACACCATAAAAGTATTTACTTTCTACAACATAGACATTCCGATGTAGTCAAGAAATATTTTTATTAATCAAAATCATCGACTTCTGTTTACGGCGTTAGTGTGTGCATGTCATACATGTGGGATCCGTATTAAAATGGACACGACACGACTGAATGTAAGGGGGTAGAAATCTATCACATCGATTTACATGTGGTCTTCGCTACGGTTTCAAAAAACGAATCGTCTCTTTTGCATTGATCGAGACCGAGCAAGTTAGTTAATGACCATGATTGTGTTTGTCATATGCGAATGATAGGGTTACTGTCAAATCTACATACAACAACCTTCTGGCACTCATAATAGCAATTTCATTCTCTCCCTTCGTAATTGTAGACTCACGACAAGTATATTGTACAACTCGACAGCTACGTTCAACAACACCAACGACACTAAACATACGATACCTACGCAAGTAAAATTACCATTTTCACCTGGAGGTCAGTCGTTACCTGAGTAAAAATACCATTATTCTTTGGAGATTTATCGTTTAATCAGAGTAACAATCCCCTTTTCACTTGGAAATATATTTTTGGCCTGAATAACAAACCCCTTTTCACTTGGAAATCTATTTTTGCCCTGGATAACAAACCTTTTTCACTTGGAAATCTATTTTTTCTCTTGGTAACAAACCTTTTTCACTTGGAAATATATTTTTTCTCTGGGTAACAAACCTTTTCACTTGGAAATATATTTTTTCTCTTTGTAATAAACCTTTTTCACTTGGAAATATATTTTTTCTCTTGGTAATAAACCTTTTTCACTTGGAAATATATTTTTTCTCTTGGTAATAAACCTTTTTCACTTGGAAATATATTTTTTCTCTGAGTAACAAACCTTTTTCACTTGGGAATATATTTTTTCCCTGAGCAACAAACCATTTTCACTTGGTGGGTCGTCGTTGACCTTAGTAAAAATATAATTTTCCTTTGGAGATCCGGCGTTTACCAGTGTAACAATACATTTTCTCTTGGTCATCTAACTTTTCCTAGAGTAACAAAAACCATTTTCATTTTGAAATCTGACAAACACACCTGACAATTTGGTATTTGTTGTATTGACGATAGTTTGAAATAGATTACAACGAGCAGTGACGGAAATATACACGGACTACCGGTTTCAGAGTATACCTCCATCAGTCGTATCACATCAATATCATCGGTTAACCACATACAATATCCTCTTGTACACAGAAATGCATGTTTCGGAAAATTGGACAATAGACTTCGATAGTTCTGTGATGTCCAGGTTCACGCTTTGGATTTTCCAGAGTCAAAATGTCTGAATAAAACACCTCCTCGATGATGGTTGGTATGTGGATAACGGTATTCGGAAAACGGCTGGATTTATGTCTCCCATCACGATAACAACTCCAGGTCGAGTTTTCCTCCGCATGTTCACTATATTGTGTCTTTATTGGTCAATGTATGTCTCGACATTCAGTTTGAAATCGGAAACCCTGATAAAGTATGTAACCGGATCCGGATATCAATTCTGAATCGATAAACCAATGAACAATATTCAAAGTAAACATGTTACATCCTGTGTTTCCACGAAAAAATACCATCCAGACATACGTCGCGCTTGTTTACCCACAACAGTATACGCGTAAATGGAGGTGTGTGACATTGCATGCAATGTGTTGGTATAGAAACATCGGGGAGTAAGCCTTCGATCCACAGACATTATCATAGCCGGTAGTTTTGATGTAGATCTAATGTCATCAAGCACACCCGATAACAATGTCATACCAATAAGCCACATTGCAACGACTCTGAGTCAATCTGAAGCAGGACATACAGACACACAGACATGGAACCGTAACATGGGTTATTCGCACGACAGTGAAAGTGAACTGTACAGTACATACCAATATTGTGATCACAGTCAAATATGCGAACCGTGCACAATCATATACCTAGGTTTTTGTTGGATATGTACGAAACCGATAAATCGATACATTTCTTTTCCTTTGACGTCAACAATACAATCACCATTCCAATGTATCGCTCGAATGTGAGGTTCATCTGGTGTAAAATCCATGTCAAATAACACCAAAGTGTGCTTTCCGTGTTTTATTATTTCCACCGTCGCTTCTTGTCTGTGTCGTAACACTATGGTGCAGGGACTTGAAAAACGGTGGATTGTGAAACGGATTGACATGACAAACAGAATCGACGTCAATAGACTTGTGACGATGTCGTTTCAAAATGCTCCGATATGACGAGCGCAACCTCGATCTATTGTAGCGATGACCGTTTCGAAATGTTACCGGACGAACTGGGCCCTTGAAATGTTACCGGACGAACTGGATCCTTACGATGGTGTGTTTTATGATTGTGTGTGAAATCACGAGGCAGTGTTCTATTGTGGTATACGATTGCAGTCTTCATTCCCACTGAAACACACCTTATTGGATCACAGTATCAGCCCGAGATTTGCAGAATCACTGTTCACGATATTTATCTGGAGTCGTTATGTGGGAGTAGTGACATCCATGCATCGTGATTTAGTGAAAGACTGATCGCAATCATTTCGAGCACCCGTACTAGATCAAACGCTGTAGCCTCAGCAGAAAACTTCGGTGTCGACAACACGATGGATATTGACCGATGTATCCAATTGGTCTGGGTGGTCTGTCCGGAGATAGGGCCATAACTATCTTGTAATGTTACAACACGATAACACCATCGAGTAAATCAGTGAACGGTGCCGAAATATCGATGTAATAGCGCGGACTCAGAGTCATTGCAATGTGGCTTATTGGTATGACATTGTTATCGGGTGTGCTTGATGACATTAGATCTACATCAAAACTACCGGCTATGATAATGTCTGTGGATCGAAGGCTTACTCCCCGATGTTTCTATACCAACACATTGCATGCAATGTCACACACCTCCATTTACGCGTATACTGTTGTGGGTAAACAAGCGCGAAGTATGTCTGGATGGTATTTTTTCGTGGAAACACAGGATGTAACATGTTTACTTTGAATATTGTTCATTGGTTTATCGATTCAGAATTGATATCCGGATCCGGTTACATACTTTATCAGGGTTTCCGATTTCAAACTGAATGTCGAGACATACATTGACCAATAAAGACACAATATAGTAAACATGCGGAGGAAAACTCGACCTGGAGTTGTTATCGCGATGGGAGACATAAATCCAGCCGTTTTCCGAATACCGTTATCCACATACCAACCATCATCGAGGAGGTGTTTTATTCAGACATTTTGACTCTGGAAAATCCAAAGCGTGAACCTGGACATCACAGAACTATCGAAGTCTATTGTCCAATTTTCCGAAACATGCATTTCTGTGTACAAGAGGATATTGTATGTGGTTAACCGATGATATTGATGTGATACGACTGATGGAGGTATACTCTGAAACCGGTAGTCCGTGTATATTTCCGTCACTGCTCGTTGTAATCTATTTCAAACTATCGTCAATACAACAAATACCAAATTGTCAGGTGTGTTTGTCAGATTTCAAAATGAAAATGGTTTTTGTTACTCTAGGAAAAGTTAGATGACCAAGAGAAAATGTATTGTTACACTGGTAAACGCCGGATCTCCAAAGGAAAATTATATTTTTACTAAGGTCAACGACGACCCACCAAGTGAAAATGGTTTGTTGCTCAGGGAAAAAATATATTCCCAAGTGAAAAAGGTTTGTTACTCAGAGAAAAAATATATTTCCAAGTGAAAAAGGTTTATTACCAAGAGAAAAAATATATTTCCAAGTGAAAAAGGTTTATTACCAAGAGAAAAAATATATTTCCAAGTGAAAAAGGTTTATTACAAAGAGAAAAAATATATTTCCAAGTGAAAAGGTTTGTTACCCAGAGAAAAAATATATTTCCAAGTGAAAAAGGTTTGTTACCAAGAGAAAAAATAGATTTCCAAGTGAAAAAGGTTTGTTATCCAGGGCAAAAATAGATTTCCAAGTGAAAAGGGGTTTGTTATTCAGGCCAAAAATATATTTCCAAGTGAAAAGGGGATTGTTACTCTGATTAAACGATAAATCTCCAAAGAATAATGGTATTTTTACTCAGGTAACGACTGACCTCCAGGTGAAAATGGTAATTTTACTTGCGCAGGTATCGTATGTTTAGTGTCGTTGGTGTTGTTGAACGTAGCTGTCGAGTTGTACAATATACTTGTCGTGAGTCTACAATTACGAAGGGAGAGAATGAAATTGCTATTATGAGTGCCAGAACGTTGTTGTATGTAGATTTGACAGTAACCCTATCATTCGCATATGACAAACACAATCATGGTCATTAACTAACTTGCTCGGTCTCGATCAATGCAAAAGAGACGATTCGTTTTTTGAAACCGTAGCGAAGACCACATGTAAATCGATGTGATAGATTTCTACCCCCTTACATTCAGTCGTGTCGTGTCCATTTTAATACGGATCCCACATGTATGACATGCACACACTAACGCCGTAAACAGAAGTCGATGATTTTGATTAATAAAAATATTTCTTGACTACATCGGAATGTCTATGTAGTAGAAAGTAAATACTTTTATGGTGTTGTGTGTTTAATGAAAGCGATTGGTTACAAGTATGTTTTGGCGGAATAAAATTTATTTTTCTGTATGTGACAGTTTGCGAGGAAATGAAAATAGATTCGTGGTTTTAATTGAATTGTGACTGTGTTGTTTTAATGTACGTTTCAACAGGTAGACTTGACACTGAACAACAATTCGACCCACAAAACATATTCGTTGTATGATTTGTCACTGGTGTGTAAAGGGTTAGGAATATTTTGAGTGATAATATCTACTAGCTGTTTTGTTGTGAGGGCGAT
The DNA here is from genome assembly GCF_051294905.1 of Botryllus schlosseri. Classification (NCBI taxonomy): domain Eukaryota; kingdom Metazoa; phylum Chordata; class Ascidiacea; order Stolidobranchia; family Styelidae; genus Botryllus; species Botryllus schlosseri. Next base: position 21,268,133 of record NC_137247.1, on the reverse strand, counting down.
TATGTGATGACTCAGCACTTTTCGTTAGCAAAGTAGATTGATCTATGTGAAAGATGTAAGGATCGTGGCTAGAAACATATGTACTTTGTTGTTGGAGTAGCTGATTTACTGCTATGGTGTTGACATAACCCTCTGGAAGTGAGTATGCTTTTCTTTCACGAAAGTTTACGTGGCTCCGTTGTAATAAATTTGTGTTGACTAAACTCGGATGGATACTGCAATTGTGCTGGACTTACACATGGTATTCGCATACTGCGCGCATACAAACTTTTGTGTAAACAACTCTGTTGTTTCTGTTGGTACTAGTGCTGTGTTGAACTATTTGGTTCTTAAGACACATGAACACCCATTCAGACAATAAAGGTCTTGTGATATCGAAACAGTTTGTAGAGTCTAACCAACCATTCTTTAGTTTCGTAATGCGAGAATATCTAGTAAAGTTAATTACTTAGTGTGATGTTAATATCCTTCGTACTTTTGTAAGAGTTGTGGAGTAACATACCGAGTAACTAGTTGACACAAACAAAATATTGAATGACTGCTAACGCATTGAGTTCGTAATCCAAGAGGGTGAAATTTGTTTACTGTTAAACTAACATAACTCGTATCCAGCGAAACAGATACAATCCGGTGATGTGATGTTGGTCAATATCCATTTTGTAAAGATTGAGTAAATCCTCTTCCGTCAGGTGGGTGTGGTTCAAATCAATAGCATGTTACACATAAACATCATTTGTATTGAGGGTGATATTGTTGAGTGATGATGCCGCAACAACACAATAAGTATTATTTTGTATCGGGTGTTTGTGCTTTAGGAATAGCGAAGTGTGTGATATTTTGGATATCTGTGTTTGGGTGAAACTAGGGTTGTCCTTGGGTCTTGTGTTGGGTAAATCAGAACTATGTCTAGAATTCAAGCACGTCCAAGTAACGTCTTTTAGTGACAGAGTATTGTGATGACATTTACTTTAGCGAATGACAACGGAAAAATTTCCAATTTCTCTGATCGTGTGTGTGTGTGTGTGTGTGTGTTTTACAAATAACTCCAGTACACCTAACTATAGGACACATTTAGTAAACATCGTGCAAATTGTTTCTTTGTGATGGTAACGACTTTCGGCGGCTTAGTTTCATGTCAGGAATTATTATTTGAGGGTTCAAGAACAATTTCAATCAATACTAGAAATGAACAACAATGCAAAACACGTTTAGCAAATAACAGTGTAGCAAGTACTTTTTGATATTACGAGTGTTGGGCACTAGACACTTCTAGTTGAATTGGATGCATCTAACAAACATATCACAATTTACTTTTACAATAATCAAAGTCTTAGAGTGTATAACCTCGCGATATTTTACATTTAGCACGCACAATGGGGAGTTACAGAAATGATTAAGAATTGATCGCTAGCTTCGAACGGTACTCGATACTCAAAGTGATATTTTCACACTCTGAAAAGTGCATATGTTTCAATTCTCTGTCACAAATTCCGACAATAAATCGTTGGATTCAATAGTAACGATATTTTGATATACTGATTCTACACTTAGTCGTTTCAATTACCCGTTGGGAATCGGGATAATAAAGCATTTTGTATCGGATGTTCAATGTATGAATACTGGAATTATTACATCTTTAGTGCTGTTTATCGCAAACGATAGATTTTAATATTTGTACTGATTGTTGAATGTAATAATACCGATATTGTCGTTTCATCTTTAGTCTTGGTTACTGGAAATATTTTCTGATATCCGCGATACGCAGAGAGATTTTTACCATGGTGGAGTAATTTTCCTATCAAGAACATTTCAGACACACATAGTTTTACAGCTTAATATGTTAATAACAACGGTACTGAAAAGTTTGTTGCTGTCATAATAACCTTTACAACAACGCCGGGTCTAATTAACGCGAATAATTTAATAATCAAGTCATGATAGACCATTACAAAATCTCATATGTTAAATCGATGTGACAATCCTTATGTTTACATCACGATAATTTTCGAAATAACACCTGCGTTCGATTGTAAGAAATGAATTCTCAACTACGTTGGTCAGACATTCAAATATCATATACTCAAAACATATGTTAATCTCAAGTCGCCGACACCGAGAAGTAATTACTTTTGTCTTACAAAATATACCACATAGTAATTTTTTTTGTCTTGCAGAGTAGTAACGACTTTTACAGTTGAATAAAAATACGAGTTGGTGGACTATGAATACAACCGAACTTGCTATGGATTTTGGATTTTGGTGATTACTCGCGTAGTAGTCTTGTCTACTTTTCATAAGGATACTTTTTGCTTTGGTTGGGTAAGTTACAAACGGGTTGACTTGACAAGGTTTTTTGTATTTTACTCTTTTGTTTATGGGAAGATGTTAAAATGTTGAGACGTAATACTATTTTCGTTCACTCGATTACAACAAAAAAAAAATAACCTGATATTTTGTTCAAGGTTTCGACAAATAGATTGAAATATTCCGATTTAACTCATCGCGTCGCAAGTCGATCGCGGTATGCACAAGTGGTTGTCAAGTTAGAAATATTTACAACAGGTGCTATTTCATTGATTGATTCTATTGTGTGTAGTAACACATTAAAATATCGCGATAGTATTTACTGAAACTGATAAACGGAAAACTCAGTCGTGAATAGAGTTGTAAGTTTCAAGGATTGTTTCAAAGTATGATCTTGAAATGTGACTGGATCAAAGTTGGTAGTCATGTTTGTCAAAGTCCAAATATTTCATTTTGGATTATCTGGATTTACCTTTAGTACATCCCGCGAATGGATTCCGATGCGGTACTATAACATTTTTGATAATAATGACTCAAGGATTTTCAATCAACAATACTGGAATTTTTTGGTAATGCTAGAGTTGCCAAGTGATTAGTTGCGTGTTTTTGTTAAGAGTTTGATTTCGTGTTGATAAAGACAATAACTGTATAATGCACATACTTGTGATTCTTGATTTTTGTAGAGTTATAGTTGGTATTGATTCTATAGCTATGAAAACGACGGTGCGGAGTGTGCGAATAATTCGATGTGGCTGAAAGTCGGTGTCAGTAATATTCAGGTTGCAGTCGAATCAAAAGATCACGAAAAGATTTTTCAAAATAATTAGAATTGTACCGAATTAACACATTCAGATACGAATCAACTTGAACTGTGTAGTGAGTTTCATTTCGAGTTGACAAATTGACGCATTGATTGAATATTCTCATGATTTGGATCACGCAACTAAAGTCAACCACTCTTCTGAAGTGTCAAAACATATAGCGATCGCGGGCAAGTGACAAATTGCTGGTTTTGAATCACCGTCTGCGACGGTTCTGTGACAAACTAATTACCGAAATATTACCTTGTGAGCGGGCATGAGAGAGTGCTATGTCTGCAGCATTATCCGGTGAGTGGTCGTTGGATTTTAAAATTATATCACAACCTTTTGAATAAGCGTTCACTTCACAAAGGATTAGGCTTAGAGCGGAAATAAGTGACAATTTGTCGCTATTCAAGTTACCGACACTGGCGGTCTGTTATTCGTTACTTATTAAATCTTATGAGTGAAATCAAGTTCTGCGACAAACTGATTACTAAAATTTCACCGCGTGAGCGAGCCAACACGAGTTTCCAATACGACATGCGAGAGATACCTATACTTGAAAGTACGACGTGCGAGCGCACCCATAAGAACACATGGCGAATCACCACCTCAGCCTATACCTGTAACGTTATCATGTCACCCGAGTCATTATCTTGTCAGAGATCGCGGGGTTTTGCAAACTATTTCACACATTTTTGAAGTGTTAGTTTGTGAACGCGGTTAATGTTGATATTCGAATCGCCGACTACGCCGGCTCTGCGGTAAACTAATTACCAAAATATTACCTTGGAAGTGATTCCTAGATTTAGCAAACTATTTCGCACTGACTGGATTAGTGTAATAATCGATACGATAGTAGCACAAAACAGCTGCACGGGCAACAATTCAGCGCGCAGGTCATTCGAAATATAGGTCGCACTGCTTAATCCTCACAACAAGCCACGTTTCCGTTTGTGCGGTTATTGTTGGTGACTCGTACATATTCAACACCACGCGAGAGATGGCCGAAAGTGCGAATCACGACCGCGCCCATAAGAACACACGGTGAATCACCACAGAACCCGTAAGAATACACGACAGGCGAATCGCCGCCACCGCCTATAGCAAAAAAGGCGAGTCACCACCCCGGGTTTTCACGGCGAATCACGACCGCGGCCTATAGCGAAAAAGGCGAATCACGACCGCGCCCGTAAGAACACATGGCGAATCGCGGCCCAGAGGGGGGTCTAAAAAGGCGAATCGCCACCCCCGGTTTTCCAGGCGAATCGCCACCCCGCCCATAAGAACCCCAGGCACCGGTTGACCGATCGTATATACTACTTATGCTCCTATGGCATAGAGCCCTACGAAATGAGTCCACATACCCCGTAAAATTCCACTCCAGGCGCTGCGGCTTAGCTCAAGCGAAAAAGTATTTCGTACTTTAGGTGTCAAATCATCTTTCTTGTGATAAATAAGCATAAGGAGAATTAATCAGAAAATTTTGTAGCGTACCGTAGGCATCGATACATTGAGTGAAATGGGCTTCCTTATCTTAAATTGAAACGGACAGAATAAATCGAAACAATTTGCAGAGTCCCGTAGGCTTCAAGACATAGCTCAGGCTGAGATTACAGCCTAATAACGAGGGCATCGAGTGGGATGTTATAGGAAGCAAGACGAATCATTGTAAATGTGTTGAAACTTAATTACATCTGTAATTCCATCACTAAAGTTGATCACGCATAGGTACGTGCTACGCACCCGCAAACAGATTCACGCGAAGTTGGTATAGAACTGCGTTAGTTTTAAAGGTGTTCCATCATGAAATGTGTGATAAAATTTGATATGTTCCATTGTCATAATGTCCTATACCTGTGAACCAATCTTCAAGTTGCGCATTCAATGTTTAGCTCGGTAATTCCATTATTAAAGTTGAGTATGCATAGGTACGTGCTACGCTCCCGCAAAAGTCGGTATGGAACTGCGTTAGTTTTAAAGTTGTTGAATCATGGAATGCGTAACAAAATTTGACATGGTGCATTGTCATAATGTCTTACAACTGCGTACCGAGTTTCAAAATGGGGAGTCGATTATTAACATGGTAATTCCGTTATTAAAGTTGACTATGTATAGGTACGTGCTACGCTACGGAAAAACAGATTTAGCCAAAAGTCTGTATAGAACTGCGTTGGTTTTAAAGGTGTTACATCATGAAATGTCTGACGACATTTGGTATGGTGCATTGTTATTATGTCCTACAACTGCGTACCAACGTTCAAGGTGAGAATTTAATGTTTAGCATGCTAATTCTGTTATTAAAATTGACTATGTATGGGTATATGCTATGTTAACGAAAAACAGATATGCGTAAAAGTCGGTATTCGACTGCGATAGTTTCAAAGGTGTTCCACCATTAGATATGTGATGAAATTTAGCATGGTGCATTGCCATAATGTACTACAACTACGTATCAAGTTTCGAGTTGGGATTCAATGTTAAGCATGGTAATTCCGTTATTAAAGTTGGCTATGTATGGGTACGTGCTATACGCTCCCGCAAAACAGACGTACGCAAAAAGTCGATGTAGAGCCGCGTTAGCTTTAAAGTTGTTCCATCATGAAATGTGTGATGGGATTTGGTATGGTGCATTGTTATAATGTCCTATAACCGCGAACCAACTTTCAAGGTGGGAATTCAATGTTTAACACGGTAATTCTGCTATTAAAATTGACTATGTATATAGGTATATGCTATGTTCAGGCAAAACAGATATGCGTAAAAGTCGGTAATCGACTGCGTTAGTTTTAAAGGTGTTCCATCATGAAATGTGTGATGAAATTTTGTATGCTGCATAATCACAATGTCCTAGAGCTCATTTAGATACCTAAGCTACTTTAAAATTAGTACTCGAGTATTTGCAGCAATTATACTGCCAGATAGTTATAGCCTGAGGGATTCGATGGTGACGTACTTGTATAATGCATATTTTGGAGAGATTAAGTAAAGCAATGATCTAAGATAAAATCCAATAAATTAAGCTAGAAGTAGCTATTTACGAAGAAAGTTAGCATTCTAGGTCTATACTTCTGTGTAATACTGAAAATGTCATGAAGTTGAAGCGATCTGAAATGATAAACACTTTAGTATTAGGTACATATACGCAATAAGCTACTTTAGTATTCTGTGATACCAAAGCAAAACCTATACTTGAGTATAATTTCATCTTTTTCATCAGTGAGCGAAGGTGATACCGGTGTTAACTCCATGGCTCGATGCGAGATAACAGCGACTCGGAGCTCATTTAGATTCCTAAGCTACTTTAAAATTAGTACTCGAGTATTTGCCACAATTATACTACCAGATAGTTATAGCCAGAGGGATTCGATGGTGACGTACTTGCATAATGCACATTTTGGAGAGATTAAGTAAAGCAATGATCTCAGATAAATCCGTTAAATTAGGGCAGGAGTAGCTATTTACGAAGAAAGTTAGCATTCTAGGTCTATACTTCTGTTTAATACTGAAAATGTCAAGAAGTTGAAGCGAACTGAAATCTTAAACACTTTAGTATTAGGTACATATACGCGAGAAGCTATACTTTAGTATTCTGATGGTTTGGGATAAAATGTAATTTTTCGTGCTTTTCTATTTTTTAATAAAATTAGTATTCATTTTACGGAAACGTCGTGTAAAGGTAAAGTACTTGTACATTTCGGAGTACTCAAGTATAAGTTCTGGTTAGCTAAATTTCGATGTCATACAAATACCACAAACTGTGCTACTTGTACTTCTTCAGAGTACTCAATTAGGTTTTTAGCTATATGCAACAAATACTTTCGAGTGTTTTTGATATTGGGCTGCTTCAACTCCATGATAATTATAGTATTAAGCAGAAATGAACCTACAATACGAACGTTTTACTTACTCTGAAATGACTACTTTTACGTTAATTTATAAAACTCAAGTAAAGCTCACGAAATCCATAGTGTAAACGTCTCTAATGCGCTGAAAAAGGCAGAAAAAGTACTCAATACGCTAAATTTGAATCTAAAAATATTAATTCTCGTAAAACGTAGTGGGTGTGGGATTCGAACCTACGCGAACACTTGTTCATTGGAACTTAAGTCCAACGCCAAAAAGCTATACTTTACAAAATTTTCGGAGTACTGACATTTTTTAGGTAAATTCTGTTACGCGCTTAGTTACTAACTCTGAAAGCAAGCAAAGTTTGTGGTATTTGATCAATATGGAAATTCGTGCACTTTGCGTTTAGTTTATGTTGAAAACATGAGTAATTTAGAACACTTGTTCATTGAAACTTAAGTCCAACGCCTTAACCGCCCCCTCAACCCAGTTCCGTTGCTACGATATCTGAGAAATCTATTAAATTAGGGTAGAAATAACTATTTCCAAGTAACTTTCACGAAGTCTCGATACGCTATATTTAATCTAAAAATATTAATCCTCATAAAACGTACTGGGTGTGGGCTTCGAAGCCTAGAATAATAAGCGGATCGTGATTGAAAATAGAAGAAGGATCACTAGATTAACGTTTATGGAATACTCCGCAATGTAAAATTAGTATATACTGCACAAAATCCAGAGTGTAAGAGTCTTCAGTGCATCGGAATAGTGTAGTTTTCTATCTACTTTACAAAATTTATACGCTTTTTCTTGCTACGTTCCGGGATAAAATGTAATTTTTCGCGCTTTTTGTTTATTTTTAATAAAATTAGTATCCATTATACAAAAACGACGTGTAAAGGTAAAGTACGAATACAAGTACAAGTTGAGATTTCAAAGTAAGTAAGTGGTTATGTTCGTAGACTAACCCCACTTCTACGTAACGATTTTTCAGTAAGTAGTTATGTTTCTAGGCTACTTTTACTTCTATTTAACGAGTTTTCATACAAATCTGCTTTCTTTAATAACTTTCATCTTTTTCATCAGTGAGCAAAGGCAATAGCGGTGTTAACTCCATGGTCAGATGCGAGATAACAGCGACTCAGAGCTCATTTAGATATCTAAGCTACTTTAAAATTAGTACCCGAGTATTTGCTGCAATTATACTGCTAGATAGTTATAGCCAGAGGTCCTTCGATGGTGACGTACTGGTATAATGCACATTTTGGAGGGATTAAGTAAAGCAATGATCTCAGATATATCCATTAAATTAAGGTAGAAGTAGCTATTTACGAATAACAGAGTCCCGTAGGCTTCAAGACATAGCTCAGGCTGAGATCATAGCCTAATAACGAGGGCTTCGAGTGGAATGTTATAGGAAGCAAGAAGAATCGTTGTAAAAGTGTTGAAACTTAATTTCATCTGTAATTCCATCATTAAAGTTGACTACGCATAAGTATGTGCTACGCTCCCGCAAAACAGATTCACGCGGATGTCGGTATAGAACTGCGTTAGTTGTTCAATCATGAAATGCGTAACAAAATTTGACATGGTACATTGCCGTAATGTCTTACAACTGTGTACCGAGTTTCAAGGTGGGGAGTCGATTATTAACATGGTAATTCCGTTTTAATGTTGACTATGCATAGGTACGTGCTGCGCTACCGAAAAACAGATTTACGCAAAAGTCTGTAGCGAACTGCGTTAGTTTTAAAGGTTTTACATCAGGAAATGTCTGACGAAGTTTGGTGTGGTGTATTTTCATAATGTCCTACAACCGCGAGTTTTCAAGTTGTTCAATCATGAAATGCGTAACAAAATTTGACATAGTACATTGTCATAATGTCTTACAACTGCGTAAGTTTAGCATGCTAATTCTGTTATTAAAATTGACTATGTATAGGTATATGCTATGTTTATGCAAAACAGATATGCGTAAAGTCGGCATTCGACTGCGTTAGTTTTAAAGGTGTTCCATAATTAGATGTGTGATGAAATTTAGCATGGTGCATTGCCATAATGTCCTACAACTACGTATCAAGTTTCGAGTTGGGATTCAATTAAACACTAGAGTGTATTTGTTGCGTGTGAGGAAAACCTACTTAAATTTATTTTATGCATTTAATTTCCGACTCTGAAAGCAAACTTAGTTTGTGTTTTTTTTGTACATAGAAATTGAAGCGAGGTGAATTTTTCGATTAGTTTCACTTTTCATTATACTTTACAAGATTCAGTATAGAAGTTTAATAGAAGTAGTTAGTTACGTAATTAAGTGTACTATCTTCCAAATCGGTATGGAACAACATCAAAACCATCACAAAGCAATACCGACTTTTTGCGTGTTTTCTAACTACTTTACAAATTCATACGGTTTTTCTTGGTGCGTTCCAGGATAAATGCAATTTTTCGCACATTTTTATTTTTTCATTAAATTTGGAGCTACTGTATATTATTTATCGCCTATATTTAAATTCGGTGTGCTAATGCGTTGAGGTTGAAGCTAAAACCTCCTATTTCATGCGGCCAAGAAGACTAGCACCGCGTAGCCGAATTTAGCATACCGAAAAATATCTACTTTACAAAATTTTCATTTCTTTATGTCCATTAGAGTCGTGTTCATGCGACGAATTTGTCCGACTTACTTGCATGAATTACAAGCTACATAATACAACTAGTTAACACGCGTTGATGTAACGTTCCTCATTTGTATGCATAGCCTACGCGAAATTGGTTACCGAATTTTTCGATTAGTTTATATTCTGAATTTTATTTAAAACTGAAACTGTTAAGTACTACTAAAAGTGTTATAAAATGTGAAAAAGTGTACAAGTAGAATTAATATTATGTCATGAATAAGTCGTTTACAAATTCATACGATTTTTCTTGTTGCGTTCGGGGATAAAATGTAATTTTTTGCTCTTTTTTTCCTATTTTTTAATAAAATTAGTATTCATTTTACAAAAAACGTCGTGTTTTGACTTTTGAAAATGGAAGATGCGTGAGCTGGACTAACTTTTTACGTAGTTCGAAATCGCTACTTCTATACGTTAATTCAAAGTATTTGTCAGTCATCGCAGCACCGCTCATATTGCGCACCATCTATTTATTTCACGGATAACAAATTACTCCTGCTTTTATCAGAGGATACTTTCCTAGGGTTTGCCTACTAACAGTTCTTAGTTTTGATTAATGAAAAATATAGTGATTGAAAATAGATCACTGGATTATTTACTTTTATAACTTTATATTTTGTGAAGTAGAGAGTAGTTTAAGGTTAAGATAGTATAACCTTGGCGAGTGCTATCGTCACACTCGATGATCATCTTTAAATCAGGGCTATCTCAATGATGTTGACTAAATTTACGGTTTCAGAACGCGCTAATTAGACCTTATCGTTATGACGCGGGGGGTTCGCGTACAGGTATCGAAAGTGTTTGTATAAATAAAGCCCTGCGAATCGCACGCCTGCGGCTATTGTTAGTTCGATTATTTTCGCCTTGGGATTCGCGTATATGCTACTCAGCTGTTACGACTTCGGAACGCGCACATGCGAGTGATTTGTTTCCGTAGCTCCGAACTTGAGAATCGCTTGCCTGCGTCTAATGAAAATAAGTCGTAAAATGTGGAGCCTGTAGAGACCGTAACTTGTATACATAAAATCAAGTTTAAAAATATGGACGGATGAGTTATCTCTGACCAATAGAGTAATATAACCGCCTATAGTTTAGTGGGGGAATTGCTATAATGTATATCCAAACAATCGTTGCAGACTCTGAATGTTATCAAGGCCCTCATCACAAAAAATCATACATCAGAAGCGTAGGGATTAATATTATCAAGTCGCAGCGCTCAAAATCGCATAGGTATTTATTACATATTGCTAAATACACATGGAAAATCGGTATTGAAATTCACAAAACATTGCAGTCGCCTAATTCCTCTGTGATGACATCATAAACCGGGCATACTCCGACGCAAATTATATTATGAGAGTGTTTACATTCTAAATAGCCTGAGGGGCGGTAACAAAATTGCTTTCCCTTACTACTCTCGAGTCCCAGTCCAAGTCAATATTTTCACTGATTACTTTTTCGTTCAATCGGGTTCAATCCCCCTTTTTCTACTTTGCTCGAGTGATATAGAATAGCTCGCATTCATAATACAATATTTTATCTCAGTCTTAGCAGTTTGTGGCCCTATTTTCCAAGTATCAGGACTGATAGACGAATCTCAATAAAGTAGTAACTTGACTATTTTTCAAAGTTTCATGAAATGTCCGTCTTGGTCGTCCCAGTCTCGAGTCATATGACTTGGACCGAGTCATGCACGCTTTCGAGGCAATCTACGCATTTGAAAAAATGACTCTAGTCAAGTCGAGTCACCAAAAATTCGCGACTGGAGTCGGACTCGAGTCCAGTCATGACTCGAGTCATTATAACCTTGCATCATGGCTGTGAAACCATGGCGACTCTGGTATATTGACATAACAACTTTCAAACTTACACGATCACAGATCATATCGTACAATTTCCCAATGTCGTCAACTCTAACGAAGGACGCATACCGTATCATGTATAGGTCTACCTTAACAATAGAAGATATACAACTCTTAACACAAAATCACACGGCTGCGTGCTATTGTTAGGCACGTTTATCGAAATCTCATTTGTGGTTGCCAACGCTAATACAATTCGTCTTCGCACTGCTTATGGAAAAATGTTAAAGATAATAAACCTGTGTCAAAAATAATTTTAAACTGCAAGAAAGCCAAAATATTGTAATAAATTTTGGACATATTGGCATATTGTGACCTGCAGTAGTGTTGTGGTAACGGTACTGACGAAAAAAATCGCAGAAATTATGTAAGGGCACGATGGTGAATAATATCTTGCAATATTTTTATTTTTAAATGAAAAACATTCTCGTCACGACTACAACATGCACGCGATTCATCGTTCGAATGAAATAGGATTACCAAAGGCAAGGATATCAAAGCACTGATGCGGCCGTTTTTGTACGCCCGTATTTGCGTACCATCGAAAAATCACAGGTGCGATTATGATATTCACAACAAAATTCGAGCAATAGCTATTGATAGAGACCGGCCAGTCTGCCCTATATTGTTAATACCAAATTTATGTAACCTGTCTAGCGTGTAGCAACGAGACCATAGCACAATACGAGTGGAGTACACGCTTTGTTGTGAGCTAGAGACTGAGTACACTGCATGTGATCACATGCGGCTCGCGGGCAAATGCTTAAAAAGCTACTCATATCGCACTATACGTCACAATCAATTTGTAAATGCAATATCGTAAAGAAGTTGCACTGAATACGCTGCTAGTAGTCTATCATCAGAGACAATGGAATAATAAAAATAATTCCCGAGAAAGAAGAAAAATAGGAAAAATGTTATTTCAAAAAAATTCTACACGCAATTTACATCTATTTTAATTACGAAGAGTCACAGTAGATGCACCAAAGAGCAGCGACTTGCCGACCCCTGCTCTACATAAAAAAAATGCACCATATGCGATTCAGTCAGTGTTTAATATCGTGACTTCCTCCTAAAACGCAAAGATAATGCATGGAACACTATTCATCTCAACAATAAATATTACTAACTATCCGAAGGAAGTAATAATATTGCAGCAAACAATACGTTCATGTTGGCAAATTGAATCCACTCGAAGCTCTTCGACTGACTCTCATCTGGAGCAAACGTCAGTAAATGAGATTAACCAAATTCGAAAAATGGAAATGATTTCGTCGTTGTGGCGTAATAATTACAAGTACACATAGTCGCGTGCGGCAGTAAACAACGCACGGTTACAGTACAACAGACACAAAATCGGCTGTAAACAGGGTTGTAATGACTCGAGTCATGACTCGACTCGAGTCCGACTCGAGTCACGTTTTTCAGATGACTCGACTTGACTCGAGTCATTTTCTTAAAATACGGAAATGACTCGACTCGACTCCAGTCAATTTGTGTATTGACTCGACTTGGACCCGAGTCATTGTGCATGACTCGAACCAAGTCATATGACTCGAGACTCAGACGGCCAAGACCGATGTTTCATTGTAATTTCGAGGAATAGTACAGTAATCACACTATTGGGATTTCTTCTATTGGTACTGGTACTTGAAAACACTTCCAGAAACTGCTAAAAATGACGAAAATTAGTATATTATAAATTCGAACCATTCGATATCACCAAACAGAGTCATAAAAAGTGGATTTAACAAGCCTTTAACTGTAAACTGGGAAGTCAACATAATGACTTGGACTCGACTCGAGTCATAATACCATGACTCGGACTCGAACCTCTGCTCGGTGACTTGGACTCGGACTTGACTCGGTGGTGAATTGAAAATGACTCGACTTGACTAGAGTCAAAACTATGAAACTGAGATTGACTTGTGACTCGGAGCCTTGTGACTTGATTACAACCCTGGCTGTAAAACAGCCAAATGACAAAACAAAACTAATGAAAGATTCCCAGCGTGTAGAGATGTTCCTTCTGGCGACAGAGGATCGGTTTTTGAAGCTATAATGGTTGATTCGAGGACCATTGAATGAACGTATTGTTTGCTGCAATACTAAAGTTCTGTACTTCCAAAAGCCTATTGAAGTAATAATAGATCTATTGTTTGCTATAGCGCGATTGACGTAACTTTTTTAGACTACAAAATGTTGCATAGTTCCAGTCCAAGAAGAGAGAAGCAAAACTCAATCGAGCATCTCGAGCCTCTCCAATATAGAGGCTCGATGTTAGAATCTAAAATATATCATTGTATGTCTTATACATTAGTGGTAAACAACATTCTCAACTTTTAAAAATGTAAATTAGTCTGGATGAATGAATGAATGTGAATACGAAAAAAAGAATTGGACTGTCTATTAGAAATATTCTGTTGTAGGCTACTTCGGATCGTACCAGTGTTGGGAGTCACGAGTCATTGCGCATTTTGACTCGAGTCAAGTCAAGTCAAGTCAATCGATTTTCGAAGGGGACTCGGGTCAAGTCAAGTCACGAGTCAAGTCACAATTCAAGTTAAATGGAATTTTAAACGTGTGAGTGATCAATGATCATTCAAATAAATGTGTCAAAGACAGATTAATTGTCCATTTATATTGAATGAAATACCGAATATAAAGGTAAATATTCATGCAAAAATGAGCTGTATCGCTGACGTACACGCAGAACTGCTACTGAAATACGTTAGTAACTGTGTATAGCTACATCAGGGGTGCCAAACATACGGCTCTGCAAATGATTTCATCCGGCCCGCGAAGCCTATTCTGAGTGTAGATTGAAAATGCGTGTATTTTATCCTTCGAATTTGTAGTAAGAAATATTTCTAATATATATTCCCTGAAGATAGCAAATGTCGAATAGCCTATTTGTTCACAGGCCACATTATAACCACCCAACAGCGGAGTTGTGATTTCTAGTCATCATCAGGAGCAAGCCGCTGATATTGACACACAATTCCGAGAAGGCGAAAAAGTGCATATATATATTTAATTGAGAGTTGGAAAAACTGACCAAAACTTGTTATTCACAGAAACGGAAACGCCAATTCTAAACCCTTATAATTTATATCCATGTTACACGGAGTATATCATAGTTACGCAGGATTGCATTACTCCTTCAGTTTCTGACTCAAAAAGTCGAGAGGAACCCGAATCACCTATATAATAATAATGAACCAAATTCCAACGCCGCCGTTTACAGTGGAATCTTTTGTATTCCTTAAAACGCATACGCAATTTTGACACCAGTATACAACTAAAGCAAAAGGAGCATATATTCATTCTGAATTGTGGAATGTATGAATTTCGAGGTAATATTTTGGAATCATTTGACTGGTGCGGCCCACGAGTGATCTGAATAGTTGAATCCTGCCCGCGATTTATAGTTGAGTTTGACAACTTCGAACTTCATGCTACATTCTGTTATCGAATACGAATCCTCGAGAAGTCGAAAGAAATTGATATCGTACAATACACTAATCATCTTCACATCCGCGAGAATATAAACGCATAAACTATATTCGTTCGATTTAAATCAAACAAGAGGGTTGGTCAAGGTGAGCGCTGTGCAATGTACGCACAGAGCCTTAGATTTAGTTTAATCTACTACTACTGCCACGACAACGTCAACTGCGATTATTTCGTTTGTGGTCAGTTTATTTGTGATGTAGCAATGCAGGATCAGTGAAACGTACAATCAGTGAATGACTGGTTGCTCTCACAAAAGACACTTGCGTATCGTGAACAATCCGAACATGCACAAGATACAGTGATTCAATCGACACCGTTTACTAGATGACTTAAAATTGACTCGTAAATTTTGCTCCGAGTCGCGAGTCAATCTACATTTTTGAAGCGCCGAGTCAAGTCAAGTCATACGGAAAAGTTGACTCGAGTTTTACTCGAGTCAATTCATGACTCGAGTCATCTCAACACTAGATCATACATATTTTGTACTTGGTTCTACTGACGTTTCTGTAAGGTTAAGAAGCAATGATACTACTATGGCTCAATAATGATTATATTTACGTAGTTATTGATATTTTCGAGACGATATCTAAAGCTGATTTAATTTGACTTTGGCAATGACAGTAACAATAGCAAAGGACTACTTCTCGCGACTATATAAAAAACCCGGATTGGGCTACACGGCTCAAATGCTCTGATATCAGATCAATCTTCAAAAGATTTTAAAATATTCTACATAAAACTGTAGCACGTCAACGGTCCAATATAGCTGCAATATTATAACCCGACAGTTTTACGATGTCATGATGCATTTTCTCGCATGGTGTCTATAACTCATTATTTTAACAATTTGTGCCCGCCACGATGTTTGTGCAATGCCTGTCTGCAAGGTCCCGTCAAATAAGGCCTTCTTGGAAATTATACATTGAATATCCCTATTATTAATGCTGCGGCCCGCTGCGTCATCAAAAACTAGGATATTGGTTCGCGAGCACATTTGAGTTTGAGACCTCTGCGGTTAAGTATACTGCTGGGTTTCTTACGAAAGATATGAGACTTCGCTTATTCGAATATTCTATTATGCCGTTTCATGTCGCCAAATCGTACTGTCGAATTTTAATAATTTTTTCGGCAAAAGTCTTCTTATATCACTTTGCAACTATTTTGTTCAGTACCTGCGACGATGTGCTAACACAAATGCGACGCTCAAAGCAAGAGAATGCGCCCCTTGAAGAAATGCGAATTTGCAATGTCTAAAAAGCATGGGTTCTCAACCCGGAGGTCGTTTGCTTTTTCTCCGGGAGGTCGCGGAGACCGCAATTAAAAACCTATGGCTATAAGGAAACTGCCTATCAAACAGATGCTATCGTCGACTAATTTCTGAAAGATGTTAGTTGATATTTCAGAATATAAAAAACGACATTTGCAGGAAGCGAACCCGCCAAATAAGGTATCAGAGGGATAATAATGTCAAAGCACCTCCTACTATAACGCAAGAATGGTGTTTAGCCACTACGAACATTAAGGTGAGAAAACGCTGTAGAAAAATAAAAACAAAACTTTATTATGTGCTCCATAAGCTCTAATACAGATATCTGGTGACAATTAAATCATAGAAATTAATAGGACGGGACTTTCTCCTTCCAGGAAAACTATACAAGTTCTTGTTGTTGTGGTATTATCTTGGTGCTTCGAATACTATGGGTATTTATATCAAGTCAATATTTCTTATTATGATTCCGGATCCGCCAACTTGTAGCAGGACCCTTTTTTGTTCTCGGCTTTTCGTAAGACAAAGCCTACGCCGCTGGCTTCTCAACAATGCCGGAAATGAAGAACGAGGCGAGGAAAAAGTACTATACTATAGCAAGATCGTAGCCGCTGAAGCAGTGATTCCCAACCGCGGCTCCCAGCTACCCTTTTTGTGGCTCCCATTGACGTTTGGAAGTCCCACAAAAATATTTGAAAAACCGATTTATAACAAAAATTTAAATTCATATATCTGAAATTACCCTTGCTTGGCTTGTAGTCTGGAGTTTATAATTAAGGGGGAGGCCAACTCCTCTGCTTTCGAGTGACGATTCTCTACTCAGCAACGATTTCCTTCTGCAGCTCACGCCAAAAAGTATATTCACACTCAAATGCGTTCCGATCGGCACTCAAATCTAAGTCAGCTAACCACCAGACTTAAGTGTCAGTTTTCACGGTCGAGGTCGATGAGTCAACTGTAGGCAACGCAACACTCGCTGCAGGTTAGCCAAATACCGGAGTACCGGCAAGCTCGGAAATCGGTGTTTCATGATGTGAGGTACTGCTGCATGAAAACATCGAATGTAAACGTTTTGTTAACATTTGATTATGAAATGCTCTCATCGCGTTCTGCTGAGCGAATGAAATCAGTGGCGCTTGGTTGGATGAAAGGAAAGCAGGGTTGCAACCAAGTCACAAAGTTCCGAGTCACAAGTCAATCTCAGTTTTATAGTTTTGTTTCGAGTCACGTCGAGTCATTTTTAATTCACCACCGAGTCAAGTCCGAGTGCAAGTCAGTGATTTAAGGGTCGAGTCCGAGTCATTGCGTTCACTACTTAGTTTTGAGTTCAACCGCGTTTTTCAACTCTGCTTGAGTGATGTAGAATGGCTTGCATACATATTATCGTAAATTTCCTTCGTCCAGACAGTTTCTGGCCCTATTTTCCAAGTATCAGGACTAATAGACGAAATACCAAAAATATGGTGACTTTACTATTCTTCGGAGTTACAATGAAATGTCTGTCTTGGCCGTCCTAGTCTCGAGTAAAATGACTTGGTTCGAGTCATGTACAATGACTCGAGTACAAGTCGAGTCAATACACAAATTGACTCGAGCCGCGTCGAGTCATTTTGCGCATTCGAAAAAATGACTCGAGTCAAGTCGAGTCATCAAAAAATCGTGACTCGAGTCGGACTCGAGTCATTACAACCCATGAGGAAAGTTGTGAATAGACTATGCTATTGCTTCGTCATTGTTTTTTCAAAGTAACGTGCAAGAACATTCCAGTTGCTCGAGTAACAGCTATAGTTACTTAGTTAAGGCAAAATCGAGCAGCAGCTGTCCAGTTCTTCTCGGTTTTACTCCATTTTTGTGAACTTTTTATTGAACTTGATCTAAAGTAGGTACAAATGCTATATAGGATAATCAGGTATTTGCTCAAGTTTTATGTATATTAAAGCTTTAAATTATGTCACAACAGCCTTTAAAGAAAGCACGTATACTCCAGCAGGCAAATCGTATTTTTCAAAGTTACTGGGAAGAAAAGTATTATCAAATTGTGGTAGAAAACAAAGCCCATTGCCTTCTTTGTCGTATGGTGATAAGTAGTATAAAATCTTTTACCAATGAGAGGCACTACAAAAGTCAAATCCTATTGCAGTTAATGTGGCCACTATCCTTGGCAATTTTCAACTTGAGTTGCTATAGGCATGCAGTCAGATATCGAGCTCAAGCAACTATTTAAAAGTGAAGACTTACTTGAACATTGGAGTCAGGTTTCAGAGGGAAAGTAACCCAGCTTGATAACCAATGCGCAGAAAAACGCTTCGCTATTTGGATCAACATATGTCTGTGAAGCACTTTTTAGGTAGATGGTCAAAATAAAAAGTCAATATCGCAATCGATTGACCGATGACCACCTCAAGCAGCTACTGCGTACTGCATCCTGTGCAATTACACTTCGCTTTGACACAATTCGTGAAGTTCAAAGCCAATGACAAGTTGGGCATTAAATTGATTTGTGTAGGCTACTTTTTTATTGTTAGTGTTGCTATTCGTTGGTGCGTGCTTTCTTGCTTCATAATTTTTGTTATACTTAAAGAGTGTCTTCTTGCGGCTCCAAACGTACTCTGAAATTTGAAATGCGGCTCCGACACCAAAAAAGATTGGGAACCAGTGCGACTATTGCTCTCTAGCCCTTATACCAGTACACCAGTAATTGAATTTGTCATATTATCTGGTAGAGAAATATGACACTAGATATGCTATAGTATAGATCTTTTGATTTTGAAATGGCATGGTGCAAAAAACCATTTGCAGGTTTACGCACCATTTCCAATTATACATACATACATACACTGCGACTAAAGTGTACTATAACAACAACACCAACGCGCACATGCAAGCTTGTCGCCAAGATGCAACAACATCCATATCAATGATGCTGTCTTGTCCATGAATTTAATATATGGGTATTGTTTCAACAGAGAGGTAACGTAATTGCTGCAACTGCGCACTTAATCGACAGCTTACCACATAGACCGCGAGCAGGTCTGGGCGAAGCTGTGACCTTTTTCAGTAATTAGCATTCCAAGTTGGGTGGTGGGTGCTGCACTATTTTGAAATAAGTAATTGGATCGCGACCATAAAAATATTGGGAACCACTGATCTAATGAATGTAGTTTTCTAGTAGTTTGGTCAGTTATATGTGAGTGATAATAACATCATTTCAGTAGCAACAATGTTTCCCGAACTTCACGAATGTCAACATGCTCAACATAGCAATAAATAACAAATTACACATCTTAAGCTAACCCACGCGAAACTCACGGATAGTTTTAACCGTGTGGCATGAACAGTTGAATATTGCTAACCGTGAGGCCTAAAGCTTTGAAGTCATCAACCTCCATCAGCTCTGCCGGTTAATCTGATCACGTGTGCTGAGAGAGGATGAAAAGTAATAGTGGTATACGCAAGTACCAATATAATTGATATAATTCTTTCAATAACTTTCAAATAATTTCACGCCTTGCACGGGTAATAGGCCTACAACGAACGCGTGGCAGGCAGATGGATGGTTATGGTTATATTCGGTACGGGAAGAGTGCTTTTATTTGTGAATCGTGTGCTTAAATAATTGACATGGCCAGTATTAACAGTTGTTTTGAAGATTCCATGGTTGCCCAAGACCAGTGATTGGTGGTGGCTCGAGAGTGCAGCTCCGATCATTATGGACAGGGGGTAAGAAATTTGATTGAAAGCTCTGGGAGCATGGGCGCTTAAACGGTTAAGAAACAGTGGACAAGATGGATTGGCAAGTTGTCACGATTGCATGTTTAGGTGTATAACAAATCGATTTATCGACATATGCGTATTTTCTACTATGACATACAAATACCACATATTGTTGAAATCCATTCAAATTTTTATATTATTTCAAATGATGTCTACATCATTGACCTATGGCACCGACAGAATATATCGATATTGGTCGCGCTCTGAGCTGAAACTCGTTCAGAGAAATGCATATTCCAGCATGTTCGTAGTATGTCTAATAACACTGGCATCATGTAACCTCGTTAGCATGACTGAAGTGTAGAGTGTAGGTGGATGTTTCAGCTACCGGCGTGATGAGTGTATAAGACTCCCTGCATCGAACGTGCCGTGAATCTGGAATGATGCAAAAAATGTTCTTCCTGTTAAAACTAGCTTGCAAGCATACGGTACATCCAGTATATATCCTGTTTTCATGAAAAGTGTAAAGAGAAATCATCGTTGAAGATACTTAAGGTGTAGGAGCGGTACGTCGCCAACATTCTTTCGAACGTCGCCGCAAAGATCTCGATAAGGTGAGGAAATTCTTTCCGTTTGAATAGTAGGAATAATCCGTCACAGCCCATCGTGTTAAAGCTGCGTATCGCTATCCCTATTGCGTAGATAGCGCCATGCGAAAGCCTAACTACACCCGGCCCATTCGCAGCTACGATGATTTGCAATGATGTTTTCAGATGAACGCGAAACTGCTCGTTGTCATTTATGTATTGGGTTTGGTTTTGACCGAGTGCACGGCAATCTGGAGACCAATCCGTTACGGTGTGAGGAAATTCCGAAGATTCCGGAAATTCCGTTTCCGTTTCCGCAAATTTCGCATATTTGGGAGACGACGCTATTTCAGGGGAGATGAAGGTGAGATGCTTGCCCGTTTTCAATTCATGAGCACTTTTTCATACCATATGGGCTGTTCTGATATTTTTCTCAATTAAACATCTACTTCGGCCTAATGCCTGATGAATCAGTGTTCGATATTGGTATATCGGCTATTAGTATTTATAAGACGCCATTCCTTTCTCTTTTCCATTCGACATTCACCGAACACCACCATCGGGGTGGTGGAGACCAGTTAAACCTCCTACTCTTCGATCCGTTCTACTACCGGGATTCGAAAAGGATTGCATCACGTTGACGGCGGTGGATTGACCAGTTATTCCAACTTTCCTAGTAAAACTCCCTTAATCGTTATGCTTGTCAAGGTCGTGCGACTGGTGCCTGCTTTTCGTATATTTCGTGGTTTAGATTTTACATCGATCAACTTTATTATGTATAAAGCACCCGTTAACCTTAGGATAGGGTTACCATATTTCAGCAACCCAAATTCCGAACACTCTTTAGCGCCCACTAGTATATTTCAAAATGAGTTATGACGTAACACTAGCAAAGCTTTGCTCATAGACCAGAGATGGTCACGATCCGGTTCAGGAGTATGTGGCTGTGTGTTGTGTAACCTGGACCGAAAGCACATGTTTTCAGCCCCCTCTCGCCTAAATGGACAATGATTTTGAGCACACACTATTGGGTAATCTATGCAATTTGCCGGTGCGCACCACGGAGCTTTATAAAAAAAAAACATTCCGTGGTTTCCAACCTTTTATGGTCGCGACTCCATCTCCAATTTGAAAATGTTCCGTTTCCCAGATCAAAATTTGACGAGATGATTACTTAAAGAAGTCAGCACCGTTGCCCAGACTTACTCACGGGCCATTTTGGAAGCTGATTACGTTCAACATATTCGCAAACCCCAGAATAAAGGCAAACTAACCCCCCCCCCCGCGCTTGGAGTTACTATCTTTGAATAAAGCATTTAAACGGCCTTAACGATCTCTAGGAATATACCGTTCTCCTATAATTGCGATCACAGTTAGACTTTTTTCAGTAAATGGAGGTTATATTTATTGTTATTGTTATTTTTGTTTTTATGCTGATTTACGAAAAAGTTATGAGCCCACGTCAAGTCTTCAAAATCCCGGACATTTGGCATATTTTAGAAATTCCTCCCGGACGCTACTCTGAACAGTGAAATTCCGGACGTATGGCAACCCCACCTTAGGACAACCGTTGTTTTGTAATCTGCTATTGAATATTTGTTGTCTAGCTTCCCCAGCATCATCATGCCAATGCTCAACTCCATAGGTAGGGGAGATGTGGTACCGATGGATAACTGGGACCGAAAATACTTGAAAAATTCTCCATGATGATTCCATGATTACACTCCGTGAATTTGTCTACTATTACATGCTGACAGAATCTTTCGTCACATGCAAAAAAATTCGACTTGCGTAAGTCATGGGGTTTGTGACAAATGATTCACGTTTTAGGGGGTGTAAAGTAAATTTGGATCGACATTTGCATTTTTCTATATCACCTTTCCGACTAACAAACCCGCCATAAATTTTGATGTGAAGCATAGGGCTTGTATCGGGGTATATAATGGCACATATTTTTTTAATCAATACCATCGTCGAGTGGACTATTTTCAAGTCAATTACAACATTTATGGGGTGGGGGACCTATGGTACCATAGCCAAATCAAGCAAAATAGATGGACCAACTAATCACTTAACAACAGAAACTCGCCTACATATGTATGGCTGTAAATCATAGTTACATGTGGCGTTTTATCGCTATTACGAGGTATTTGAAAATCAAAATGTCGATTTTCCGGTAATATGTATGTGGCATTAATTTTGTAAGTTTAGGCGTAAATCAAATTATGATTTTAGGCCAACATTTGAGTTGATATATTCTATTTTATTCTTGAAGGTCGCGACGAAACATTCTTCATTGGCTTGCTGTAGCTTAGCTTATAGTACCCAACAAAACGAGTTAACAAATATGAGTTTTTGAGCGTATGTCTCATAGGTCCCATAGTCGTGTGCCTTTGTACCCACCGGGTGGGGACCGATGACACGTTCGAGTAACAAATTTTAAACGTTCATGAATACTTTCTTAAAAGGCGGATATTCATGTAAATTTCTGCGATAGGTAGAGCTTGTATCGAAGCGTTGAGACAGCATAAGATCTGCTATTCTCAGCTAAAGATTTGAGGGCCAGAGATCATTTTGCAAGTTTTGATCCATCGGTACCACATCTCCCCTATCCCCACCGGTCAAAATGAAGTAATGTTTTTTGCAGAAATGGACGTGCCAGACGAGGACGGATCCAAAATATTTCAAGACGTCTTCAAAGAAGACATGGAATAATGAAGGACCTCGTTTTCATTTGAAGGTGGCATATACGCACCCGCGCAAAAATTATTTCACTAGACGAGGAATCAAATTAAGAACACAACAACAGCGCTTTTACTGTTTGTATTTACAGGCTGAACTGGAACTATACGACCCTTACTTGCAAACTTGAATGTCCGTCGTACATGTGTATTCAATATTTCTCCTGAAATAAAAAAAAAATACAGTAACAAATGATCATGTGTTATATCCTTAGTTGACCACAATCAGGCGATACTGTAGAACAGAGGTCTCAAAATCAAATGCGCTCGCGGGCCAATTTCCTAGTTTTTGATGACGCCGTGGGCCGCAGCATCAATACTAGGGATATTCAATGAATAATTTCCAAGTATAGGCCTTATTTGACTGGACCTTGCAGACAGGCGGTCCATACACATCGTGGAAATGCAATTTACTATTGTACTATTCACGCTTGACACCGAAAAAATCACATTTTAAAATAAAATTGTTTTTGTGTCGGGCATGATTGTTAATGAATTAGTCATAGACATCATGCGAGAGGATGTATCATGATGATATCGTAAAACTGCCGGGTTATAATATTGCAGCTAGCGGGTCTTTGACGTGCCACAATTCTCTGTAGAATATTTCAAAATCTACTGATGACTGATCTGATCCATCAGGTTTATTGATATTTCCAACGTGTCAAAACATCACAAGACTGCGATACAATGAAAAGATAGGAAGGTGTCGAAACAACTTGGAGTAGCCATTAAGATCAGACACCCACAATATCAGAGCATTTGAGCGATGCAGCCTAATCCTAGTTTGATATAGTCGTGAAGAGTATGGGCTATTGTTACTGTCATCGCCAAAGTCAAATTAAATCAGCGTTAGATTTTGACTTCGATTATTACTGGAACATATCAATAACAACCTCAATATAATCAATATATAGCCATATATGGGTTATAGTATTAGCTATATAGTAATAGCATTGCTTGTTATCCTTTTTAACCCTTGTGCTTCCAATAAGATTTCTCGTAGCCCCAGACCATTTTCAACACAATTTATGATGGTAGCTATGTAAAAATCAGGAAGCCCATTCACATAAAATCGTGCGTAGCGCGAAGGCTATTTTCCAGTTGAATAAATTGGCCAAGAAAATAGTCCACAGCATATAGGCCTAATTTCACAACGCATCAATGCTATTACTATTTCCCATGACCGTTTCATGGATTGTTGCGTCAGTAGGATTACCAAGTCACTGTTCCGAGTCGCAAGTGCTTCTCTGATTTTAACGTTTGACCCGACTCAACTCGAGTCCTTTTTATTTAATCACATCCGTCAGTCCGAAATCGAGTCGTTTTACGAAAAGGTCGCACCAAACCAAATCACAATTTTCAGTCACCAATCATCAACGGGTCATGTTATATAATCATGAACTAAAAATGTAACGTAGTAGCTGATCTTCTGCCGCATGGTAGCTTTTAAAAGTGATGTGATGGTGAAGTTTGTTGAGATTTCAGTGCTTGTTACAGTAGTTTTAGCGTGAATTTTGAGTTCTAAAAAAGATATATAGCACTTGAATAAATTGTTGAATACCTGAAATTCCCAAATGCCGTCGCGGGCCGCACAAAATGTTCTCGCGGGCCACGTGTTTGAGACCTCTGCTGTAGAACATGTTTACTTCAAGATAAATAAGGAATCGAGATAATTTCCCAGATCAGGGGGTTGAGGATCTAACCCAGTGGTTCTTAACCTGGGGGTAATTACCCCAAAGGGGTAATTTACCAATTTCTGGGGGGTAATTCAAATTTTTATACTTATAACGCTGCACTGAAGTATTTTCAAACGTAAATATGAATGTAGGCTAAGATATGTTTTTGCGAGCTTGTAGGCCTATATATTTCGTTTCACTTAATACACCATGCTTGCTGTGATATCATAGTAACCATTAGTGATTATGAATAACAGGGCCGAATGTAGTTCAGTGTAGTGCTAGGTAATTCTAATTTATTTCGCAGTAGTGCGGATCATATATTGTTGCGCATGCCGACAAATTGAAAGACAACAAGGGGCGTCTAAGTTTAGCTTTACACCTATAATGCAGTAACAATATCGTAGAAATATAGTTGCTATAGTATTGAAAAGTGTAGTGGTGGTCTAGTCTAGTCTGTAAAATTAAGTTTGAAATCATCAACATGCCTTTGAAGAAACGAGAGGAAGATTTTGGAACCTTCTTGTTCTCCTTCAAAAATGAATAACCAATCTTCGTCATAATGGCATTGAACCTTCTGATTGAATTTCCTTCAACTTATTGCTGTAAACGAGGGTTTTCTATCAAAACTGAATGATTTTGCGATTGACAATTACATGAGGGATGCTGTCGATTACTATCATACCCTTTGTTTATATTTGACCACTGGATAACACGAAAACAGCATCAGCCTTCGCATGGACTTGATATTTTTAACAGTGTAACTTTCAGTGTACATTAAGACGTCATCTTTGTGCTGTTCTTCGATTAATTGAGTGCAAGCTGTAATTTGTGATTTTTTGAAAATGGGTAATTGCATCCCGTCATTTTCTTCTTGGGTTTTTTCTTCTATGAAAAAGGTTAAGAACCACTGATCTAACCAATGATTGACTGTGCCAGTAAATTCGTGATGTGACATCGTCGACTCGAGAAGCGATCCTATATATGTTATGTTCTTGATCTTGTTTGAACAATAACTCATACGACGAGATTGCAATATGAAATCTGTATATTATCAGCAAAATAACTAAAAGGCAGCGACACGATCCTGAGTACATTTAAATGAAAGACCAGTAGACAACAGAACACAGGGTATAAATACGAAGCACGACACACGAGAAAATAATGATTGGCGGTAGTTACTAATCCTAGACAAATAAGAGACAGACGATACCAACGTAAAATGCACGAACATAACAGTCCTCCCCTGTAAGTTGAAAGTACAAAGTAATTTACGTTGGCCGATAGAAATCAGTTTGTGTCCCAATTCTAAGCGGATAACGTCTGCCCGAGGTTCGAGCAGGACTAGCTGCAGGACGTTGTGCCCTATCTCTGACCAATGGTTGCTCAGCTTGGGACTGTTGAGGCTGAGCAACGTCTTGTGTGACTGTATCATTACCAGTGGAAATCAAGCGTGGTTGGAGTTGGTTTTTATGCCTTCTCCAATACCTATTATCTGTTTTTATAATGTACACAACACGTCCCAGTATTTCCGTCACAACGCCAGCAGCCCACTTTGACCCGCGTCGGTAACTGCGTGCGCATACCAATCTCGAGGAACAAATCTCGAAATGAGTGACTGATCGTCCACGCGTAACGGGTTTCGATTTGTCGAAGGGCGAGCACAGACTTAACAAATTGCGCAGCTGCCGACCAGGTAACATATCAGCAGGCGTTTTCCAGTCTATGCCTGGGTGCGGTGCACATCGGTACGTAGCGAGAAGTGCTTGGAGCGCGAAGTTGAAATCTTTCCCCCCCAATTTGGTAGGTGATCTGTAATGAGGTCATTGGCGTAGCCAGGAGGGGACCCAAGGTGGAGTATTTTTTAGCAGATTTATTCAATTTGAGGAAATGCCGCACTCCGTGATGAAATGTCAACTTGGAATCGTGTGTGCCTCACGAAAGAGGTACTTCTTCTTGTTCAGTCTGGTACATTTGTGCGACTCCCACACCCGGGAGGTCACGAAATAACAAAATGCAACTGATGAAATAATTACAACGCCCGCCCACCGTAGATATAGCCTATTTCAATTTTGGGTTAAATCATTAAAGTGCCCGAAACTTTCGAAGACACTAATTCCCTTAGCTCTACCGGCAAATCTGATCACGTGGGCAATTACATGATATGCAATTACTAATATTACTGACAAAAGTCAGTCAGGAATAAGAACATTTTTTCTCGCTTCGTGCCCCTATATCAGACGTACGCGATAGCGGCCCTTTGGTCTACCATAACATTTTGTCTGTGGGTCTATAACTGATGTTTGATTTGTGTTTTTGTGTAACCGCCTTACTTATCACCGTGTTCTTGTGAAACCGCTTGATATGATCTGAGTGTGTCCACTTTATTCCGCGACTTCGTCATTATGCATGTACAATGTTGTTGACCGTGGTGCAAAAGGCCGTCAGGCGATAAGCACTAAATCTTTTTGCCTAATAAACAACAGCAATGACAACAATAACCTTATAAGTTGTGTTAGTCACCCAATAACGGCCCAAGAACATAGCTTTTTACTATCTTTTTTCAAATCTCTAAAACGGAGCGTCTTTTATATCATCAAATTTTTGCCTCCCCGAATTTTTTTTCTGGCAACGTCCTGAGTGAGGTCACTAGAATAGTACAATGTGAGTCCGTTAAATACAATGATATGTAAACCCCACGTTTCCTTAGCACGGGCAATATAGTAGATATAGACATAAAACGATTCGAGGGATAACGCAATGGTAGGTAACTTAATCATCAAATATTGTCGCGATGAAATATGTGGGCTGATTCTTTAATCGTGTGAAACACGACAATTTTTTTTCATTTTACTTAAATGGATGTCGCAAAAAAGATTCGTGTAGCAAGATGGTGTATGTATATTTAGCATTGTTGGAAGACCGCTCAACTAAACTGTATGTATTGCTAGGCCCATCGCTAGCAAATTTTTACTTGCTTGAAGTTATGTCACGACAGATATATTAAGAAATCAATTGAGATCCAGTAGACAGCTTGTACCCACTTCAAACGTATTAGAATCGCCCACTGATGCCACACAGCACTTATAACTGATTCAGTGAAGCGCACACCATTTTAAAGATGCATTGCAATGTCACCGCAGAAGTTGTATATTTTAGGGCGCATGCTACATATCCCTAGCCGTGGCAAGGCAGACCTATTTCAGATAAAACTTTCACAATAGCTGATAGTTCACGTTGCTAGTCCTCTACTCCGTTCTATGTCGTCGCAATCTGAGATGTTTCCATGAGATGAAATAAATAAACAAAGAAATCATTTCCATCTAAAATAAAGTATTTTATCGACATTTGGTTACTTGAAAATATATACTGAAATCATTTTGTATGCGCTGGATTTTTGACTAGCCCTCTCATGTGCATCACGATTCATCCAAGTGTGATTCTATGGTTTCGACAATCAGTGGTTCTAAACCGGGCGTCCGCGATGCATTTTTAAGGGATCCGTGAAATGTATTTGCAAAATGATCGATAACCTAATTTGTAATTTTCTAAGCTCGAGAAATCAGAAGGCAGTTTCGTTTCATAACTGTCATAACTTCAGGAATCACGTCATTAGAGAATGGCCGTCTGAGATGAAACATCCTATTCTGTGCAAACTCATTTTAATCGCCATGATGAGTAGGCCTACGTTACAAACCTATTGCTGTTTAGAGCCGTTTTGTAGGGGTTTGTGGAAAAGATAAAAATTTGGAATAAAAAGGTTAATCAAGGTAGCTTCTCAGTGTTTGTAATACATTTGCGATTTGAAGTTGCCCGTCGCAGCAAATTAGTGAACAGTCGTTTGAAATAATAATTCCTGAAGATCTTGCTAATCTGTATCACAGAGAGAGAGAGAGAGAGATGATGTTCTTTCTCGCCTGCACCATCGAGATGCTTTGGCGACGTAGTTGCGATACGGCCCCATGAGGTCATCTAGTCTGCGCCCCCGTTTTTTTTCTCCTCCATGCTATCCGTGATTGCTGAGCGCCTAGCAGGATAGCTGCGGATACCATTTTTCGAGTCTTTGGTATGACCCGGCCGGGGATCGAACCCACGACCTCCCGCTCGAGAAGCCGGACGCATAACCATTACACTATCTCGCAGAGATTGAAACCTCGCCACGGAATCCGTATTCTCATGCGATAGTCACAACTACTTTCCCGGAAGAACTTCAAGACAAGCTGCTGGATGGAAATTAGTAGGATGGACGGGATATGTTCATTGAAAAATATGTTAATTAATTTTGATGTAAAATATGTTGGTAACTTGCGGTCATAGCCAAATGCGTCGTCGGAAGGGTTACGCATTATATTTTCATATATGCCTCCACCTACCTTTGTGGAAAAGAATTTTTCGACTCTCGTTATATCAAATCAAAGGCGCGGATTTTCAAGACACGACCACGTATTTCAAGAAATGCAGCTGCACAATTCGCTCTGAAATCATGAAAGTCTCCACAATTTCCACATATGCTATGATGTTATTCTCATGAAAAGTCAAATCCTTGCTGTTCATCATTAGCCTGTACAGTTGATATTTACACAAACATGATATGTCGGTTGCACCATAATTGAGCTAAATTCGAAGTAAAATTACTGAAAATGGACACTGGACAGTGTATAAGCATTGACTAATATAGTCCACATAGTTCAAAATATAGTAACTCCCTTGATTTTCAAGTTTGTGGTAATCTTTTCGTTCTGCACATAGATCCCTGCTCATTTAAATGGAGGGGGACCTCTATCAGAGTGAAACATGAATAAGTCGGCGCTTGCGGCAGATCGCGTGTTGTGAATATGAGCATCATTACAGTACTGAAGATAGCTCTGCAGAGAGGAGGTGACTTGCGGCTGATTAATCTTATACACTACCTTGGCTAGTTCAAAGATATGAATGGTGATAGTAGCATTGGAGATATAGAACCGACTGGAAAAACAATGGAAACATTGAATTCGAGAAAATGTAGTATGAGCCTACGGACGATTTGCACGCAATACAGTCTACGGATACGATATGGAGTGGCTGGAACCCTATAAATCGTCGTTGGTTAGACATTTATGGCAAGTAGATATAGATCAGTGGTCGGGAACCTATGGCTCGCGAGCCAAATATGGCTCTTTTGGGTATAAAGTATGGCTCTTTGACATATTTTAAAAATTTTGTAATTTATTTTATTGATATTGCAGCAACTTTTTAGTAATTTTTTCATGCCAGCCAGAATAAATATTCTCGTGGTAGCATAACCATGTATTTGAGAGGTCAAAACAGTGGCGTATCCAGGTTTAAGGGCTCGGACCCCTTTACAAAATCCTCAAATTTAGGTTGCTGTAGCGCAAACGATAAACCCGGCATCGCGCGCCGCGTAATCTTGAATTGCACCATATGTAGAGTGATGAAAGAGAATAGCAGACATGGAGACGCCAACATGACAATGTAGTTTTTAAATGCACACTGCCTTCCTGATCTACGCCGAGAAATGAACTGCTGCCTTGGAAGTGACATTCCAATCAGTAATTCAAATTACAAACAACGCTTAGCTATCCACGTTCTTGATTGTTGATCAGCTTTCTAGTACTGCGGGTAAAATGTGGGCATGTAGTACAATGTCTAGGTTACCGCCATTGAATACCTTGAGAATTGAGAAATCGATCAATACTTAGATTTTCGGAATCAGTGCTATAGGTATGTTAGATAAATATCAGTTATTATCTGAGCTATTTACGATGAATTGCGCTCTCACAGGATGATTAGTAGCCTACGAGTTTTTACAGAGAAGATATGGCGCTCACAACGAAACCCATGTCATGAGTTCGAATTAGTACCACCATGACGTCACGAATTTGACATCGATGGCTCTTTGGGAGTTTAAATGGAAAATATATGGCCAACATGGCTCTTCAGACGAAAAAGGTTCCCGGCCACTGATATAGATCATTGGTGCGGAATGGATGTTCTGATGGCTGCCGTATAATTGCTGCATAACAATGTAGTCCTGGTTAAAGATATTTTAGTCTGTTTATTACAGTGGTCGAAAGCCTTTTTCGCTGAAGAAGACATATTTACCCTATATTTTGAAATATCAATGTCAAAATACTGTGATGTGACAATTAAGTATTTCTGACGTCATGGCTAAAAAAAACATGTTTCAAACGAGGGTCACGTTTTGAACATGTTTGTTTTGAATTGATTTTGTTTCTAATTCAACCCTAACTATCTGCATGCTATATTTCGTTCTAAGGGATATCTAAAAGGACTGTATATTCGAGAATCGAACTATTCTACATTTATATTATAGCGCCCTTGTTATTGACATCTCCATAGTTGATTCTTACCGCAGACAGTAGTTCAGTTATGCAGCGTATCATGCAAATGATTGATGCTAAAATTCAATACCTAGCTCGTGAAGGTTATAGTTATCTATAGTTTGAGATCCCTGAAGTTTTCAGAGCGGTAGTAGTACTGTATTTGTTATGTAGTTAGATGTGTGTTGTTGTAGATTTTTGTTCTCAGGGAAGATTTGCAGTTCTCGAAGGCTGGCAATATTATTCCTACTTTTCATTAAAAATCACTTGTAAGTGAGGGCGGGCTAATATAGACGATTCTTAGTAATGCAATATCGGTTATGTAAATAATAGGTACTGGTTATTATCTAAGTTTCCAACCTTTTCGTCTCGTGGACCCCTTGCCCGATATTTGAGCTCAAATTTCTTCCTATGAAAAAGTTGATTTTCCCTAAAAAAAGTGCTTTTTAACGCTCAACCATTTGATGACCGAGAAATACATGGCCAAACATATTCAGATATTCCCAAACTATTTTGAATGTGGACTGCAATACACTTTGGTAAAGCACCGCTAAATTTGACCTGTCTTTGCCGGTCGGGTAGCTACTGACGAAAACTAAATCACCGAGTTCGCTTGCTATGGCCTTGAGTTGAGTCGATGAATTTGTTATGTTTTTCACGTTAGCTCATAAGTTGGATTAAAAAGGTAAACATTTTCACCTGCGGCCTTGTGCTGAATTCGGCATGACTTTTTCCCACTCAGTAGCAATTTTGTCGAGAGGATGTCACGGGCCCCAACGAAATCGTCTCACTTTAACCGGGGGTGTGATATCTACGGAAGTCGTTTAAACATACACATAGCTAAAATCCGCCAAATAAACATACAATTGTGAAGAACTAGTTTCATGCTTAACTTTTCTAACCATAAAAATCTAAAAACCTTGTGAACCCAGTACATCTTCCGATATAACCCTAAAGCCAGATTCCCCCTAAAAATTCAAAAATTCCCCCTGATGGGGGAACTCCCCCGGTTGGGAACCAGCGTTTGTGTCATATACCCGTGTGAACTACCCGCAAAATGCTTTGAAAAACAGATATCGGCAGTATGCGGCGACCGAAAAAGCTAATTTCAGATAGCAAAGATCCTAATTTACACCAATGTTTTGTTATATACCCCAAGGGTGCGCCACGTAACGCCCGAGGGCCAAATGTAGCAAGCAGGGAAAAATTGTTGACCTTCGACAATTTTGAATGGTGTGCACCGGTGCACCGTACAAAAAGTTTTGTTATCTACCTTGCAACGTTTGAGCTAAGGCAGGGGTTCTCAAAGGGTGGGCCACAGAGCATTTTGAGGAGGGCCACGAGGCTATTTAGAAAATTTTAGAATTAATGCAAGTTTAGTTTTATTAGTTATGTTAAACGCTAAAAATATATTCATAAACTTTCCATCCGACTTTGATGAGACGTAGTGACACTCACGGAGTCAGCATGTACCAGTCGAAAACGGGAGAGACAAACGGCGGCTTTTTCCACTGGCTATGACAACCTATGGCTAACAGCAACTAAAATAATTTCGAGTATATGATAACTGGACGGTAATGCCGAAGTAACCAAGTATTCTGGCTGGGTCATATGTCGTATGCCGTCAAAAAGGGGGTGCAATAAACTCGGAATGAAGTGTAATTGATGTATAGATTTACTGTACTTCGGCAAATCGTATTATTGTAGGACAAAAATAGTCATATTTGAAAATTATTAGCAACTTCTGGTGAAGGTATACTGCACCACCGCAACGAATCGTAATGGATGAGGATTTAGCGGAGCGCATTAATCTTTGAAGTCGGTTTAAAATGTCCGGCCTGGAAATCATTGAACATAATGTAAGAGTCACATAAATTGATTGTATCGTTGGATTGAATATTCTGACATTGCAACTTCAGTTGGTTTGGTACAAGACATACTATGTGCATTGTACAGCATGCATATTAAAAAACTCTTTCTCCACTTCTCTGTAGTACTAGCACCCCGTTCATTAATGAATTGTTTGAAGCTGGTCCAGAATGATTATATTATTCCCCACAATAGTGGAACTAAAACCCGAATCACAAAGTGGATGCGGGAATTTGATCATTGTGTTTCGCGACGCGAATGGAGCAGCGGACGATCATGATATACACAGGAGTTTTAGCCTATGATCTACGAGGGCAGTAACTGCCGCACCCAAACTCCTAATTGGGGGAGCTCAAAGGGGCCCAAGATTATTTCGTTGGTCGTTTGTTGGAGGATATTTATTCAACTCGAAAATTTTCGTCGCGCTTTACGCGATTTCATGTCCCTAGAGGTGTAGATTTAAATATCATCAGTAAATTAAGAGAAAATGCTCATATTTTAGATAAATAGCCATATCGTCGCAGTCGGCTACCACGCATTGAACAGGATGAAGACTCTAAGATAAGAGGTGGGCCACAGCACATTTTCAAACCTGAAAATGGGCCACGACCAAGAAAGGGCTGAGAACCCCTGAGCTAAGGTAAATAAGAGAACGGACTATACATAGTTCTGAAACATGTATGTTCTGACTTTCCACTTGGTTATTTCGACGAAATGTACAGGATTGCCAAAACTTTAGCTCTATATTCACCGAAATATCCTTCCGCATTGAATTCGTGACATCCACTATTCTCCATAGAAATGACTACACATACTTAGCTATCCCACATTTGCAATTTGCCATGTTTTTTTTGCTCTGAAAGAAATCTGCCACGAAAGCGACATTCTTGCATGTTACAGTTTTTAGATGATGAGAGGTCAGTATTTTGCATTCATTCTGTGGAAATAATGACGTGCAGCATATGAACGATTTGTTCATTCTATAACCACGAGAAAACGAATAAGAAGAGCTGTTTGAACCGGCGAAAATCCGTTCGTGGGCTTCCATTCCTATTGTCAAAGTGAATTCACAAATACCAAAATTCGGAAATATCAAGGGCTGTCTGTAATATTACATCGCGCTGGATCTTATAAATCCATGACGAAGACTGAATGATAATATAAAAGTAAATTATAGCTGAAATCGGTGGAATTTGACATGGCGTATGAGGTAAGCCTGGAACAAGGGCTAATGTTGCGTTAATAAGTTATATTGAATATTACTCCAAAGAATATGATAATAATGTCTGCAAATATTTTTTTCATTTTATCGTCGATTTGGAATTTCCGAAACTGTCATATTGTCTTCTACGTTGAGAAAATGCTGCTAAAGATTTGGATTCGATGACTCGCTGTACATCAAAACATCATATGTTTCGGGCGGTACTTGATGTCGTGACCTCCCCCCACAACGCAAAGACAATGAAGTGATCGCCTTGCTTCTCAACAGTAAATATTACTAAGTATCCGGAGGAAGTAATACTAGAGCTACTATGTTCTACAACGCCATATGCTATTTGCAGGAACTCGGTCACGTGATTGGCGGCGCGTAGAAACTATCCACTATGGCTTATCGGGAAAGAGACTAGAGCCTGCTAGCCAGTCGATAGTTGCTATGAGCAGCCAATCACGTGACGAATTTTTGTGAATAGCCCACTTTGGAACCTTTCGTATAAAATGAAACGTTGCGTTAATCCCAGTTAAAGATGCAAATAGCAAAATCAAATGAACATCCCCATCATAATGAACGAATGGGATAGGTCTCATAATCTTAAAGAGATCATATTTTCAGTTAGTCATATACATCATGTACGTAAAGGGTTCTCTCTCTGGGGAAAGCGGGTAACTTCATTATTTTGGCTCTGTGACAATTTTTTACAACGATGTTGCACCGTTTTTGGTGACTATAGCTGAGGTCGACTCCAAAATTATGGTGTACTTCTCGTCATCTCATCCGTGTAAGCGGTTCTTAATATAGAGCCTAGAAGTAGGCCTAGGTCGTGCTACAAGTTGGCAGCTACGGAAACAACAAAAAAGAAATATCGGCCTGGTATTAATGACCATTGTCGTCGAGAAACACCATGCATACCATAGACAGACAAACCGTGTAGTAACTAATGTGACGATGACAACAAGGAAGGTTTGGTAACTTCATATGATTTTAATTGTTACGGCAGAATTTTCTACATTGCCTTTATTATTAATCTAGATTACGTGAGGTAAGTAGTCTGCGTAATCGCGGCATATCAATTAACAGGCTTGAATGAAAACTAATTTTCGGTTTAGTTTATACAGTAATAGTTGACGAAGAATTATTTAAAAGTAGCTTTTATGTTTTAAATGCCAAGTAACTTTTCGCGGGCCGCTCAGAATAGCTCCGCTTCCTGCCAACATGCGATACATCCAGTATATCCTGTTTCCAAGAATAGTGTAAACAACTTCTATCACCGTTGAAGGTATTTAAGACATATACGTATAATGTCGCCAACATTTCATCGAACATCGTCGCAACGATCTTGACAAGGTGTGGAAAGTATTTCTTTCTGAATACTCGGGATTTTACGCTATAGCCCGAGTTGATCTCTGTTGATTATCGCTGCCCATATTACGTATATAGCATGTAATAAAAGCAACGATGATATGCATTCATGTTTTCAGATGAACGCCAAACTGCTAGCTATCCTTCTTATCCTGGGTTTGGTTTTGACTGAGTGTTCGGCAAAACGGATCTGGAAAC
Organism: Botryllus schlosseri; assembly: GCF_051294905.1. NCBI lineage: Eukaryota > Metazoa > Chordata > Ascidiacea > Stolidobranchia > Styelidae > Botryllus > Botryllus schlosseri. The sequence goes on along the minus strand of NC_137247.1, from coordinate 21,232,153 downwards.
GATACGGTGGATGGGGCCGGCGAATCCGTTTCCGTGGTCGCAGATTCCGCAAATTCCGCCGATTCCGCAGACACTATTATATCGGAGATGAAGGTGAGATGCAAGTCGCTTCAAATGCATGGATATTCATTCGTAGCATAACTTATTGTACTGTTCTACTATAATGTTATCCGCTCAAGGTAGCTACGTCACTTACAATGCGATTCACAAGACACAGAACAACGTAATGAACAGATAGGATTACGTCTAAGCTATCAAGTATACGGCCATCATTTTATGACGTCTTTCCTTTCTTATTTCCAATTTTCCCCAACTCCATCTTTATTCGGGCTTTTGCGGCGAAGAAGCCGTACAAACAGCAATTAGGAGTGGGGGAGACTAGATAAACGTCAAAGACTTAGACAAGTGCTACTGCTGAGACTCGAGACATGATTTATCGCGTTGATGCGGTTGATTTGCCAGCTACTCTAACCTCCCCAGTCCAATACCCTTAACGCTTGTCAAGTTCGTCCTAGTGAAGCCTGAATATTCGTACGATTCGTGATTTAGATTTACGTCTATCAAATTCATTATGTAGATATTTCGGAATTGTTACTCCATTTCCACATAGGTACCTCCTCTGAACCTCACACAGTAATTTAACAGACCAACGGTGAAAATTAATTCTTTCAGAAATGAACCAGATAAACGAGGACGGATCGGAAATATTCCGAGACATCTTTACGGAAGACCTGGAATAAAAAAGGACCCCGCTTTTCATCAAAAAGGTATTGTTTAATCACCCTACCAGAATATTTCAGTAGACGAGAAATCAAATTTGGAATGCAACATCAATGCTTTTAATCACCCTTTACTGTTCGTCTTTACAGGTTGAACTGGAACTACACGACCCTTACTTCCTAAACTTGAATATCCATTGTGCATGTCTATTCAATGGTATTTCTGAAATAAAATACTGCAACAATTGGACGTTATTATATTCGTTGCTAGTTATAATGTGGAGATGCTGTCGATTACTTTTACATCTTGAGAAATTGGGGGTCGAGATCACTTCTAAGATTCGAGCTCCGATTCGCAAACTGTGTGCCGCCATATTCTCAGGTGGGCCGCGAATATTTTGGAAAAAAACCGTGTAAATATTTCAAATAAGGAATGTAGTCAGGCGTATGCGACTTTAAAGCGTTCTAGCTCAGCGTTTCTCAAACTTTTTCAGATACACCCTCTTGATTATTGCACCCTCACATGAAAAAGAATTATACGTAGCGACCACAATGTTTGCAAACTCAAAGCATAGTTTGCTGGCATGGAAGGTTATGACTGGGGCGATATTTTGACTTAAAAAACGAAAGATTGTGACTTAAAAAATCAAAATATTGACTTTTTTACGCAAAAAAAGCTTAATTTTGACAAGATATTAACCTCACGTATGCAAATTAGGTGTTTGTGCACATAATGTGAAAATTGTATCATTTATCTTCATTTCTGATTGGCACTGACTGTTCTTACGAAGTAGTTTTGCCTGAAAAAAACGTTTGTGACTTTAAAACTGACAAATTTTTACATGAAAATTGTATTTGAGCGAAATCTGTCCCTATGAAGAATTCAAGTAGTTACATCACGTATTATGTTAGAAATAATTAAAATTTGTTATAGTACAACGGAAGATACTTCCCTACATTCCCGGGTTGAAAGTGTCTGTCCTTACTAAGTAGCATGCCAGAAATGGAAAAAGAACGTTCAACAGAAGCAGTTGTTTGCTGACAATACTGAAGTTATCCGTACACTGCTGATGACACACCGTGTTGCTTCATTCCGACAATGCTGTTTACTTCACAATTTTTCATCATGCGCTTCTTGATATAAGAATCATGCAATGCCCAAGAAGTCTTGCTTCTGTTAAGATATTGCGGTACGTTGACCATAACAACATATCAACCTATTTGTTTCATTTTGCCGTTTATGATTCACAATGAGCAGACAACGAACCGTCTACAACACTAGGCCTATAAAGTAGGCTACAAGCTGTAAAATATCGGTTGATAAGTTCAACGACAGTGCAAAATCTACGATACAAACGAAATGCGGGGATCAGGGAATTCTGACTTTGTGAACAATTTTGACAATTTTTTGACTGATTTGGTCATGCCTAAAAAATCGCCCTAGTGACTGACAATGACTGATGAGGGACTAATTCTGCCATCAAGTGGGTGTCATAAGAGTGGCATGCTACAAAATTTATCTATTTGGAGTGGCCATTTCGATTTAAATCGTTTTTCTCATGTTCATAATGTATATGTAAATTTTATTCCGCTCATAGCCCTGGAACTCCCACAATCAGCCTCGAATTTTTCATTGTTATGGAGATCGGCATTGGGACGCAACGATGCTGTCTGGCGAAACGAGAGAGTAGCTCAAGAGAAAAAGAGCCAGACAGCATTGTTGCGTCCCAATGCCAATCTCCGTAACAATGAAAAATTCGAGGCTGATTGTGGGAGTTCCAGGGCTACGAGCGGAATAAAATTTATATTTTCGTAATCAGTGCAGAGTCAGCTTTCGATTGATACCCGTTTTACTAAATTTAATGCTCGGAAAGCCGGTCAAAAATGACCGTCAAATTGTCTGTAGCCAAATTGAAATTGTGACGTGATACAATTTCACTGAGGCGTGAGATTTGCCTGTGTCGACACCATATAGGACACTATGGTTTTCCTGACTTGGGCAGGACGTAACTATTGTTTTGTGCCGATACTCGTGCGAAGAGATCGCAACCTTATCATTACGGTTATTCACGTGTTCGTTGCAGCGATGAGCGGACTGTGATATTTTCCAGTCCGAGTTCACTCCTGAAAAATTTCAATTTCGTCCAACTCCATCCAAATCCAAAATGTTTTCAAAATCTAAAGTCAAATACTATGACTGATAACACGTTACAGAGAATAATTGAGCTTCATGTTTCAATGGAATCCAGGTCTGAAATACACAACATGTAGGCTACGATTCTTCCCTTCTCCAGTATGTCTATATACTCCACACTACACATTGAAGTCATCTTCATTCGGCGTCGGACAAAAACACAGCTTGGATTCCCACGAATCATTAGGGATGACGTTAAATGAAGAGGCGGTACTGGATCGTTTAGGTAAGCTCTCGTCTGTTGGTTACATCGCATTGTAGTTTGTGATTTTCCTGGAACACTGTGTGTCTTGAAGGGGTAAAATAATAGAACAGCCACTATATTATGCTGTGAAGAAATATTCATGAATCGAAAGCGACATTATCACCTTCATCTCCGACGTAATAGCGTCGTCTACGAGAGCTGCGGGATCTACGGGATCTACGGCCACGGATACGGATACGGATCCGTCGGCCAATATAGCGATGTTTCCAGCTGATTCGTCCTGCCGAAGACTCGGTCAAAACCAAACCCAAGAGGAGAACGATAGCGAGCAGTTTGCCGTTCATCTGTAAACATGAATGCAAATCATTCTAGCATATTCCTCATGTGCTCTCTACATAATATCGAGTGTGACTAGCAACGACCAGAACAAATCAACCCAGACCACAGCGGCGAATTCCAGCTATGCAGAAGGAAACAGCGGTTTGCTCACTTTATTGCGATCTTTGCGACCACGTTCGATGAAGTATTGACTACCTCCCGATACTATTAATTAAATACCTTCAACGAAGATAGAAATTTCTTATACTTTTCTCGGAAACATGATATGCTGGAGGTATCACATGCTGGCAGCTTAAGGAAATTATTAGGAAGGAAATTATTTGACACATCCGTCTACAGCGACACACATAAACATAAATTGTTGCTGAGTGACGTGACATACTTTGAACACGCTGGCATATGCTTGCTCTGAACGAGCTGTACCACGTTGGTCTCAGACCTCGACCGATATCACGATATTCGCTCTGTCCGATTTCCACATGATGGCGCAGTGGTATAATCCGCGGCTGCAACACCAATGGGTGCGGGTTCGAGTCCGACCGAGGCCGACTTCCGAATTCCGATACCTAAGTGTTGGAGGTTTACCCAGGCTCCTCCTCGACACCTCATCTGCGTTAGCGGTGTCATACAACAAGCCGAGAGGTGGGCCGTGCTATAAGTCGGCAGTTACGGCAAATAAGAAGAATATCGGCCTGGTGTAAACACAATGACAAACACCATGAATACCACAAAACAAAAGCAAAGAAAGAGGTTGGCGGCACGGCCATCCATATTGATTAGAGACATAAAATATCATAATTTTGACTGGTTTTGAAATTACAATGTAATCTAGCCGGCTTTCTGAATTGATATACAGTCCATGATGCATGTCGGCAGATTTCAAATAATACTAAAGTAATAATACTAAAGTAATAATACTGGTTTAAAAATGTCCGAAGTAGTCGAAGCACCATAAAGACCCAAACAACAATAAAGACAACGACCTAAGCTCATGGTAAATGTCCCAATGCTGCAGGTATTGTACAAACTATATAAAAGTATTCTATAACTTGCCACGGCCTCTAATATGTGAACAAAACAAAATTGGTTTTGGATATCAAAGGGTGATCGGCCAAATAACTGTCTCCGGGACCCACCTCTACGACTGCGCATTTGACTACTAATCATATATGCGCGAATATTGGAGGTTATCTATTGTCAGTGAGTAGTAGTTATGATCGCTCGCGATTCGTAATGGGGCTCTTATGGGTGCACCCGACCGGTGCCGCGAAAACTCGTCCTGAACCGGTGACCCTTTCAGACCCCCCTTCCACCCGACCGGTGCCTGGGTTTGTATAGGCATCTCTCGACCGGTAACCCTTTTCGGTATAGGGATCACTCAACCGGTGCCTCGAAACTCGTCTTGAACCGGTAACCCTTTTCGGTATAGGGCTCGCTCATGACCTGTCGTGAAAACTCGTGTTGGTGACTCCACCCTTTTCGAGTCCCTATCGCTGATGACCTGCCGTCTCGTCGATGATACCAACCTTTCATGTATACGTTGTGTCGATGACCTGCCTGATAACGTTACGGGTATAGGGATCTCCGGTGAAGTGGTGTTGAATATTAAGTATAGTAAAGAGTGACGCCATTACTTAGTATGTATATTCAAAAATATTATATATGACCGATTCCAGGTAATCCTAACGTTTACGGTGAATGCGACTTCAATATATCGTTATTCTTATGGACGCGGCGGTGATTCGTACTTTCGGTTATAGACTGCGGGTGACATGTCGTACTTTCGACAAAAAAGGTGTGAAATAGTTTGCTGATTCTAGGAATCACTCGCAAGGTAATATTTTGGTAATTAGTTTACCACAGAGCCGGCGTAGACGACGATTCGAATACCAACAATAGCCGCGTTCACATACTAACACTCCAAAAAGGTGTGAAATATTTCCTACAAACGCTCGCAAGATAACACATCAGAATAGCCATCTCTCGCGGTTTGGTGTTACAGAGGTAGGAATTACGCACAAGTAATATTTTGGTAATTAGTTTGCCACAGAGCTGGCGTAGACGGTGATCCCAATACCAGCAATAGCCGCGTTCACAACTAACACTTCAAAAAGGTGTGAAATAGGTTGCAAATCCCACGATCGCTCACGAGATAACACCTAAGACATAGCGATCACTTGTGACTTGCTGTTACATACATTCCAATCGCCACAATGTAATATTTTGATAATCAATATGTCAAAGAACTGGATTTCAGTGGTAAAATTTAATAACTAACGAACAACAGAACCGTCGCAGACGGTGATTCGAATACCGACAAATTTTCACTTATTTCTGACCCAACCCTAATCCTCTGTGAAGTTGACGCTTATTCAAAAAGGTGTGGAATAATTGTAAAAATCCTACGTCGCTGACACGATAATGCATCAGACATAGCGATCTAGTTATAGTACGGTGTCGGAATCCATTCGTGAGATGTTCTATAGGTAAATTGAGATAATCCGAAAACGAAATATTTGGACTTTGACATAGTCTGAATTGAAATAGATTGACAAACATGACCACCAACTTTCCCGCAGTCCCATTTCGATATTATATGCACATTGATTTGAAACAAGTAATGAAACATTGCAACTCTATTCGCGATCCCGCTTTCCGTTTGTCAAAGAGATATTTTAACATCTTACCATACTCAAAAGAATTCTTCACAACATTAACAATTGTTAAAAATCTAGTTTTCACTTACTTGATTATATCACTACAACTCACAAACTCGAATTAATTCATCCTGGCTGTATTCGTATGATCGGTCTTTTTTATTCGATTGTAAAGGCCGTTACTATTCTGAAGACAAAGTATTTACTAATCGGTACATATACGATTTGACTTGGACATATTATATTTTGAGTATACGAGATTTGAATGTCCAAACAATAACTGAGAATTAATTTATCACAATTAAATCCGTATATTACAGCGTAAAAGATATTGGGGTGTCAGCAACTCTGTACGGTCGTAGTTACAACCACATTAACTAATCTACCCAGGCAACTCGTCATGATCATTTCTGAAATCAACACAAACACGACCACTGACTTGAGTTAACCGCGATACAGCATCAAGTTTTAAATCCGCTTGCAGCTGACGGATTATTCGAATGCATCGATGGAGAATATTATTGAACTCGCCGGTATTGTTACTTCAACAAATTACACCGACTGCGAAAGTTAATATCGAATGGTAAGACTTGATCACATATTTGTTGATCACAGACATGACAAAAAAACATTACCGAGATTTTATAAACTAGTCATATTACTCTACACATCCATCAATATCAAAATGCGAGTCATCCAATTTTTCTACTAAAGTAACATTGCACTTTCGGATTCGGTATAGTCATACAAATTGTATTAAATCCAACATCAAAACAAAAGGATTTTTTTTTTTAGTTTATTGAAATCAAATCATTCGTCTTCGACTTGTGCTTTTCTAGATTGCACGCAACAATTCGTTACGAATGAGCTGTAACCAAAGTTAAGAATTCTTTGTGTCCACAGATATAGAAGATGAATATAGCTAACACAATCACGAATCGACGTTTCAGAGTATTTCACGGATGTAATAAACTTGTTAGTGTCGCCTATCTAAAAGTATGCATGCGTTCGATTTCCATACCGACTGTTGCGATGTTTAGGATTCGCTTACAATGACCAAGAGTGAGGATTTAACATCAATGTCGTTACTGGGGGTATTCACAACAGAGAATCGAAACATTACACAGTGTGAAAATATATCTTTGATATCAAAGCACTATCCCAAGTACACGATTAATACTCAACTCCGTTCACACTTTCTATAGAACGTGCTAAATGTAAAATATCACGAGGTTGCACTCTAAGACTTTGATCATTACAAAAGTAAATTGAATATGTTTGCTCGACGCATTCATTTCAACTAGAAATGTCTAGTGCACAACAATCGTAATATTAAGGAAGTACTTGCTACACTGTAATTCACTAAACGCGTTTTGCATTTTTGTTCATTTGTAGCATTGATTGAAATTGTTTTTTGAACCCTCAAATAATAATTCCCGACATGAAACCAAACCGCTGAAAGTCGTTACCAACACAAAGAAACACTTTGTACGATGTTTGCAAAATGTACCCTATGGTTAGGTGTACTAGAATTATTTGTGTAACACATACACCGACAATGTAATCGAAAATTTTTCCGTTGTCTTTCGCTAAAGTAAATGTCATCACAATACTCTGTCACTAAAGATCTTACTTGTATCTGATTGAATCACCGATAATTAACTCGCTAAATCAAACCATAAGGAAATTTCACTCACTCATCAGATATGAAACAGCGTCGCTTAATCGGTGTAGATCGTTTTTCTAAATGCAAATCATACCTGACCAACAGAAAACAATTTTCACTCACCTTGTAATGAAACCAAGTGGTGGACCTTCGTTCAATATTTTGTTTGTGTCAAATACTTTGCAATAAACACACTGGAGTGGTCGAGCTTTACATCAGCAGACTGTAATCTGTAAATCAAGCTTACATCCGACTTGTAACTGTATCGTTTACCTAACCGAGTTGTATGCACAGTTTGATATTTTTTGTTATTTGGTAATTGCTGAATATACTACTTCGAAATACTCCCTTGAACGTAATTTCCATCATCGTAATAATCGAAGTACATTTGTGTCGAATTCGTAACAGCCGACTATGACATGATAAATTTTTGACAAGTTATGCTTGGAAGATTGGTTGTATATCACGAAAAATAATTACCGCTCATATTGATACTGTTATCCGTTGTTCGGTATTTTCAAACGAGTAAAATTTATTACTTGAGTTACTCTGCTTAATGCAAATGTAAACACAACCGTCTTTCAACATCGCCAAGACATCGATTCAAAGTATACAATCAAACGCAACAAGTTTTACTTTTGTAGGTTGTGTATGGTTATCCTGCATAACTCATTTCTTACCAAAGCCATATGAAATATATTCATGTTACACGAAAATATTCGCTCATGCTACAAACCTGTACAATGATTGGTGGTGCTTTCAAACTGTTTCGATACCTCAAGAACTTTATTGTCTGAATGGTTGTTCATGTATCGTAATAATCAAGTAGTTCAACACAGAACTAGTATTAACAGAAACACCAGAGTTGTTTACACAAAAGTTTGTATGTGTACAGTATACGAATACCATGTGTAAGTCCAGCACAATTGTGGTATCCATACGAGTTTAGTTAACACAATTTACGACACCGAGGTCGCGTCATCTTTCGTAAGACAACAAACCAAGGCTTCAGGATATGTCCATGTCATAGCAATGAATCGGCTACTCCAACAACAGAGTGCATATGTTTTCTAGTTACGGTGCTTACATCCTACACACAAATCAATCTACTTTGCTAACGAAAAGTGGTGGGTCATCATATGGTTATCCTCACTAGTAAAACATACTATCATACAAAATGGTCGTTATAGTTTGCACACCAACGGTACATCGTACAAGTAACAAGTCTCGAGAATCCAGTTATTCAAAAAACGTGAAAGTATTTCTACACCAAGTCGTTATGTTGACGAAAGCGTATATTGTAATATCATGATCGATTTGCATTCGTTGGTCACAAACTGTCACTACTCTAAATAATTATTTTTCACTCAAACACAAACGCATACTTGTCACCATTCGTTTTCATCAAGTACGAGTTCAAGAAACTTACTACGACATGAATTTTTATTTTTATGTTGTGTAAATAGGTATTAATTAATTCGAGTAACACTATATCAACATCATCGAGTTGTGCTAATAGATTTACATGTGGTCTTGTGGTTTTCGTCGGGACATACAGCACGAACTAACTGTAGACTCCTCTCTGTTGTACAGCTACTCGGTAATCGAAATGCATTAACATGTAAACAACGATCTTGTTTCGTCACACCAAAAATATGTTCACTGTCGCGATACTCCGCACAAGACGTGCATAGCCTTTTCACACTAGTAATTGTATACCAACGTCAAGCGATAACGTTTAACAAGACCAACGACACTGAACCCACGACGTTTACCTATGTAAAATTACCACTTTCACTTGCCAGTCCATCGTTTACCTGACTAAACATATTATTTTCCTTTGGAGATCTGATGTTTACCCAGAGTAAGAAACCATTTTCACTTGGAAATATATTTTTTCCTTGGCTAACAAACCTTTTTTCACTTGTAAATATGTTTTTTCCTTGGCTAACAAACCTTTTTTCACTTGGAAATCTATTTTTTCTCTGGTTAACAAACCTTTTCCCCGGGTAACAAACCTTTTTCCCAGAGCAACAAGCCATTTTCACTTGGTGGTCCGTCGTTTACCTGGTAAAAATATCATTTTCCTTTGGGGATCTGGCGTTTACCCAGTGTAACAATACATTTTCGCTTGGAAAAATGCTTTTACCTAGAGTAACTAATCATTTTCTCCTGGGTAACAATCCCCTTTCGTCTGGAAACTATCATTTAACTGAGTACCAATACCGTTTTCACTTGGAAATACATTTTTTCCCTGGGTAACAATACCATTTTCGTTTTGAAAACTGACAACCACACCGGTCAATTTGATATTTTTGTATATTGTTACAACGAACAGTGACGGAAATATACACAGACTACCGGTTTCAGAGTACACCCCATCGGTCGTATCACGTCAATATCATCGGTTAACCACATATAATATACTCTTGTACACCGAAATGCACGCTTTGGAAAATTGGACAATAGGCTGCGATAGTTCTGTGATGTCCAGGTTCGTGCTTTAGATTTTCCAGAGTCAAAATGTCTGAATAAAACACCTCCTCGACGACGGTTGGTATGTGGATAACGGTGTTCGGAAAACGGTTGGATTTATGTCACCCATCGCGATAACAATTCCAGGTCGAGTTTTCCTCCCGCATGTTTACTATATTGTATCTTGATTGGTCAATGTATGTCTCGACATTCAGTTTGAAATCGGAAATGATAAAGTATGTAACCGGATCCGGATATCAACTCTGAATCGATAAACCAATGAACAATATTCAAAGTAAACATGTTACACCCTGTGTTTCCACGAAAAAATACCATCCAGACATACGTCGCGCTTGTTTGCCCGCATCAGTATACGGGCAAATGGAGGTGTGTGACATTGCATGCAATGTGTTGGTATACAAACATCGATCCACAGACATTATCATAGCCGGTAGTTTTGATGTAGATCGAATGTCACCCGATAACAATACCAATAAGCCACATTGCAATGACTCCGGGTCTGCGCTATTACATCGATATTTCGACACCGTTCACCGATTTACTCGATGGTGTTATCGTGTTGTTACATTGCAAGATAGTCATGACCCTATCTCCGGACAGATCACCCAGACCAATTGGATACATCGGTCGATATCCGTCGTGTTGTCGACACCAAAGTTTTCTGCTGAGACTGCAGCGTTTGACCAATGTGAACTATCGAAGTACGGTGCTCGAAATGATTGCGATCAGTCTTTCAGTCACGATGCATGGATGTCGCTACTCCCACATAACGACTCCAGATAAATATCGCGAACAGTGATTCTGAAAATCTCGGACTGATACTGTGATCCAATAAGGTATGTTTCTGTGAAGACTGCAATCGTACACCACAATAGAACACTACCTCTTGGGATTTCACTCGCAATCATAAAGCACATCATCGTAAGGGTCCGGCTCGTCCGGTGACATTTCGAAACGGTCATCGCTACAAGAGATCGGGTTGGTCTCGTCATATCGGTAGCATTTTGACACTGTCATCACCACGAGGTTATTGACATCGATTCAGTTGGGCATGTCAATCCGTTTTACAAGTACCGTTTTTCGAGTCCCTGTACCATAGTGTTACGACACAGGCAAGATGCATCGGTGGAAATAATAAAACACGGAAGGTGCACTTTGGTGTTATTTGACATGGGTTTTACACCTGAAGAACCTTACATTCGAGCGATACATTGGAACGACGCTTGTATTATTGACGTCGAAGGAACAGAAATGTATCGATTTATTGGTTTCGTACATATCCAACAAAAACTAAGGTATATGCTTGTGCACGGTTCGCATATTCGACTGTGAACACTCTATGCTGTATAGCGCACTTTCACCGTCGAGCGAATAACCCGTGTTACGGTTCCATGTTTGTGTGTCTGTATGTCATGCTTCAGATTGACTCAGAGTCATTGCAATGTGGCTTATTGGTATTGTTATCGGGTGACATTCGATCTACATCAAAACTACCGGCTATGATAATGTCTGTGGATCGATGTTTGTATACCAACACATTGCATGCAATGTCACACACCTCCATTTGCGCGTATACTGATGTGGGCAAACAAGCGCGACGTATGTCTGGATGGTATTTTTTCGTGGAAACACAGGGTGTAACATGTTTACTTTGAATATTGTTCATTGGTTTATCGATTCAGAGTTGATATCCGGATCCGGTTACATACTTTATCATTTCCGATTTCAAACTGAATGTCGAGACATACATTGACCAATCAAGACACAATATAGTAAACATGCGGGAGGAAAACTCGACCTGGAATTGTTATCGCGATGGGTGACATAAATCCAACCGTTTTCCGAACACCGTTATCCACATACCAACCGTCGTCGAGGAGGTGTTTTATTCAGACATTTTGACTCTGGAAAATCTAAAGCACGAACCCGGACATCACAGAACTATCGCAGCCTATTGTCCAATTTTCCAAAGCGTGCATTTCGGTGTACATGAGTATATTATATGTGGTTAACCGATGATATTGACGTGATACGACCGATGGGGTGTACTCTGAAACCGGTAGTCTGTGTATCTTTCCGTCACTGTTCGTTGTAACAATATACAAAAATATCAAATTGACCGGTGTGGTTGTCAGTTTTCAAAACGAAAATGGTATTGTTACCCAGGGAAAAAATGTATTTCCAAGTGAAAACGGTATTGGTACTCAGTTAAATGATAGTTTCCAGACGAAAAGGGATCGTTACCCAGGAGAAAATGATTAGTTACTCTAGGTAAAAGTATTTTTCCAAGCGAAAATGTATTGTTACACTGGGTAAACGCCAGATCCCCAAAGGAAAATGATATTTTTACCCAGGTAAACGACGGACCACCAAGTGAAAATGGTTTGTTGCTCAGGGAAAAGGTTTGTTACCCGGGGAAAAATATATATTTCCAAGTGAAAAAGGTTTGTTACCAAAGAGATAAAATATATCTCCAAGTGAAAAAAGGTTTGTTAGCCAAGGAAAAAACATATTTACAAGTGAAAAAAGGTTTGTTAGCCAAGGAAAAAATATATTTCCAAGTGAAAATGGTTTCTTACTCTGGGTAAACATCAGATCTCCAAAGGAAAATAATATGTTTAGTCAGGTAAACGATGGACTGGCAAGTGAAAGTGGTAATTTTACATAGGTAAACGTCGTGGGTTCAGTGTCGTTGGTCTTGTTAAACGTTATCGCTTGACGTTGGTATACAATTACTAGTGTGAAAAGGCTATGCACGTCTTGTGCGGAGTATCGCGACAGTGAACATATTTTTGGTGTGACGAAACAAGATCGTTGTTTACATGTTAATGCATTTCGATTACCGAGTAGCTGTACAACAGAGAGGAGTCTACAGTTAGTTCGTGCTGTATGTCCCGACGAAAACCACAAGACCACATGTAAATCTATTAGCACAACTCGATGATGTTGATATAGTGTTACTCGAATTAATTAATACCTATTTACACAACATAAAAATAAAAATTCATGTCGTAGTAAGTTTCTTGAACTCGTACTTGATGAAAACGAATGGTGACAAGTATGCGTTTGTGTTTGAGTGAAAAATAATTATTTAGAGTAGTGACAGTTTGTGACCAACGAATGCAAATCGATCATGATATTACAATATACGCTTTCGTCAACATAACGACTTGGTGTGGAAATACTTTCACGTTTTTTGAATAACTGGATTCTCGAGACTTGTTACTTGTACGATGTACCGTTGGAGTGCAAACTATAACGACCATTTTGTATGATAGTATGTTTTACTAGTGAGGATAACCATATGATGACTCACCACTTTCCGTTAGCAAAGTAGATTGATTTGTGTGTAGGATGTAAGCACCGTAACTAGAAAACATATGCACTCTGTTGTTGGAGTAGCCGATTCATTGCTATGACATGGACATATCCTGAAGCCTTGGTTTGTTGTCTTACGAAAGATGACGCGACCTCGGTGTCGTAAATTGTGTTAACTAAACTCGTATGGATACCACAATTGTGCTGGACTTACACATGGTATTCGTATACTGTACACATACAAACTTTTGTGTAAACAACTCTGGTGTTTCTGTTAATACTAGTTCTGTGTTGAACTACTTGATTATTACGATACATGAACAACCATTCAGACAATAAAGTTCTTGAGGTATCGAAACAGTTTGAAAGCACCACCAATCATTGTACAGGTTTGTAGCATGAGCGAATATTTTCGTGTAACATGAATATATTTCATATGGCTTTGGTAAGAAATGAGTTATGCAGGATAACCATACACAACCTACAAAAGTAAAACTTGTTGCGTTTGTTTGTATACTTTGAATCGATGTCTTGGCGATGTTGAAAGACGGTTGTGTTTACATTTGCATTAAGTAGAGTAACTCAAGTAATAAATTTTACTCGTTTGAAAATACCGAACAACGGATAACAGTATCAATATGAGCGGTAATTATTTTTCGTGATATACAACCAATCTTCCAAGCATAACTTGTCAAAAATTTATCATGTCATAGTCGGCTGTTACGAATTCGACACAAATGTACTTCGATTATTACGATGATGGAAATTACGTTCAAGGGAGTATTTCGAAGTAGTATATTCAGCAATTACCAAATAACAAAAAATATCAAACTGTGCATACAACTCGGTTAGGTAAACGATACAGTTACAAGTCGGATGTAAGCTTGATTTACAGATTACAGTCTGCTGATGTAAAGCTCGACCACTCCAGTGTGTTTATTGCAAAGTATTTGACACAAACAAAATATTGAACGAAGGTCCACCACTTGGTTTCATTACAAGGTGAGTGAAAATTGTTTTCTGTTGTTCAGGTATGATTTGCATTTAGAAAAACGATCTACACCGATTAAGCGACGCTGTTTCATATCTGATGAGTGAGTGAAATTTCCTTATGGTTTGATTTAGCGAGTTAATTATCGGTGATTCAATCAGATACAAGTAAGATCTTTAGTGACAGAGTATTGTGATGACATTTACTTTAGCGAATGACAACGGAAAAATTTTCGATTACATTGTCGGTGTATGTGTTACACAAATAATTCTAGTACACCTAACCATAGGGTACATTTTGCAAACATCGTACAAAGTCTTTCTTTGTGTTGGTAACGACTTTCAGCGGTTTGGTTTCATGTCGGGAATTATTATTTGAGGGTTCAAAAAACAATTTCAATCAATGCTACAAATGAACAAAAATGCAAAACGCGTTTAGTGAATTACAGTGTAGCAAGTACTTCCTTAATATTACGATTGTTGTGCACTAGACATTTCTAGTTGAAATGAATGCGTCGAGCAAACATATTCAATTTACTTTTGTAATGATCAAAGTCTTAGAGTGCAACCTCGTGATATTTTACATTTAGCACGTTCTATAGAAAGTGTGAACGGAGTTGAGTATTAATCGTGTACTTGGGACAGTGCTTTGATATCAAAGATATATTTTCACACTGTGTAATGTTTCGATTCTCTGTTGTGAATACCCCCAGTAACGACATTGATGTTAAATCCTCACTCTTGGTCATTGTAAGCGAATCCTAAACATCGCAACAGTCGGTATGGAAATCGAACGCATGCATACTTTTAGATAGGCGACACTAACAAGTTTATTACATCCGTGAAATACTCTGAAACGTCGATTCGTGATTGTGTTAGCTATATTCATCTTCTATATCTGTGGACACAAAGAATTCTTAACTTTGGTTACAGCTCATTCGTAACGAATTGTTGCGTGCAATCTAGAAAAGCACAAGTCGAAGACGAATGATTTGATTTCAATAAACTAAAAAAAAAATCCTTTTGTTTTGATGTTGGATTTAATACAATTTGTATGACTATACCGAATCCGAAAGTGCAATGTTACTTTAGTAGAAAAATTGGATGACTCGCATTTTGATATTGATGGATGTGTAGAGTAATATGACTAGTTTATAAAATCTCGGTAATGTTTTTTTGTCATGTCTGTGATCAACAAATATGTGATCAAGTCTTACCATTCGATATTAACTTTCGCAGTCGGTGTAATTTGTTGAAATAACAATACCGGCGAGTTCAATAATATTCTCCATCGATGCATTCGAATAATCCGTCAGCTGCAAGCGGATTTAAAACTTGATGCTGTATCGCGGTTAACTCAAGTCAGTGGTCGTGTTTGTGTTGATTTCAGAAATGATCATGACGAGTTGCCTGGGTAGATTAGTTAATGTGGTTGTAACTACGACCGTACAGAGTTGCTGACACCCCAATATCTTTTACGCTGTAATATACGGATTTAATTGTGATAAATTAATTCTCAGTTATTGTTTGGACATTCAAATCTCGTATACTCAAAATATAATATGTCCAAGTCAAATCGTATATGTACCGATTAGTAAATACTTTGTCTTCAGAATAGTAACGGCCTTTACAATCGAATAAAAAAGACCGATCATACGAATACAGCCAGGATGAATTAATTCGAGTTTGTGAGTTGTAGTGATATAATCAAGTAAGTGAAAACTAGATTTTTAACAATTGTTAATGTTGTGAAGAATTCTTTTGAGTATGGTAAGATGTTAAAATATCTCTTTGACAAACGGAAAGCGGGATCGCGAATAGAGTTGCAATGTTTCATTACTTGTTTCAAATCAATGTGCATATAATATCGAAATGGGACTGCGGGAAAGTTGGTGGTCATGTTTGTCAATCTATTTCAATTCAGACTATGTCAAAGTCCAAATATTTCGTTTTCGGATTATCTCAATTTACCTATAGAACATCTCACGAATGGATTCCGACACCGTACTATAACTAGATCGCTATGTCTGATGCATTATCGTGTCAGCGACGTAGGATTTTTACAATTATTCCACACCTTTTTGAATAAGCGTCAACTTCACAGAGGATTAGGGTTGGGTCAGAAATAAGTGAAAATTTGTCGGTATTCGAATCACCGTCTGCGACGGTTCTGTTGTTCGTTAGTTATTAAATTTTACCACTGAAATCCAGTTCTTTGACATATTGATTATCAAAATATTACATTGTGGCGATTGGAATGTATGTAACAGCAAGTCACAAGTGATCGCTATGTCTTAGGTGTTATCTCGTGAGCGATCGTGGGATTTGCAACCTATTTCACACCTTTTTGAAGTGTTAGTTGTGAACGCGGCTATTGCTGGTATTGGGATCACCGTCTACGCCGGCTCTGTGGCAAACTAATTACCAAAATATTACTTGTGCGTAATTCCTACCTCTGTAACACCAAACCGCGAGAGATGGCTATTCTGATGTGTTATCTTGCGAGCGTTTGTAGGAAATATTTCACACCTTTTTGGAGTGTTAGTATGTGAACGCGGCTATTGTTGGTATTCGAATCGTCGTCTACGCCGGCTCTGTGGTAAACTAATTACCAAAATATTACCTTGCGAGTGATTCCTAGAATCAGCAAACTATTTCACACCTTTTTTGTCGAAAGTACGACATGTCACCCGCAGTCTATAACCGAAAGTACGAATCACCGCCGCGTCCATAAGAATAACGATATATTGAAGTCGCATTCACCGTAAACGTTAGGATTACCTGGAATCGGTCATATATAATATTTTTGAATATACATACTAAGTAATGGCGTCACTCTTTACTATACTTAATATTCAACACCACTTCACCGGAGATCCCTATACCCGTAACGTTATCAGGCAGGTCATCGACACAACGTATACGTGAAAGGTTGGTATCATCGACGAGACGGCAGGTCATCAGCGATAGGGACTCGAAAAGGGTGGAGTCACCAACACGAGTTTTCACGACAGGTCATGAGCGAGACCTATACCGAAAAGGGTTACCGGTTCAAGACGAGTTTCGAGGCACCGGTTGAGTGATCCCTATACCGAAAAGGGTTACCGGTCCAAGACGAGTTTCGAGGCACCGGTTGAGTGATCCCTATACCGAAAAGGGTTACCGGTCGAGAGATGCCTATACAAACCCAGGCACCGGTCGGGTGGAAGGGGGGTCTGAAAGGGTCACCGGTTCAGGACGAGTTTTCGCGGCACCGGTCGGGTGCACCCATAAGAGCCCCATTACGAATCGCGAGCGATCATAACTACTACTTCAGTGTCGATTCGTTGTCGTTCAGTCGAACTGCTTTCACGTAAATATATGAGTTTTGTCAACATCATGGGCAATTGAAGATATTGCTATTGTTTTTTCTATCATATCTCAGCAGATATTTTTAATTATTACATTTTGGGGTGATTTAAGTTTATGGATGTGGAGAAGGTTAAGAGTCCTTTCTCTACAATTCTACAAAACATATGATGTGATCAATAGTCGGCAAAATCGATATTTATTTCGGATTCTGACATCAAGCCATAGTCGAGCTTTTCAAGCGTTCTGCTATCTACGCAAGCTCCCTCAATTGCATCATAAGAATTGGTTGATCTAAAGTTACTTCCTTCAGATACTGAGTAATTTTTATTGTTGAGCAGCATCGCGCTACTTTCATTGTCTATACGTTTTGTGAGGAAGTCACGATATTGAGCATTAATCGGAACGCATATGGAGTATTGTTCTCATATACTGCGTATCATCCTAACAAAATCTTCGGTAACGTTTTAAGAATGGATAGGATGTAAACAACGTAACTGTTTAGAGCAGGGGTGTCAAACATACGGCCCGCGGGGAGCATCCGGCTTGCCAGACGATTTCATCCGGCCCCCGAAGCAATTTTGAGTAGATTGAAAAATCCATATATTTTCCAGCACATTTGTAACAATTGTTGAGATTTTTTGCAGGAAATAGCCTACTTCCATGTTCATAAGCCCCATCATAATCACCCGACTACGGCGCTGGGGTTTCACTCTAGTTACCACTAGTAACAAGTCGGGGAGATTGAAACCCAATGTCAAGAAAGCAAAAAGTGCAAACCAAGTTCAAAGTTTTATAGAAAATGGATCAAAAAGTAGTTGGTCACAGAAAAAAAATCGCCTGCAGCACCGTTATACGCGGTTTACAAGGAAAAATTATATATTAGTTGTACAAATATATAATTGAAATATGTATGCTGGTCGCACTGCTCTGTCACTTTCGCCCAAACAGACCCCCTGACATGACAACTTATATCGCCGTTAACGCGACTGTTTTAGCATTTCTTAACTGTATTTGACCAGACAATCATCAAATTTTCGCGAATTCCATTGTTCGCGAATAGAGGTGTCGCGACTTTCTACTTTAAAATCCGTATCATCCGTGTATTATCTACACATGCCTTTTAAGGCATTCAAGTGAAAAGAAAGAGCACAAATTAACATTTTGGAATCAGTCTACTGGTCCGGCCCTCGAGCGACTTGAAGGCTTGAATCCGGCCCGCGGCGCAATTTGAGTTTGACACCCCTGGTTTAGAGAATCCCATATGAACGCAAACTTAACTATTCTTGGAAGTTACGATGACATGCCTGTCTTGTCCTTGTTATTCTTGAGTCATATGACTTGGTTCGAGTCGTACACAATGACTCGGGTACAAGTCGAGTCAATACAAAAATTTACTCGAACCGAGTCGAGTCACTTTACCAGTGTATATACATTCCGCTGGTGTGGACCGGCATTTCGACTCATAAATAGCTAAGCATAAATGCCCTTAATACAGCCGTTTTTGAGTAAATTTTTTATTCGATTTTTGCGAAAAATTGTGACGTGATGAGGGAATTGTTTCGGAAAAATCGGAATCGGCATCGTCGAATTAGGCAAACTCAATTAATCGGTCTAAAAAAACAAAAAAAGTTGAAAAATGTAGATTAGTGTAGCCATAAAAGTGAAAAATGTAGGGTTGCCTTCAAAACAAAAATCAATTTAAAACAGACATGTTTAAAACAAGGCTCTTTTTTAAAACATTTTAAAAAATTTTTTAAATCCTTTTCGTCATCAATATTCAATTGTGACGTCATAGTAGGGGTCATTGAGAATTGAAAATATAGGATGAATATAGCTCACTTGACAAAATATCAGTACTATTGCTGTTAAACCGACTATTTTGAGGGTTCCAACCATCCCATATCGATATACGTCGGATATATTGGATGGTAATTGTTCGTAGGATCATACAACATGTTTTGGAAAGTATTTACACAATTATGGCATAATGTTACAACTTAGATAAAAATCTGGTTCGTGGTACAGAACTTGAATATAGCTTTCAATACAACATCCATTGTAGCAGTATATTTATTAAACTCGAAGACTTTTCGGGTGCCTCTTTTCAAGAGTTATCGGCACACTAAAGGGATTTAAACAGATTTGAAAGCAAAACCAAAAAGGCAAAGTATGACGCAACAATAAAAATCACAAACCAAAAAATTCGCATTGTACCAATGGCAACAATAACAAACTATGAAGTATACGGACATACGGTACTATGGTTGCCAGTAAACTCGCCCCAAAATAAATTCGGCCCAGGCAAATTCGGCCATTACATCAGTAAATTCGGCCCACCGAGAATATTGTATTAAGATGTATTAGCAACCGTTAACATGAATTAATTACATAATTATACTATTATTAGGTGATTTGGATGTCAGGGTATGCGTAGATCGCGTAATCACGGGAGATAGCGCGGATATTCACGGGGACCGAATTTACCGACGGCCGAATTCACCGGTCAATTCACTGGTTACTCGGTCAATTCTGCCCTCGGAGAATTTTTTATAAAAATGTATTACCAACTATTAATGTGAATTAATTTCATAATTATATTAATATCAAGTGATTTGGGGAACAGGGTATGCGGGAACAGGGTAAATAGTTATATGTATTTATATATGCCGATGTTTACGGGGCCGAATTTACCGACAGCCGAACTCAATCGGTATATTCGGCCCTCGGAGAACATTGTGTGAAATTGTATAACGAACTAATAATGTGTATTATATTACATAATTATAATATTATCGAACCTGAACCCTAACACTAATCCTAACCCTAATTCTAACCTAACCCTAACCCTAACCTAACCCTAATCCCAACCTAACCCTGATCCTAACCTGACCTAACCCTAATCCTAACCCTAATCCTAACCCTAACGCTAATCCTAACCCTAAACCTAATAACTAATAACTAATAATGTGTATTATATTACATAATTATAATATTATCAAGTGATTTGGAGGTTAGGGGTTACGTTTAGGGTTAGGATTAGCGTTAGGGTTAGGATTATGTTAGGGTTGGGATTAGGGTTAGGTTAGGTTAGGATTAGGGTTAGGTTAGGATTAGGTTTAGGATTAGGGTTAGGTTAAGAGTAGGGTTAGGTTAGGATTAGGGTTAGGTTAGGATTACAGTTAGGTTAGGATTAGGGTTAGGGTTCAGGTCAGGTAATGGTATTGTAACTGTTATTGTTACTCTGGCCCTGGCCGAATTTACCGAGGGCCAAATTTACAGACGGCCGAATTCACCGACGGCCAAAGTTTCCGAGGGCCGAATTCGACGGGTCGAATTTACTTTGGGGCGAGTTTACTGGCAACCGGTACTATAGTAGCAGCACAATTTGTAAATAAACAATTACACGCACGGAACAACACGCACTAATGAGAAATTTGTAGGTTATAGAGGAAATCTTTTTGTCTGCATAAAATAGGTTTGCTTAACTGAATAATAGTAGACTCCAACACTTTTAAATGAAACACAGACCTACCACGCGCAATGACAGTGAACATATTGTCATCATAGTGCTGTGCACAGGCAAGGTTTTCACTCAGATGCTGACCAATTGACGAAGCATATGCTTGGTAATCATCATAGCAGTCTGTTTTTGCAGCCAATTTGCACTGACGTGCGAGCTCCGTGCGATCATTTGGGCATGTTTTTGACCGAATCAATTTTGGGATATGCTTCTTAATACGCTCAAACAATCTTTGAGATGTACGTACTACATACCTACTGTCACAGTGGCACTTGTATTTGTAAACAACATTACTTGCATCAAAGGCAGGAAGTACATCTTCTCGAGAGTTGGGTAACAAGGGTTTCGTCGTGTATACTACATGTGTTAACGCTGTAATAGCAACGGTGAACAGCCGATTTAATATGCTTTCCAAAACGGCTAGATACGTTACCTAGTCAAGGTACGTGCAAAAATGCCGGGCATTATTCTGGGCCATATTTTGGAGCTGTATCCGATTTTTTCAGTACCCTAGAGATGGAGCATTTTAATATGTGGTCCGGATAGCAATTTTTGGAGAGAATCAAGTGGATATCATCAGCACCCTAACTGCCGCACCCCAAACCCCCCAATTGGGGGGGGCCCGAGCTCGAAGGGGGCCCAAAATTATTTCGTGAATTAGCATAAATCATAAAGTATTTTTTGAAAATTCATGCCAATTTTTCAAAATTTCCGCGCGCGAATTCAAGAAGCCATTTATCTTTATTATTGGGTGTTAGGCCATTACCGCGCTACGACCTACCAAGACCTACAATCAAGTTTTAGGCCATATAACATGCGACTCCAAGAAGTGTGCCAGAACGATCGGCAGCGAGAAAACCTTGGCCGAAAAGGTCTATGTCCTTATGCTGACCGAAGACGGCGTTCTATATATAAAATACACAAAGGTTTAATTGTACAATGTACATAGGCGCCTAAATGACTGACGCCGAATGTTCCTGTCTTTGCAATCTGAATCTCACAAGACAAATACCATCCCGATGGGAAAAAATTTATGCCAGTGAAGAAATACCAATTTGAAATCGTGTGCGTCTCTTAGTTTAGAAGCCTACGTTTGGGCCAGTGGTTCCCAACGTGGGCGATTTGTCGGTTCAGGGGGGCAAAAACGGACGAAGGGGGCGATGGCGCGTTTAAATGGCTATATTGGCGTCCATGACAGTAATTGCCGCACTCAAACCCTTAATTGGAATGGGGGGCCCACAGTTTTTTTCGTGAATTAACATTAATTATAGAGTATTATTTTGGAGATTTAGGGAACTTTTTCAACAAATTTTTGCGCTGCGCGCCATTTCGTGGTGTCTTATTTCTTACTTATTGGATACCCTTCCCCCAAGAAATAATACGCATGAGGTATAGAAATGGGCATCTCGGTGTCAGCCATTATCACACTATGAAGAATTAGGTATTGACGGGCGCATAATTCTCCTTCTACTTCCACAGATTGACCACCCCTGGACTAAAGAATCTATAATGGGGTCAGCTAGACACGATACTTGCTGGAAAACTATTTCCTCTTGAACCATGGTCTTTTGGACAGCAGAAATCGTCTGGTCTTTTGGCAGTGATGTGACATTGCACGTCCTGGCAATATGCCAATTCAAATCAGCAAATTCTTCCTCCGAAGCCGTATCAGCTAATGAGGAATAGCGGTATTTGGCACAGGCGAATGACTTATTTTGAATAACAACAACAATATGTTTAAAATGAAATCATTTTCAGCATTTTAAAATGCTTACTAAGCGTTCTTCCGAAATTTCCTGAAATCAGGTCGCGGGCCGCAAAATATGACTTCACGGGCCGCGTGTTGGTGACCCCTGGCAGGGATCGCCAACTCAAAATTGGTCGCGGGCCACTTTTCAAGATTCCTAGAGGCCGCGGGCCGCATGACTTCAATATCGAGATTAACATAGCCAACGCTGCTTAACAACTACAAATGATAACTCTACGTAAGTACAATGCTGTGCTCTCTTACATGGGCGATGGGCATAGTCACCACAAACACAAATACAACAAAAAATATCATGCTCATCAATTCCATTATATTTTGAACTATGGGCTATGCACGATACCAGACAACGCTATGTAGCAACTAAAACAGGGGTGGGCAACATTTTTGATAATCACGGCCGCATTTAGATTACTCATGTAGCCCCCGGCTGCAATCCGGTGTATAGTGGTCATAAACAAACTGGGGCCGAATATCCACGTCAAACTCACCATGTCCATTGCTGGTACACTCCGGACAAATCTATTTACTCATATCGGCTTACTATGGGCACCGAGACCGTGAATATAGTCATGTTATGAAGAGCGACAGGGAACGGAACTGTAGTGGCGCGAGGCGCGAAATTTTTTTCATGTCTATGAGTGAATTTTATAATTTAATATTAGTATAGTTTCACATATTACTATCAAATATTCATCCTTTCTCGGCCCATGTGATCAGATTCACCGGTAGAGTTTATGCAGGGGGTGTCAGCAAAAACTTAGAGAAGTTATTAATGCTGGGGTGCATCTTTGTGTAGGCCAATTCTCATTAGTCCCCTATGTTGCATGCAGTTATTTCTTGACCTCCCATTAAAATAGTCGTTATAGTGGAAATATATTGGATTCGCCAAAACGCAGGTCTACCAGAAAAATAATTCGATATGCGGAGAACACGAATAAAAATTGGTATTTCTTTATAGGTCGCATCATTTTTCTGCGCTGTTCGCATCTGTACTGTGCGACTCAGATTACAAAGGACACTGCTGTATTAAAATCCAAAATCAAGTCGCATTGAAGCGCGCGTAGCGCGAAGAAAATTTCAAAAATAATTCAAACCTCACATTAATTAGGGAGTCAATTCATAAATTTAATTTGCATAATATTGACAGCCCATAACATATCCTAATTGAATTGAGTGTCGAAGGCCGCATAATTTTTCTTCTACTGCCGCAGATTGGCCGCCCCAGGATTAAAAAAAATCGATATTGGGGTTAGTTATAGACACAGTACGATGGTAGCCTATTTGCTCGAAAACTAACTCCTCGTAAAGCATGATCTCTTGGAGATTCCGAAATCGTTTACCAAGCCTCCCGGTCTTGGCAGTGGTGGGCCATTGCACGCCAAGGCAATATACCCATTCATATCAGCAAATTATTCCTCCATATAATGATAATACCGTGCCGAACCGAAGGAATAGTGATATTGGGCACAGTAGAATGGCTTACTTTGAACAACAACAACAATATGTTTAAACTGAAATGAATTTCGGCATTTCGAAATGGTTTACTGAACGTTCTTCAAAAATTTCCCCAAATCAGGCCGCTGGCCGCAGAATATGACCTCGCGGGCTGCGTGTTGGTGACCCCTGCTTTAGTGTGCCGATAACTCTTGAAAAGAGGCACCCGAAAAGTCTTCGAGTTTAATAAATATACTGCTACAATGGATGTTGTATTGAAAGCTATATTAAACAAAAATATTTTTAAAAGGCATTTGTTTAAAACATGTTTCAATCAAAGTGTTTTAAAACTCCGTTTGTTTTAAATGCAACCCTGGTGACGTGACTATGAGTTTATGGCATACAAATACGCTACCAGCATTTTCGAAGTCCAAGTTCGAAGCTCTACCGCTAACCCTGATCACGCGGATGTAGAGTGGATAAAAGTTTTATAATAATAATATATGGAGAAATCAATATTATTGACAAAACTATTTCACCAAAATTAACAATTTTTCCTGCCTGGTGCGACTTAAAACCAGATGCACTAAACACCCCAGACATTGCTGCGTCGATCCCCCGATATGGTTGGCTGCAGAACAGCGATTTCGTAGACGGAGGAGTCTGACAAAGTGTTGTGTCTCTCCCGGTTACAACACACAACCACAGAACTTCACCGAACTAACAAAGCAGTGGTGGCAAACATACGGTCATAGCGAGCCGGATACAATTCGCCATAGACGATGTCATCCGGTCCGTGAATAGGTCTGATGCAGACCAAATGAAAAAAGCAACCCTAGTAATCACTAGAGATAAAATTAGAGAAGGTCTAGTTAAGTCCAGGGCTTTGGAGCAGCCGTAAATTTGCATTGCTCCAGCTCCGGCTCCGGAGCTTTCTTCTCTCATACATTAGCTCCGGCTCCGGAGACGCATTATTACCACTGCTCCGGCTCCAGCTCTAAATACTATCGAAGGTGTCAATCTATACCAGGGGTTGGCAACCCGCGTCCTGCGGGCCATATGTGGCCCGCGATAAGGTTTTGAGTAGCCCGCGAGTTAATTTCGAATTATATTATCGAAATTCTGTTATATTATCGAAATTGAATTGCTCAGATTGTGAACTTGCAAGGCCAACCAAAATAATAATTAGTATGGCCGCGACACTTGGGATGTTGATGACTAAAATGTCAGTTTCGACGCATTGGCAGATCCAGGGTCCAGTATTCACATTTTCAGTAAATCGTCGTACATTACAATAAACTAAAAAAATAGTACAATTTTTCTTCACGCTTCGCGTGTTTAATTGTCACGAGATTTCTTTCTCTCTAGCCCACCCCCACCTGAAAATGAAAAAAACACCTGATTTAGCCGATTGAGTCTAACTATATTAGCAATTACGAGAGAAAGTATATTCGCGTTTGCGCTCGCAGAAAGATCGTCGACGATGAAATGTACGCACAAAATGATTGTCGTATATTAGCGGAAATCTTCGATATCGATATGTCCAGATGCCGAATAGTGCTGTCCTTGCAAATTGAGCCCAGCGGGCGGTATACAGTCGACCCGCAATATACCCAAGTAATATTAATATTAACTTTGAAAATTTTACGCGCCTGGCGCGGCTAGCGGGCAACGCACTCGTTCGTCAATTTCATGCGGCCCTTTAGCCGAAAAGGTTGGCCACCTCTGGTCTATATAGATTAGTAATTTACCCGTAGGTTAGTTATCCATAGTAATCTAGAGTCCGAGCGAGATAGTGTCATGGTCCGAGCGAGATAGTGTAATGGTTATGCGTCCGGCTTCTCGAGCGGTAGGTCGTGGGTTCGATCCCCGGCCGGGTCATACCAAAGACTCGAAAAATGGTATCCGCAGCTATCATGCTAGGCGCTCAGCAATCACGGATAGCATGGAGGAGAAAAAAACGGGGGCAGACTAGATGACCTCATGGGGCCGTATCGCAACTCCGTCGCCAAAGCATCTCGATGGTGCAGGCGAGAAAGAATATCATATCTCTCTCTCTCTCAGCCGTCAGTAACATCGGATGCAGCAACGAAGACATAGGTGCCGCCGTGCCGTTTTGTGACGACATAATGAGTACTTTGTCAATGGTCGATAACATCAGTTACACTAGAACGCACTATACTCTGCGCCATTGCTGTGTACAGCATTTAAACTCTGATGCGGCGTTTTAACACTGGCATTGTACTCGTTAACATTAAGCCATACAGCTCACATCTTTAAATGTGTGATTATTATTCAACTGTAACTGTAGTAAGAGCCATATGGGCGGATATAACGACGTGATCAATAGAAATTCTATTTGTACCAACAAATGGCCAATGGTTAGACGTTCGATATTGGTGCACTCGTTACCAGTCCATCCGGTGTCAATCAAGTTTATCGGAATATAATATTTCTCCGTTGAAACGAATCGAATAATCAAATTAAACAGTGTGCCATGCACATTGCGCCATGCCCATAACGAATTAAGCTATGCAGTATGCACATTGCACATTTACAAGTTTACGAAACAGATGATTACAAATTGGAAAACGTGTATCAAATCAGTAATTTAATTGTCTCCAACAGAAAATACCAGGGGGTTTTGGGCTACTCTTCAGCCATGCTCGAAAATCCTTACTGGAGTGAATGACGATGATGCGCAGTAATGAATTCCAATTAGCATGCATAATTGCATACTCAATAAAGGCGAATTCACACATACACGGTTCGAACGGTAAATTCGCGCGTAACGCACGTATCGCAAGACTCAATTCACACATTCACGACTCGCGATTATACGCGATCACTGTACGGTAGCCGTGCGACGACCAACCTGACGTATATTCACTCTGCCGCGGTCGATCAACCACGGCTGCAAGCGGTACACCCTGATTCCATTCCAGTTTGCTATGCCTCTTTTCAACATATTGAGATATGACAGGCAAATATAAAGCCCAGGTGGTTAGTAAGGAGTACTCAGAGGTTTTGTCTACTTTTTCAATAGGTTGTGTTTTATATCAATTCCACGCAACAACATAACTAATCTACTTTTTGCACTTTGGAATATTTGCACCTATATGTAGTGTCACAGGTCAGTTTGCGATAGTCACAAAGATGCACCCTGCAATTTCAAAGTGACCGCCTCTGCTAAAACTATTCGAGCCATCAACCAAATCTACTATTTAAAACTACTTGATCACCTTTCATTTCTTCATTTCCTACACTTGAAGTAGTTTCCACATGCCTCTGAAATTGCTAATTCTACTTGAAGGCGAGTAAAACTTTACAGCAATACTAATGTATGAGTAGCAACGCTGAATATTCTGACCACCTTTGATAAATAGTCACCTATTCCTGATCATTCCAAGAAATCAAGTGTGCCTTACAACACAGAATTGAATTTTCAATCATGTTATGCAAAGAAATGATGAACAATATAATGAAATGGTTACACTTGAAAGCAACATCTGCAAATACAGAATACATACATTTGAAGAAACAAGAATAATATGCAATACAAAGGTACCAATTAAATCGATGCAGTAATAATCATAATAGACAAAACAGTATGCATGAAATAACAGTGCTAGTTTTCAACTGGTTCTTGTGATCATAAACTTGGAAAAGTTTGCATAATGTCCTTCATTATTGCAGCAGCACACACACCCTCCGTTGACTCACAACTGTGCCGCTATAAAGTTCGCAAAATGATCATATTAGTCCAGGGTGCAGAAAACTGGTCAGTGCTCTTCTGTAAAAACTTTATCATCTCACACTGAATAAGATATAATTTATATGTTACATGCATAGCGTGACAAGGCATACATCACAGCTACACCTACCTGCATCAAATGTCTGTCATCATAGTATCTTCGCTCTTCTGGTCAGTGCTCTTCTGTAAAAACTTTATCATCTCACACTGAATAAGATATAATTTATATGTTACATGGATAGCGTGACAAGGCATACATCACAGCTACACCTACCTGCATCAAATGTCTGTCATCATAGTATCTTCGCTCTTCCCTGGTGGATGTCTGCCAATTGTAGAGTTCAATGATGCGTCGTTGGTGGATGCAAGAGATGACGTAGCAGTGCTAGTTTACACATCAGCTGGTTTCACATCATTTGTCTCTGGCAGTGGTTTCTAAATCCCAATATTAAAACATTTGAATGCTTATTTTACAGCAATGCCTTTGAAATTTAATACACCATAAAGAATTTTACTTCATGCAAAGATTCACCACAATTCACAATATCTGATGTTGTCACTTCAACCAATCATTGCTTCAACTTATTCTGCTGCAGTAATCAAACTTATCAGAGTAGTGAACTTTTTCAATATCTGGCAGGTGGGCAACAGTGATACACATATGAGTATGGTCAACAAAGAAGCTAAAAATTAATACTTCATCACGACCTTTTCTCTGCGTTGGATGCGAGAAACATTTTCTGCTAGTATGACGTTCTATCTTATTCAAATGCAGCATTTCAACTAGGAGTAAATGAATATGTTTCCCCCTTTCCCAAAAATTGCTTCTCGAAGTCGACCATCGAGTTTTCCCTTGCCCCACTGAATGAAAATTACAGCAGTAATACTAAAATGAATATTAGTGATGAATGGAAATGGACATACCAGATGTTTGCAGTACATCATCAATTGATGTTGATGCAGGGTAGGCTGTCATCAACAACTGACCTGATTTTTTAGTAGTGGAAAGGATTATAGAGTACAATTTCTGTAAACAGATGTAGTGTAGTAAGATTGAAAAGACACCATTATGTAGTAAAAATGCATGCATCAATATAATATGAATATGAACTCATTTTAGTTGATAAAATGAAATAGTGTTGCAGGAATAAATTACCAGCTTCTATCAACTAACTAGGTACTCATTTGCTACATGATAATCACAACACAGGACATGGAATTCTAGGTTAAAATGTCAAATGCAAATAATCAACATCAACTACGTATATACAAGGATAACATGGTTATGAAATGACTTGTAGCAGTCCTTCAATCAGACACACACATTGAACCAGAATAAGTGAATAGCAGGCAGCCCTGTGATCACAAGCAGTGATTTATCAGGTATGCAGAAAACAGACTGCTGTAGAAACACGTGCAACTGAGTCAGCCTGATCGCAATATCGTTGCCAGACGCAAAACACTCATCGCATAGTAATATAGAATAACCACAACTGGCGAGCATACATAACAAAACGACTGATTACTACTGCAGAGTGCAGATTACTGCATGGCAGTACCATCATACCAGTGGCGGCTCGTGACAATATCGGGTGGTGGGGCAAGGGCTGCAAGCGACTTTTTATTAAGATGACGTCACAATGGCGTTTTCCAACGTAAACAAGTAACTTAATGATGGTACGGTAACATGAATTTGCCGGCAACAGTGGTTTTAACGTATGTGCCACGAGAGGTCCGCCGGTGAGCTGTGACTTGAAGTGTGGTAACTGCGTAAACGGCGTACGGAACAGAGATTCAACACGGTTCATGTTCGCACTAGACCTGGAAATGACTAGAACTCGACAGATAACGTAAGCCTAACTGGAAAGGTCAACGAGTTCGGACAGATACGCAATTGATATCTCATAGATTGGGCCTGTCATATTGAATCCAAAACATCATTCTGAAGAACTAAGAATAGCAGCCTCGGAAATTCGGTCTCGGTACTGCATAGGAGATTTTGGCCTTGAAACTGGAGACTGTAACACGACACATACGGCTTTATTACTGTGTATAGGTCTGCTGCGAAATCGCCTTTGGAAAATATATTACCGAATAAATACGTGGATGAAAGCTTTAAACTCAGTACCCTGTTACATGACATCATCGAGAAGTGGTCTCATGGCTCTTTTCGGTATGGTACACTGTCAAAATTAATGCGAACAGACCAACACCGAATTTTGCGCAAAATTTACTGAGGAATAGGCTGATCAAGTGATCAGCTGTTAGCCGCCATCGAAAACGAAATAGCTATCGCGCTTGACAGCAGGGGGTTGTGAGCAAATGGCTTGAAGGCCACAATTTCACGGTGAAGTTGACATTGGAGAATATAATATCAAAGTAAATATTTGAATGCAAACTGAGAATGATATCATCATCTAAGTTAACGTTACCGCAGATACATCGGCTTTTGCGTGAAATCCGCAATGCGTTGTATGCTAAAGTGTCAGAACGGAGCACATCTCTACCATACTCGACCTTGATAACGAAATTACTGCCCTAATCACTGAGTGTCAACCTTGAGACTTGGCACAGCGTTCGATACTAAAACCAAGACATACCGTGCAAAAGCTTATGACGGATCTAGGTAAGGAGCACCGTTAAAATCAATAGATACCAATACCGGCTTTGCGTATAATCTGTTAGCGATAAATGACGAGTCAGCTCTCACTCGAATTAGGAAACGAAATTACCACTAACACAGTTCAGTGACAAACTTAAAACTTGGTACAGCGTTCGATACTAACATTAAGACTTACCGTGCCAAATTTAATAACCGATCTCAGTATTGAACATCGTCAAAATCAATGGATACCAATACCGGCTTTTGAGTAAAATCTGTTTGCGATACATGACGGATCAGCACACACGCAACTTCGGAAACGGAATTACTACCCTAAACTTTAAGTAGAAACCCTGAAACTTGGGGCAGTGTTAAATACTACCATCACGACATGACATACCAAGTTTCAAGAGTTTTCATGGTGTGAAACACCATCAAAATCGACCTATACCAGCAAAGGTCGACTCAACGCATATCACGGTATCCGAGTTCAGATATAGATACGATTGTTACATCACACCTTAGGGGCGACAGGCATATATGCCCCGGTTGCTCGGCCATTTTACGAATAGGAGAGAGTATATCACCGTTTCCTAATTGTGCGCGGCTTTGAGAGAATAGATAGTGAAAGCTTGTTATGAGCGCTACCGGGGCAAGCCCCGGCTAGGCATTCACAAAGCGAAAACACAGAAGAGAATTCGATTTTCGCAGAGACTTCTCTATGTATGGGCATTTGCAAGCGAAAGCACAAGAAGAACGCGGGTTTCGCTGTGATCTCGGTATATATTGAGCGCTGTGCGTCTATAAATGGTTAAATTGTTATTGAACAGAATTTTAGGTGGGGCAATGCCCCAGTTGCCCTATAGGACGAGCCGCCACTGCATCATACCGGCATGCCGTCTGGTACGTATCTATCTACACATCCTACGGGTAAACTCACCTTCTCATATCACATATTTCTTCGTACAACCAATATACACCCTGAACACAACATAGTAGCACTCTCCTTTGATAATTATTCAATGCATTCATCTCGACAAGCTGCTAAATCCAGAGGAGCACACTTTCGACTGAGCTCACGGCAGCAACGATAGCCACGGAAAGTTCGTTTGATCCAACTTTCCGTACGGCAGCAAAAAAGCGAAGAAATCGACCGTGCGATAGCCGTGGCGACAGCCGCCGTGAACGAATCGTGCATGTGTGAAAATTTCCACGGCAAGTCGGCCGTACGACCGTGCGATGGAAAACCATACGGCAAAAATCGTGGCCGGCAACCATGCACGTGTGAATTAGCCTTAACACTGTCCAATTTCGCAGCCCGATTAAAGAACTATCACGAAATAACGAGTATTTGCTTATCCGATTCACAGCAGCGATGAGATGGAATTTCTTGGCCCGTGCTCGTCATATCGACATGTGCAACGGAATCACGTTTCTACCCTCTTTCCCATTTCGCGTAATACATAGTGATCATTATTTTCGAACCGTATACAATTGGCCAACAAGGTTGTGCTGATGATGAAATTGCGGGTATGCCGAATCATTCACAGGCATATTTCGCATACCGAGGTTCGGCACTAATGTATGAAAATTGAACATTAAACATACGACTGCTGTGCTGTTAAATCCCCATGAACATGGTTAGTCGGAAAAGGTAGCGCCAAAGAGGAAAAGATTCTCAATTTCGCGAAGGCCTGCTGTGGAATTATGTTAACTCAGCAGATATGGTTGTTGCATATATAATAGCATTTTATGAAATACGTCGGAGCCGGAGCTAGCCGTCAGATACCTGGCTCCAGCTCCGGCTCCGACTGAATTTTATGTAGAGATCCGGCTCCGGCTCCAGCTCCGGTAAAAATGCACGGCTCCTGGGCTCCGGCTCCGGCTTCGGCTCCAAAGCCCTGGTTAAGTCACGGCATATGTTTAAAAATCCACTCCGGTATACAAACGTTAGGCAAGGCATTGCTAGTTTAGGGTCATATTGACAAAGAATGTGCTCATATCTGTCCCAGGGTGCTTGTCGAACAGCTAGTGATCCAACAACTTTTGCTCCGATAGTGCCGACGCGAATTGTTCTACTTTAAGAGCTATATATTGGCAATTTCGAATTATTCTAAATATACAAGTTTTTGTAGCCGACGAAATTGCAAAGAAATATTTGAAGTTTTCATTACCTGAAACGTACCTCGGTAAATCTTAACATAAAAGAGACGGATGGTGATGCCCGCAAATGGCAATGCCACAAGTTGCCGAGGAATTATTTTGTACCCACAGAAAGCACCACCTTCCACTTAGTGGGATATGAAGTTATGCTTCTACAATTAGAAACTTTCATACGCAAGGTTTATCACAAGCAAAACGTGACGACAGAGTCATCAAAAGGTTTGTCGGTGACAAGAAGTCTCCAGCAGTCAAGTATACATATGCATGGTTAAGTTCTCTAAATTTCCGGAAGCTGGAACAGATGAATTTCCGTCTTCCGTAAATTCGTGGATTTAACAAAGCGTGACAATCTGCTATCTATAAAGGTGCAAGAATTATGGCTTCGATAATATTTCCACCGTGGAAGCCTGGGGCCTTCGTTTGGCCGTGTCGCAGATTACGAAACTTATAAAACAGGGGTATGAAACATACGGCCCGCAGACCGCATCCAACCGGCGGAGCAAATCTGAAAAGAATAAAAAGTGCTTGTTTCAGCCACTAAATTTGTAACAATATTAAGGTTTTTAGTAAGAAATACTTTAAATTAGATAACACGGGTGAACACAATTTTTGTAAACTTTGATCCGACAATTGATTTTGGCTAACTTTTGAGCGCTGAGTTCAAAAATGACTTTCGTTTTCTCCATCACGTCAAGTTTTTGGGTTAGGCATCCACCACATTGTCTCATAACCGACATAAAAGTATTACTTATAATATTTTGTGTTTATTGCAAAAAACGTTTCAAAAAACCCGAGCAGTCGAAGGTAAATCAATAGACTTCAAGTAAAAAATGTTACTGCTTTATTTGGTTGATTTAAACTGATATTGCTTCTGCAGGACAAAGGAAGGGCGAGTTTCAGGGTCCAAATTTGCGCTAATAACTCATAATTATGTGAGTTGTTTCGTTTGATACTCGAGAAATAGTAAGCTAACTTATGGAAGCTCAAATCTAGTCTGGTATCTTACCCCTATCGTCTTCAGATACTGGGGGACACATTCTCCTTGCCCATAGCTGACTATATCAAGGTTTTCCGGGAGATTATTTAGATATTTTAGCTTGTTTTTATGTCTGCTGTCTGTCAAAAACATATGGCAGTGGCAAATGTGAATCAGGGTTGCATGTGCAATGTGCATCCTTATTGTCTGAGTGTGCAATTGTTACTGGACCTAAGACGTTGCCATTTTGGAAAATGCCACACTTTAGGATCCTTTTTTAGCCACCAATAGACATTTGCCAGTTATTTGAGTTGTAAATCGGGATTCCCAACTCCTCCAGCAACCCATCGTAACACTATATGATGCCAATGCCAGTATCACGGCAATACACAAAGCTACCGAAAGTATAGCCCTACGATGAAAGCACCGTGTCACATGATTGTGAGATATCTTCACTCTCTTGCTTCCACCCCCGCCCGTTTGAGTACAACTGACATAGAACCTTTACAAATGGCTTGTGTTAACACGAACCAGAATCTTTCAGGGATTCGCACCATCCCTAGTCAAAACTGTTAAGTACAAACAAGTACGGTCAAAGTAGTCAGTGCTGATATACTCGAGTAGCATTAGTTGTAATACCGGTTATTTCTTCAAAATAACAAGTTGTATTTACGATCGAAGGCTTTCAAAACAACTTAAGAGTGGAAATAGAAAATTGCAGGTCAGAAAAGGACTCAAGTAAGATTACATTTGGTCGTGGATTTCACACTTTTAGCGGTTAATCGAAAGTCTCC
The DNA here is from genome assembly GCF_051294905.1 of Botryllus schlosseri. NCBI lineage: Eukaryota > Metazoa > Chordata > Ascidiacea > Stolidobranchia > Styelidae > Botryllus > Botryllus schlosseri. The sequence goes on along the minus strand of NC_137247.1, from coordinate 21,197,207 downwards.
ACAGTGGAAATTGCAAGATTTACCTTCGCGAATAAAGTAAGATGACTTATCTAGACTTATCTATCACTAAACAAATATGTGCAACCTAACTCGTGGTATAGCTGAAATAAAGTCTATGTGAGGTGAAACAGTAGCGTGTCCCTTTCAAAATCTTAAAATTTAAGTCAAACAATGCCTGCTGATAATCAGAGATTTATCAGTCCAATATAATAATATTCCGACAAGCGCGGCACAGCGTCTTATTTATGGGTCTACATTGGACAAATCCAATACACCCTGTTCGATACGAAGTTTGTGTAATTTTTAAAACAAAGTTGCTGTCACTCCTACAACCGTAATCAATCGCTAATCAACCGCATCCGACATTGATGTTGTTTATGGAATTCATGATATTTCTCGACTACAATTATCATTTACTCTAAGCTGATATTCTTTATGTTGATTCCGTATCTGCCGAGGTGTACCACGGCCCATTTCTGGACTTTTTTAGGACGCCAAATACACGGTTCAAATGGCGAGGAGGAACCAAGATTAACCTTCATCCCATCGGATGGGATTTTGGAGTCGACCTGGCACGCCTTGAAATTAGGGATTGGACAAATCGTTGATTGATAAGAGAGAATAGCAGACACGGCAACGCCTGCATGACAAATGACGATACGGTATTCATATCCACATGACTTCTTGATCATTGGAAAGCAATGTACTTACTTCGAAGCGACAGTCCTATTTACGAATTCAAATTGCAAGCATAGCCATCCACTTAACCGATCGTGATGTAGCTTTTGCTGGTACTGCCGTTAAAATGCAGACTTGTGGCGCAATGCATGTTACCGCAGAGGAATTTGAGAATTATTAGTAAAGTTAGTAAATGATATCAGTTTAGAATTTTTATCATTATTATCTTGGTTTTGGGGAAGTGATTGAATAATGCGAGGCTGTCAGTAGAGCAATTCAGGCTGGCAACCATCGCGCGTGTTTGCACGGATTGCTTTGAAAGTGGTTTAATTGTAATAAATGTAGGAATAATATAGGCTACGGTAGATTCGCACTGTTACTCTTGTCTGAAGTAGGCCTAGTTGATTTTGATTCAAAATTTACATGCTACTTTCTTAAAATTTCGAAAAATATCATTTGGTTTTCACGGAATCAGACGTTGTAAAATATTGCTGAAATAGGATCCCGACCAACGTGTCGCTTGCTCAATGCTCAATGCTCAACTGCCGTTTTATGATTATGCGCCTGTGTGACAATGCAATTTTCCAATCGTCATTGTCCTCCTAATCACATGCGAGATATGAACTCCTTTGGAATTGATGTTCACGTTTCCAAATGGGAATTACAATCATATAGCCATCGACATTGTGATTGTTAGATACCGTGCTGGCAGTGCTGCTAATATATAGTCTTGTGAGACGAGACGAGATACTGACGCAGACGAGATACTAACGCAGTAGAGTTATTCAAAAGTCCTTGTTTTCAGAAAGAGCCGCCATGAAAGTAATCATAGCAAGCTCGTCTAAATGTGGAACCAAGACACTTCGTAAATGCTTCGAAATATTGGGGTACAGTGTAGCCGATTTTGACCATCATGCCTACAATCACTACAATGAATGGAAGAATATATTCGAGTACGTAAGCCGCCGAGAACAATTACACGAAATGTACAGAGACATCGATGTTGTCACCGGAGCCCCTGCGTTTTATTATTGGGAAGAAATAGCCGAGGCATTCCCTAACGCAAAGGTATGTGATTTGTATAAAGCAGTACGTATCAGACATGGGGTGATTACTTCATGAATGTAATCGATTGCGATTACGATTACTTCAGAATCACGCGATTACGATTACGATTACGATTACAGCAAAATAAGGAAGTAGTCGATTACGATTACGATTACATTGGAAAAGTAATCACGATTACTCACGATTACATTTGTTTTGCTTCTTAGGACTATAATATTAAAGGATATATTGGAAGACAATACAAGGATTGCGATGACAGGGCTTAATGAAATATCAAGTCTCTTCATTCATCATGCGTCATTTGCTTATTATGTCATAATATACCAATTGCCCAACTTTATTGGGATGATTTATCGCACCCAGCGATTTGCATTATGGCCAGGTCTCTACCTGGCGCACCCAAAATTCCCTAATAGGGCGGGGAGCGTGCTCGAAGGGGACTCAAACATAACATAAATTATACATAAATTATAGAGTATTTTCGAGAATTTAATTAATTCTTGAAAATGTTCTTCGAGCTTCGTGATTCAAGTGTCTCCTGTACAGGGGTCGCCAACGCGGACCAAATGAGTCGCCCGCGGTCGCTGTAGCAAATATTCAAATGCAAGATTGGAAAGTTGAAGCTGGTTTCATATGAGCAGCAGTTGAACATGGTTCGGCCGACCCCAAGGAATATACGAACGCAGTCGCTCGGGGCATTGCTCGTCTTCGCCCACGCGGCGGCTTAATATTCCCGAGTCTCGACGCGGAGATTAGTGCTTAGGCGCGCACTGCAGCAATGCAACTGAGCCCGGAGGAGCTGGTGTGATTCCCGGCGAGTGAGCGTTTTTTGTTCTTGGTAAGGGGCGGAAACCCCGCCCAGTGCTCTGATTGTCTTACTATAAGTGAATAAATCCAACTGAGCACGGACCAACGGCGGGAGTAAGAGGTAACCCGTCGGTCGTCGCAATAATCAGTACACACTACACAAGATGTAGTTTTTTGTTTCAAAACGGTTGGTGACCCCTGCTCCGGTAGATAGCTGGGTTTGAAATGCATACCTCTCCCCCTAGAGAAAAAACATGCATATGCTATTTTATGGGAACAGGCATTTCAGAGCCGGTCATCACCGCGCCATGATCCCACAACACCCCAAAAGACATATGCAGTTTCAGCCAACACGCAACTCCACGGGATGTGATACCAAAGAAATACCTTGGCCGAAACCTAGGGTATTCGTCCATTGTCAATAGCCGCGCTGGGTGGGCCTGACTAATAATAGTCCTGTCCTTTCAATCTGAGCCCGCAATGCAAATGCCACCCAGTGCATCCACATAGGAATAAAGCCATGACAACTTGCGTCTGCGTCTCACGAAAGATATTCTTTTGGTCTGCTGCGTTTGGGCAAGTACAATATCTTTTGATTAATCAACTGACTGGAGGTCACGAATTAACAACCTACAATAAGGTAATTATAACAACATACCAGCTGCTATAATTATGAATTACGTGCCCCAGCTCTACAAATAAATCTGACACTCGGGGCTGAGAGAGGTTAAAAACGAATAGTCATCTAATGCAATGACCAATATTATTAACGAAATTCAGTTTTGAAAGTTGACCAACGGTTGGACTGGGGGACGAATTGCTGTTGGTTCTGATTCTAGCTATATCCCACGCTAATATGTCAGGCTATATAAACGGATGGTTTTGGCGGCAGGTCCAAATGCTGAGTAACGAACTGTGAAATAACGATTGGCGCCCGTTTCAAGTAGTTATATGAGAATAAGATATAGTGAACATAAAAATTCTGCATTCAACTTAATACAGATACTGCGAGCTGCTGTTACGAGAAACGGCTAAGCACGGCTCGGTTATGATATATATCAGCAGCTGTTTATTTGTAATTATTCGTTTTGGAAATGGCAATGTTTTATTTGACGAGTACAAAATTCCGAATTTTTGTCAGCGGTACGTGTGTACGTAGGCCTACTGCTCGCCAAGCAGAAACGATGAAACTGCGTTTAACTAAGCACAACCAAACATCAATACATAAGTTCCTATTTGAAACTATAGGCAGAGTGGTGATCAATATCCTGCTGCGAGGTGGGGGCTTCTGTAGTGTATTGATAACCTGATATACCCCACGGGGGTGTTCTTACAATCATACTACAATTTCTCCATCGCATGTATGTCTACTATGTGTAGACTGTAGATACTTCTTACGCAATGACGAGCGGAGCTAATACTTCTTACGTAACAATGAGTAGTGGCGCTTGAAAATCAGACGTTTGTGCTATCGCTAACGTGGTCTCATTCTTGTTCACGAATATTCAGTTAATGTCATAGTCCTTGTACAAATAAAAAGTAATCGTTCTTTCACAAAGAAATCGATCAGATATGGGAAGTAGTCGATTACGATTACGATTACTTCGGATGTTTTTCGAATGTAATCGATTGCGATTACGATTACTTCAGAATGTTGTAATCGTCGTAATCGATTACGATTACTAATCGCGATTACCCCATGTCTGGTATACACTATACAAAATCCGGAGTGTCAAAGTCTTTAGCCTAGCTGAATAGTGTAGTTTTCTAACTACTTTACAAATTCATACGGTTTTTCTTGGTGCGTTCCAGGATAAATGCAATTCTCGCGCTTTTTTATTTTTATTTTTTCAATAAATTTGGAGCTACTGTATATTATTTATCGCCTATATTTAAATTCGGTGTGCTAATGTGTTGAGGTTGAAGCTAAAACATCCTATTTCATGCGGCCAAGAAGACTAGCACCGCGTAGCCGAATTTAGCATACCAAAAAATATCTACTTTACAAAATTTTCATTTCGTTATGTACATTAGAGTCGTGTTCATGCGACGAATTTGTCCGACTTACTTCCATGAATTACAAGCTACATAATACAACTAGTTAACACGCGTTGATGTATCGTTCCTCATTTGTATGCATAGCCTACGCGAAATTGGTTACCGAATTTTTCGATTATTTTATATTCCGAATTTTATTTAAAACTGAAACTGTTAAGTACTACTAAAAGTGTTATAAAATGAGAAAAAGTGTACAAGTAGAATTAATATTATGTCATGAATAAGTAGTTTACAAATTCATACGATTTTTCTTGTTGCGTTCCGGGATAAAATGTAATTTTTTGCTCTTTTTTTCTTATTTTTTATTAAAATTAGTATTCATTTTACAAAAAACGTCGTGTTTTGACTTTTGAAAATGGAAAATGCGTGAGCTGGATTAACTTTTTACGTAGTTTGAAATCGCTACTTCTATACATTAATTCAAAGTATTTGTCAGTCATCGCAGCACCGCTCATATTGCGCGCCATCTATTTATTTCACGGATAACGAATTACTCCTGCTTTCCTAGGGTTTGCCTACTAATAGTACTTAGTTTAGATTAATAAAAGTATAGTGATTGAAAATAGATCACTGGATTATAGTTTACAGAAAACTCCACAATTCTATGTGACGTCCTTGCATGCCAACAACCTTCGAACTATTCGCCACCTCATAAACACTTGAGTAGGCCTACATTTGATGCGTGTGGGGAAAACCTAGTTAAATTTTCATATGCATTTAGTTTCCAGCTCTGAAAGCAAGCTTGGTCCATGATCAATAGCAACTTTTGCGTAAACACCGTTCTATTTCACTTCATACCTATACAATGTAGATAGTCTATTCGAATAATTCGATGTATAAATGAACTTTCCTCTGCATGATCATTAGGGCTTCTATTTTTTGTTGCAGGGCAACTTTGACTTAAATGACTCGCCTCCGGCGTTTATTGACCGTATTACCCGTATTCTCGTCATGCAACAATTATGCATGTATTAGTATGAAGCTCAGATGCAGCAAAGTGTGTAAGACTGGCTGTATAAATGGCGCGAAGCAGCGACTCTAATTTCCCGGCTTACAGCAAACAACGACGCTGAAATTCTACTTCAGACGCAGCAAAGTGTGTGAGACTGCCTGTAAAAATTGCGCGAAGGTACATTTCTCGGCTTATAACAAATAACGACGCTGAAATTCTACTTCAGATGCAGAAAAGTTAATGCGTTTGGCTATATAAATTGCGCGAAGGTGCATTTCTCGGCTTATAGCGAATAACGACACTGAAATTCTACTTCAGATACAGCAAATGCGGCAAAGTCTGCGCGAATAGCTGCATAAATTGCGAAAAGGTGCGACTCTAATTTTTAGGCTTTATTGCAAATACCGATGCTGGAATTGTACTTATGCCACATAGAACTCGAACACTATCGATGAAATTCACATAGTTTCACATAGTTCACGTAGTTGATCGTGCGAAATGTACGTATAATTTTAATATATAACAATAAAACCGCGAATGTAAAATAAATGTTTGGAAGTAGGAATAGGCGAAATCCCATTTTATATTAATTATTTACAGTCTTCGCGAACATACATAGTCCGAAACATACAAAAATTATTTCTCGAAAGTTAACGCACTAATATTATCAAGTCGCATTAGTCCTAAATACACATAATAGAATATCCGAGAAAAGTATCAACTAAAGTATAATGAATGTTGTTTATTTATCGGAAGCAAGCTATTAACATCATCGCGCGAAATGTATGTAGAATTTTAATATATCACCATAAAAACCGCGCCTCATTCAACGTTGATGAGTGTTTTGACGTGGCAATCATAAGTCGTAAAATGGGGAGACTGCAGAAACCGTAACTTGTACACATAAAATCAAGTTTAAAAAATATGGACAGATGACATTAGTCCTAAATCCACATAACAGAATATCTGAGAAAAGTATCAAGATGCGGCAATCAATGCAGTGATGATATAGCAATGGATGGATGATGCGGCACTATAGGCGTGGCGCTTGATGATGTGGCACAGATGACGTAGCAGATGAATGTACCCTTAGGGTATGAAAATGGGCGTGGCAATTAGGATGACGTGGCGTTCTCTGATTGGCCGGCGTATAACGATACCCATAACACTACTGGCCGGCCACGAAACTTCCTTGGCCGGCCACGGACAATTCGTTTTCATGGCCCGCCATGAATGAATTTCATGGCTGGCCACAACGAAATTTCATGGCCGCCCGTAATATACCAACTTAATATTGAATATCAGTACTGTCCATGACCCAATCGTGGTCATATGTATGATCAAGTATGTTCTATTATGGGCGTACAGTCAATAGAACTAGGTGAGCTAAGTTTATTAGTATTTTCACCCGAAATACCAGAAGCATAGCGATAAAATGAAACGATAGAAGTCGAAACGAACTGGCAGAGTCTCTATAATATCAATTAAAAACACACAAAATGATGTAAGGAATACAAAGGGGAAATGCATACTAAATGAAACAGGGAAATAATGGTATAAAAAGCTAGAAGCAATGAAGACTGTATCAAAACTGGTAACTGGTAAGTGTTGATTTGGATGTTTTTATTATATAGAAATAGACTTGAATATTCGGCTGACACTCGTTAGCAACTATATAGTATTGGAAAGAACAATGTACACCAAACATATGTCCGTAAATCTCTTTAAGTTTCCCAAAAGCTGTGAAATTCACATGACATTCTGTGGCAAGTCACCGGAGCTCGCTGTGGCCGGATCTTCCCTCGTTCTGATATTAATATTCTACGGTAAGATGTGCATTGTGCAGTTGCAAATTATTGTATTGTTGGTTATATTTTGTAAATATGCATACCTGCGATTTAAATAAAATGAGGCTGATATTATCCTTCATTTTCAACCATGTTTATCGTTTATGATAAGTCTGCAATGCGAGATTATAGGCTAAATATATATTTGACCATGCAGTTTAAGGATGTGGGGGCAGTTTATAATCTTTCGTGAATTTCCCTGATTAATTTATGAATAATACAATACTGTACTGGAAATTTGTCTTAATTCGGTGCAGATTTGTTCGATTTAGGCCTAAGTAGACTCGACTATAACTCCTAGAATGCATAAGTGTTTCATCGAGATAGTTGATCGGTCAATATTCGGTCATTTTAACTGTCTTTTCGTTCTCAGTACTAAATCCCGAAATAGTAGTACCCGAACGAAATAATCAGGGAATCAAAGAACCAAGAATGTGTGGAATATACTCTTTAAGTTCCAGAAAAGCTGTGAAATCCACATAACATTCTGTGACCGGCCAGAGAGCAGCTCGTGGCCGGTACTTACTCCGATCTGATATATCTTTCCAACGGTATAGATAGGATATGAAGTTGCAATCAATTCAATAGTTTGTTATCTTTCGTATAGCTAAATAGCTGTGAATTGAATAATGCCCGGCTGATACAATCCTTCTTTTCAATATCAGGTCTATGATAAATCCGCGATATACGCTTGTATAGATATTTGATTATCGTACCGCTATGCATACCACATTCGCTATCCTTAACATCAATAGAGCTTACACTCATTGCTGGACGATGAGAATTGTGTCGATAAATCTATGAATATTTCCATGCTGTAGCAGCACTTGAACTTGACACACTGCAGTTTTGGTGCATATGTGAAAAAAGACAACGATGTAGCATAACCTACCGGTACTATTGGTAAAATGTGGGGCTTTGTTCCTAAAAATTCGATTTTGATCACGTTTCCGATCCCATATAATTCGTATATATCCATCTAAGTGCCGTTCTTCCAGGTTGAAACAAATCATATACGAATGAAATGGATGCCGCAGTCACCATCGATGCCGTGTATTGTATACTAGAGGATACTTGATTACTTTGGTGCAAGGATCGGTTTATATCGCATGTCATTGTTAGATCAAGCTGCTAACCGGTGAGGTGGGCATAAAGACGTATATGTGCCTACTAATCAAATTACTGTTATAATAATAGATGACTCCAGATAATTTGTGTCATTTAATGCAGCACCATCGATGGATCAAAATGCCTATGCCAAGCCTGCGTATTGACCAACACTCATGATATATTTGTGGTTGATGAACGATTGGAACTTGTCTGTGTCATCAAGATTGTTCTGAACATCGATTGGGGGAAACATTTCACAACATCTGAATGCGGTGCAAATACTTATCGCCGTGTAAAGTACATCTGATATCTCGTGCCGCTGGGTGTTTTCTGTGAAAATTATGTATTCGACACATTGCGTTTAACTGAATGTAATTTATAATCATATCATAATCTTATCTTCAATAACTTTCGATTTTGTGAAATTGGTAACGGAATAAACGAACTTTTCGAAGCAAAATATGACAGTTTCTTTATGTAGAAAAGGAAGGAGAGGCAGGGAGTCAGACTGTCTACGTTTGCATCACTTATGGGCTTGGGCGATGGAGATACGAAGGAACCGCAAGGCTATCGAGTCTGCACCACGGTTTCTTCGCTCCACGCAATCCCAGTGCGTTGAGTGCCTGCTGGTGTGGAAGGCGTAGACACCAGTTTTAATATAAAGGGGTTTATCTGACCGAGCAATAAAATGCACTTCCTAACATTACTCTATCAATTATCTAGTAATTAAGTTGACGGAACACATGTTGCGGTGTTACTTTACAGAGCACCGCCCCAGAGTAATTTTTCAATAGTCGAGGGAATTAAATTCATTTCTACAGCGAACACAGAAGGTAAACGTGTGTAAAGCCGTGACCATTTTGAACCCATCCCCGAACTACTCAATAAAGTGGTAATGTAACTTAATTACGTGCAATCAGTGGTGGCCCTACGATTGGGGGGCCCTGGGCGAGACTTCCGGGGGGGGTGGGCTATAAGTATGTAATCGCAGCTTCTGGGGGGGCTTCGCCCACCAACTTAAAAGGCATGCAAACTTGCAAAGACTTGATGATTCTCGTGATATGGGATTTTTACTCATCTTAACGCAATCATCTTCTTGATTGGTACAAGGATTTCCCCGTCTTTCCGCTACAAACCCCTGAAAAAAGCGCTAAAACCAAAGAGGGGGCCCCTTCGACCAGGGGGGCCCCGGGCGACCGCCCACCTCGCCCACCCCAAAAGCCACCACTGCGTGCAATGTTAGTGGAAGTCGTCTACAAACCAATCCGCCAGCAAGTTCGTAGTGCAAATGGAGAAGATCTACTTGATAGTATAGTCACATTGGACGCAAAGGGAGGATTTTGATACGACTAGATGCGCTACAATCACGAAATTCACTGTGGCCGGCCACGAGACAACGCTTTTTCATGGCCGGCCGCGAGATATACGTGGCCGGCCACAGAAAAATCTGTGACCAGTAAGTGGCCACGGGAAAGCTGAGACCCATACTGACGAAAATTGCGATAATGCATTACCCAAAATCACACAATTGCACGGGTACATATAGTGTCATTATATACATAACCTAATAACTATAGCTATTTCATGCATATATGCACTGCGATGCATTTTTTGCTTGCGAAATGCGTACCTCCTAGTCGCTACAATTCGATTGAAGCATTTTAAAAACATAACATAACATAACATTGTTGGGTTATATCTTTTATCTGAACAGTCACACACAATGTACAATGCGATAAGACACAATGCGATGTCATGAACAGATAGGAGGATGTCGAACGACACGCATCCGTAGCGATCCTTTTCTCTAACATCCACCTCAGCCTAGAGTGCCCGATGTCACAGTTCTTTTCGATGTTGATTTTTTTGAAGCCACGGCCCTTTCTTTCCATTTCTTGTGAGTGCTTTCTTTCGTCGGGTCTATTACTGGGCTTTTATTGTCGGTGTAAGAACGGCAACGACGGGGGAAGTGGAGCGCAGATACAACTCCGACGCGAAGCGACCCGGTCCGTCAGATTGGTGGGTGCTTATCGTAACCCCTACACTATCTGACAAGATAGGGTAGTGCTACGATCCGAAACCTCAAGAACTTTATTTAGATTGGGAATTCCTAGAGCCGACCATATAGGACAGTGATTCCTAACCTTTTTTGGTGTCGCAGCCGCATTTCAAATATCAAAGTACGCTTGGAGCCGCACGAATACACTCATTGGTATAACAAAAATTATAAAGCATGAAAGCACGCACCAAAGAATAGCAACACTTACAAGAAAACAAATGCAAAATCAATTTAATGTCCAACTCGGATGTTGAGGCATATTTTTTAGTCGTCCGACAGAATCATATCGAATTAGGAGACGGTAAAAAGAGGATTTTTAATATTACTCATCAAAATCGAAAGCATTCACACTTATGAATAGTCGGTATACGCATGTCCTAGCCGCGCCAAGCGCGAAATATTTTCAAAGGTTATGAATGAATAATGTTAGTCGCATATATACTGTGTCGCGTCTGTATACCGCTGGGCTCATTTGGTCTGGACATGATTGTCGTACCAGTAAACAGAAGACTCTTGTTTCGTTGGCTTTTACTAACTTAAATCTCGGCGTCAAATACAACAGTAACAGTAACAGTAACAGTAGCGATTTAAGTAATAGAGGAATTGGCAACTAATGATTAGAAAAGCAATGATCACATGATGCACGATGGCTTGAATACAAAAGACTATACGAATCACCACAATCTCCCCCACCAAATAAAATTGAATACAGAATTGGCACATTAGCACATCAAAATCACTTTACGCGGTCGCCGTACCATTCCGGACACTTTCACTTTCTAACCCTATTAGATCAGCGCGGAATTGGCGTATGCGACGAATTGTCCTTCATTAACGAAGTCTCATTCTCGGGCTCTTTATCATCCAACGCCTCGGCACGATCATTCGGTGTCAGAATGATTTCAGTCCTTGACGTATCGGCTCTCGCTTCCGGTTTCTCCACATCAATGGTGGTAGGGTTCGGTGCCAAGTCTCTCACGTACACGGTGGACTCTCTTCCATCTTCGTGGCGTATTAACGCGTACTTAAGATTCACATCAAGCAGCTCGACCGGGTCGCAAAGCGGTTCAGACTTTGAAGATCGATGAAAACGTCGCAACAGTACAGAGTCGGCGAAAAGTAACCAATCAGGAATCGAGAGTCCAATCATCGAGCGTCTAGGAAAACCAAAAAATCGTTCATGTGGTGTCACGTTAGTAGCTGTACAAAGCAGCGATCGCACGCTATGTAGCGCATCATTCAATACCATTTCCCACGCAGATTCCGGCAGCCGCTCCGTAGCAAGAATCAATTTGATGGTTCTCCAAATCGTTTGGTTGACGCGTTCACACTGAGAATTACCCGTAGGATGACCTGCTAGTAGCGACACCACGTTTGGTTAAAAATGTAATCAAATCTCTGGAGATAAAGGAGCTTCCTCTATCGCTATGGATATATTCGGGAACTCCTACGAGCGAAAACAGCGTCTTCAAGTTGCGCATCACGGTTGGAGTTGACATATCACGACATGGAAACACAAAGGGAAATCGACTGTATTCATCCACAATAATCAATAAAAACCTGTTTCTCCCAGCCACGGGGCCTTTGAAGTCCATACTGATGCGTTCCCATGGGCGAGTGGCTCTGACAAGCTTATCATGCTCGTTGTTGTTGAAAAACCGAGGCTTCAATTATTCCCTCTTCGAGTAAGCGATTAACTTCGTCCTTGATGAACGATTGATCTTCGCGACTATAATTTCTTAACGGAGCGGCGATAGGCTTGCAATTGGAATCTAGGAACCGAAATAGCTGAAGAGGATCTGCCTTAGCAGGGGACAAAGCGCACGATCGACTTTGTATTGTCAGCGGTTCTTCGTTTCCGTCAAACTCGAAGATGACTTTCTTGCGCTTCTTCATGAAATCATGACCAAGAATTACATCAGCGCACAAATCCTTAACCACCCCGAATGTGATACCCACATAGTTTCGAGATGGCATTTCGAAAGAAACAGTAAAGGTGCCGGATACTTCGGCTGTCGCTGTCTTGGACGCGAGTGATATGGTGGTGGGCTGACCTCGTGGCAAGAATCCTAGTTTAGTAGCTAGCAACTCGTCCATATAATTTTCGAAGGAGCCAGAGTCTAAAAGAACGCCCACAAGTAATTGATGGATTTTAGCTGTGCATGACGCACGCCAGAGACAATTTGGAACTCCGTCTAGAAGCATGCTGGCGGTCGCTCGGATGTCATATGAACGAGGGGATCGACATACCTTTGCAAAATGCCCCATTCTTCCGCATTTAGGCATTCGACATCCTTTGCAGGACAATATCGCTTGTCTGCCACATGAGATCCGCCGCAGAAGATACATTTGCGCAGTAATCTCGGTGCTCCAGGCTTTTCTACAGCAGCGCTAGAATCAGTCCCGTGTTCCTGATCTCTTTGCCGAACTGCTGCAATTTCCGTAGAAGCGATGGTATCAGACGAAGGAGTGATGACATTGTACGAGCTTGCGAACAACTGGGCTCTTTCCAATGTGTCCGCAGTCTGGGAGGCTTTTTGCATAGTTAGTTCATCGCATTCCAGTAATCTCTGTCGAATTGCTGGGGACCTCAGCCCAGTGATGAAAGCGTCTCTTACAGCTTCCTCTTTATGCTTTTGAGCATTTACGGCCAAGAAGTTACAATCTTTGGACAATGCCATCAATTTTCTAGAAAATTCTGACACTCCGACCTCTTGCGTTGCAGTTGCTAGCTGATGTCGGGCGTACACTTCGTTTTTCTTCTTTTTGTAAAGGGACTGCAGCTCGGTGATAGCAGCATCGTAATTATCAATTTTCAATTCAATAAATGAGAAGACTTCAGGTGATAAATAACCTGACAATATAGCGAGCTTGTTTACATCGGTTGAAGGAGCAGTTATAGCTTCGATTAAACTCTTCAACATCCGCTCCCAATGAGAGAAGATCTTTACACTGTCTGCAGTGTCTGGTAGAACGTCCAACGTTGGAACTTTAATATACTTCTCTCCGGACATTACTGCAGGCGATCTATCTCCAAGCAGCGAGATATATTTTAAGTTAGTAAAATTGTCGTACCAGTAAACAGAAGACTCTTGTTTCGTTGGCTTTTACTAACTTAAATCTCGGCGTCAAATACAACAGTAACAGTAACAGTAGCGATTTAAGTAATAGAGGAATTGGCAACTAGTGATTAGAAAAGCAATGATCACATGATGCACGATGGCTTGAATACAAAAGACTATACGAATCACCACAATGATCATTCGGCGCTTGGGCAAATCAATATCGAAGGTTTCAGTAAACACGCGTCTAGCACTTTGTTCGGCCCTGTGGATATAATGCTGTATCAGCTGTACCAGCTGTATCAGCTGTATCAGCTGTATCACCCTGTGGATATAAAGCTGTATCAGCTGTATCAGCTGTATCATCCTGTGGATATAAAGCTGTATCAGCTGTATCACCCTGTGGATATAAAGCTGTATCAGCTGTATCACTCTGTGGATATAAAGCTGTATCAGCTGTATCACCCTGTGGATATAAAAGCTGCCGTATCACCCTGTGGATATGAAGCTGTATCAGCTGTATCCCGATCTTATAGGCCGATTTTATCATGAATTATTGAAAATTTTTGTGCTCAACCCTGGCTCACTAAACAGTACAACAATAATTTCGTGGCAAAAGCGAACAAGGTGATGGGGGACGGTTTATCACCCTATAGGAGCCCAAGATTCAAGGTTTTTAGGGGAGCCTGACGAAGTGCTGTTTTGTTCCTGCCAACGGGTATACACACCCGGAGATGTTTAATTAATTAACACTCGTGGGGTCCTACCTTTTTAAACAAACCTCATTCACATTAGATTACGTGAGCAGGGAGACGTTAAAAAAATTGATAGCAATCTATATGCAATGCCCGATCATATATTGACCGACTCAATCATGAAATATAGAAATTTCTCTTTCTTCGCGCGTGTAGGCGAGAAGAGCTGACTCACTAAATGTGTGACAGCCTACTAGACTATTTCGCGCATCCCAGACATAGTATAGACCTAATACTAATTGCAAAGTGATACCTGGGTGAATCTCGGTACGGTTTGTCTAAAATATGGGAGCAGCGATGATTCTCAAAGTTAAAGTAATTAAAAAAATAATAATAAAAAAATCAAGAATTGTTTGAACACAAGACAGAGACACCGATTCCATACAGGTAGAGTGATACAGTTGATAGCACTGTGTTACAGCTGATAGCTGATACAGCTTTATATCGACAGGGTGATACAGCTGATACAGCTTTATATCCACAGGGTCATACAGCTGATACAGCTTTATATCCACAGGGTGATACAGCTGATACAGCTTTATATCCACAGAGTGATACAGCTGATACAGCTGATACAGCTGGTACAGCTGATACAGCTTTATATCCACAGGGCCCTTTGTTCTAAGGTTTCATTGCCGACTATCTTTCTGCGAGTGCAGACGCGAAGTCACACGACACGTTCTCTCATAATTGCGAATATAGTCAAATAAATCTGCCACGAAATCTTCTACTTCATGGTCATAAACGAAGACCTACGAAAAATGTTGATGGCCCCTAGCTACGCCATTTCTTAGGAGCTGATATTTTAGTTATCAACGTCCCAAAGTTCCCGGTCAGGCAAGTTGCAAGTTCACAATAAATTATCTGGGTATTTTAATTTTTGATATCATAACCAATTTCGAGAATTGCCTCGCGTGCCGATCAAAACCTTCTCACGGGCCCCGTTTAGCCTGCGGGTCGCGGGTTGGCCGCCCCTGAAATGGAGAATCGTTTCTCTGGGTATTGGTTATCAAGTTGGGATACTTTACCTCTGGAACTTGACTCCAAATTTCAAGTAAGTCTTCACTTTTAAATAATTGCTTGTGCACGATATCTGACTGCATGTCTATCAACTCAAGTTGAAAATTACTAGGGTGCAGTGGCAAATCGTCGCTGAGTAGGGAATCGCTACTCGATAGCAGAGGAATTGGTCTCCACCCTTAATTATAAACGCCAGAGTCCAAGGCAAGCAAGGGTAATTTTTTAATATGAAGTTAACTTTTTTGTTATAAATTGATTTCTTAATATTTTTATGGGATTTTCAAACGTCAATGGGAGCCGCGCGAGGGCTGGCTGAATGCATGAATACATACATATGAAGCCGCATGAAACCCTCGAGAAGTCTACGTAGAACTAAAATTTAATGGTAGTTAGCCTACTTCTGGATCTCACCATCGAGTCAATTCAGAAGCATGCACATAAACTTTTGTAAATTTTATATGGATTAGTTTAGCATTGATATAGGCAGATTGGCGAGTGCTATGCATTGAAATAAACTGGAAATGTCTATCATTACTACTGCATAGCCTACTATATATCAGAGATGAGCGGATTTGAAATTTCTATGTCCTAATCCAATCCAAATCCGAACCTTCAAATCCAAATCCAAATCCTAATCCATAAGTTTTTCTTATTCATGTCCATGTCCAATCCTAATGCGATTCCAACTGGAAATTCAGAAAAAATACTAATTTATGCAATGGAGGGATTCGAAAATTTTCTTTCACAACCAACGATTCACTTGATTCAAGAGATCTTAGTAACCATTAGTACATTAATTACTGATCTGAATAAAGTTTGTCGCCATTCGCCACACGACATTTCAATCTCCCGGAAAATAGGTAAATCCAATCCAAATCCTAATCCGTTCTGAAAAAAATGTCTAATCCAAATCCAATCCAAATCCGACAAAATTTCACAAATCCTGTTTTTTCAAAACCTAATCCTAATCCATGCTCATCTCTGCTATATATGTCGTAATGTGATAGCTCTTCATACATTCCAGCACTTAATTGACAAGTTTAGGGGGGTTACACGCTGAGTAATATTGGTAATATTGCAATTTATACCTGACTATGAGTCGTTACTTTGATGTCAGTGAAATTGTGTCGAAATTCACTCTTCATAGAGACGATCTATAAAGGTGCATGACTAACAGAACTCAAGATATATCATTTTCTGACGGGTATTAAAAATGAATCCATGCATTTGACGAAGTCTTCAGACATAATATAATCCACTATATTTTAACATTCATGTAGAGCAGCGTTCTCAACCAGGGGCCCGCGGATCCCTAGGGGCCCGGAAAGTATTTTTAGGGGGTCCGTGAAACCTCTAAATTGGTAAAGTGATTGATAACCTAATTTTTATTTTATTTTTTATTAGGAAAAGCATGAGACAGTTTCGTTTCATAATTGCTAAAACTTTAGGACTCCTATCATTAAAATGGTCGACTGGGATAAAATATACGACTGTGCAAACTCATTTTATTGTCAAATTGCCAATAGCCTGTCGATGCAAAAATATTGCTGTGTAGAGGTATTTTGTTGAGGATTGTGGAAAAAAGAAATGTTGTAGTGTAGAAAGATAGCATTTGGGATTTGGAGTTGTCAGTCAGAGAAAATTAGAAAACAGTCGTTGGAAATAGAAATTCCTGACTTTTCTCCTAATCCGTCCCAATGAAGGAATTGACACCTCGTCACGATATCCATTTTGTCCTGTGATATAGCACCACTAAATAACTTCGAGATGAGATGTCAAATAGAAATGACTAGGTTGGACGCGACGTGTGCATTAAAAACACAAACCAAAAGCTGTCGTCGGAAGCGTTACGCGGTGATATTACATTCACCACCAATTAATATATTTTCGTGGAAATGGATTTTCGGCACTCATTCATATCCAATCGAATACGCTGATTTTCAGAACATTAAATACAGCTGCCAAATTCGTTTCGAAATAATAAAACTCTACCCAATTTCTACATATGGTGTGATGTTATTTTAAAGAAAGGTCATTTTGTGGCTGTTTTTCACTTGCCTAAAATCTATATATGCACGGAACAGAAGACGGTTGGATAATAACTGTGCAAATTTTGAACGATAACTTGAGGGGGTCCGTGGGGGTCAGTCGTGGTCCAAAAGGGGTCCGCGAAGACAAAAAGGTTGCGAACCACTGATATAGAGAAATTGACTATAACTATGCATAGGTAGGATTGGTAGCGGTAATGCATAGTGCGTAAACAGTATTTTGCTATTGAGATGATAGACTGAATAACCCTATTAAACAGGGTAATATTCCTGCGAAAATGCGCCATGCAGTAATTAATCAATGATGAATAAGACTTCGCCTGTCGAATAGGAACGCGAACCGTGAGTTTCGCACCTAATACCTAGTTGATGGTGGCCTAGCTTGTATGATCATACCCTTATTTTCCTCAGCAAGGTTCGTTCAATTACCAAACTACTTACCCACTTCTTTATTTCAATTTCCAGGTTATTCTTACGACAAGAAAGGACGAGATCACGTGGTACCGGAGCCTCTCTCGCGAGATACCTAAATGCCACAATTCTTGGACAGTTGCTTTCTGTTACCTACTAACTCCCACAGGAATACGTCTACGTCATCACTTTGATCGGCTTGGTTAGTTCACGAAAAATCATAGATTCTTGTTCATTCGAAAAGCAGTTGGCAGTACGCAGCTAGTTCCACATACCCACCATATTACATCCGTAAATGTTGAACAGGTTGCCCGACATGGGAATGTATATATAGTCCATACCAACGTTAAAAGTGCGATTGTTCAATAATTAATCATTCTCACCAAAAGTACTTTTTAAGTCCAATCCAAGCCTGTCAATCGAACTGCGCGGCACAATTAGTCTTCCAATCAACAAGTAGGCTTAAATATAACTTCCAAGTCAGGGGTCGGCAAACCCCGGCAGGCGTGCCATTTGTGGCACGCGAGACGGTTTTTCATGTCAGGCCAAATGATTTGACGTAAACTATTATAACCATGATTTTGCAAAAAATGAAACAGAAGTTTTCAAAATGTATAAAGCTCGTAGGCGATCCAAAATTATTTCGTAAATCAACATAAAATAGAGTATTTTAGGACAGATTTTGCTTATCTTGAAATTATTTACCGCGCTTCGCGCGATTTATTGGACCTGATGTTTTGATTATAATGTGGGAACCCCCAATAAATAAATATATATGTATACAGAAAATGCTATGCATAATGTACAGGAATCGAGTCAACCGTATTGGCAGTTATGAAAAAACGTCAACCGAATATCGTATGAAACCATTGGAATGCTTTGTTCAGCCTAGGGGAGCCAAACTTATGAACTGGCATTCCAGCGCTGGGCATTTTCACGCTATAGAAGCGATAACATGCGAACATGCGTGTGTGCGCTGCCAAAATGACTGTCGGCGATAAAACCTTGAAACAAAATAACCGCCGCATGCTGGCCAAAACGTTCGGCATTGATATGTCCACTGTCCAGGTGCCGTTGATATGTCCACTGTCCTGGCGCCGATATGACCAACGCCGAATAGTCCAGTGCCTGCAGCTTGAGCCGCATGTATCCAATGAGATCTCCCGAGGAAAATAACGAGCCCGGTGTCGAAATGCGAATTGGGAATCGTGTTTTTCTCTCAGAAGCAGATATTTAAATTTCGACTGGTGGCAAGCGATTCCAATATTTCTGGAGCAACGACAATCTTTATCTAGTGTTACCATATTTTGTTACCATACTTTGTAATTGGTTGACAAAAATAAAATAAAAAAGGCAACTTTCTGACTCAACTCCCGAAAGTTCCACCGGAACGTCACTTGAGTACTAATTTCCTATATCTCAGTTGACATTTAACATACATTTAACCAACATTTTTGAAAAAGAAGTTAAATTCTCAAAAAAGAGGACATTTCGGCGTCCTCTGAGGACACAGAAAATACATCATTGTGCGACTGAAAATAAAATATGTAAACATTGTATACCATGTAAGCGATAGGTCGGGTGCGGTAGCGACCAAGATTTATTTCCTTCGCGACCAATAATTCACGAATCCGAAACCGATGCCGTTGTCAGCTGCAGAAAAACGGGTGGTGGTATTCTTTGCTTAAACGTTAACTATAGTATTATATTGAATGTTTGGCATGCGAGCTGGTAAAAGTTGGAGATTTTTGACATTTTGGCACGCTGCGCACAAAAGGTTGCCGGCCCCTGTGCTAACTCAATTATTATCAGACAGGCTAGGCGGGCTCCTAGGGTCTACGAGGCATTTTCAAGGGGTCCGCAGAACCACTACATTTGCAACATGATTGATAACTAAATTTATGATTTTCCAAGCTCCATTCCCAGCGAAAATAGTCTGCATTAGCGCCAAAAACGTGGTACACGAAAAGAGAACCAACGTCACAATTATACTGCGGTATATATCACACACGACATTTTTATCTATAGATGTTGTATGACAAACTTAAAGAAGCACAAATGGAGGACAATGGAACGACACATATAGGGGTCGCTAGAAAGTATTCACGTAAAGTCGCAGGAATTATAACAATGCTTTGCACCATCAGAATCAATCAGAACCGTCTTTTCCGCAAAGTAACCAAGATATCTTAAGTAGCGAGTGAGCAATGCTCAGTGAGCATATACAAAGAAAAACGCCGATTGATAATGAAGTTTTGCGCAAATATGACTCTATATTGAAGCTCACAAACAAGGAAATTCTGTCCAGCCGCTATCATTTTATGGAGCAGTTTATTTGCATAACTGATAAAACTTCAGATCTCTCACATCAGCAGACAGATTAAATAACCTCAATATACAATTGAATGGTATATTCATATAAAATGAACCCGAATATTTTCGACTGACACTCGTCAGGGGTAATCGTCAGCAAATAGTAGAGAATTGGAAAGAACATTGTATATCAACAATCTTATCACAAAATATGACGTCACCAGCATGAAAGAGACAGCGTTCAATGTACTATTTTTAGGTGGTACATGAACTCCTTTTGTCGGCGGAGTTTTGGTTGGTGTATTTTGATAACGTACCATGGAGTTCATGTACCACCTAAAAATAGTATATTGAACGCTCTCTCTTTCATGCTGGTGACGTCATATTTTGTGATACGATTGTTGATATACAATGTTCTTTCCAATTCTCTACTAGTTGCTGACGATTACCCCTGACGAGTGTCAGCCGAAAATATTCGGGTTCATTTTATTATGAATATACTATTCAATTGTATATTGAAGTTCTGTACCTCCAAGAAGCTCTTCATTGAATGACCCACTGTACAAACTCATTTCATCAGCCTGTAGGCTAATAGTACACGGGTGAGATTATGTTCATTACAAAAATATTGTCGTTTGTAGATGTTTTGGTGGGGTATGAAGAAAAGATAACACTTTGGGGTACCAAGTTCAATCAGTGTAACTTGACCAACTTCACAATGTTTGCAAAGCTTTCGGGATTTGAATCTGTTGGTAAACATTTACAGTCACTTGAAAAGTAATTCGTGAAGTAGCTCCTCGCCCGTCCCAGAGGGTTAAAATCAGCGTGAAGATTCAGGGTATTGTCAATTGGTCCCATCAAATCTTTCAGCCGGTCGCTAAAAGTAATTGACATAAACCAGTATTGCTGACTGGTTCGCTGTTCACATCAACCTTCACGACGCGGTTCTGTATAACGGACGAGAGCCTGCTGAATCCGGTCACTGGTTAAAACTTCTTCACAAAATCCATTCTCTTCTGTGGTAACGAAAACCAGATGAGCGAGATGCTGAATAGAAATGACTAAGCTGGGCGCATTATGTTCTGTTCCATGAAAAATTTGTTTCGCACATTTCCGTGCCTCATATTTCGGTCATACCCGAATAATACTTTTTATTATTCCATTCCTCTCCACCCTATCTTTATAAAATGGATTTTCGGATATCTATCGTATATTGTCAAGGGCGCCTATTTCCAAGGCTCGCGTCTGAAATGCAGCTGCAAAAATGCATGTAAGTAAATTTGTTTTGAAACACTAACAGTGATTTTGTGGTTTAGGCATTGGTGACCCCTGGGCTAGGCAATAGGTAATATAGTGGAAAAATACAGACAACAGTTGAAGGATTATTGAGGTATACTTGGAGTATCAACTTAGAAGGTCCGCGAAGGAAAAAAGATTGAGAACCATTCTTCCAACTGAAAAAGTTTATTGTGATTTTAAATTCATTATGATTTCCAGTACGAGTCGTCCACGGCATCAAGGAATGGGGACTTTTCAGTAAGTACGACTGGTCTAATCAGGAAGTTCTGATCAAGCGTTATCGCGAACACAACACTGGAGTGCTGTCTGTGAGTAATAATAGCTAATCATTGTATCGTTGTACTCGCTAGCATAGATATTAAAATTACTTTTCTAGTACTCATCAGCCGTGTTATGCTACTCACAAATGGGACTCGGCGACAGTTTTCATGTCAAGCGTGATGAACTTGATGGCGAGCCTGTTGAGCCACTTGTTCACATTGGTATTCGAGCGGCGTTCTATTTACATAGACGCAATTATGACAATCGGAAGTCGCCTGTATTTTCGAGTAAAGTCGAGTTATGGTTGCGCTTATTCTAACTTTTGAATTGTTCATAGCAAATACCAATCCAAAGCCCTAGAGTTCTCAAAATTGGTCCCGTTATTCTAATATACGGGGTAGACGAAACGCCAACAAAGTATTGGTGATTTTATTTCGAGGTCAATACAATTTTGTCTCATTATCGATGCTATCATAGTAGTTACCACGGTGCCAAAGGAAGAAAAAAATGAACAGACAGATCTGTGTCCGAGGAAATATCCGTATCGTCAATCTCCATTCCGTATTTATCGTCCTGTTAGCGTCCTTACTTACTATGGTAGCCTACTGTTGGATTAATTCGTGAGAATCACATAAGTTTACTTCGTGGTGAAAATTCGGCGGAGTTTGCTGAGCTACAAGGCAGGGAGTACTAATTTCTTACTTAGCTGGCGCTTGATTATAAATAAAAAAGTTTGTGTCAGATGTAACATATTTCATGGGATGTAGGCCTATGCTAAGCCTATATGCTTGACGACGAAGCAATAAGTGACATATCTGTCTGCCTATATATTTGAAATTACTAGGACCAAATAAAAGTTCTAGTTAAAATTAATTATCAGCATTAAAAGTCAAATTTTGATATGGGCAGAAAATATCACTTTATTGGCAAAAATATGGTCTTACAACCATATTGGTTACCTGGCATCGCCAAGACTAGATATACATAAAATGATATTTCAGCCTGAGCTCCTTAATTATTCGTGAGCCCGCCCGATACATGTTTTTAGTTTCGCGGAATACATGCATATAAATATAACAGCGATGCAGAAAAGAAAGATTGCTGATTTTCCACTTCTGTGAAGGCTGGGAAAGGCTGTGCGCTTTTCTCGGCGAAGAGATTCCCGATGAACCCTTTCCGCACGTGAACGAACGCGGACAACTAGCAATGTCGATGTGGGTTTTGCCAGTGTATGTCAGGATGATGAGAGAAGCATTCGTTGTTATGGCAATCATCGCTATACTAATTGCTTTGGTATTGCAGTTACATTGAAGTTCTTTGATTACTATAAGCAGTACATTAAATCGAGTGTCGAGTCGAAGTGGTATGGATCCATGTTTCATCTAAGCTGCGCGAAGTGAAAATAAGAGCGGGTTTATTAAGTAACAAAGCAGACAACCTAGCCGCAACATGGTTGAAAATGATTGTATGAGGTACTTGTTCAGTTTGAAATTATATGTCGCACGATGGAAATTCGCGTTATGGCACGACATAGTTTTTGCAGTTTCAATTTTTTGGAATAATAAGTTGTGACTGATGCTGTCAAATCAAATCATCTGATTCAAGGGTTATTGTCTCATGAGCCTGACATTCCATCCTCGAAACAGAAGAGAAAATCTGGTAAAAGATGCTCTAGCTGTATGCGATACCAGAAGCATAATATCCGTCTGACAGTGTCCCAAAATGTTTATACGCTTGAACGTTCGAAGATCTCTATAATATAGCATGATGTGTTCGCTGTCCAATCGAGGCATCTTCTAAAAGGTCAACTCTCGCATACTTACACACCTCAGAGAAAAAAGTAGAATAATGTTGTTTCAGGAGAAATTTATCTTGCATTGATGCGATGTGACGGACACACGTCCAATGAATGATGTCACTGATATGAATTGAATTGATTCTTGCATGCATGCATCCTTAATCTATGAATGTTTGTAATTTTCACGGAGATGCAATTGAGGCTTATGCGTTCACGCCGCACCTGAGTCAATTTAGTTATATCCTTAAGCTGAATCCTGTGAACAAAAGGGCATCGATATTTGCGGATACTCAAGTAATTACACATTCTGTTTCACAATATACGATATGAAAAAGATTCACAGTACAGAACTTACCAAGGTTTGTTTGTTAACGTGAACCTCTAAATTTCCAAGTTTCAGACTCAGAATGCGAACGTGAACCTCGCGTTCACGCAATCCCTACGGCTAAGCATTCTGGTAGTTTTCAGATGCCGTAAGCCCAAAATAGTTCAGAACCACTGTGCTAGTGTGTCGCTGGAACCTCGCTTTGTTTTGGTTCATGGTCGAAAACGTTTTCTCACAATTGTATATAGACCCGCGGGCCGCGCGTCACATTTTCATGTAATACGGGAAGTTGTCTGCGGGCCGCTCAAAATCCCGTCGCGGTCCGCGGGCGGGTCATAGGTACTAAAGTAGAAGTAGGAGTAATATCGTCAATTCCGACTCAATTAGAAGTAAAAGTAACTTTTTATAAGTATGTGAAAAAGTAAGTATTCTACGCCAAGTTTTTGATGTCAGTATTAATTGAATATTATTTTTTTCCTTTCAAAACATCACAGGACTGCGATACAATGAAAAGATAGGAAGGCGTCGAAACGACCTGGGGTAGTCTTTGAAATCAGACACCGACCCGGGCCTAGGCGATGTAAAGAAGAGGAATATATAGCACACTGAATGAAAAGTAAAGCGACATTGAGGCTTTGAATCTTTTGAAAACAAAAATCTTTAGCAATTGGTGTGCCAATGGTTTGGAGAGACACATGGACTGGACATGGAAAAGATTGTTACTTTTGCCCATACGGGTGCCTTACACAATGCTAATGTCGTATATCGTAACAAGCTTTATTAAATAAAACAAATTGTCCACAAAATATCACGAAATTAGCCAGCCATTTGTATTTTATTCAGCAGGTGGACACAGCAAGCGCTGGCAATCGCCGAAATCACGACCACGCCAACGTACAATTCTCTCTTCATTTTTTTAAATCCCTCCAAGTCCCAGGCCGATCCGACCAATGCGCCTTTCTTGTTTTCATGCGGGAAGACTTGATCTGGCATCGGTTTTCCCAAGAACCCGCATAGAGGCTTCCAGCCGTCTCGAAAATCAAACTGGAGAAGCCTTTCGTCATCACAGCGCTGAATGTTAGTTAACAGAAATTACTGCTCTTCTATATAGACTTCTAGAGCAGCAACGATTTCAGACATAACCTGAATTGTTTGATCTTATGATTCATGCAGTGCCTCAAGTCATACAATTTATAACTGGCGAGTAAATTTATAAACTTTCAGTCCACCCGTCACACTGAACAGAGCAGATCCTAGGTTGCGGACATTTTGTATCTGGGCATAAAATGTGTTCGAAGCCTGAGTCAAGTTAACATCGATCCCAAGTTCTGAGGCTGTGTCTGAACTCTGCTACCGTATGGTGGTTGTGGGACCGCTACAATTTTTTGTATCTCTCTTTTCCGAAATGCACCGAAAGCTTTAACAACGGCAAAACCTCCATATAATACAGACATAACCACTTACAGATACTACGGATGCGATATGCTCCCGGTATCTTCGCCTTAAGATCTCGTCGTTCGGAAGATAATGCCAACGAAATAATCCTTGGGGTGGACAAGCATACAGAACGCGATCTAAATTAAAGAATGGTACCGAGTTGTAGCGAATTTCGAATACCACCATGACTGTCACAAACAATAAGAGCACCCTCTAGAGCAGGGGTCACCAACCTTTTTGCAACCGAGGGCTACTTTTGCGTAATGATTGAAGCGGCGGGCTACTATTTACTCCCGCCGTTTACCCGTACCACACTGAATTTCCGCTTTGATATTCATAGAACTGGGCATGACTGGACATCATGTTATCTGTTTCTATAGCAGTCAGTGGGAAGCCTGGCATTGTATGATATCAACTAGTGCGCTGTACTCTAGTATTTAACTTGACACTGCAATTCTGAGCTAGTGTTCCAGATAAGCATTAATTAACCGTGTTTTGTGTTTGTTTTTGATGAAGTTCATGTCCGAAAAGGCTGATTCACAACGATAAGTTGAAACATAGACTCTTGCAACCTTCATAGCTGCTGCGCATACACCACTGTACTTTCCGTATCAACAATGCACCAAACGTTTGCTGCAGACTGAGGTGGGGGTCATTTTGCAGTGTTACAATTTCCAGAAATGACAAGATTTCATTATACCGGACAGCAGCAACGATTACAGAAAGTTAGAAACATGGAATATTAAACTGCGTAGTAATATTGTTTACTACTTCGGCATCGTCCTGGTCGTCGAGCTATCGTAACGGAACCCTCCACCATTTCAAGAAGACCGTGGACGGAATTCCGTCATGTCGCCTGTATAGGCAATGCACCGTATCTTGAATTTCTGGTGATTATATCACATACATCTATATATTACTAATTGTAATTGAAGATATTTTTAAGTGTTTATATATGTAAGTTACATGTTAGTGTGTTTTAAACAAGAATAGCTGAATCAATCAATCTATATATATAAAAGCTCGCTGGTAATAATCTGACGAATATTAGTAAATGGTGCTATTCCACCTATTTTCAGAATGGGCTCGCGGGTTACTCATCTAGTCCTCGCGGGCTACCTGGTGGTGGGTTGGTGACCCCTGCTCTAGAGGAGAGGTTCCCAAACTGGGCGCCACGAACACACGTGAAAGTTATTTTTCCAATATATCGCATTGAGAACCAAACCATAGAATATCTTCAGCATTTCCAAATTGTATTATATTTATAATTACAGTTCCCCTGTTTTTCCAAAATTGAAGCTGAATTAGAATTAGAACAACACATATTTTTTAAATTGGAATATAATTGGAATTATAGCTACATAGTTTTTTCCGAATTAGATTAGAAATAGAATTACTGAATTCGCAAAGATTTTGACACTGAATAAAGTTCAGTACATA
Source organism: Botryllus schlosseri (assembly GCF_051294905.1). Classification (NCBI taxonomy): domain Eukaryota; kingdom Metazoa; phylum Chordata; class Ascidiacea; order Stolidobranchia; family Styelidae; genus Botryllus; species Botryllus schlosseri. The sequence goes on along the minus strand of NC_137247.1, from coordinate 21,170,459 downwards.
TTAAATCAGACTTCATCCTCATGAGCATGAAAATAGAAAATGTCTGTTCTGCAAGATTGGCTCCTTTCGTATGCTATACAGTCCTCAAGAAGCATTACCTGGAAAACTAATAATTAGACTATAATTAAAATTAGATCATAGAGACATATCACAATTAAATACTCTAATTAGACAATTATATAGTTGTCCAGGTCTGTGTACAATTACTTTCTACAACCAAGTATTCTTCCTACCGTTAAAAGTCTTGGCAAGTTAAGTCATCCGATACAACAGGAAAAGTTGACATAATTGAGAATGTAAATGACTCCTTTTCCTCTTTTTACATCCCATTCACTCACCGAGTCTACGAAAATGATCTCTTGTCCTTCGTCCAGTAGGGGTGAAATTGAAGCAAAGTCTGAACATCCACGAAGACGTACCTCTACGTATTAGTTCCCGAAAGCTCTTGAGCCATTCATATTCGTCATTTCTCGTTGTGAGAATCACCTGGATACGAGGAAGTGAATTTGTATATTAACAGAATTACGAAAACGAAGTAGGCCTATAGGGCATAAAAAAGCTATGGATGTCGCACTCCACCACTGGATCAACTTCATGAGGTTTCAGCATTTCAGATGCGGTATAATAAAGCGCCTAATGCAGTGGTTCTCAGTCTTTTTGATTTTGCGGACCCCTTTTGGACCGTCACGGACCACACGGAATCCCTCAAGTTTTCGTTCAATTATCGTGCAACCGTCAACTGTCTTGTGCAAATATTAAATGTAGACTAGTGTTGAACAGCCACAAAATGACTTTTCCTGAAAATAACAGCACACTTCTATTGACTTTTATTATTTCGAAGGGAACTTTACTGCTGTATTTAATGTCTTGAAAATCCACGTCTTCGATTTGATATGACTGAGTGCCTAAAATCCAATTCCACAAAGATATATTGGTGCCGAATGTAATAGTAACGCGTAACGCCCCCGACGACAGCCTTTGGTGTGAGTTTTTAATGAACATATCACGTCCAGCCTATAGTCATTTCTATCTAGCATCTCATATTGACGTTATGTAGTGGTTATGTCACAGGAAAAATAGATTTCGTGGCGAGGTTTCAATTCCGTCATTGGGACAGATTCGGGGGAAAATTCAGGAATTTCTATCTCGAACGACTGTTTACTAATTTGCTGAGACTGACATCTCCAAATCCAAAATGCGTTGCAAGCATTTCGAAGGCACCCTGTTTGACCTTGCTATGTCCAACATTTCATTCTTCCACAAACCCCAACAAAACATCGCTAAACACCAATATGTTTTATCAGCACGCTATTGGCAATTTGACAGTTAAAATGAGTTTGCAAAGTCGGATATTTCATCTCAGACAACCATTTCAATGATATGAGTCTCAAAGTTTTAGCTATTATGAAGCGAAACAGACTCATGCTTTTCCTAATTAAAAAAAAGTAAAAATTAGGTTGTCAATCATTTTACGAAAAATTCGAGGCTTCGTGGACCCCCTGAAAATTCTTCACGGACCCCCGGTTGAGAACCACTGGCCTAATGAGTTGTAATCGTAGAACCCTTTGCGACCGGCGGTCTAGTATACTAGACCGCGACTGTTTAACACAGAAGAGTCGGTATTTTATCGAAGATAGCTAGACCTGTATTGGTCATACACTATTGCAATCGGTTTGTATGGATAGCTCTTATAAATACGCATACATCAGACCATGTATAATCTATTATTGCAATGTATATCCTGCTTGAAATGCAGATTGAACACGCAAAAACGTTTCCCGCAAAATTGAATTTATAATGATGTTCGCGTGAATGACTGCCTGAAATATAAACCATTGTATCTTCCGTTCTAGACGTCATATAACCAATTACAGTTATCTTCTATGACTTGTTGTTGGTCATACTATTCTATGAAAGTCCTTATATCGAAGATTAGCATGTAGAAGATGTTTCAAATTGACGTGAAAGAAGCATAGCGTATTACGTGAAAATCACGGCTGCGTCAGATCACCCGACTCGTTGCAGTTTCAAACAGATGTACAATTGGTTCATGGAATAGCAAATTGTACGTATGGTTAGCCATTATCCTGACATATTCATCAATATCCCTATCATGAAGCTTAGTTTTGTATAAGAAAGCCAACACCATCCCTAACACTACACAAATAAGCGTGCAAGTTAGGCTATTGTGGTACCCGAGCCTGTAATAACAACATCATATAGAGGCAGTTATATATCAGTTTTAGATGACACATGAAGTGACTGTTGGCTTCTATGAATACTGTCGATCATACATGGAACATTAGCCGTGTAGAATACAGTTCAAATTGATGTGAAATAAAGCAATAATGTATCACGTGAAATGACTTCTCGGGCGTATATGGGCGCTGGGCAGTGCCGAATAAGGCAATATGTGTATACTTACGGATCCATTATGCAGTTGCAAGTTACATATAACAAGCAACTGGGGTTGATAACACTTCAATAGCATGGAGATATATACGATCTAAGGGAAAATTGCCAAGGCAGTTACTATGTTATGTAGAGCTGGACGCGCGTTGCCTTCAGCGAGAATACGAGATTACGTAATCGATTGCTCATCGGCGGCGGCCGCGTGATTGTGCTTATCATCCCTACCTTTCCAAGATCGTAGCGCTGGGCTATGAAGCGCTATAGTAGCGTGTAATGTCTCATTGGAACGTAGAGATTCATGCGAAAGGCAATCAGGTGGTCATATACCCAAAGAGGGCCTAGGTATGACGTCAGGAGATATAGAAGAACAAAATTATATTTTATTTTCAAGAAATCAAAAACATTTTCTCGCATAACGTTATTCCCTCTGGCGTCTGAGCCGTGAGAGTATCTCAGACCGCTAGGCGGCTACTTCAGGTTTACGGCAATATATTGGGCGCCGATTTAAGCCATATGGATGACATTTTATCGTTTTTTTTTTGTGGATGCAGTAAAATTTTGGTCAGTAGGCCGGCCGGTTACAAAGGGTTTATGATAATTTCTATGTCACATTTATGCGAATCATAACTTACATTGATAATGTAGCTATAATAAATGTGTGACACTCTTGTCGTACAATATTTATCTAGCACATATCTCATTTCTGGTTTGAGAACTTGAAATTCCCTTCAAAACTACTTCAAAAAAACTTGGGCTATTCATCAAACTTCGCTATCACAACACCTTCAAAGCTACAATGCGATGGAAGAACAGCTTATATATCCAATTACCTAAACATTATGATAAAACATGACCCGTTGATGATTCGTGACCAAAAGTTTTGATTTTGACTCATCGCCAATTACAAGTGAGTAGCCGACGGGTGTAACACCAATAGATACTTCGGTGATCGAACATTTATATTACAATGCCTTCATTAGTATATTCAAGTCGTTTTTGATCTGATTCAATATTCGAACGCCGATTCATTTGACTCTGTCAATGACATGATCAATAGCCTACTTACAAAGAGTGCCCGAAACCCGGATTCGGCTGCACCGCTCAGATGTCCTCATATCCATAAATCCTTTTTACATTTTATAATATTTTATCTATGGTTGCAGCACGTCAAATGTCTGCTAGTTGCAACATTATAACACGAAAGCTTTTACGCTGTCATGATGCCTTTGCCCTCTCGCATTGTGTCTAATAACTCATTATTTCGACAGATTATGCCAAGTACACCATCAATTTGTTCAAACATTCAAAAATATGACTTTTTCTTAGCAAGCGTGAATATTACCATGCTAAATCATATTTTCACGATGTGTATGTAATGCGAGTCTGCAAGGTCAGTCAAATAAAGCCCACTTTGAAACACATACAATTCCGCCTATTTGATGCTGCGGACCGCATCGTCATCAAAATCTAGGGAAATTAGCCCCGAAGCACATTTGACTTTGAAACGCCTGTTCTGAGCTGCGTGCGCAAATACGCATTGCTGACACGCTCCAGCTAAACATCCGATCTAAACGCATAATAATTCATCCATTGCTATTTTTCAATGTAAGTCAGTGAGCGACTGTTAACTATCTGTTCCTGCCATGCGATTCTCATAAGTATTCACGCAGCTAATCAACGTCATTAGACCCATTTGATCTGATTTGATTTGATATTTCGGAAGTACGCTTAGTAAAGCATTTTGAAATACTGAAACTGATTTCAACTACTTATTGTCGTTGTTGTTCAAAGTAAGCTATTCTCCTGTGCCCAATATCACCATTCCTCACTATAGCTGATACGACTTCGGCAATTGTAATATCATTCCATGAAGGATGAATTTGGGGATATAAATGGGCCTACTGCCTTGACGTGCAATGGCCCACCACTGCCAAGTTCGAGACGCTTAGAAAACGACTTCGTGCTCCGCAAAAGACCAAGCGTTACGAGGAGATAGTTTTCCAGCAAGTATATAGTGTCTAGCTAACCCCGATATCGATTCTTAAGTCCAAGGGTGGCCAATCTGCGGCAGTAGAGGAAAATTATGCGGCAGTCGACACTTAATTCGGTTAGGATGTGTTGGCGGCCGTCAATATGCAAATTGAATTTACGAATTTACTTCCTAATTAATGAGAGGTATAAATTATTCTTAAAATTTTCTTCGTGCTAGACGCGGTTAAATGCCAAATAATTTTTGATTATGATATAGTAGTGTCCTTTGTAATCTGAGCCCCACAGTACAGATGCGAACAGCAGCGGAAAATGATGCAGCCCATAAAGAAATGCAAATTTATAATTGTGTTCTCCTCACCACGAAGCAAATTTGTTTCTGTTAGGCCTACGTTTAAGCGAATCCAATATATTTTCACTATACCTACAATCCTGTTGGGAGATCAAGAAATAAGAGCATACAACAAAGGGAAATAATAACAATTAGTCCACCCGAAGATGCAGCATAGAATTAATAACTTTCCTAAATTTTCGAAGACACCCCTGCATCAACTGTACCGATGAATCTGATCACACGGAATGAGAAAGGATAAATACTTGATAATAATATGTGAAACTATACTAATATTAATGACGAAATTCACTCATGAATAAGAAAATATTTTCGCGCTTCGCCCGACTACAATGCGAATCACTGTCGCTATTCATAGGCCTATTTGTTTTCTCGATATTGAAGTCACGTGGCACGCGGTCTTAACGAATTTTGAAAAGTGGCTCGCGACCTGTTTTGAGTTGGCGACCCCTGATTCATCCGATATGCGTTGCATTTTGGTGTCAGCCTGTTGACGAATTGAATTGAATACATAAAATACAGACCCCATCCACCCAGTGGTTCAAGCCTTACAAAAAGTAATGAACTACGGTCTTGAAATACCTCATATTATCTCACTATCTCGTGACGCCCATAAATACTGAGGCAGACATACGTGATGATTAGAATGTATTCAATTGATCATATAACTTACGGACTTTCGTTCACAGTTAGTGAGTGTGGCATCAGTACGTACACAGCATATAGTGCGGTGCTGCACTGCACAAAATATATCAAGTCACACCTTTGCGTCCGGAAACGCCGTGGCTATCTCCTCCCAGAAGTAGAACGCGGGGGCACCACACACCGCATCGACATCTCTGTACATTTTGTAAAATTGCTCGCTGGAACTTCCGTAAAGAAGGATATTTTCCCATTCTTCTCGGTCTCGAAAGGCATGCCGATCAAAATCGGCGACAGTGTACCCCAGTATTTCCAAACATTTGTGCAAAGTCTTTGTTCCACATTTTGACATGCTAGCTACTATCACCTTCATGCTTCCACACTCAGTTAGAAAGAAGTAAGAAATGGCTGTACCGGATGAGGTGGTATTGTGAATTGCATTTCGGTATTAAAAATACCAACTAAAATGTTTTGCTTGAATGTATTTTCTTGCAATGCTCAAGGGAAATGGAGGTCATACAGGAAGCTAGAATTGGCATCTGCCTACGTCCTTTCCTTCATCGATCCACCGTAAATGAAGCTGACTGTTCCAATTTAAAATATTATCATTTCATGCCTAACTACCGGTTTGAGAACCGTGGATTTTTCACGGATAAATATTTAAAGGACTACAAATAACATTTTCGAGAGATGGAGAATTCTACCATAAAACATTAGGCCTAATACATATGATATAGAGATTCGGGCCTCAACCTATCTTTGTATGAGAACCCTTTTTTGCCCGTCTAGGTAGGCCCTTGAAGATCCGTTCAAGAATCAGTTCAAAGTTAGATCAATTATCTTGCAACGGTTATCGGTGTTTGCAATTATTAGCTGTAGACTAGTGTAAACTGCAGAAATTGACGTTTATAGCTGCAAAGCGAAATTACCCAATTGGATTTTTGCAGCTTTCATGCTTGCATCAAGTATCAAAATACGTGGTCGTGTTTTGGAAATCAGCGACTTCGATTTGAATGATAACCTGTAACGCTCCCGACATAGCCTTCAGGCATGATCGCCATACGAGGCATATACCAAAATTACGAATCACATGATCACGTTACGTCCTGTCGCTTCATTTGCATCTAATAGCTCATTTTTATGATCTTTATAGTGGTAATGTCCATAACTGGAGAAGCTGAATTTTTCAGAAACATTTTGACATTTTAGAACATATTAGGGAAATATATCAATAATCCGGTTTGAGTCGACTGTGAATGTTCACATCTATGTAATGACACTGATGGCTTCAAACGAGGAAGTTTTACAAACAGTGCGGAGTTACTCTGGTTAACCATTTTCAAGTACTAAGTAGTTGTTGTCACTTTTATAGTCATAACACCTGAGAGAAATAGCCTACGAATCATAATATGGAACCTTGATTCGAAGATTGTACATATTTGTAGTGTCATTGTCATTTTATATAGCAGCAAATACTTATGGAGTATAGTACAGTGGATTTAGCTAGATCTAGCGTGGATGTTAGCAGGGCAGCCCGCCAGACGGTTTCATCCGGTCCGCGAAGCGATTCTGAAAAATAGCTGTATTATCCAGCACGTTTCTGACAAATAATGAGATTTTTAGTACGAAATACTTTCATCATATAATTCCCCAAGTATGTTCATAGGCCACATTATAACCACCCGATGATGGTGTTACGTTTTCACAGTAATGAGCATCGGTAACAAGTTGCTTCCATTGACATCGAATTCCGAGAAGAGAAAGAGCGTGCACATTGAGCTCTGAGTTTTATGAAGAAATCATCCTAAACGTAGTTATTCACAGGAATGAAAATCCCTGTTACAGGTAGGCTATACATAGAACTCTATATATGCCTGCCCAGCTACAAACCGGTATATGTGGGCTACAAGGAGTACATAATTGTTTTGCAAAATTATATTTAAAATATGTGCATGGTCGTGCTTCATTTTTACTTTTATGACTGAACGGCTCCCAGAATCCCAGAAAAAAATAACGAATCGCAATCTAATAATAATGAACCAAGTAGCCCGCGTTCTAAACATGGATCCAATTTCAACACTTACCAGTGGGAGTTTATTTGAATATATATTGGTTGATTTAGCTATTCTTGTTTAAATCACACCAACATGTAACTTAGAAATGACAATACATATATAGGCCTACACTTAAAATGATTATATCTAATATCCTCGCAATTAATACAATTAGTAATATACCAACATGTAATCGAATCACAAGATATCGAAGACTGAGGATACGGCGCGCTGCTTATACAGGCGACTTGACGGAATGCCGTCTACGGTCTTCTTGAAATGGCGGGACCGGGGGTAGCTCGGCATTACTATTCGGCAGCAGATAGCCGCGAAGCAGGGTTGCAATGACTCGAGTCATGACACGACTCGAGTCCGACTCGAGTCACGATTTTCTGATGACTCGACTTTACTCGATTCATTTTCTCAAAATACGGAAATGACTCGACTCGACTCGAGTCAATCTGTGTATTGACTCGACTCGAACTCGAGTCATTGCGCATGACTCGAACCAAGTCATATGACTCGAGACTCAGACGGCCAAGGCCAACGTTTCATTGTAATGCCAAAGAATAGTAAAGTGACCACACTATTGAGATTTCGTCTATTGGTACTGGTACTTGAAAATACAACCAGAAACTGCTAAAAGTGATGTAAATTAGTATACTATACACGCGAACCATTCCATATCACCAAACAGAGTTATAAAAAGTGGGTTTAACAAGACTTTAACTGGAAACTGAGCATTCTACACAATGACTTGGACTCGGACTCGAGTTATAATTCCATGATTCGGACTCGGCCGTCTGCTAATTGACTTGGACTCGGACTTGACTTTGTGGTGAATTGAAAAAGATTCGACTTGACTCCAGTCAAAACTATAAAAGTGACATTGACTTGTGACTCGGAGCCTTGTGACTTGGTTACAGCCCTGCTGTGACCATGGACCGTACTGAACATGAGCCGTAAAGGAAAAGGACGTAGTTTATTTTTGTCCTTGATGTTTTTGCGGTATATACACCGACTTATGATACACATACACACGATCTGCGCATATGCATACCGTGAGTGCATGATGTGCATATGTCGCTGGACTAGGAAGTGCTGATATAGCCTTTACGGCTTTCTAATTCATGCACCACCCCTCCATGCTATCCCAGTAATGCATGAGCGCCAAGCAGGGAAGCCATGGACACCAGTGTTACTAATCACTAGAGCCCGACCGATATTGGATTTCTGAGCCGATACCGATAAGACCGATATCCAGTACCTCCACCGATAACCCCGATATATTCAGCCGATATTCAAAAGATATGGAATCTATCTCAAGGCCCATATTTAACACCTCAAGAGCATTTCTTTCAACAATTTTACAGCCATTGATATGCTTGAACATGAAATAAATGATCAAGAAACTATAAAAATGTATCAAAAGCACAAATCCAGCAGTTGCAGATTACATTTCACGAAGCACAATTTCTCAGCCCTTTCTCCGGGGAGTGAACTTCTGTGGTCTTCCATAGATGATGCATATAGTACTAAACACAGTGAGCAGTCTTTCACTTGGTAACATAGTTAGTGGCACAGCACGAAATCTTTCTTCATTTCGGTTCCACCGCTCCCTTGCAGGGGATCTTTCTTTCAATGGTTTAACCAAATATTGATATTGATATTCTTCTGACAATGCACCTGGAGCCTTCAGCACATCATTAACAAATAGCTGAAGAGAATGTGCAAAAAAACTCACATTGTCCACGTCTGCAACTGGTCCACCGATCCCCCATGGGCCTTGACCAGCATTTCAACAATCAATTGATCAATATTTTACACTCTTTTGTCAGAATTGGCCAATGTCATCATGGAATCAAATATTTTCGTATCAATTATTGGCTTTACTCCACGTTTGCTTGATTTTCTCGCCCTCTATGCTCGCATATTTCCTATCATGGTGGCCCCACAGCCGCAGGCCTCAGTCAGACGACTTCATACATTACCGGTATAATTAGCTCTGTTGGTACCGAACCGGGAAATGTTTCGACGCGACGCTTTTCTCTATCATTACGAAGGTCAGTCCAGCATGATTGAAGTTCTCATTTCTCTTAATGATTGAAATCTTCTGCAGACAACTATCCATCCAGTTGCTCTCTGTCTTTGGTGATCGATTACTGCAGGGGGATTCCCACGAAGTCAGTGGGGCATAACGGTGGTTAGTTATCCATAATATTTTTCAGATAGACACGCCTACTGCCCTGTATGCAGTATGCACTATATGCAGCTTGGTTATTTATTTTTATAGTTGGCCGTCCTCACGTCTTTTATCGACTTCTCTTGACTCCCTGCCACAATGTTGTGACGTCACCAAGATGGCCGATATTTTTTTACCTTCAATGGCCGATACCGATATTTCTCTCCAAGCGTGATATCGACTCGATATTATCGGCGAGCCGATAATCGGTCGGGCTCTACTAATCACGTCTTTAATATGACCCGGCCGGGAATCGAACCCACGACCTACCAATCAAGAAGCCGGACGCTTAACCATTACGATATCTTGCCGTACTGACCGACTTTTCTTTATACATTGGATTATAATTTTCATCTGAACAAGCTACAAATGCAATGTACAATGCGATAAGACACAATGCAATGTTACGAACAGATAGGGGGATGTCGAACGACACGCATCAGTAGCGATCCTTTACTCAAACATCCACCTCGGCCTATAGAGTGCCCGATGTCACAGTTCTTTTTCGATGTTGATCTTTTTGAAGCCGCGGCCCTTTCTACTAGTTCTTTTTATTCCTTGTGGGTGCTTTCTTTCTTCGGGTCTTTTTTGCAGCCGTAAGAACGGCCGCAGCAGGGAAGAGGAGCCCAAATGAACCTCCGATGGGAATCGAACCGGATCCGCCTGCTTGGTAGGCGCTTGTCGTCACCACTACGCTATCTCCCCCGCACGGAGCAGATTTTCAGTATGTGTTCGCACGTATGTCGAGTTACCGCAGATTTGGAAAGTCATATGTTGCTATATTTCATAAAATACAATCGGTATTACATCCGTATTGAACATTTGACGTATATTATATATGTATGCGTCATCAATGACGTTAGGTATGTTGATGTAGGCCTAATTCACTACCATGTTTCAGTCAGCGATGTCGAAAGTATTTGTGTCGATGCTATGTTGTAGAAGAGTGATGCTGTTGTTCCGCGGCACAGGGTGAGATTACGATGATATTAGTGGCGCTATAGCAGGGGTGTCAAACACGTGGCGTGCCCCCCCCCCTTTGGGGTCGTGAAATCATCTGGAGGGGCGCGAAGTCACCCGCGATATCATTTTGTGCGGTCCACGTCGGCATTTTGGGATTTTGATGTATTCGACAACATTTAACAGTCACATCTTTCTTAGATTTGATAACTCATAACTCTAAAACTACTCCAAAACCTACAACTACTCATCAAACTTCATTGTCACATCACTCACAAAAGTTATCATGCGGTGAAAGATCATGATGAAATTTTGAATCTGTACCGTTCTACATGCTTCTTGAGACCGTTCTTACGCTTGATGTTATCAGTTGAATTCACACACACCACAAAGTATATTACATCGAGCCTGTTCCGACAACCAGTGACGTATCGTACTAACCCGAGAGGATTCGGATTAAATCTATACCGAGAAACCAGATCACGTTCAATATGAGTCATCCACACTAATACTGAGAAACTAATAGTCATCTATCAAAGATCCGGAATATTGCAAAAGATAGTGAAGTAAACCCAGAACATACGCAACAGATTAACAATGTCTCAAGTAATATGAAACTCATCTTTTTCAACATTGATTACAGGAGCGAGAAGTTGCAGTACAATGTAAATCCGCCACACGCTTCTACGCATTGCAGTCGATTTGTGACTGGCTAACATATTGGGTTACTCACGTAAAACGCTTGGTTATAAACGCATTATACGCGATGTTCTCCTTCTCTTATCAAGTTACAAATACTGGTATTAGGGATGGTGTGAACGTGAGGTTCACGTTCGCGTTCTGTGTGTGAACCTCGGAAATTTAGAGGTTCGCGTTCACAACAGAACCTTGGTAGGTTCTGCACTGTGAACCTTTTTCATATTTACAATTGTTTACGTCACTTCATCAGCTTTGCTTGAAAGTCTTCCCATTTCAACTTCGAGCCACTCTTTCTGTGGAGCTAGCAGCACGGAAATTAACTCAGCACTAAACGAGCATGCACCTTGCCAATTTCGAATATTTTATTCGTTTTCTTACAAAAGTTAGCTCAAGATATTCATCTATCCGTTTTGAATATTTAGTAACTATCTGTTGTGGCCGGCAATCACATAAAATCAAGAACGAAATACACTACATGTAGCTACTTGTTGAATCGTGCTCACTCAATTATTAACATCAACGAAATTGATATGAATAAGGCACGTTTTGCTTGTGCAAGCTTGTGCAAGTTCCCTTGCATAAATTTCAGGACTTCAATATCTGTAGCAAGTGAAGAAACCGGTTTTTCACTCTGATCAACATCTATGTAGCAATCGTCTGACGCCTTCAGAATACATTGTCCAGTCTAATCTAGATCGTTAAGGCGTAAACATATATCCCCCTGCGAGCCGTTGTCGGAATTGTTGACCAAGCGACGGGAGATATCGGTTTTATGGAATTAATATAGCATTTGATCGTTTTAGTTGATATATTTGGGGATACTGAAAATGTCGGCGTGTACTTACATATCACTTGAATGCTTTCATAATGTAGCCTGAGTCGTCTTTATATCGTAAGGTATATACGTTGATGTACTACTTCACGGAAATGTAGGGTTCGAATTAGCATTATGACGTCACGTGACGTCATGAGGTTCACGTTCGCGTTCACACAGAACCTTTCAAAAAGGTTCGCGTTCACACGAACCTGAACCTTTCAGGGGTTCACACCATCCCTAACTGGTATACAAGAAACAGGCTAATATAGAGTGGTTGCAGTGGCGTAGCAGCAACCTGGCGGTTCCGGCTCTGCGCCAGGGGCGGCAGGCTCCAGGGGGCGGCAAAATGATGCTGCGAGGTGCACAGTGTACACAGTCGGCTAAAAGCAGCATAATTGGAAGTCCTATAGCTGGCGTCCCGTGAGCTAAAATGTAATCAAACTGTTCTCATTCGAGAGCTAGTGTTGCGCTGATTCCGCATATGTTCACATGGCAATGGAGCCATACCAAAATGGCCGTTAAGGCCGGTTGTTCCTAACAATCGGAGTGCCGCAACACCATGACCAATTGACCATGATAATGGAAATTATATCGAGCGATTATTCGGAGCAATGCCGATTTTCTGACCAGCATTTAAATTGTATTTCCGAAATCAGGGCAACAAGAGCTTTCGATTAAGATCAGTATTGTTAAATTTGAGCGCTCGGAGGGCCTGGCCAACTATAGGATGGCCTGGCCATGGCCATGATGACCAATTATGCTGCTTTTAGTTGTCTCAGCAGGAGACTTGTCCGGGAATTCAAGTGTGACAACTAAGTTGCCCATCCATCCAAAGGTTAGTCGTTAGTGTGATCTATACTCTGGATCACGATTTGGTACAGCGCCCAGACCGAGATAGCTGCAGGGCCGTAACTGCCGCACCCCAAAACCCCCAATTGGAGGGGCGAGCTCGAAGGGGGCCCAAAATTATTTCGTGAATTAGCATAAATTATAGAGTATTTTTTGAAAATTTATGCAACTTTTAAAAATTGTTTCGCGCTAGGCGCGATTTCAAGGTGCAAAATATCCTGATTTTCTGGTACTCTTCCCTCAAGAAAAGAACACGAAAGATCTTTAGCAATGGACATATCAGCGTTGGCCAATACCGCGACACGACGCACCAAGACATATAACGATTTAGGACATATTACATGCGACTCCAAGAATTGTGCCAGAACGATCGGCAGCGTAAAAACCTTGATCGAAAAGGACTGCCCTTACGCTGACCGAAAACTTCGTTGTATATACAAAATACCTATAGCTTTAATTGTCCATAGCCTAGGCGCCTAAATGAGTGGCGCGGAATGTTCCTGTCTTGGCAATCTGAACCTCAGAAGACGAATTCCATCCTGCGAGGAAAAATTATACGCCAATGAAGAAAAACCAATTTGAAATCGTGTGCGTCTTTTAGTTTAGTACGTTTGCCCGACTCTATATTTTTGATATAGCAGACAGGAGGTCACGAAATAACATTATGTAACGAAGTCATACCAACGGGTCCGCCGCCGAAGATGTTTAATTTTTATTTACGGGCCCTACACTTTCCAAGACACCTCACTCAGCTCTACCGGTACATTTTATAAAGTGAGCAGAGAGGACAAGAAATTGATAGCAATATATATGCAATTTCCGATCTTATTGACCGATTTTATCAATAATTATCGAAAATTTTAGCGCTCCGCGCTGGCTCACTAAACATTACGGCTGATTTCGTGGCAAAAGCGATCAACAAGATGGGATGGAGGGGGGTTGGTTTATCACCCTATGGGAGCCCAAGACCCAAGTTTTTTGGGACCTGACGAAGTGCTGTTTCGTTCCTGCCAACGGGTATACGCCCGAAGATGTTTAATTATTGTCGAGGGGTTCTACCATTTTAAATACATCTGCAGATAGGGGATAAAAATTGATAGCAATATATACGCAATCCCCGATGATACTGCCCGATTCAATCATGTATTCTTGAAATTTTTCGCGCTTCGCGCGTCTAGGCGAGAATGGGGCCCATTAAACGGATCCCCAATCCTAATGACAAGTAGCTCCAATGAGCGGGTATACAAGGGGGGTCTGGGGGGTCTCGGGGTCTCGGTTTATCACCCTATGGGGGCCCCAAGACCAACGTTTTGGGCGGGCTGACAAAGTGCTGTTACGGCCCTGGATAGCTGTGAAGGTAAACCGGTTCTAGGAACTGTTTAGATTGGTAACAATTGTCCGATTGACAGCAATACATTCGTTCGCTATTTCTTGTCTTTATTATTTTTGCCCTTATATTACCGTTGTGATGGCGAGGCTGAGATGCGTTATATTATTTGTAATAATTTTCATTGAAAGGATTGCTTGAACATGAATCAATGTCGAAATTAGATGAGGTCTACTTAGGGCGGCATTTTAAGCGAGAGCCAGGGGCGGCAGCACATGCTGCTACGCCAGTGGTGGTTGTACTCCTTTCAGTTATAATATGATCACATTGATATCAGACTCGCGACGCCAGCGAGTTCGCATTTCGCTGTGATCGAGAACTACATCCATTGTATCGGATTATTGATCTATACGCGTCTGTGAAAATTATTTTATACCGGCTTGGTTAGGTAAAGGGTATATGGTTATGTCTGGGTAAACTACAGTAAGAATCAGAAACTCAGTGTTCTTACTTACCAAGAAGTTCTATCGTGAATATAGTGAAAGTTTCCAACAATCTCTAAGTCACACAGAATTAAAATCCTTCTTTGTGTTGCTACAGGATGAACATGTTGCTTACACTGCTCCTCGTGATCTCAGGGACGATCCTTTTGTTTAGTACTGATGTATCGTGTAATCAGGAGGCGAATCTGAGTAAGACTATATTACATCGTTCTGGCTGCTCAGATATTCTGACTGCTCTCGTACTTCATTACCAACGACATCGGTTAATAATTATGTCAAATCTAATCAATCAAATTTACAGCAGTTCCAATTCGATGATAAAGTGATTTCCAATCAACGTTTCAGGATAATAAGGTATTTAGGCTTTTAGGATTCGATTTGAAATATTTCAAATTTTAGCGAAACCTACTGACATGTGAGACCCATGTGACGTAAGCCATGGGTGGGCTTGAAAAGGTGACTTGAATCAGATATTGACTTGGGTTTGACATGATTGCGTATCAAGTTTGCCATGTATTTACCCATATGGTGTTATTATATGCAGCCTATAAACCCCGATAAGGATCAATCAAAACGAATTTATAAAGGGATAGCTTTCCGGGTGGTATGCAAACAGGTTTTGCTCTACCCACAAGTTTACCTAGCCTATACAATTTATTGTATTTTGTATCAGGAAAAACAATCTAGTATTCCACATAAGACCGCGATCGGGAATCTAAACTAATATTGATGTCGTCGAGTGAGATATTGAAATTCAGCAGCAATATTTACAATCGAATTCGTTTGATACTTGTAATATTAGTTTCCGTGTCGAGTTACCAGAATCATTTGCCATTCATCACAATCACGTCTCTTGTAACTTATTTTTGTGATGACGGATGTTAATGTTAATGAAAATTGCTCTCTGTAATGCACTTCGCAGATCTCTCATTTCCCGCAAGTTTCGTAAAACTGTCCATGGACTTTTACATTCATATGCACATTCGAGCGACTGCGACGTCAATGTCAGTGACGCTTCAACTATAAGAGATGCCTTATGATATGCCAACAATAATCGGTTGAGAACGACTACTATATAAAATCGCTTTTATTGTAATGACGAAGCGTTTTCAAAAATTGTAAGCCCAATCATCATTTACCAGGAGTATCCGTAACATTTTTTAATTATTTTCTGGCATATCTGCATTGCTGAACAAATTTTGAAGACACCATGTTGACTGGCAGAAGAAGCTAAAATACATACATAGTTTACCACTGGGTTCTCCTAAGCTGTGTAAGGTTGAGAACCCAGTATAAGTTTTAGGTATCAATATTAGAAGGAACCAGTAACGAACGATATCATGCGTATAGCATACCCATATAAAATAAAGCTTTTTACGTGTGCAATATTATTTCAAATATCTGGCTGGCGATTCGTTTATTTAGATAGATATAGATATATAGTCTTTTATTCGTCACATCAATAAATAAAGAAGTATACGAAACAAATTGCGGTTTAGACTGGGAGACGACGAGGGGCCGTTAGGCCTTCAGAGTCAGTCGCCCCCCGTTTGGAGTGTTTGATGCATATATAAATAATTACGTGAAACATATACATCAAATCACACACATATACGTAGAGTAAACATTCGGTAAATAAATGACTAACGACACGATATTAAGCTTTAATAAAGGTGTAATAAAGGATAACTTTAGAACAAGCATTGCACAAAAGAAAAAAAAATCAACAGTACGTTTGGAGTAGATAATTTTTTTTTCAAACTGCCATGGCGGTATTGGTATCAGCTCTGCAGGGAGATCATTCCATGTTTTCGCACCGACAAAATGTAAACTATTGCGGGATGAAGATCGGGACAGGAGAGGCAGCGAAATAGAATTTCTCGATACCTGTCTAGTTTCATAACCATGAGTTTCCGCAAAAGTTGTAAAATGAGAATTAAAGAATGACCTGTTTGTGTGGAAGATGGTGTGCATCATCTTTGCCGTCTCGTACTGAATTAGGTCGACAACTCTGAGTATACCATTACTTCGATATTCAGGGAGAATTCGTCGCCTGGGAGGTAATTTACTAAGACACGAAGAGCCTGGTTCTGGAGAGTTTTGATTTTTGTAAGGTTTGTTACATTTGTATGTCCCCATATATTTATTGCATATTGAAGCTGAGATTGAAAAATAGCAAAATACACTGCGCACAGTACTTTTTGTGGCATTAGATATTTCAATCGTTGTGGCATGCCCGTAGCCCTTAACAATTTCGAGGTGACTGAGTCGATATGAGCATCAGACATGGGGTAATCGTGATTAGTATTCGTAATCGATTACGACGATTACAGCATTTTCAAGTAATCGTAATCGCAATCGATTACATTCGAGAAAATTTCGAAGTAATCGTAATCGTAATCGACTACTTTCCATATTTAATCGATTTCTTTGTGAAAGAACGATTACTTTTATTTGTACAGGAATATGACATTAACTGAACATTCGTGCGCAAGGTAGAGGTATAGTACCAGTTAGTGATAGCACAAACGTCAGATTTTGAAATGCCCCTGCTCATTATTACGTCAAAAGTGGCCTATTAGCTTTGCTCGTCATTGTGTAAGAAGTATCCAGCTATCGACACTGAGTGAATAGATATTCGATGTACATTAGTGTGATTGTAAGAACACTCACCGTGCTGTATATCAGGTTATCAAGACATTCCAGACGCCACTACCTCGCAGCAGGATAATTTATCACCACTCTGCCTAGTATAAAGTAGTAACCTTTGTATTGATGTTTGGTTATGCTTAGTTAAATGCAGTTTGACCGTTGCTGCTTGGCGAGCAGTAGGCCTATGTACTACGAACGTGCACCGGACAAAGGTTTGAAATTTTGTAGCCTACTCATCAAATAAAACATAATAATATAATATAAAGATATTGTTGTGGCCAAAACGTAGCAGACTAAAATAAATGCTTGCGTGAGACGCACACACAAATTGCCATGTCTTTAATGCTCTGTGGGTTCGTGCGGGTGTCATTTGCATTTTGAGCTCAGATTGGAAGTACCGGACTATTAGTCACGCCCACCCAACGCGGCTATTGACAATGGACACATACCCCAAGTTTCGGTCAATGTCTTTTGGTGTGTTGTGGCGCGGTATTGACTGGCACCTAAATGCCTGTTACTGTAAATTATGCAATACATGGAGATGGCAAAGGTTTTGAACGTAATCAGCTTCTACCATAGGCAAAGGTGCTGACCATTTTTATTTTAGTAATCAGCTTATACCAAATTTTGAGCTTGACCACTAACCATTTTCAAATTGGAAATGGATTCGCGGCCATAAAAGTTTGGAAACCAACGGATGTGCAACCTGCTCGTTCGCACTGGCATTTCGGTCCATTAATAGTCTTGTCCGTGTGACATGAACATTACTTAGCAATGTATAGATATTCTCTCTGTATTTAAGAGTCATCATCTCCACCAGCTCTACCGCTAATTTTGATCACGTGAGCTGAGAGAGGATACAATTTTTTGTAGTGATATATGAAAGAACTAATATTACTGACTGAATTAATTCACAAAATTTAACAACTTGATGCACATAAAAACCAGATGCATGGAGTAAGTCAATCAGAAGTTGCATCGATCACACTATGGTGGGCCCCAGAGCTGTGTTTTTTGGGGGGCGTGAGTTGGCGTGTTGTTTCGGTCCTGGCTACAACATACGGGCACAGATCCGCACCGATCCAACAGTATAGCATGGCTGTCAAACAAACGGCCGGCGGGCCAGACAATTTCATGCGGTCCGTGAAGAAGTATGTTGCAGACCAAATGACTATACCGACCCTAGCAATCACCAGAGTTCAAATTCCAGACGGCTCAATAGTCTAGTACTCTAGGTAATTCGCGAACCACCCCTGTATAAAGTCGATACAGACACTCATTGTCATGTCATATGTTCATACTTTATTTTAAAACCGCTAGGGGACGCTAAAAGTGTCCGGAATGTGGTTTAGGAAAATATGGTAACCCTAAATTATGCCCAACAACAAAATATGATCAGACATCTATTACTTCGATATTGCATGAAGCTTGGATTCCCACGAATCGCGAAGTCGCCGGCTGAGAACTCCGGTCCAGTCTATATCAGTGGTTGCCAAACTTTTTCCCCTTGTGATACACTTGCTAGGGGTGGTTTGAACGCAAGATTCATGTTCTCCTGCAGTTGGTGAACCTATCAAATTTAGAGGTTGGCAATTGCAAATGAAGCATGGTAGGTTCTGCACTTTAAACCTTTTCATAAATGGGAGATGTGGTACCGATGGATCAAATAATTGCAAAATGATCTCTCGCCCTCAAATCTTCTGCCGAGAATAGCAGATCTTTTGCTGGCTCAACACTTTGATCCAAGCTCTATCCATCGCGGACATTTATATGAATATCCGCCTTTTCAAAAAATATTTGTGAACGTTCAAAATTTGTTGCCCGAACGTATCATCGGTCCCCACCCGGTGGGTCCAAAGGCACACGACCATGGGACAAATGAGACATACGCTCAAAAACTCAAATTTTTCATTTTGTTTTGTTGTGTACTATAATCTAAGCTACAGCAAGCCAGTGAAGAATGTTATGTCGCTACCTACAAGAATAAAATAGATTGTATCAAATCAAATGTTGTTGTAAAATCACGTTTCGATTTGCGCCCAAACTTACGAAATTAATGGCACATACATATTACCCGTTAATCGACATTTTGACTTTCAAATACCTCGTTATGGCGATAAAACACCGCAGGTAACTCTTATTTGTAGGCGTGTTTCTGTTGTCAAGTAATTAGTTGGTCCAACTGTCTTGCTTGATTTGGCTATGGTATCACATGCCCCCCATGAATATTGTAATTGAATTGAAAATCGTCCACTCGCGGATTAACAAAAATGTGGCATTGTATACCCTGATACCAGCCCTACACTTTACATTAAAAGTTATGGCTGGTTTGTAAGTGTGGAAGTTGATATAGAAAAATGTATAAAACCATCCAAATTATTTTACCCCCCCCCCCCCCCACACACAAAAAAAAACAACAGCATAAATCATCTGTCCCAGGCCATATAACTCAAGCAGGTTGAAGTTTTATTCATGTGAAGAAAGATTCTGCCAGCATGCAATTGTAGACAAATTAGCGTACTGTAATCATGCGATTATCACGGAGAATTTTTCAAGTTTTTTCGGCCACACTGTCTCATCGGTACCACATCTCCCCTATTATAATTTTTTACGTCATTGTAATGTCTTTGGTTGACATTCTTGTCGTTTCAAATTCGGACCACTCTCTGAATAGCGCTGGCAGCATGCTGTAGTCTACTGTATAACTTTTGAGTAAATATCTGTTGAAGTATAGCCTATATAACCGGTTTTTCACGCTGTTAAATATCACTGTAGCAATAGTTTGACGCCTGAATACGTTTTCAGTTTTAAAGGCCTTGGCTTATATTCCCTCACAAGCCATCGTCAAAATTTTTTGCGAAGCGACGGAAGATCTTTATTTTATGGAATTATGATAGTACTTGATATGGATTTGATCCACTTCGCGATGCTTGAAATGTCAGTATATACTTGAGTTTTGTATCATAATGTGGCCTGAGTTGTCGCTAGATATCTTGCACATTATTGTATTACTTTACGAAATTGTAAGGTTATAATTAGCAGTATGCCGTCAAGGGACCTCGTAGATTAGAGTTCACGTTCGCGTTCACATAGGTTCGCGTTCAAGTAGGTTCGCGTTCACACGAACCAGAAGCTTTCAGAGTTTCACACCATCCCCAAAATTCCTTCAAGAAATATTTTCATGTGTAAATGGGAAGGATGTTCTTGTTTAACCGAACATGCACGATTGAAACCGGGTTGCATTGTTGACTAACATACCCACATTTCGGCTTCAATGCCATGCAATCTTTCTCGTTTACAGATTTTAAGTTTA